>NC_092751.1:92998222-93650097 GCF_047496795.1 Chiloscyllium punctatum
CGCTTCCTCCAAATGCTCCAATTTCCTCCCATAGTCCATAGATATGCAGGTTAGGTGGATTGGCCATGCTAACTTGCCCTGTAAGGTCCAGGGATTTGCAGGTGGAATAGCTATGGGAAATGCAGGTGTAGAGTAGGGGGGTGAGGTTGGGTTAGATGCTCTTCAGTCCAACCAGTCTACGCGGACCATGTAAACTAGTGCATGGTCCATATCCATCCAAACCTTTCCTATTTATGCACTTATCCAAATGCCTTTTAAACATTGTAGCTGTACCTGCATCCACCATTTTTTCTGACAGCTCATTCCAAATACGAAACACTGTCCGTGTAAAAACATTGCCCCTTGTGTCCTTTTTAAAGCTTTCTCCTCTCACCTTAAAAATATGACTCTAGTTTTGAAGCCCACACCCTAGGGAAAAGACCCCAATTATTCACCTTGTCCATGCCCCTCATGATTCTATAAAACCTCAATACAGGCACTCCCCAACTTCCTATACTCCAGCGAAAAAAGTCCAAGCCTTTCCAGTCTATCCCAAACCCTCTATTCCTAGAAACATCCTGGTAAGTCTTTTCTGAGCCCTCTCCAGCTTAATGATATCCTTCCCATAACAGGGAGACTACAAATGGACACTCCAGAGGAGGCCTCACCAACATCCTCAGGCCTGAAGGGTTACATCCGAAATGCTGACTTCTCCACCTCCTGCTGCTGCCTGACTTGCTGTGTTCTTCCAACCTCCTGCTTGTCTACTTTGGATTCCAGCATCTCCAGTTTTTTTTTGTCTCTTCTTGACCACCCTATCTACCTGTAATGCAAATTTCAAAGAATTATATACCTGTGCCCCTAGATTTCTCTATTCAATAACACTATGCAAGGCCCTCCTATTAATTGTATAAGCCTTGTTTTTGTTTATATTCCCAAAATTTAATACCCCGCACTTATCCAAATTAAACTCCATCTGCCAATCCTCAGCCCCATTGACCCAATTGATTAAGATCTCTTTGGGGTTTAGTGGCTAGCTAGTGTTTGTGGATGCGGATTGCCAGTTGTCTGCCTGTTTGTCCTACATAGTGTTATGTGCAGTCTTTGCATGGAATCTTGCAAATTACATTAGCCACTAAACGCCATGACCAGCTGCCCCTAGTAGCCACACAAACAGGTGACAAGGGCCACAAATTTGACTGGGACAACACAACGATCATAGGACAAGCCAACCATAGGACAGTCAGAGAATTCCTAGAAGCACGGCACTCATCCACAGACTCCATCAACAAACACATTGACCTCGACCCAATATAGCGGCCACTACACCGAACAACCGGAACCAGCAACCAGAAGCAGCAGAAATGCAACCAAATAAATTCCAGAAGACACAATACAGTAGGAAGCTCCAAAGCACTGAAGATGTCACCTAGACAGGGGACAAAACGCCTGCAAATCAACTTCCCAGCTCGACGAACATACCCACAACTATGACACAAAACCCATTTTGGATCCATTTGGCAAGTTCTCCCTGAATCCTATGTGATCCAGTTTTACTCATTAGTCTATCACGCAGAACCTGTTCAAAGTAGCTTGGTAACCACCTTTCAGTATACATCAGACACCTTACACCCCCGGAGAATAATAACCAGCACTGCCTTCATAAGATCCTGCAAATACTAACAGAATAGGCATCTTCTCCCAGGTCAGTTTCCCCGCAGAGTCAATGATCACACACAGTGATGGGTGGGCCACATTGCCCACATGCCTGACCCCAGACTCACTACAGCAAGTGTTCTATTCTGATCTCCACAATGGCAAGTGATCACTAGGAGGGCAGAAGAAATACTACAAGGACACCATGACAGCATCTTTGAACAAATGCAGCACCCCCAGTGGTATGTGGGAGTGCTTGCACGGGAGAAGTGTCCATTTCAAGCATCACCAAGTGGAGCCAGTGGAGGACAAGCACAAGATTGCACAGAACCCAGAGCGTTCCAACCAACCGTCTTTCAAATACAACCAGCCCCACCCGTGGCCTCGTCTGTGGCTCCAGGAGTATGGTCACCTGGAGTTCACAACACTCCGGACAGCTCAGCACCTGCCTGCTAACTTTGAGGAATTCAAAACATTCACTGTCACCCATCTTGCACTAAAGCCAAAGACCAATTTTATTGCCAGCAAAATGAAGAACTTGTATTTATCATAGAATCATAGAATCCTTACAGTGTGGAAGCTGGCCACTTGGCCGAACAAGTTCACAATGACTCTCTGAAGAGTAACACACCCAGGCACATTCCTCTACCCTATTACTCTAACGTTTACCCCTGACTAGTGCATCTAACCTACACATCTCTGAACACTGTGGGCAATTTAGCATGGCCAATTCACCTAACCTGCACATCTTTAGATTTATACAGCAACTTGTATGATCTTAGACTATTCCAAAGCTTCAGAAACATTAAAACACCTTTAAACATTAGAGTTGTTGAATAGGTGATAAATGCAGAGAGAATATGAACTGGAGCAAGCCCTCACACACAGCAATGGGGTATTCTATGAGTAGGGTTTCCATTCATGACCTCCCTGTCCCATTCCTCGCTGAAAAATGCAAAGGTTCTGTGAAATTTTAATTAAACATAAGACAGACCATCTTCCTACGGACAAATAGGATGATGCTGAGGTCGCAGAGTGAGCTATTCCCTGACGTTAACAGCAGAAACCATCTAAGAATGTGAAAGAAACACGTTCTTCGCCCAGCAGAGGCTGAACACTGCAATTGCTGACGTGTGTGCAATGGGGAGGGGGTAAAACGTGCAGACGCTGAATTCGACTACCTTGTGTAAAAAAAACAAATTCTACGAACAGTGAAGAGTGTAGTGCATCGGGATAACAAATTAAAAGATGGTTAAAGTTTGATAACTACTACTGGAAATGAAAATTCTGACACCAAGCAGTGAAAGAGAAGCTGACGCGTTCACTCACAGCAATCAGAGCTTAGGTAATATTTTTAACTCTCAATCGGCTTGAAAATCGAGACTGCTGTTCATCATTTGATATTTAACTTGAGTTGTCCTGATTTTGGCTCCATGTTATCATTGCCAGTTTGAATGTGAAAGCAGAGAGAGAGAGAGAGAGAGAAAAGGAGTCAGAGAAAGTTGCATACGTCATTCATCGCCAATTTCCTCGTCAGAATAGTGAGCAGTGGGGGCAAAGGGCTGGATGGTGCAGTATTGACAACCCCCTATATAAGGAGCAGGAGGAACAGGCATTGCACAGTGTTGCAGGCAGAACTGACAGCAGCAAGATGAACTTCAGCTGGGATTCTGTGGGGATGTCCCCCCATCGGAAGGTGTACACAGACCCTCAGGCTCGGACCCTGAGTTACTCCGTCCCTCCCTTGCGCGCCCAGAACTGGTCCAGGACAAGCGGCCGCGTTAGCTCCGCCGGCAAGGGGGCGAGTGGCCGGGGCTTCAGCTCGGCAGCTCACAGATCCTCGGAGGCGCTGGAACTCAGTCAGACTCCCCTGTTCGCGAGTGAAGGCAAGGCGCGGGGCGCCAATGAGAAGGAGCAGATGCAGGGGCTGAATGACCGCTTCGCCGGCTACATCGACAAGGTCCGCCAGCTGGAACAGCACAACAAGGGTCTGGAGGCGGAAATCACCGAGTTGAGGCAAAGGCAGACCTCCTCCAGCCGCCTGGCCAGCATCTACGAGCCGGAGATCAGGGAACTCCGCCAGCTCATCCAGGAGATAGAGAACCAGAAGGGCCAGGTCCTGCTGGAGAGGGAGCACCTGGGGGAAGACCTGCAGCAGCTGCAGGCCAAGCTAGAGGAGGAGACGCGGGTTCGAGACGAGCTCCAGGCTAGCATCGACATGTGCAAGAAAGACACGGACGCTGCTCACTTGGTCAAACTGGAGCTGGAGAAGAAAGCCCAGGCTCTGGCGGATGAGATCGAGTTCCTGAAGAGCAACCACGAGGAAGAGGTGGCCGAGCTCTTCGCTCAGATCCAAGCCTCCCAGGTCGGGCTGGAAATGAAAGATTTCCTGAAGCCGGACCTGACTGGGGCCCTGAGAGAGATCCGGGCGCAGCTGGAAGGCTACACCAATGTCAACCTGCAGCAGGCAGAGCAGTGGTTCCGCTCCAAAGTGGCTAAACTCAACCAAGCCGCAGAAATGAATAATGAGGCCATCCAGACTACCAGGCAAGAGATTAATGAGTACCGCAAGCAGCTCCAAACCAAGAGCATTGAGCTGGAGACGGTCAGGGGCACCAAAGAATCCCTGGAAAAGCAGCTCAGCGACATTGAGGAAAGGCACGATGCAGAGTTAGTTCACTACCAGGTAAGGAGCCTATCAGTGCGGCCCCGCTGTGCGTTCCCCTTGTAATCTCTGAAAGTACAGGGTTTTTTTTTGTCTTTTTTTTAAAAAAAACAGGATACCATTCAACAATTGGAAAACGAGCTGAGAAACACCAAGTGGGAGATGAGTCTCCACCTGAGGGAATATGAAGATTTGCTGAATGTCAAAATGGCTTTGGATGTGGAGATCGCCTCCTACAGGTAAGGCGGTTTATAACATGCAGCATCACCTTCCCTGGGACTCAACAGAGTTGGGACCTTGAGGACGTCACACATTGCGTGGTCGCAGAATTCAAAGGGTGAATATTAAAACCTTAGAAGATCAAACATTTTTATTTCTCTTTGAAAACGTGCATGGTAAGCTGTCGCAAGGGTTAAATTCTTTGTGTCAGTGACTGGGTACCTCTGCTAGCCCCACTCAATTCGTTCAAGGATGTTATTGCACACATCTGGAGAGGTTGGAATAAAGCCCACAGCCTCCTAGCTTAAAGGGAGGACACTACCACTGCACCATTGCTGTGCATGATCAGACTGACATTAACACTGCAAAGTTCACTCACGGCAGTGGCCTCAACACGTGTAGTGAGCAGTAAAGAATGAATATTTTTCAGGGCTGATTGTTGATCTGTCTGGCCAGGAAAACTGAACAACTCGTTTTCCCGGTAAATGTCTACATTTTTTGGACATGAATCCCACTAAAATAATGGGAATATGAAAAGGCGTTCAAACTGCAGTAATCCTGAGAGGGAAAACAAACTCGAGAGCAAAACTGTACATCATTCACGTCAAATACCTTTAATACCCCTCAACAAATCAGTGGAGAACCAAGCTGTGAGAATATTTCACTTGGGTAGTCCTGCACCAAAAATCACAGCAAGATCTTTTGTACCAAGAACCATGTCGATGAAGTCTCACACAGGTTTGTAATTATGAAATATCCCGCATGCAGATTATTCCCATAACAGCGTCTCTATTGATATTCTCAAAGTCACAAAGGACAGTCAGCGCTGAAGGGGTTAAAGGAGATGTCTAAAGATGTTCGCATCTCAGTCAATTAATCATTCCAACTTTGATGACCCTAGGCTGATACCCGGGCGCTGTAAGAGACAGGCAGGTTGCAAATGTCTTGCGAGGCAAGGCTGTCTGAAAGAAAATGATAATCAAAGGAAAACAATATAGTATCAGAGAGTGCTGGAGGAACTCAGCAAGTCTTTCTGTGAGTGGCTGGAGAGAGAGAAAAACTGAGCGTAAGCTGATAGTATTAAAGGAGCGCCTTGTTTCTTCACTGTAACCTTGACAGGTGACTGTGAGCTGTGCAGGGGAAAACACGATGCGGTGCTGGGATGCTGCAGTTTGGGAGGGGGAGGGGAGGACCAGGCTGAGGGCAGAATAGCAGTAAACTGTGGTTAGCGCTAGCGCGCCTTCTACTGGCGACGCTGTGCAGTGTTCTATAGCCCAGTCTGCACCAATTTGACATGATCAGTCCCTCAGAAACATGGTGGGGCGAGGGAAGGTAACATTTTCTTTAAATATTCACTTCCAATCCTCACGTTCGGCTTTCCACGGAAAGAATCCGGGAAGTGATTGGGAGAGGTAGGTGAAATCTTTTGATGCATTTTAGATTTACTTCAGTTGTATTAGAACACAAACCTTTTCTTCAAATTCAAGAAGTTTTATAATTCTTCTAAGAAATGTCAAAGTGAGATTGAATTTTCTTAATCTCACTACTGCAACCCCCATCAAAAATATAACAAGAACAAAAGCCACATTACTGAGGGTGTTCTACATTTTTGTAGGTATGTGTGAGCCGTGCCCATTGCCAATGGAGGTTAATTGATCAATTCACAATATAGTCCAACTAAGAAAACCCTCGAGTAATTAATAGGAAATGCTGAAGAATTTAGCAGGTCTGGCCACATGTATGATTTTGACTCTAATATGGTTCTCCTTTGCAATTAAAACAAATTGGATTACAATCATCTGCAATTAAACTGCACTTGTATTTTATGTTGTATTCTGTATTCAGTATCAAAATGTACAGATATCTGAAGGAAGTCCGTCAGGTTGCTATGTTACATTAATTCATTCACATTTTAAAATAAAGTGTTTCAAGGTCAGTGCAACAGGGCTTTCTCAAATAAATGAGTTAATGTAATGAGATTTTAAAATATCTTAATCTGGAGCTGACTGCAGCTGAAGAACATCTGGACTCTGGTCGGCTTGGATTTTTCTATGATTCCACTTTCAATCAAATAGTTTGTTTTGTGCCCTTCAGACCCTCTAACCTTCTCTACCAGTCACCTAGATCAGGATTTATCTGCACTTCACTCCCACACCCCCTCTAAAAAGACTTGCATTTATATAGCATTCTTCACAATCGCAAAAGCACTTGACACCAAATTTAAATGCTCTTTTGAGCATTGTTGCTAATGGTACACTAATGGTGCTAATGGTGTACTATTGTTAGAATTCAGCAAACTCCCACAAATAACAGTGTGATCCATCTTCTCAAGGGTACTGAAAGATGGGCAATATACAATGACCTTGCCAGAACCATGCATGTCCCAAGAACAAATAAGAAGAAAACAGGTTTTTAGGGTGGTGTTGTGGGGCAAATGCCAGGCAATTCACCAGAGTTAACTCTTCTCCATGTAGTGTCAGGGGCTCTTTTATGTTCACCTGAGAGAGCAAACATGGCAGCAGTTTAATGCATCATCTGAAAAACAGTATCTCTGTCTTGGTGCCATGCTAAAATGTTAGCTCTGATATTTGTCTTTAGTTGGTGAGGTAGGACCTGAATCCATAACATTGGGACTTAGAGACAAGAACACTACCAACTGGGAATAGAAGTGATAGACTTTTAAATTTCAGATTTGAGTCGATTATTCTTCATAGAACTCCACAGCATGGAAGCAGGCCATTCAGCCCATCAAGTCCACACTGACCTGCTGAGCATCCCACCCAGACTCACCTCATTCCTGTAGCCATGCATTTCCCATGGTTCTTCCACCTAACCTATGCATCCCTGGGCACTACAAACAAGTTAGCATGGCCAATCCACCTAACCTGCAAACCTTTGTAGGAGGAAACCAGAGCTCCCCTGAGGAAACCCATGCAGACACAGGGAGAATGTGCAAACTCAAGGCAGATAGTTGCCCAAGGGTAGAATTGAACCCAGGTTCCTGGCACTGTGAGGCAGCAGTGCTAACCACTGAGCCATCCATGTTACACACAACTGACCACAGTGATATTGTTGAGGGGAATCTCCATGTATTGTGCAAAGGCCTAATGCTTTTATAAAATTAGGATAAGGAAAAGGAGACCGAGCCACTCCATATTACTTTCCTTCATGGACACCGAGCATGTGCAGCAAGGACAAGAGTCATGGGGCAGATCACTAGCTCGACTTGATGGTGCTTAGTGTGAAGGATGTACAGACAGGGAGTAATACTAACTTGGTAAAAGTGAGAGAAAAGGAAATCATTTATTCATACCAAACTATCCACTGCACCATTAGCATCATCAAGCATTGTTTAATTTGTGCACTCAGTAGTGTCATTCATCTTATAAGCACATAACGATGTTCCCTTTTCTTTAATCAGGAAACTGCTTGAAGGTGAAGAGACGAGATTTGGCTCAATTACAGGTAGCTACACTCCTCCTTCATATGCGTACAGACAAGTACAACCCATGGCACATTCAGTTTATGTTACAACAAAGGGCAAAGGCACCCCCACAAAGGCTGCCCCTCAATACAAATTTGTGGAAGAAATTATAAGTGAAACAACAAAGGAGGTTGACATAGCTGAGCTGGAAGACACCATCCAAACAGCTATCTCTGACGATGGTTCCGGTGAAAAATTTGACGAGGATGATCAAACCAAGCAGGAAGATGAAGAAGACAAAGATGAAGCAACAACAGCTGAAGCTTCAGATGAAGAGGAGGCTGAGAGGGAGAGCGAAACTAAAGAAGAGAGTGCAGAGGAAGAAGCTATAGAGGGCAAAGAAACTGAAGAGGATGGAACAATGACAACAGAAGAATCTGAAGAGAAAGAAAGTGCTGAAACAAAAGAAAGTAATGGAGAAGAGACAACAGAAATAAAAGGTAAAGATGAATCTACAAAAACAAAAGAAACTGAAGGGCAAGATGCTGCTGAAATGAAAGATAATGTTGAAGAAGAAACTGCCGATTCTAGAGACGAGGAAGAGAATACAGAAGCAAATGAACCTGAAGAACCAGAAACTACAGAAACAAAAGGCAAGGCTGGGCAGCAAGAAGTTAAAGACATTGCAGAGGAAAAAGCTCCTGAAAGAAAACAGGGCAAAGAAGACAGCACAGAGAGAAAAGAGTCTGCAACACAAGCAATAGCAGAAACGAAAGCAGATGCTGAACAGGAAAAAACTGCCGGTACAAAAGAGAAAGCCGAAAATGAGAAGCAAGCAGCTACTGAGGAAGATCAGACTGAACCAAGTGATGCCACAGACAAAAGAAATGGCAAGGAAAAGGAGGAAGACCATGTGACTCAGCAAAAGGAGGAGTCAAAAGGAACAACCACAAATCAAAAAGATGAGCCCCACCCTGTGGCTGAAGAAATTGCAGAAGAAAGTAAAGATACAAAGAAACCAGATAAACCAGAGCTAGAGTCAGATAAAGTAAAAGAAAAGGCAAAAACAGATGCAAAAGAAGCTGCTTTTCAGGAATTAGCAAAAGAAAGTGAAAAACAGACAGTTAAAGTTGAGAAAGTGCAAGTAAGTGAAGTAACAAAGGTGTCAGAAACTTCAGAGCAAACAAAAAAGTCTATAGAACAACCAAAGGAAGAAAAAGTCAAAGACAAAACAACTGATGTCCCTAAGAAGGAGGAGAAAGAAACAAGCAAAGACAACACTGTAACATTGGAAGAAATGCAAACTGACAAAGATAGCAGCAAAAAGCAGTCTAGTAAGGAAACTGAAGAAAAAATGGTGAAAGCCTCAGAAGCAGAGAAAGTGCAAGAAAAAGTTGCAAGTGACACTTCTGAAAGCAAGAGCACACAATCTATAGACAGAACAGCAGAGGCCATCATAAATGGCTTGGATATCAAAATAGATAAAGAAGATATAGAAGTTGAAACTGATAAGAAAACTACAAAAGTCTCAACACAGGTTGTGCAGAAAGTTGCAGAGGAAACCATTAAAAGCAAAGAAGAGATTGTGAAAATCACAATGACCAGCACAATGAAAAAAGAAGTGATTGATGAAACAAAAAAGGAAGAAAAATCCATGTCAGCTTCATCATATACTCAAAGTGAAGCCAAAGGAAGTATATGAGTGCCAGAAATAGTGATAGATCAGACAGTTAAAAAATGCATGTTACATAGTAAAGGTCTGGCACTTCAGCAATTTAAGAACATAGAAATGAAATGTATGTTTCTGCAATAGGAAGTATGGGATTTTCTCAGGGGAATAATTTCAATTTTAATTTGTTGCTGCATGAATAATTGCACAATTAAACATTGCCATTGCCATGGGGTGCTTAATCTTTGACTTTGAGAAATAGTTTTGATGTCAATGGAATCAATACAACAGAAAAAGCCTTAATTTTCCTGTTGATTTTAATATATTTAAATACATGCGCATTGCGTTTTAAAATTCAGACATTTTTGAGTCCTCAATGACACTTGTAATTGCTACGAGCATAATCAACTAACAAGTAGCAATCAATATACCATTCACAAATAAATGCACTTTGTCAAAGAATCTGTGTCAATACAAATTTATTTTGGGATGTTTTGTCTGCTTAGAAAAACTTGGGACTTATATTGTACATCTAAAACATTTTCCAAAGTATGACAAGCCAGCCAATTTTTTTTTTAAGTGTGGCCAATGCTAAAGCAAAAACAGCAGACAATTTGCTACAGCAAACTCTCTTAGACTCAGTGTGAGTGATTCTTCCTCCTCCTCCTCCTCCTCCATGATGCTGAGATTCTGCAGATCACAAACATTTGGACATCAAAATGATGCTTAATGCATTTCTAATTTCAAAATATATTTGCTTAGCTCAAGTACCATTAAACACCAACAATCAGCCTAAAAAAAAGACTCAGAAGATAAGAAGGAATGGAATGATATAGAATGAAGCTAATTTCCACCAGAGACAAAGTCACATAGTCATACAGCATGAAAACAGACCCTTCGGTCCAACTGTTCCATGCTGAACATAATCCCAAACTAAACCAGTCCCACCTGACTGCTCCTGACCCATATCCCTCCAAACCTTTCCTATTCCTGTACTGATTTAACACATAATCTATTCCATTAGGAGTTTATTCCATTAGGAGTCTATTCATTTACTGAATCATTTGAAGAAAAGAACAGAGAAACAAAATGTGTCCCTTTAAACATTCGATTTTATTAAGGGAATTTATTTCTTTGATCACTGGCCACAATCCAACTTCAAATCCAACACCTGAAATTCCTTTGCGAAGAACAATTTGTCCATTTTTAAATTTACTTGCTGACTCTCAGATGAGACAGTAAATGCTGCAACTTAAGGCACTTATTGAAAGAAAAGTGGGTTAGATGTCACCTTAAAGACTTCATCCCCACTTGTCTGAAAGTAAATTGTAAGATGCTACTTTTGAGCAACTGTAGTTTAATTCCTGCCTTAATGACATAAAATTAGCAGAATAACTCCAGAACATGGTTCTAAGCTGAAGTCTAAGGAGAACGCTGTGGGAATACCCTAAGCAGGTGCACCCCATTCCTCTCAGACTCGACAATACAGGAATATTGATTGTCCTCTGGCTAATGCCTTGGAGTCAAGGTTAATGCAACAACTTCCTACTCATCTGTGTCTGATGGACATTTTCTGAGTGCTCAGAATATCCTGAAACCTCCAATCTTTAAACAACATGAATGGCACATCAAACTGCCTGAAACTCAAATAATGACAACCTGGGTGACGGTTATATCCAAAGGGATCCCTCAGTGAGGCAGTCACCTAGAGAAAGTTGGGTCAGGAAGGAAGGGGGGATGGCCCATTCAGCATGGATGTGCAGGTTCATGAAAGGAGGCTGTTAGCTGTTAGCTATCAGACCTGCCACAAGAGAGGGTTTCATTTAGTGTAACACACAGGAGTAATGGAAAGGAGGTTTTCTGCTAATGGTTGGCATTGAAAATTCAGGTCAGAGCAAAGACATGAGCTGAACCCTGAAATGCATCTGGTTCCTGCAATGGCCCTGCATACTGCACACATTCACTGGTTAGCACTGTAGTTATGCACAGAGGTATATAGAAAAGAGGGCTCCCTAAAGTATGAAAACTGCTTTTACAGTCAGGCAGTGTAAGAACAGCTTGTTCTGTTGGCTTCAAATCAAACCAGTACTCTCCCTGACATCTGTAAATGGTGACCACCCAATACTTTGCAGCCAATATCCTAATTTGCATCAAGCCCCATGTTCATTGGCTCACACAAGCTCCTGGTTCAGCTGTTTTTCAAATTCTCACCCTGATCTTCAAACCCCTGTCCTTGAATCTTACTGTGTGGCTCATTGCTAAATCTTACTTAGCAATGCTTATGCAGCAGCTTGCATTTACCATGATAAAGATTACATATAAATTTAAGTTGTTGTTCAAGATGCACTAACCTGAGATATGCCAGCCAGAATACAGTACAGTGGTGTGAAGCTGTATTTGATGAGATTTTGTCAGGTGCTTTGCCGCCATCACCCAGTGTGTGGCCTTTCCATTACTGAAAGCAGCACTGTAATAAAGAGCAGGGCAGCTGTCCAAGAGTGTGGTGCTGGAAAAGCACAGCAGGTCAGGCAGCATCGGAGGAGCAGAAGAGTCAACATTTCGAGCATAAGCTCTTCATCAGGAATGTCAATGTTTCGAGCATGAGTTCACCTGCTCCCTGGATGTTGCCTGACCGGCCGTGCTTTCTCAGCACCACACACTTCGAGTCTGATCTCCAGCATCTGCAGTCCTCACGTTTTCCACAGGGCAGATATGACAAAACACTGGCCTCCTCACCAGCCAGTCTTCCTGAATTTGCCAGATTCTGGGCCTTCAGCTCATGGTACAGAAACATTGTAAAACTTACCTGTCCCTCAGAACCACAAGAGCCCACTGTACAAACTGGGCTTCATTTAGCGATTGCCAGCTAAGTGCAAGTGGGGACAACATCTGATCACCATCAACCTCAGACAGCACACCTTAAGAAGATGCATATTTTATTGGTATAAACTCTAGTGCATTTTTGAATGTGTGGACTTCGCCTTTAATTCTGAATTCATTACCGCCCAGGTTTTGTTTTCTCTTCGCTTTCCGTCAATGCTTGCTGCACCATGACTCAGCAGTTAAAGATGTTTGAACCCAATTTGTATTCCACAGCACCATCTACTGACAAGAACCCCAAGTATCATTCTAAGCATTTATTGTGATCACTGAACATGCACAACAGTTTTAATAATAAATTACTGTTGCCAAACATTCCACATTCACAGTTATCTGATATCTGTAACAGAGTTGTCCGAGACACAATTAGAATGAGGCGACAGCATGACTGACTTCACAAGTTGATCGCTTAAGTGAGGTCTTTGCTGACAGAAACTAAAGGATGCTGGTGGCTGATTAACAGAAGGGCAGCATGATCTGAATGTAACTGAACTGCAGCACATATGACCTTGACAAAACCTAGTGACTAAACTAATGTCTGTCTTTCTCTGAATTCAAATATATGCAACATATCATTTGAGACAATGGCCCTGATTTTAACTCAATCCTCTGGGTTGGAGCAGGATATGCAATTAAAATTGCAAACATGGGTTGACTGCCTCAAACACCCTTTAACCAATATTTTAAAGCCAGAGTGGGTTTACTTGGGCTTGTTCTGGCTGACTTTGGCATTGCATCAACCATCTTCTGTTATTACTTGTCCCAAATAGACAAAGTTATTGGCTCATTTTACCATAACTACTGTTTTAGACTTTTTGATGTTCATATGAACATAATTGAAGTGAATGGTGTGACATTGGAACAAGCCAATAACTTTGTCTATTTAGAATAAATGATAACAGAAATTGGCAGAGATGCTGCTGAATTTAAAGTAGGGGTAGCATCATCCAGAAATTATTTTGTGAGGACAAATTTTGTGCTAACAAACTAAAAAGCCCAACCTTGTGATAAAGAAAAGCTTCATTTTATGCGACATGATATCCATTTTCTTGCATTCCTCAGAAACCTGGACAATTACCAAAGGGCTGTGGAAGAAACTTAATGCTAAGAATGCTGAGTTTTTTGAATGCCGTCATGGGAAATAGAAATTTACTGTAAATCTTGTAGCCATGAACTTGTGTGGTAAGAATCTGGCTGTCGTGCCTCTGAGTCGAGAGTGTGGTGCTGGGAAAGCACAGCAGGTCAGGCAGCATCCGAGGAGCAGGAGTATCAACGCTTTGGGCAAAAGCCCTTCATCAGGAATGAGGCTATGGCCCGAGGAGGTAGTGAGATAAATGGGGGGGGGAGGTGGGGCAGGGGGGAGGTAGCTTAGAGTGTGATAGGTAAATGAAGGTGGGGGTAATGGTGATAGGTTGGTATAGGAGATTGAATTGGATAGATGGGAAGGAAGATGGATAGGTGGGACAGGTCATGAGGATGGTGCCGAGTTGGAAGGTTGGATCTGGGATAAGGTGGCGGGAGGGAAAATGAGAAAACTGGTGAAATCCACATTGATGCCCTGGAGTTGGAGGGTCCCAAGGTGAAAGATGAAGCATTCTTCGTCCAGGCATCAGGTAGTGAGGGAGTGGCGGTGGAGGAGGCCCAGGACCTACATATCCTTGGTGGAGTGGGAGGTGAAGTTGAAGTGTTCGGCTACGGGGCAAGTGTGGTTGGTTGGTGCGGGTGTCCCGAAGATCTTCTCTGAAGCATTCTGTAAGTAGGCGCTCTTCCTCCCCCAGTGTAGAGGATACCGCATCGGGAGCAACAGATACAGTAAATGACATGTGTGGAAGTGCAGGTAAAACTCTGATGCTAGCCTCTGAGGTTACCCACGTTCTCCAAGTAAACCTCATTGTGCCTTGTCCTGAGAAACCACTCCAGGAGGCTTGGGGTCTTATTGCAAATAATTGCTGAGTGGACAGGCAGGAGGCTGGAAGAACACAGCAAGCCATGCAGCATCAGAAGGCGGAGAAGTCAACATTTCAGGTGTAACCCTTCTTCAGGACTGCCAGGATTTACAGACTCCTGTCTACCTTGGAATCCAGCATCTGCAGTTTTCTTGTCTCTAACTAATAATTGCTAGACAAGCTTCCTTCTATATTGATATGTTGACATGAAAAGTACACTCTCAGAAATACTTCAGGCCTTCACACCAATTTCACACAAATCTTACAGAGTGTAAGTTTCAAGTATCGAATGATACTTTTACTGTATTGGAATCTGCAACTGCAACTCTAAACACCTTAACACACCTTATTGGACTATATCCTTCATTCAAATTCACTTACAAATGAAGCAGTCAAACAAGCATTTTCTTGACATATTATTTGAGAAATCTGCTAATGGGTTCACTGCTACTGAACACTACACTCCCAATGGTCAATACACATGTCGGGATTCCTACAATTCCATGCACTGTGGGATTGATCTTATTGGCAACATGATCAGCCACCTCATAAACAGGATCAAGTCATTTGTTGACCACTTGTTCACAATTTGCTCATATTACATGATTGATGCCGAAGTATGGTATGAGACAATGGTAATCCAAGCCAGATCATTTTTCGATGTATGTTGTGTCAACTCCTTCAGAAGGGACAGCGAAGTCAAAACATTCACTTTTTCCCCTCCACAGATGTTGCCAGACCTTCTGAATTTCTCCAGCAATTTCTGTTTAAGTATGTTTCAAAGCTTGCGGTCTTAGAGGTATAGGGAGACAGGCTGACTCTAACCACTGCCATAAGCTGAGAAAGCAGCATTTAGCATTTACAGTGGGATCAAGTCACAAGAAAATAAAAGGCTTTTCTTAGCAGTTTTTACATAGGTATGATGGATTCTTCTTCTGAAGAAGACTCGTCTAATCCTAACCATGTATTGTAAATTTCAAAACAAGTCTGAACTGTCAAGAGGCACTTATTGTGCAGTGTGCAGTCCATACCTTTGGTCAAGATACTTAGATGATCAGTAAAGTGGCCCAAGCTGTACCTCATTGGAACCAATTCTGGAAAATGTTCCTGTTCTCTTAAGAGACTGAACTCAGAGCAATCACCAGAAGTTTGGAATAAATTTCAACACAGTCACAGTTTTGAGTAATAGCCTAAGGTTATCTTAGGCCTATACATTATAATAGATACTACAGCCTTGTAGATCCAGAGCTGTTCCAGACACAACAAGAGTAATGCACAGAATCACATTATTACAGTGCAGAAGAAAGCTATTCAGCCCACTATGTACGCACTATCTCTCTGAATGAGCTTCATGGCTTAGAGTCATCCTTACACTTTTGATCCGTAATCCTATACATTATTTATAATTAAATAATCATCTTCAAAGTCCTTCTGAAAGATTCAATTGAACCCATCTCCATGTCACAATTGGGCAGTGCATTCCAGACCAGAACCACATTTGTTTTCACATATGTGAAGATGTGGTCACTTTAAAAAGGTTATTTGGCCCTTGGTTTTTATTTTGAAGAGAGATCATAATGGCAGAGATGCTGAAGGGCCTAGTTTAACAATGCAAAGGGAGTGGCCAGTTCTCCTAGTTCTGGATTTTTCTAGTTTGTTTTTAGCTGTAGCAGTCACAAGATATGAGAGTCCAGGGGAGTTCTAAGCTTCAGTAAAGAATTTCTCTGACTTTTTTCTGAAATCTCTCTTTGGATGTTGTCCCCTTCTGCCCGTAAGAATCTGTGTTTGAATATACCTTTATGGGATGTTACTGTATTGGAACAGTTAGTTAGCAATAGTTACTGTATCAGGTTGGTTAAGTTTTCTAATAGTTAAGTGATTTTAAATTCTGTTTTCTTTTGTTTATGTTTTAAATGTAGTGTTTAAATAAATTCTGCTTTGCTGAAAGCGGAGTGATTTGACAAGTTGCATCACACCTGGAACATTCATTCACATCTGCCTTTAAAATAAGAAAATGTTAGTATCTAGGCTACCTTCTTTAATTATTTTGAGGGGTTCTGGCCTGGACCATAACACATAACATTAACTTATTTTGAAAATCACCTTAAATCCATGCCTTCTTGTTCTCGAACAATTCTGAGAGAGAACAGTTTCTCCATATCTACTCTGTCATATTTGAAAGCTTTAACCTCCTCTTCCCTCCAAAGTAAAAGGTCCCAGCTTCTCAAATCTATCCTCATGACTGAAGGGATTCATTTTTCTTCTAAATCTTTTCTGCACGTTCTCTAATGCATTCACAAGCTTCTTTTAGAGTGGTGCCCAGAACTATACGCCATACTCGAACTGAGATCCAACTGGTTATAGAATCATAGAGTCATACAGCACTGAAACAGGCCCTTTGGTCCAACCATGCCAAACATAAGCCCAAACTAAGCTAATCCCACCTGCCTGCTCCTGGCCCATTTCCCTCCATACCTTTCCTATTTCTGCACTTAACCAAATGTTATTTAAATGTTGTAATTGTGCCCACATCCATCACTTCCTCAGGATGTTCATTCCAGCCTCTGTGTAAAGCATTTGCACCTCATGTCTCTCTTCTCTCACCTTAGAAATATGCCCCCAATCTTGAAATTCCCCATCCTAGGGGAAAGACAACTGCCATTAACCCATTCTATACCCCTCATGATTTTATAAACTTCAATAAGGCCACCTCTCAACCTCCTATGCTTCAGTGAAAAATGTCCCAGCTCTCTTTATCATTCAAACCCTCCATACCCAGCAACATTCTGGTAAGTCTCTTCTAAGCCCATTCCAGCTTAATATCCTTCCTATAGCTGGGTGACCAGAACTGGCCTGTCCTATGCAGGTTCATCATAATCTCTTTGCTCTTTACTAGGATAATCTCTTTACTAGGATACAGTATCCTAGTAATGAAGCCTAGGATACTGTTCACTTCACTGACTGGTCTCTCTACACCTGTCCGGCCACCTTTAATAACTTTAATGGCATGTTTGACCAGAAGTATCACCTCACACTTTACAACATTGAACTTCATCCGTAAGCTACCTACTCACTCCCACTGGTTTTTTAACATCCTTGTGAAGTTCTCAAATCTCATCCTTACTACAGCCCTTCTAAGTTTTCTATCAAATGCAAACTTTGAAATTGCCCCTGCATATTAAGGTCTAGGTTATTTATGTGTATCAGAAAAGCGGGGGTGCTAGTACTGACCCCTAAAGATAAAAACAGAACATGGCAGAGAAACTCAGCAGATCTTGTAGCATCTGTGGAGAGAGAAACAGAATTAATACATTGAGTCCAAAGATGGCTTCTCATTCCAATGCTGCTGAGTTTCCCCAGCACTTTGTCTCAGGTTTCCGCATCGATAGTATTTTGCAGCTATCTGACTCCTGAGAAACTCAACTACAAACTTTCTTCAGCCCAATAAGTATCCATTACCCATTTTTCACTGTTTCTTATCAGTCAGCAAATCTCGTACCCACGTGTCCTCTTTATTCCACGTGTTATATCATTTTTCACAAGTCTGTTTTGTGATACAACTTTTGGAAGCACAGGTACACAACACCAACAGCATTAACATCATTAACCGTCTCTGTTACCTCTTCACAGAACTCCAGCATGACATAAAGGGTAATTGTTTTACACAGAGACTGGCTCATGCGTGGAATGAACTTCCAGAGGAAGAGGCAGATGCAGGTACAGTTACAATGTTTAAAATATATTTAGATAGGTAAATGAATGTTTGGAGGGATATGGGCCAAGTGCAGGCGGGGGGGACTAGTTTAGTTTGGGATTATGGTCAACATGGACTGATTGGACCGAAGGCTCTGCTTCTGCTTCTCTGCTATGACTCTATATTCATTAAACCTGATTTCTCCTTAAGAAATCCTTGCTGGCTCTCCCTACCAGATTTATGGTCTGAACCTGTGATTAGTAATTCTAACTCAAATTATTGCTTCTGGAAGTTTCCCAATACCAAAGTGAAACTGTGTCAGTAATTTCTGGGCTCATTCTTACAACCCTTTGTGAACAAGAGGGTAAATATCCTGGAAGGGTATTCAGCATTTATAAATTGGAGAATTGTTTTCTGCAAAAGTATTTTTATTGAAAACCAATAATATTGATGTTTTTCCTAATTGAATCACACTGTTACCAAAGCAAAGAAACCAAATTTATCGAGACATTTAGCGTCACTCTTTGAATTGCTGAGCAGAATTGGAGTACAGCATTAACATTCCCCTTCAGTAAGCGAAGCAACGATTTTGCACAGTCACCAGCAGCTCTCCTTATATAAGGCAGTGAGCGACTGAGAGCTGTAGCTGTCCTCTGGCGCTGTCCAGCTGCTGAAAGATGAGTTCGAGCAGGCAGTCTGTGAGCAGCTCTCCTTTTAGGAGAGTGTACTCAATCACCTCTCGGAGATCGAGTCGGAGTCTGGCCTCTCAGATCCCAACATTCAGCTCCCGGGAGTGGTCCAGAGACACTTCCCACAGACAGGGAGGTCTGGCGGCGAGCCGAGACACCAGGCTGCGGGGAAATGTTGGGATCAGCCTGGGATTTGACCAAGTGCTGGGCGCCAACGAGAAGGAGCTGCTGCAGGGGCTCAATGACCGCTTCGCCAGCTTCATCGACAAGGTCCGTCATCTGGAACAAAGCAACAAGGCTCTAGAGGCAGAAATCACCGAGTTAAGGGCCAGCCAAATCTCCCAAACTGACCTCGCTAATGTCTATGAGCCAGAAATGACCGAGCTCCGGAACCTCATCCAAGAAAGTGAGAAGCAGAAGCTGGGTTTCCACTTGGACCGGGATCACCTGGAGGAAGATCTCCGCCGGTTGCAGAGGAAATACGAGGAAGAGAGACAGATCCGACAAGAGGCTGAAGCCACTCTCCAGGCTTTGAAGAAAGACACAGAGAGTGTGCTCATGACCAAACTGGAGCTGGAGAAGAAAGCCCAGGCTCTGGCGGATGAGATCGAGTTCCTGAAGAGCAACCACGAGGAAGAGGTGGCCGAGCTCTTCTCTCAGATCCAAGCCTCCCAGGTCGGGGTGGAAATGAAAGATTTCCTGAAGCCGGACCTGACTGGGGCCCTGAGAGAGATCCGGGCGCAGCTGGAAGGCTGTACCAATGTCAACCTGCAGCAGGCAGAGCAGTGGTTCACAGCGAGAGTGGCCAAGCTCAATGATGCAGCAGCGAGCAACAGGGAGACTCTGCAGAAGACACGGCAGGACATCAGTGAGTACAATCGCCAGCTCCAGTCCAAGAACCTGCAGCTGGAGACAGTCAGAGGAAGGAAGGAGTCTTTGGAGAAACAGTTGGATGAGGTTGGAAGCAGACACCGCGCTGAATTAATGCGGTACCAGGTGAGGATACCATAGGAAGCTAATGGACTCTGTCCCACTGACTCTATTATTTAGTTATAATGTGTGTGTATGATTTGTTGTTTGTTTTCCAGAACACCGTTCAACAATTAGAGAACGAGCTGAGACACACCAAACAGGAGATGGCTCATCAGCTCAGGGAATATCAAGATCTGCTCAATGTCAAACTGGCCCTAGATGTGGAGATCACCTCCTACAGGTGAGTTCCCCAGGGTCGCTGTACCGGCTTTGAGTTGTGGCTAACACTTCAAAAGCATTCGATTGCGGTCATTAAGCCCGTGCAGCTTAAATATTTCTTTTTGAACATTTAGACAATACTAATTGATATAATCAAGTTCATGTGACTCTTCTAATGACATCGAGCTGATTAAACATTGTAGAAGTGTTTGAAATTAATGAAAGGTTTAACATAGTCCCGACCAATAGAGCGTCAGATTGCTAGATGTTGCTAAGCAGAATTATGTGAACTGAAAGCTTTAAATTTTTCTTTCAGTTATTCCCCAGATCAACGTTGAAGAGAGTAATCTCCTTCCAAAAGCCAGTTATTTATCAATGATATTTCCAAAGAAGAAAGTGTTTATGTCTTACTGTTCACGTCCCTGGGGCATTTCCACAGCCAACAGGACATGTTAGAACATATAGATAGAACATAGAACATTACAGCGCAGTACAGGCCCTTCAGCCCTCGATGTTACACTGACCTAAGAAACCAATCTGAAGCCCATCTAACCTACACTATTCCATGTACATCCATATGCCTTGTCCAATGAGGACTAAAATGTCCTTCAAGTTGGCGAATCTACTACCATTGCAGGCAAAGCATTCTACTCTCTGAGTAAAGAAACTACCTCTGACATCTGTCCTATACCTATCCTCCTCAATTTAAAGCTATGCCCCCTTGTGCTCGCCATCACCATATTTGGAAAAAGGCTCTCCCTGTCCACCCTATCTAACCCTCTGATTATCTTCTATGTCTCAACCTTCTTCTTTCTAACAAAAACAGCCTCAAGTCCCTCAGCCTTTCCTCATAGACCTTCCCTCCATACCAGGCAACATCCTAGTAAATTTCCTCTGCACCCTTTCCAAAGCTTCCACATCCTTCTTATAATGTGGTTACCAGAACTGTACACAATACTCCAAGTGCGGCCGCACCAGAGTTTTGTACAGCTGCAGCATAACCTCATGGTTCTGGAATCGATCCCTCTATTAATAAAAGCTAAAACACTGTATGCCTTCTTAACAACCCTGTCAACCTGGGTGGCAACTTTCAAGGATCTGTGTACATGGACACCGAGATCTCTCTGCTCATCCACACTACCAAGAATCTTACCATTAGCCCAGTACTTTGCATTCCGGTTACTCCGACCAAAGTGAATCACCTCACACTTGTCCGCATTAAACTCCATTTGCCACCTCTCAGCCCAGCTCTGCAGCTTATCTATGTCTCTCTGTAACCTACAACATCCTTCGTCACTATCCACAACTTAATGTATTATGGTTGTCACTGCTGTAATGTTGCTTGCCTGTATGAGTGCAAGTTTAACAACACTCAAGAAGTGTGACATCATCACAGGACAAAGCAGCCTGCTTGCCTGACACCACATCTACAAACATTCACTCCTTCTACAACTGTCCCATCTACAAGCTGCACTGCAGAACTTCACCAAGGTTCTGTACACAGCATCTTCCACACCCATGCCCACTGTCATCTAGCAGGACAAGGGCAGCGGATACATGAAAACGCTACTACCTGCAAGTTCCCCTCCAAGCCACTCACCACCCTGACTTGGAGATGTATCATAGTTCTTTCAATATCACTGGGTCAAAACCCTGGAATTCTTTCCCATTGGTATTATGGGTCTACCTACAAGGAAAGGACAACAGTGATTCAAGAAGGCAGCTTGCCACCACCTTCCCAGGGGCAACTAGTGACAGGGAATAAATGCTGGTCAGCCAGTGACACCCACATTCCATGGATTAATTTTTTAAAAGGCAGTTAACCTGTGCATAGCAATATCCAATTAATGTCAATGATACAAATAATGGAAACATCAGTTGGTTGAGGAATAGATATTGCCCAGGACACCTCTGGCTGGGAAATGGTTAAAGCTCCAATCTTTCTAAAATAGCTGCATGGTTACCTTTTTAATTTATTTGAACAGTTCCAACGTATCACAGTAACACACCAGCAAACAATCAGGCCGTGATCATATATTTTATCTGTCTTACCAATAAAAATCTATTTGCATTTGTTCTGATGCAGTGCTGTGCTGCTGCAGTCATCCTGCAGTGGGCAGGCACATCCAGCAATACACCAGACTGGTATGGGCAATGGATCCTTCCTTTTTTGCTAATTTCATTGAAACAGGAGTAGCTCATTCCGGAGCATTCCGTCACCGCCGCTCCCTCACCACCAGACGCCTGGAGGAAGAACGCTTCATCTTCCGCCTCGGAACACTTCAACCCCAGGGCATCAATGTGGACTTCAACAGTTTCCTCATTTCCCCTTCCCCCACCTCACCCTAGTTCTAAACTTCCAGATCAGTAACTGTCCCCATGACTTGTCCGGACTTGTCCTACCTGCCTATCTCCTTTTCCACCTATCCACTCCACCCTCTCCTCCTTGACCTATCACCTTCATTCCCTCCCCCACTCACCCATTGTACTCTATGCCACTTTCTCCCCACCCCCACCCTCCTCTATCTTATCTCTCCACGCTTCAGGCTCACTGCCTTTATTCCTGATGATTTCGAAGCTACTTGGATGCTGCCTGAACTGCTGTGCTCTTCCAGCACCACTAATCCAGAATCTGGTTTCCAGTATCTGCAGTCATTGTTTTTACCTAATTACATCATGGCTGTTCTATATTCTAATCCCATCCATCTGCCTTTGATCAAGAATTTCTTAATAATCTTGCCTCTTTATTTCAGTTTCACACTTCCAGTTGACCTTCAAGCCTCTTTGTGGAAGAAAGTTCTGGACCCACATGAACTTTGCACATGAAAGAAGTCTTTGTTATTTCTAGATTAACATATTTAGGATCTGAAAATTGGCCTGAAATGCTGACCTTCTGTTCTCTCCACAGATACTGCTATGATGGAGTAATTTTTGATTCAAGTTTCTGATTACCAATATCCGCAACACTTTATAGTTGAGAATTTAATTTTCCATTAGCCATTTTAGTAGTAGCCACTAATATCCATACATAAGCTTTCACAGTGAAAAGTCAGCTGACTATACCAATTGTCAGGACAAAACAGACACTATAATTGCCCAAGTATGTCTGCATGAGGTTATATCTCCTACTTTCCAGTCCAATGAACCTTTCCTGAATCAAGGGAATTTCAAAACATTAACGCCAATGCTTCTACTAGCCAATGAGCAACCTCTTTTAAGAGCCTGGGATGAAACCCATCCGGACCCCAAGAGTTGTCAGCCCACAACTCCATCAGTTGCTCAGCACTACCTCTCTCATGTCTGTAATTTCATTAAGTTCCTCTATCCTTTCCATATTCAAGTTCAAACCTGAGCGTTAAGCAGGGTATTCCAGTTGGAGTTCTCACATCCATCACTTCTCTACTGGAAAGCACTTGTACTTTATGGAGACATTGCATGAATACAATGGGAGAACTCTCCATGATTCTGCTACAATCACCATCTAGCATCCTACATGAACAGCAATCAAATTGTCTGAGATATAGAAGGACCTTTAGCATCTGTGAATCCCACGGAAATCACAAGGTGACAAAAGAAGTTTATGGAGGCCTAGTCCTGCATTGTACCTCAAATGATGATAGTGTATCATTCCCAGTTACTTCAAAACATTTGCCTGCAAAATTTATATCCACTGCTGTTTCAGTAGACAATGTCTAAAGACAAGTGGAATCCAAAATAACAGCACTTTTTGTTGCAGAGCATTTAAACGGTAATGATTGGCTCTTACTGCTTGCAACTGTATGAAGAGAATCTCCAATACAACTATTGTGATGAATCCCATCTCACACACTTGCCTTTTTGATTTTTTTAAGGGGAAACACAGAAAACTACTGACCCCACCCCCCTCCAGTGCAGCCTGTCCAAACTTTCTCCATAAGAAAACCCACTCATTCCAGGTATCAATTGAAAAAACTTCCTCCAAAGCAATTACATCCTTCCTTAAATAAGAAAACCAAACATGTACACTGTATTCTAAATGTGGTCTCACCAATCCCCTAGCAGAAACTAAAGCAAAACATTCTTTCTTTTTATGTTCAATTCCTCTTGTAATACAGGATAGCATCCTACTACCCTTCTTGATTACATGTGCCTGCAAGTTAATGGTTTGTGACTCATACTAGAACACCTAAATCCTTCTGCATCTTGGAATTCTGCAGTGGTTTTCCATTTAAGTAACACTCTACATTTTTAATCTTCTTGCTAATTTGAACACCTTCACATTTTCACACATTGTACTCCATCTGTCAGATTGGTGCACACTCGTTCAACCTCTCCAAATCTGTGACTTCTTTATGTCTTTCTCATAACATACATTCTTACAGATCTTCATGTCATTTGCAAATTTAATGACAATGCTTTGGATCCCCGCATCTAAATCAATGATGTAAATTATAACAAGTTGAGGCCTCAGTACAGACCCTGGTGGGATTCATTGTCACATCTTGCCAATCAGATAAAAGTCCATTTATGCATACCAGCTGTTTTCTGGCAGCTAGCAAATCTTCTGTCCACACTAATATGTTACTCTCTATGTTACTCTCTATTCATTCCTCACAATAGCCTTTCACATGATATCTTATCAAATGTCATCCAGATATCCATGTATTTTAGGCTTCCCTTTATCCACAGCACATGTTAATCGTTGAAAGAATTCCAATAGATTGGTTAAATATGATTATCCTTTGCTGAAACCATGTTGATTCTTCCCAATTAACTTGTGTTTTTCTAAATGCACAGTTATAATCTCTTTAATAATCAATTTTAACTCACTCCCCTCAGTAGACATCAAGCTCCTCACTGGCCGATAAGTTCCTGTTTCCTGCCTCCCTTTTGAATTGAGAGGTTATTTGTCCAACATTCTGGTCCAATGAACCTTTCCTGAATCAAGAGAATTTCAGAACATTAACACCAATGCTTCTACTACCCAATGAGCAAACTCTTTTAAGAGCCTGGGATGAAATCCATCTGGACCCAGAGAGTTGTCAGCCCACAATTCCATCAGTTGCTCAGCATCAATTCTCTCATGTCTGTAATTTTGCTAAGTTCCTCTCTCCCTTGTATATACAAATTTAAATCTATTACTGAAATGATTTTGTATCCTCTATAGTGAAGACCATTTCTTCATTTCATCTGTCTTTTTTAAATTCACTCATGGGATGTAGGCATTGCTGGCTGGGCCTAATTGACCTTGAGAAGGTGGTGGTAAGCTGCTTTCTTGAACTGCTGCAGTCCATGTGCTGTAAGTAGACCCACAATGCCATTTGGGAGAGAATTCCAAAATTTCAACCTAGTGATAGTGAAGGGATCAAGTCAGGGTGATGAGTGTCTTGGAGGGGAGTTTGCAGGTCATGGTATTCCCATATATGTGCTACCGTTTCCAGATGAAAATTGGCATGGGCTTGGAAGGTGCATCTATGGATCTTGGGTGAACTTTGGAGACGCATCATGTAGATAGTACACAACATGCACTGCATAAATTTGCCAAAGGTCCTTAGGCAGCACCTTCCAAAATGAGATTGCCTTAATATATACTAATAACTCTCCATTCTCACACAATGGAGGACTAACACTTACCTTACTTAGTCTGTTTCTTTGAAAATATCTGTAGAAATCTTTGCTCTCCATTTTTTACATTCCTGGCTAGCTTCCTTACATATACTAATTCTTCCTGCTGATTAACTTTTCAGTCATTTTCTGCTATTCTTTAGATTTGGACCAATCATCTGACCTGCCATTCATCTTTGTGCAGTCATATGTTTTTACCTTGAGTCCACAGCTTTCGCTAATGACTTTAGCTAATAATAGATAGTAAGTCCTACCTTTAGACATTTTCCTTTATTAGTAGGATATACTTATTGAGTATTTTGAAATATCCCCTTACATGTCTGTCTCTGCATCTTCATTGATCTATTTCTTAGCCTAGTATGCCAATTCACTTCAGCTAGCTCACTTTCCGCATACATGCCTTTATTTAGGTTTGAAAAATTAGCCCTAGACCTAGTCATCTTCCTGGATTTAAAATTGAACAAGCCAGTGTGTAAGACGTTGGAGAAGAACCACCTTGATGCAATGAAGGAACAGATTAGGGTATTGGCAACAGCGAGAGACCTAGGCAAGAAAACAAACAGTTCCCTTAAAAGGAAATATCTTTTTCATTGATATGATCTCAGCTCAGCAATGAACACAACCGCATCTTGGATTAGACCTCTGAATCAAAGGATCAATATGTAGCGTACATATCTGACTGGAGCAAGTAAAGTTACTTCCAGTGCAGTTAGGCCACAGGAAATATCAATGGATTCCACTGACGCATTTAGTAAATGCTAGAGTCAATGAGAACAGACGCTGAAAATATAATGCACTCTTGAAATAAGACAATAATTGGATCATTGAAATGAAAGCTAGGTCATAATTGTTACTTGGGTATTGAGGAATCTTCGGATCAGTTGGAATAAAATTCTCTCACTCAATTGATATCTTGAGAAAGTGGTGCAAAAGGGATAAACACATTTGGTGAGGGTGAAATTGACCAACAGTGACAATGTGTATTGGGCTGGTAATGGATCAGCAGCCTGTTAAACATCGAAGCAGTTTTTCCAAAATATTACCAGGACTTTAGTGAACAGAAAAGTGATAGTGAGATTAGAAAAGTGAGTCCAAAAAAAATTTGAACTCTTATTCTATGCACCTCAGTGGAAAGAATAGATGTGGTAAGTAAATTAGTTGTCAATTTGCTACACATCCATTTTGTCCTCTTAATAAAGACCAGTTTCATTTTCTTTGTCTTCCCTAATCAATGATTTCAATAGCATCCAATGTAATACATTTATATTATCTTACTTTGCAACACTTGTGGAAATTCATTTAGAAATAATTTTGTTAATCTTACTTTAAAGAAATGTCTATTTGGGAAATTTATCTTGGCGTTTAATCATTTTTTAATGAAATGACAGATAAAAATTGCTTCTTTTATAGTATCTATTGTTCTCTGTTTCCGTGGGACAATCTTAAAATTGAGACTAATCATACTTTTCTTTGTTCAGGAAACTCTTGGAAGGTGAGGAGGCAAGATTTGGTTCAGATACTGATCACTTCAGTCTGTTATCCTCGACATGCAAGGAACCTCAAAGTATGACGCAATTGTTTCATGTCTCAACTAAGACAAAGGCTACCCCTGAGTTCAGGTTTGTTGAAGAGATTGTAAGTGAGGCGGCAAAGGAAATTGACCTGGCAGAGCTTGAAGATGCTTATATGAAAATGAAACCTGGCCAACTCTACAATGAAGGATTTGAGGAAAATAAATCAACGACAGAAGAGGAGGCAGGAGAAAGTGAAGAAGGGTTATCAGCTCCAGACATAGGTGTGGGAAGAACCACTGATACAAAAGACAAGGCAGGAGGAGAATCAAAAGGACTTAAAGAAACGTCAACCACTGAAGCAAAGGATGAAGAGAAAGGGGTTGAGGCCAAAGAAGGAGAAGAAGGTACTGAAGCCAAAAAGAAGGAAGAACTAAAGGATGTTGTTCAGGCAAAAGAAAAAGCTAGTGAAGGAGAGACTGTTCAGGCAAAAGCAGAAGCTGTGAAAGGAGCAGCTGCTACAGCCAAAGAGGAAGACATTGGGGAGAAAGGTGTTGAGTCAAAACCAAGTGAAATGGAAGGAAAAGCTGGTGAGACAAAGGAAGAGGCTGTGGAGGAAGGAACCATGAAGGCTGGTGGTAATAAAGAAGCACAACTTCAGGAACAGACAAAAGGCCACAAAGCTTTGAAGACAAAAGAAAAAGAAAGTAAGAAAGATGAAGAAAAGGAAAGCAAAGAAAATGAAAAATGAATTACATTCTTTAAGAGAAAGATAATTAAAGAATTTCTGTAAATGAAGGAAGAAAATGAAACCAATCATCCAGTCCACTGATCCAAACAAACTCTGAAGCCATTATGAATGGTTTGATCATAAATTGAATGAAATAAATTGAAACTGAAGGAAAATTCAGACAGCCTTCCTGCCAAATAATGTTGAAAGTCTGTTGTAATGATGGTGACAAGAGAAAACAAGACACAATGGCAATGCATGGTGAAAAACAAAGCAAAAATACAAACTGGCCATTACCATAAGACCAGGCAGAGACAAAATGATAAATGAATGAGAATGCTTAATAATGTTGAGAAGACAAGCTGTAGCCAGTTGTCTATGTATCTTGTCATCAGCATGGGAATGGGTTCTGACCCTCAAAATGAACCAAGCCTGAGACTAGAGTGAGTGACTGCTGGCCAATCCACCCCATTGGTTAGAGGAGTGTGTTAAAATCTGCTCTAAGCTATGTAAATGTGTGGTAATACAGAAAAGGTAATCAGACTACTAAGTAGGTAATTCAGTAATTGTCTTCCAGATGCAAAGTCAATAATCTAATTTCTTGTTCACAATTAAAATCACTGTTAAAAGGAAATCTGTTCAGCTGCCAATTATTTTAAATTGTTTCAAGTTATTTACTCTAAAGACTTTGAAATATATCAAATTGTGTCACACAATAAGCTATCCCCATAGCTTTTTAAGGCAATCATTTTCATGTAGTAAACAAGAGATTCTAATGAATCCTCTATCACCACAACCAAGCAAGTGACTCATTATCTGATGTTCAACCACAAGAGTCATCACAGCCCTACCCATATCTATGTTCATCCAACATGCACAATCCACCACATCTCAACAATATTTTACCATCCTTCTCCAGAGACAGAAAGGATAATTCGGGGTCTAAATGATTTGGATTTGCTTCCTGATACTGGAATTGTGAATAGTCCCACTCACCACTGGCGGCCTGACTCTCTCTGACTTGAATATACTGTATCATTCTTTATTTCAGATTGGGTTGAACATAGACTATTATCATAATCTCTAATCATTCAACCAAATCTAAAGCTGTGTTGGATTCAAAGAAACTTTCAATAAATTCTGTGAGTAGCAGCTGATGTGTTATTCCTATATATTCTGTTAAATATCCATGAAAGCGTTCCATTTATCTCCAGTATGGACCATTCAAAATAAATGTCCTGCTCTTTAGGTATGAGATATGACACACACACACACACACACTCCGAAGTGAAGGTAACAGAGTGGGAGCAACTCCAACAAACACCAAGAAACTCCCAGTTATGTTTCCTGGTGGAGCAAGGAGTCACCTAGTATTTTGTCAGTGCGCTGTGAGTGGATAAGAGATGTGTCACAAGAACACTTAGAGGTTGGCACTTGTTAAGATGCCAATGTTCATATACATGGGGCTTAAGTGTATAGTGCCCATGGAGCATTCTTTGAGATGTTGGTGCCTGGTGACCAAAATGGAAGCCCTTTAGAGCAAGCAGCTGAAATCATCAGGTGCCTGTTCCGATTGCCTTGTTAAGAATTCTAGACGTTGAGCTTGAACAGTGCAGTCGGTAAAAAAGGAAACTGAATATTGATGAACCAAGTTGTGGTGTTAATGCAGCATTGAACAAGCTACAATCCCCCTTGATCGGCAGCCCATTGCTGCTAAGTGACAATCTCACAGCCGTTTGGCAGATGTATAGAAGGATGCAGTGTGTTACTACTAACATTGAGATAAGCTTCACTAGACTTCGAGGGGTTATTTTTCTTGGAGCATTGGAGGCTGAGGGGCAGCCTTTTTGAGGTTTATAAAATCATGAGAGTCATGGATAGGGTGACTAGCCAAAGTCTTTTTCCCAGGATAGGGGAGTCCAGAACTAGAGGGCATAGGTTTAAGGTGAGAGGGGAAAGATTTAAAAGGGACCTAAGGGGCAACTTTTTCATGCAGAGGGTGGTCCGTATATGGAATGAGCTGCTCAAAGGAGGTGATGGGCTGGTACAATTAAAATATTTCAAAGGCATCTGGATGAATAGGAAGGGTTTAGATTAGTTTCCCTACAGTATGGAACAGGCCCTTCAGCTCAACAATTCCCCACTGACCCTCTAAAGAGTAACCCACTCAGATCCATTCCCCTACATATACCGCTGACTAATGCACCTAACCTACACATCCTTGAACACTATGGGTACTTTAGCATGGCCAATTCACCTGACCTGCACATCTTTGGTTTGGGAGGAAGCCTACACAAACACAGGGAAAATGTGCAAACCCCACACAGACAGTCACCAGAGGCTGGAATCAAACCCGGCTCACTGGTGCTGTGAGGCAGCAGTGCTAACCACTGAGCCACCGGGCTACCCTAAAGGGATAAGGGCCAAATGCTGGCAAATGGGACTAGATTAATGTAGGATATCTGGCCAGCATGGACAAGTTGCAATGAAGAGTCTGTTTCCATGCTGCACATCTCTATGACTCTATGACTCTAAATCTCATATCATTCAGATCCCTATTGGATTGAGCCTATAGATTTCACCTTACTTTGGCTATGGATGGATACAGTGTGAAATTTCCTTAGTAAATGTCATAGCTTCACCAACATCTGTCTTTAATGGGTCCACATCGCCCCTTTACCACCTTCCGTTAATTTACTATTAATAAAAATATGAACTTTGCTCTTCCATCTTTTTTTCAATTTTGCACTTTGCATTTGTCAGTGCTTTCCTTTGGTGCTTTGTGTTTGGTTTCTCCAGTTTACTGGGTTCTGACAAACAGTAATTGCTGGAGAAGTCAGCAGGTCTGGCTGCATCTGTGGAGAGTTAATGTTTCAAGTCCAGTGACCCATCTTAGGAACTCTTGTATCTCCCCAGTTTTATAACACAAATGTCCTTTTGCAGATATTCTCATCTTATTGTTTTATGTGGAACTTATTTTATAACAGTTAGACTCCTCATGACCTTCCTGACCCCATTTACAGTTTAGCCGATTCCAGATTTTATGGTTCTTTCCGGGTCTGAAAGTTGACTTTGCAATGCCTTTTATTGGCATCAATGTCAAGTCATTTATTCAGTGACCTTAGCTCCAAGTAGATTGAATTATCAAACTGCAACACCATCTATTGGCTCAAACTGTCATTAAATCAATCCTTTGAATCACTGAGGCACAATATCATCTGTTAGCTATTTACAGTGATGGATGAATAAGATTTCGAGTATATTCCATTCTGCAAATTTCTGATGTGGAATATTATACAATGCTGCAAGTGTGTGCCCTGGGCAGCCAAAGTTAAAGAGGATTTCTGATTTGATGTCTGGATCTAATCTGATAAAAATCTGGAAGTGATCCAGTTTCTTGAAACACTCTAAAATAGAAAATCGCTTTATTTTTATTACCGTCTCTCTATATTGTTGGCAGATGTCTTTCTGGCCTGTCTGAATTAGTCATGCAGATAAAACCTAAGAAGTGCCCCTTATCAAACAGTGACAGATACTAATGGAATAGGGTCTTCATTGGTTACAGATTTCGAAAGACCTTTTCTGTGTATCAAATGTTAGCTATATCACCATCATAGATAGTTTGCATCGTACAATTTAACATATTCATGTTTTTTTATGAGTGATCTGCAATATTTTGTTCTAAATGCAATTTATGTCAATCAATGTGGCCTGTTTGTGGATTATTTTAACATTTCTGTGATCCCTGCTGACTCCCCATATTAAAAACTTGCAATGACATTTAGTCACGAAAGCTCAGCATTCCTTTCACAATTAATGAGTTGCATTTTCCTGTTGTGTCATCTACATTCCAAGACTGGGAATTCTGACAGGCATCCCATTTAAATTTATATCTAGATTTTCTTTTAAGGCACTGGACGCAGAATCCTTAAATAATTTTAAGACAGAGATAGGTAGATTCATGATTATCAAAGCAATGAAAGGTTGTCAGGAAAATGCAGGAATGTAGAGTTGAGGTTAAAATCCAATCAGCTTTGACCTTATTGAATGATGGAGCAGGCTCAGAAGGCCAAGAGGCTTCCTCTTGTTCCTTGTTCGTATTTCCCCTTTGATTTCCCCTGCCTGTGTGCATTCTGCTTGTATGCCAATGTCACTATGATAATGGATGATAAAAGGAACTTTTCGATCCTGCTTGGGACAGTGAGCTCAGCCAGCTAGGCTGAGTGAGAAGGAAAGCTTTGTGTGCAGTGAATGCTTAAAGGGGCAAAGGCTCATTTGTCTTTGAGGTTTCATTGCATACAGTGGCTTTTTGGAGCACTGTACTGTTACATGGAACAGTCAGCCTGACATAACTGTGGGTCTTCTGATCGGCCATCCTTAATAGGGCAGAGACTGCAGAAGCAGCAATGTAGGAGGCTGCCTCCCAGACAGTTGGGCCACGGGGTCTATAGTGATTGAAACAAGGTCAGCTAGGTGGACCTCATAGAATCTGAGTTCCCTGATTGGGGCTGTTAACCTGGTCCAATCAGGGAGCCCTGGCTGACAGATATAAACAGGAGTGCCCCAGGTTCGATTCCAGCCTAGGGCGACTGTCTATATGGAGTTTCCACGTTCTCCCCGTGTCTGCGTGGGTTCCCTCCAGGTGCTCTGGTTTCCTCACACAGTCCAAAAATGTGCAGGTCACGTGAATTGGCCATACTAAATTGTCCATAGTGTTGGGTGCATTAGTCAGAGGGAAATGGGTCTGGGTGGGTTGCTCTTCAGAGAGTCGGTGTGGAGTTATGAAAATAAAAAAAAGAAAAAGAAAAAAAAGGAATGTCAGGGGTTCTAGCAATGAGGAGAAAGTAAGGGCTGCAGATGCTGAAGAATCAGAGTTGAAAAGCATAATGCTGCAAAAGCACAGCAGGTCAGGCAGTATCCGAGGAGCAGGAGACTCAACGTTTTGGGCATAAGCTCTTAATCAGGAATTTTGGGGAGTGGAAAGGGGGCTGAGAGATAAATACAAGTGGGGTTGGGCTGGGGGGAAGGTGGCTGGGAAGGTCGTAGGTAGATGCAGGTGGGAGTGATGGTGATAGGTTGGAGTGGAGGGTGGAGGGGATAGGTGGAAAGGAAGATGGACAAGTGGGACAGTTCAAGAGGGCAGTGCTTAGTTGGAGGGTTGGATCTGGGATAAGGTGGGAAGAGGGGAGATGATGAAACTGGTGAAATCAACATCGATGCCATGTGGTTGGAGGGTCCCAAGGCAAAAGATGAGGTAGTTTTCCTCCAGGCATTGGGTAGCTAGGATTTGGCGGTGGAGGCGGCCCAGGACTTGCATGTCCTTGGCGGAGTGGGACAGGAGTTGAAGTGGTCAGCCACAGGGCGGTGGGGCTGTTTGGTGCCTGTGTCCCAGAGATATTCTCTGAAACATCCTGCAAGTTGGCATCCTGTCTCCCCATTGTAGAGGAGACCACATTGTCAGCAGTGGACACAGCAGATGAGGTGTTTGAATGTGCAGGAAAATCTCTACCGGATGTGGAAGGATCCTGTGGTGCCTTGGATGGAGGGAGGGAGGTGTGGGCACAGATTTTACACCTGTCAGAGATTCTGTTCACTCGCTGAGCTGCCTCTGAGGAAGCTGGGCCGGTGTCAAGTTCTATGCATGTGTAAATAAAGGGTGACTTTAGTGATGGGATACCAGCCTCAGTGGGAGTTTTTCCAGGGTGCTTGGCTGGCCAAGTGGCATGGGCAAGCTTGGGAGTCCCACACATGCCAATGTTGGGATTTGGTCAGCCAGGAGTATTGGCAGCATGGCAGTTATATTACTGCCCAGTAATTGAGAGAAATGGATTTAAAGAAAAATACTTCAAATCCCTCCAAAGCAGCTATTCAATCTAAATCCAATTGATTTGATAAATCTGGAATTAAATGAAATCAAAATAAAAGCTACCATTTTGTGAAGATCTGCCTGATTGATAGCGTTTTGTTTTGGGAAAGAAATGTTTAACTCCATATTTAACTGCAGACCACAGCAATGCAGTTAACTCTTAACTACATTCTGAAGTGACCTCGAAAACCACTCAGATATATTCAAGGAGGCAGCTCCCCATCACCTTCTCAAGGATAATTCATGGTGGGTAAAATGCAGTTTCCTCATCTGAGCAACTAATCCAATCAAATAATCTGTGCTGTTTTCTCTGTTGATGGTTTCAAGAGTTTTCCCATCAGCACCATCCAATCCAGATTATGCATTCATCCATTTTTCTAAATATATTCTCAAATGGTATATGTTCTCAAAAGATATGTTAACATAAATGTTTTTAAATTATCTTTACAAGAAGATAATCTTCCATTACTCTGCATGTGGATATTGTAATATGGAGATGTATGGATTGATGTATGACATACTTTGACAAGACAAAGTTGATGATAGAATTGTAGTACAGCCGAAAAGCAGGTTCTTTACCTACTAGAGAATCATGCTGGCTCTCCACGCAAGCAATTTAGCTTCTCCTATTCCTTTCCCAATAACCTTGTAACTTTATTTCTTCTGATGCTAATTGCATTCCGTTTTGTAACCATCATTGCATAAAAAAAGTTTTCTCCTTTGTTTTTGGCTGTTTTTCGCTAAGTACGAGATCATTCATTATATTCTATATCTCCCTTTTTTTACCGGCAGTATGAAGGGAAGACCTTCCCAAATGTCACAATGGCGGCTGGGTCTTTAACACAATGATTTCAAATGAATGCCCAGCAGATGAAAAAAGGCAGCATATGGAGCTACTTCACAATGTCTCTGATTGGATGGACAACGGAATCTTCTGTCAACAGTGGAGATTGTAAGGAAGATGAGGATATTTAACAGAGAGACAGACAAAGCAGACTGGCCGACTTGCATGTTGCAATATCGCTGCAGCTAAATGAGAAGAACACAGAACGAGCGAGGTCTAGGTGGCATTTCTTTAATTTTCTCATCAGCTTGTTTAGAAATATTATTACACACCTCCCAAGCAGGTAGGACTTGAACCCAGGCCTGCTGCTCAGAGATAGCAATATTACTACTGCATCACAACAGCCCTTAGGTAGGCATTGTGACTCAGCTATATTTGCCAATCAGTTTCATTGAGAGGCTGAACTGGAAGGCAGGCACCACTGAGATTGCTTTAAAAAGGAGGTTGATGGTGTGTACTGCCCCAGGAGGTGAAAACACAGAAGTCAATAGATCAAAGTTCTAACAAAACAGTCGACTGCAATCTTGCAGAAACATCACCAATATAATGAAATACCTGAATTTAATCTAGACAAAAGCAATTTTCCAAAGTTTCTATGTTTATATTCTATTATGTTCTTAAATTGATGTGTTAAGAAAAAAATCTTAGTATAAAGTCATTTTTAGAAATTTTTACAGAAAGACAATGGCCATTTAATCAAAAACAATTATTTAAGTGACTGCTTTGTGAAACTTATACTGATATAAATGCAAATTAACTGCTCCGTTTCTAATGCACCAGTTACTGTGGTCTAGCAACAATAAAACTGTTGGCTTTAACACAACAGGAACCACAATCCATTTTTTCTCAAATATGTGTAAAAAAAGTCCTAAGATTCTACAACTCAGTTACAACATTAATTTGCCCCATAGATCATTTAATCACACACCAAGGAAATTTGAAAACACTTGCCTTCCCTCCAAAACTTAGATCTGTGACTGGACCCAGAATAACAATTAATGAAATTTGAGATTTCCCCTCATTATTGTCTAGAACAGTTGTTACCAATACAAACCCTGAAGTCACATAGTCATAAAAAGGTATGGAAACAGACCATTTGGTCCAAATATTCCCTACTTGCGGAACAGTTGGCCTGGGTTGAAGTCTCAGTCTACCTTAGAGGAATGTATTAACCTCTCTGACCAGGGTTGGTTAGAAAATATCTAAGCCTTGCTTTTATGAACCTGTTCAGAGATGCTACGACACTCCTCTAAGGAATCATCACAAGTTAAAATCACTAAACAAATATCCTTTCCTTAGAATTTAGCATGGTCCCAATGTTTATTTCTGCCACCAATAATTTAACTTCTGAATAACAAAACAAACTGTCAGAAAGAATTTGGAGGTGCCGGTGTAGGTTTGGGGTGGGCAGGATTAAAAATCAGACAACACAAGATTATAGTCCAACCGGTTTATTTGGAAGTACTAGCTATCAGAGCACCATTCCTTGAATGAGCAGTGCTCCGAAAGCTAGTGCTTCCAAATAAACCTGTTGGACTATAACCTAGTATTGTATGATGTTTGACCTTGTCAGGAATAATGTATATCATAAGGCCACACTGAGGTAATGCTTATTTCAGTCTGTGACGTGAGAAAATCAATTCAATGGAATGTCTGTCCAAGGTTTAAGGACAACTTAGTGCACGTTTGTTTTTGCAACCACACTAAAGCCATTCTAATAGTTTTTAAAAACAATGTATCTCTGTCCTCATCGTTAGTTGTCACTAACCATTGATTATAGTGTGTGTGTGTATGTGTGTGTGTGTGTGAGAGAGAGAGAGAGAGAGAGGGGGGGGGTGTGGGTGTTGATGGCTTAATGGTAATATCATTGGACTAGTAATATAGAACCCCATGCTAATATTCTGGGGAGCAAGTTACTGCAGATGCTGGAGTCTGTACTGAAAACAGAAAATGCTGGAAATCACAGCAGGCAGCATCCATGGAGAGAGAGAGTGAGACAGTGAGAGAGAGAGAGAGAGAGACCATTTTGAGTCTAGATGACACTTCAGAGCTAACATGAAGTGAATATTCTGTACACATGTACTCAAATCCCACCCATAACAGCTAATAAGGTGATTTTTAAAATGAAAAATCTGGAATCCAGAGCTAGTCTAAGGGCAGATAGTCACTGTTGATTGTTGTAAAAACACCCATCTGATTCACTAATGCATTTTAGAGAAGGAAGCCTCCCCTTCATTCTCAAGATCCACAGCAATACTATTGATTCTTAGGGATGGGCAATAAATGCTGGCCTAGCCAGAGATATCCACTTCAATTTTTAAAAAGCAGCTAGAATTTATTTCAAGTGTATAATGTTGTAGCAAAGGCTATTTAAGACACTTCACGTCAGCATAAATAAAAAAAGAATAGATGACAAAAGAAGAGATATTCATGAAGATTATGAGTGCTTAGTTTTATGGAGCCTCTGAGAGAAGTGTTTTGAAATGTTTAGACAGACTATTCCAGTGCTTAGGCCCATCAGATTTGAAGGTATGGCCACCAATGGTGAAATGAAAGAGGTAAGAGGTATCAGTAAAATGGATTGCAACACCAAATTACTTAATTTAACTACAATTTGGGCTTTTTAAAAGAAAGGCATACAGGCGAGAAGATAGCTGATGTTGTAAATTCACTGATTGTCTAAAATCTCTTCCCAACAAGCACACACCAGAGGAAAGGATGATAACTCAGTGTCCAGCAGGTAGGCATATTGGCGGATGGCTATAAAACCCCAGTTTCAGAAGAGACCCTTCCCTAGTCACCCCCAACCCAGTGGAAAAGATTGAGATGGAGAGAGCGATGGGAGACTGAGCACCTGAGTCTAAGACCGGGGAAAGAGAGGGATGCTGGGAGCCCTCCCCAGGATACAAATGATGGTGTTCAGAAAAGTGAAGCCAAGTAACTGTGTGTTTACACAGCTGAAAGGAAGGGCATGTGCTGGAGGCTTCAGGATAAGCCAGTGTGATTTATTGAAGCCCGTACAGTAGACAATGGGAGACATTCAGAGGGTTTAGCAGACCAGGCTAAGGCTCTGACTGCAATTGTGAATCCCTGAGAGTATAGATGAAGTTAAACAAATACCGAAAGGATTTTGTATCTAAAGGAAGGATGGCCACAATCTCCAAAAGTGATGCACGGAAGACTGCAGTGATACTGAGGGGTATTAGGGCCAGGAAAACTCGAACGCTGGGAAAAGTGTAATCTCCCCCAGAGAGTGCGGTAAGTGCAAAGATGCTGAGAGAAAGAATTAAGGATGTTACATGCCCATTCCCCTTTACCAGTTTAATCTGAAGTGCAGCCTTGTATCAGGATGAGTAACAGTTGAGTTGTCCCTTGTTTACCTGTTCCTCAGCAATAATCTGGCAAGATCAACAATAATAACAGTCCAGTGAGGTCAGGGTAAGCAAATAGCCGCAGGAGAAAGTATGTGGCATTTTCCTGACTATGGCCAAAGTGGAGGCTGAGGTGGTACCAAAAACAAGGGACACTCTGGTCTAGTAATCAGAAACCTTTTACAGAAGTCTAGAAAACCCACAGGACATCATAAATACATTTCCCTTGGTAGTGGCCCAACAAGCTGTCCTGCTGTTAACAACATTAGCTCAGGTGTCACACACTGACTGAAGTAGTCCCTGACCACTACTACATTAAAGATGAGGTGATGTTGAGGAAATGGAGACCCATTCACTGACTGCAATCTCAGGTTGCACAGGTAGGGGCGCCACTGAGTACCATAAGGAAATGTTATTGCTCAGTCAAAAAATCCCGATAAAACCAAAAGAACTGAGGATGCTGGAAATCAGAAACAAAAACAGAAATTGCTGGAAAAGCTCAACAGCAATGTGGGCGGCACGGTGGCACAGTGGTTAGCACTGCTGCCTCACAGCGCCAGAGACCGGGGTTCAATTCCCGCCTCAGGCGACCGACTGTGTGGAGTTTGCACGTTCTCCCCGTGTCTGCGTGGGTTTCCTCTGGGTGCTCCGGTTTCCTCCCACAGTCCAAAGACGTGCAGGTCAGGTGAATTGGCCATGCTAAATTGCCCGTAGTGTTAGGTAAGGGGTAGATGTAGGGGTATGGATGGGTTGCGCTTTGGCGGGGCGGTGTGGACTTGTTGAGCCGAAGGGCCTGTTTCCACACTGTAAGTAATCTAATCTAATCTAATCATCTAATCTAATCTAAGCAACTGTGGAGAGAAATCAGAGTTAACATTTCGGATTCAGTGACCCTTCCTCAGAACAAAATTCCAATGGCTAGGCATGTTGTTACTTGCCCACAGCACTCAACACTTTTTACAAGCCACACACATCCATAACTGCTAGACTCTGGGAAAACCCCAAACACCATAAGATCAGCACACTATACATTACCTCCAGGGAATGTTTCAGCAAGACCCTTGTGGACTATGTGAGTCCTCTGACTGAATCAAAAGGGGGTTACCAGAATATCTCTTTACCATCATGGATGTGGCTTCTTGCTTCCCAGAATCTGTTTCCTGGAAAACCAGATCTGCCGTGATAATGGTGGGGAATTGACCCAGTTCTTCAGCAGGTCTGGCCTGGCTACAGAAATCCAATTGGATCAGGGCTCAAATTTGAGGTATAAAATATTTCAGCAAGTCATGTTTAACCTGGAAGGGAACCAGCTCAACTCTTCAACATACTACCTTTAGGTGGAGAGAGCACTAGAATGGTATGCCACCTCATGCTCCCATGAATATCCTCATGACTGAGATAAAGCACTAGACTTTCTTCTGTTTGCCAATAGGAAAGGGTTTCAAAAAAATTTATAAGGATATTGCCGGGGTTGGAGAATTTGAGCATAAGGCGAAGTGAATAGGCTGGGGCTGTTTTCCCTGGAGCATCGGAGGCTGAGGGGTGGCCTTATAGAGGTTTATAACATCATGAGAAGCATGGATAGGATAAATAGACAAAGTCTTTTCCCTGGGGTGGCAGAGTCCAGAACTAGAGGGCATAGGTTTAGTGAGAGGGGAAAGACATAAAAGGGACTGAAAGGACAGATTTTTCATACAGAGGGTGGTGCGTGTATGGAATGAGCTGCCACAGGAAGTGGTGGAGACTGGTTCAATTGCAGCATTTAAAAGGCATCTGGATGGGTATATGAATAGGAAGTGTTGAAGGGATGTGGGCCAAGTGCTGGCAGGTGGGACTAGATTGGATTAGGAGATCTGGTCTGTATGGACGAGTTGGGCCGAAGAGTCTGTTTCCGTGCTGAACATTTCAATGACTCTATGAACTCACCCATGAGTCTTCCAGTTTGACTCCATTTGAATGACCTTACAGGCAGCAACTGTGAGGGCTGCTAAAACTAATCAAGGAGAGGTGTTTAGAACAGAATGAGGAAGTCTCCACGCTCAACCACATGGCAGAGTTCCAAAAATGCCCCAGGAGAACCTCATGTGGCCCAAAAGCAGTTGAAAATATTTCAGGCTATTAGAAAACAAGCCAACAAACATGCAGAGCCTTCAACTTTCAGACAAGAGACAATGTATTTGTGCTCCTACTGTAACCAAGTGAACCCTTAGACATCTAGTTAGTGGCCTGTAAAGAGTAACAAAATAGTTTATGCAATTTGAGACACCAGAGCAGAGGAAAAGCAGCAGCTGTATCATGTCAACACGATAAAACAGGACCATGGCCAGGGAAGGGAGAAGCAGCTGCCCCGTTCTTACCCATTTGAAGCAGCAAGGATGAAGCAGAGGGAAATGTGGGTGAGGCCCACATCGATCCCTGGCTATCCAAATAACCAACACTGAGATACTCACAAACCGTGACTCCTCACTCACCCAGCTAGGTGCAGAACAGTGAGTGGATGTAACGAGGCTATATATAAGGCTTGTGCAGAGACGTGCCAGGATCCACCATCCTCACCCAACATGAAATAGATGTGGGAGAAGCGACATTGCAATCCAAAAGGTTCTGCATTGATGCCCTAGAAGTTAATGCAGTGACCCAGACCCCTCTCCTACCTGATACCCCAGCTGGGAAATGGTGTAGATAGAGTTAGTAAAGCACTCTGCTTCTCAAAGATCAACTTACTCAATTAGTATTGGCTGGTTTCCTTAAAGAAACTTTAACTTTCATAACACTGGGAAGTTTATACCAATGTCAAACCGTACCATTTGGACTCTGAAATGCCCTAGCCACCTTCACTCATGACGAACAAGATAGTGGCTGGCTTGTTTAATCATGTGGTGTACCTAGATGATCTTCTGTTGTACAGCAACTGGGAAACACACTTCGAGTAACTGAGGATCTCACTAAGAGCAAATTTGCAAAAGCTCATGTGATCAATCCAGGAGATATAGTGGGTCAAGGACTAGTAACTGCTGAGGCCTTCAAAGGTACAAGTGGTATCACATTTACAATCCTCACAAAAACACAGGAAATCACCATGTTCTTGGGAAGTGTGGAATCCACTGAAAATGTGTCCCAAATGTCAGTAAAACAACTGCCTTACTGAGAAAGCTGTTCGAGAAAAAAGCAAAGGTAGTATGGACTGAGAAATGCCTGAAAGGATGTTGAAAGGATGAAGGTCATTTTAATAAGAGAGCTTGTGCTTGCAGCTCTAAACTTTAACCAAACATTTAAACAAGCCAAGAGTGGAAGGAACGTCAGGAGTGGGGCTGTCCTTGTTCAAGAGGAAGAAACTGGAATGGAGAGACCAATAGGAACTTTCTCCAAAAATCTAAACAATCATCAGAAATGGTGCCGGCTCTCAAAGACTTTGAGGTAAATCTCTGAAATGGACACAGAGAAACCACAGTCTATATTGTCAACCATTTGTTAACTTCTACAGAAAAGTTAAAGGCCCAGAATGTTAAATTATTCCCTTGGAGTTTGTTCCTCCAACCATACCACCTAAAAATCAGCCACATTGATGGGAAGTTAAACGTAATGGCAGAAACCCTGTTGAGAACTACAAGAGACCCAGCTAGAGCTGAAAAGGTAAGACTGGAAGACTGCGCCACACAATAGCGCTACCTTGTATATCACAATGTATAAACTCTCAACACTACCCAAAAAATGTGATCTCCTGGGTGAGGCAAAAAATACAGGCCAATTAGGGAGAAAAGAAATCTGGAAAATTCTTCCTTGTCACTACACCTCACCCTCCTCTCCAATGCAATGGACACTGGTCCATGAGATTGCTCTAGCCCTGATGATTCCCTGTCAAACCTATTTCTTGTATGAGGTGATATCTGGCCAAGCCAAAAACAGGCTTAAATGTCTCTTGAAGAAATTCAATGAAATAGTGTTCAACCATACAAGTCAGTATCTTGCTACAGAAGTCTAGTATTCACTGGAGATTCCTGCTGGTCCTTTAGAGCCTATCTCATGGGAAGAAAATGTCACTTCAAATACAACCAATTCCATTAACAATCTTGCAAATTTCTATTAGATCATCTAAATCTAAAGTTTCTCTAAAGTGTAGAGTCCCAACTTTGTCTATAGAGTCATAGAGTTATTTGAAACATATCCTTCAATTCAGTTAATCCACACGAACCATTTTTCCATTGGTCTGCATTTTGCCCACATCCTTCCAAATCTTTCTTATTCATGTACTTACTCAAATCTCTTTTAAGTGTTGTTACTATATCTGCATCCATCACTTCCTCTGGCAGTTCATTCCACATTCGAACCACTGTCTGTGTAAAAAAGACCTCATCTGTTTTTTAAAATCTTTCTTCTTTCACCTTCATTTTGAACTCCCCCACCCTAGGTAAAAGACTCTTGCTTTTCACCTTATCAATGCCCCTCATGACTTTGGCAACCTCCATAAAGTCACCCCTCAACTTTCTAAGCTCCATTGAAAAATGTCTCAACCTCTCCAACCAATCTTTATTACTCGAACTTGCCAACAACATCCTGGTAAATCTTGCTGAACCCTCTACAGTTTAATATCCTTCCTAAACTAGGAATTAGTCTAGTAACTCTCAACACTACCCAAAAAATGTGATCTCCTGGGTGAGGCAAAAAATACAGGCCAATTAGGGAGAAAAGAAATCTGGAAAATTCTTCCTTGTCACTACACCTCACCCTCCTCTCCAATGCAATGGAATTTGGCTGCACCCTTTTCAATCCTCAATATCACCCACCATGTATTGAGATGAAATTTGAACACTTCATTCCAAATGAGGCCTGACCAAGACCTTCGGTGCTTTGTTTCATGTTCAGTTAACTTATAAATACACACCTATACCCTGTTTACTCAAGTTATCATTTTATGGAAATGTTCACAAGTCTTTCGGGATGCAAGCATTAGAACACCCAGATCAATTTCTTTTTCAACCATCTTTAATGGGTTTCTTTTCAGGATGCATGTCTATTGAGCATGCAATCTGCTCACATGTCTAATGCCTCACTTTTCCAAATTCAACACCATCTGCTGGTCACAAGCCTACTTTGTATGAGGAACTGACTATAAAGTCAAACATTCGCCAAAGGCTTTATATACCCACACAGAGTTAGAACCAGCTGCAAATTTGCAGATTGTGTTCAACATACCAACATCTGATCATCAACAATGTATTAAAGTCCAATGGTTCCAACACCAATCCCTGTTGAACATCATTTGTAATTGGACTTCAAGTAATCATATACTAGTTCCCTCATGATTTCCTTAAACATCATTCCTATAATTGACATCACATGCACGAGTATATAATAAACTCGGTCAATCATGTCTCCTTTTTCAGACATCAGGTGATTGTTAGCATTGAAAGGAGAGAATTGAGTTGAACAAACCTGGTATTTTCTTAAGCGCACTTCCACTTTTACTTTTAAGACTGGAGGCCCTGTTGTGTTCTGCAGGGACAGGTGCTGGGTTCACTTTTGTTTGTCATTTATATAAATGATTTAGATGAGAATATAGAAGGCATAGTTATTAAGTTTGTGGATAACACTAAAATTGGTGTTATCGTGGACAGTGAAGAAGGTTATCTAAGATTACAAAGAGATCTTGACCAATTAGGACAATGAGCAGAGGAGTGGCAGATGGAGTTTAATTTGGATAAGTGTGTGATATTGCATTTTGGTAAAACAAGCAAAGGCAGGACTTACACAATTAATGGTAGGGCCTTGGATAGTGCTGTAGAATGGAGAAACCTAGGGGTTCAGGTACATAATTCTTTGATGCCTGCATCATATGTCGATAGGTTGATTAAGAAGGTGTTTAGCACACTTGCCTTCATTGCTCAGACCTCTGGGTATAGGAGTTGGGATATCATGTTGAGGTTGTACAATTACAACACTTAAAAGACATTTGGATAAGTACATGAATAAAAAAATGTTTGTAGAGATATGGGCCACATGTAGACAGATGGGACGGGTTTAATTTGGGATTATGGTCAGCCTATCTGGTTGGATCAAAGGGTTTGTTTCTGTGCTGTATGATTGTATGACTCAATGACACTACTACCTTGCTTGTAAAGAAATTGAGTACTTCTAATGTTTGTCTCTATAGTCAGCAATTTCTGTCTCTTTTTTTCTTCCTCTTTCACTTTTTGTCTCGTTATTACTGGATATCTGATTTCTGCTTGCCTTGCTGTTTTTGTCATTGCATTTCACTATCCTTTTTCTATTCACTTTTTACATGTTGAACAACCCTTGGTTCAAACTGCACATTGCTATAATTTTATTTTCTGTTTGCTACAGCTCTTGTTAGCTGTTCCTCAGCCACACAAGCATAAACTACTGCTCAATCTGAGGCTCTGTTGGATTTGTGCCACTGGGCAAGTTGTCAATCAGGAACAAAAATGCTGAGTCCTATGTGTCAGTATTGAGCAGTCATAGATCAATTGAAATGTTAGCACAACGCACATTTTAGATATCTCTTAATATAATAGTGAAAATCTCCTTTAAAGAATGGCTATCTCTCCCAGTTCCACAGAATGAACGTAATGTATCTACTCTTCAAAGTCTCTCTAGGCTTTCCATGATCTGTCAGGACTAGAATACATGCATTATTCCAATCAGCATAATAGTTGCTCTTGGAAAGCTTACTTCTTACTTCTAAACCTCTGTGCAAACTCTGATTGGTCAAATACAAATCTATTAACTGATTGTATAGAGTGTTTCTTGATTGGCTATGTTTGTCCTCCCTTTGTCACTGTGTAGAAATTCCTTCACTGTGTAGAAATGTCTGAAGTAAATATTTTCACTGGAGTGCTGAGACACATACAGTCAATTAGACACTTCACAAAGACTGCAGGAGGAAACTTGCATATGCCCATATTCCAGAAAGCTTCAATTGTAATTTGGCTACTGAGAAAGAAATATATCAAGATAAAGGAAAATGAAATAAATATTTGAAAGTATTTTTTTACCTCCAAGGGAGAGGCATGAATAGGGTAAATAGACAAAGTCTTTTCTCCAGGGTGGGGGAGTCCAGAACTAGAAGGCATAGTTTAGGGTGAGAGGGCAACTTCTACACACAGAGGATTGTGTGTATATAGAATGAGCTGCCTGAGGAAGTGGTGGAGGCTGGTACAGTTACAGCATTTGAAAGGCATCTGGATGGATATATGAATAGGAAAGTTTAGAGGGATATGGGCCAAATGCTGGAAAGGGGGATTAGATTAATTTAGGATATCTGGTCAGCATGGACGAGTTGGACCGAAGGGTCTGTTTCTGTACTGTATATCTCTATAACTCTAAATATGTAAATGTAGTAATGAAGATAATCAAAATCTCATAAAGCAGACTTAAAGTGATTAGTTTTCCCCACACAATTTCTATCCAAATAATCATCTGTTTCCCTGTTGAATGCCTCAATTGTGGGAAGACAATGGCTTTGTGGTATTATCACTAGAAGATTATTAATCCAGAGACCCAGGTAATGCCCTGGAGACCTGGGATCAAATCCTGCCATGGTGGAATTTGAGTTCAATTAAAAGAAATCTGGAATTAAGGGTTTAGTGATGAACAGGTAGAAAGTGAGAACTGCAGATGCTGGAGATCAGAGTCGAGAGTGTGGTGCTGGAAAAGCACAACCAGTCAGGCAGCATCTGAGGAGCAGGAGAGTCAACATTTCGGGCATAAGCCCTTCATCAGGAATGAGGCTTGTGGGTCGGGGGGCTCAGGGAGGGAGTGGCCAAGATGGTTCAGGTGAATTAGAGGTTGGAGTGAAAGGTGTTGGTGAAGCTGATGAACTGGGAGCACGAGGTGGCGCCGATGCAGGTTGGGGGGTGGTGCTGGTATAACTGCGGAAGATGGACTTTTCCACATACCTGACAAAAAGGCAGGCATAGCTGGGTCCATGTGGTGCCCATGGCTACTCCTTTGGTTTGGAGGAAGTGAGAGGATTGGAAGGAGAAGTTATTAAGGGTGAGGACCAGTTCAGCCAGGCAGATGAGGGTGTCAGTATCAGGCTACTGGCTGGGACAGTGTGAGAGGAAGAAACGGAGGGCTTGGAGACCTTTGTTGTGATGGATCGATGTGTACAGGGACTGGATGTCTGTGGTGAAGATGAGGCACTGGGGGCCGGGAAAACAAAAATCGTGGAGGAGATGAAGGGTAGTAGTAGTCCTGAACATATGTGGGGAGTTCCTAGACTAAGAGGGACAGGACGGTGTCAAGGTATGTAGAGATGAGTTCAGTGGGACAGAAGCAGGCTGAGACAATGGGTTGACCAGGGAGTCAGGTTTGGTAGGAGGTAAAAATGGGTGATGTGGGGTTCACGGACAATGGGGTTGGAGGCTGTGGATGGGAGATCCCAGAAGTAATGAGGTTGTGGATGGTCTGGGAGATGATAGTTGGTAATGGGGGCAGTAGGAGGAAGTGTCTGTGAGTTGCCGTTTTGCTTCAGCGTTGCAGAGGCCAGTGTGCCAAACTACCACTGCGCCCCCTTGTCTGCAGGTTTGATGGTGAGGTTGGGGTTGGAGCTGAGGGTGTGGAGGGCTGCGTTTTGTGAGGGTGGGAGTTGGAGTGGGTGAGAGGGCAGGACAGGTTGAGGCGTTTGATGTCCCGGTGGCATTAGAAATAAAGAGATTGAGGGCAGTTAACAGGATAGTACAGGGTGCCCAGGAGGATGGGGTGTGTTGGAGGCAAGAGAAGGGGTTCTCGGTGGATGGGCGGGAGTCTTGGTTGAAAAAGTGGGCTGGGAGTTGGAGGTGGAGGTGGCAGAAATGTTCAAGGTGGCGATGTTGTTGAACTTATCAATCTGGGAGTGTTGGGGGGGCGGTGAAGGTGAGGCCTTTGCTGAGGAGGGTTCGTCCTCAGTGATGTGGAGGCCTGGGGGAATAGTAAACACATGGCAGGGTTGGGAGCTGGATGGAGCAGGAGCTTGGCTGAACTGGTCCTCACCCTCAACAACTCCTCCTTCCAATCCTCCCACTTCCTCCAAACCATGGGCACCCACATGGGACCCAGCTATGCCTGCCTCTTTGTCAGGTACATGGAACAGTCCATGTTCCACAATTACACCAGCACTAACCCCCACCTGTTCCTCCGCTACATCAATAACTGTATTGGCACCACCTCCTGCTCCCAAGGGGGATTGAACAGTTCATCAACTTCACCAATACCATTCACCCCAACCTCAAATTCACCTAGAACATCTTGGACTCCTCCGTCTCCTTCCTGGAGTTCTCCATCTCCATCTCCGGTGACCAACTAACCACAGACATCTTCTACAAACCCAATGACTCCCATCACTACCTGGACTACACCTCCTCCCACCCTACCCCCTTTAAAAATGCCATCCCTTATTCTCAATACCTTCGCCACATCTGTTCCCAGGAAGACCAATTCCAACGTAGAAAATCCCAGATGGCTCCTTCTTCCAAGATTGAAATTTGCCTTCCCATGTGGTCAAGGCATCTCCGTCACTTCCTGCACCACCACCCTTGAACCCCACCCCTCCCAACACAACAAAGACAGAACCCCCCCCCAGTCCTCCCCTTCCACCCCACAAAGCTCCGCACACATCGCATTATCCTCCGCCACTACCACCACCTACAAACAGACTCCACCACCAGAGATATATTTCCCTCCCCATCCCAAGCAGCATTCCAGAGAGATCATTCCCTCTCCGACTCCCTCGTCAGGTCCACACCCCCCACCAGATCACACCTCATTCCCAGCATCTTTTCCCTGCCACTGCAGGAAGTGTAAAACCTGCGCCCACACCACTCCCCTCACCTCCGTCCAAGGCCCTAAAATGTCCTTCCACACTGGATAGAAATTTACCTGTACTTCCACACATGTCATCTACTGCATCTGTTGCACCCGATGTAGTCCCCTCTACATTGGGGAGACAGGATGCCAATTTGCAGATCGTTTCAGAGAACATCTCTGAGACACCTGCACCAACTAACCCCACTGCCCCGTGGCTAAACACTTCAACTCCCTTTCCCACTCCATCTAGGACATGCGGATCCTGGGCCACCTCCATCGCTAGACCCTTGCTACCCAACGCCTGGAGGAAGCACGCCTCACATTTCTGAGTTGGGATCCTGCAACCACACGGGATCAATGTGGATTTCACCAGTTTCCTCATTTCCCCTCCCCTCAACATTATCCCAATCCCAAGCCTCCAACTCAGCACTGCCCTCCTGACCTGTCCATCACCTTTCCCATCTAACTGCTCCACCCCCTTCCCTGACCTATCATCTTCTCCCTCACCTTCATCTGCCTATCACATTCCCAGCTACCTTCCCTCCCCCAACTCCACCCCCCCTTCCCATTTATGTCTCAGCACCTCCTGGCACACAAGCCTCATTCCTGATGAAGGGCTTATGCCCGAAACATCGATTCTCCTGCTCCTTGAATACTGCCTGACTTGCTGTGCTGTCACAGTGCCACACTCTCAATTTTAGTGATGAACATCCAACTATTGCTGATTATTGAGAAAAATCCATCTGGTTGACTAATGTCTTCAGGGAAGGTAATCTGCCATCCTCACCTGATCTGACCTACTTGTGACTCCAGACCACAGTAATGTGGTCAACTCTTAACTATTTGAGGACAGTAAATACTGGCCCGGCTGTCAAAGTCCACATTCTGTGAATGAATAAATTTAAAAATTGAACATACCCCCCATCACATTTCCAGGCAGTGCATTCCACACCCTAAGTACCCACTGTTTCAAAAGGTTTCTTTCCTTCATATCATCTTTGCTTCATTTGCCAATTACTTTACATCAACAGCCTCTCATTGTTGTTCCTTTAATGACCAGAACACACAGAGATAAGATGGTGAAAAGCAACTCATCACTCATTGTGATATCCGTCTGACCTTGCAGCAATGAGAGTTATGCCAAAAACTACCTGTCTCAGTCCCAGGACTGTTGCATTGATGCGATTTGGAAATACAAGTCCTGTGCTTCCATAAGGGAACCCAATAGCATTGCAACCTGGATGAAGGCGATTCTCCAATTCATTCCTGTCTTAAAATAAATTTCTCCGTCTCATCAGCAATCATAAAAACACCCTGACAGATATGTTGGTGTTAGTCTGTGGGCATTATTGTCTAGCCCATCATCTGCAAGTAACAAAACAAATGCCTCATGCTTCTGCAAACATCTGCTCCTTTCTGTCTAACAGAATGCGTTTTTAACCTTTTATTTGATTACATTCATTTTACTTAATTTATCAGTATTCTGTAAATACACAAGCATGTAAATGTAGCAAAACTGGCTTCCAGTGTTTCACCAACTCTGCTGCTCAGACACACAATTCCAGCTCCTGCTGCAAAAGATGCCGATGGTAGGAGAATGAGAACTGCATATGACTCAGCAAGGCAGACATCCATCTCATCAATGCAGTAAGGGAAGATTGAGTTATTCTATCTCAAGAGCTCTTAAAGGGGATAGGCTTCCTCTGCTTTCCTGATTGCTTAATTCATTTCCTCACAATAATGAAATTAATGGTTCATAATTGGTCTGCAAAATGCCGTAAAAACACAAGAAGCTCCCTAAAATGTTCTGAAGTAATGTCCAACCTCATGTTAAAGTACATTAATAGGGTCAAGGGAAGTAGGGTGGGTGGACACAAGAGTGGGCTAAAACACCCATCATTGACCATTTGGGTAAAGTAGCCTATTTCAATAACCCATCTATAGACAATCCATCATCACCCCATAACTGCTCAGAAGCTGCCTCTTTTTAATGCTATTTCAAAATGTTTCCTTAATCAACGTAATCTTGCTTTTGATCAGGAATTAGATGTGTTTTCTCATTGAGGTCTGTAACATGACTGTGGCTAAATTGTCCTGCCCCTTGGAGAACCTGATGCCTAAAAATGCCCGAACAGCAAATGGTCTCAGTAGATCCTGAGGTCAATCTTGAGTTTAATTGCTATTTGGTGAAGAGGTTAAAAGATTGCCAACAGCTTGTCCATTTCTGTCTTTTCCTCAATGTCCAATAAATTCCACATTTAGGAAAGTCTTTTTCACTTTGGGATGAGATTTGACAGAGGTTCTGAAAATGTTTCTTTTTCCCCATAAGTAGATTTTTGAATTCAATTTGTCGAGAACAGTATAAGAAGTCGATCTGATTCTCTGGTGTGAATAAGTATCTTCTCTGGTCAGCCCCTAGGGAGGGAGAGGGAACCCTGTATTAATCCACCTCCAGGCTCTTAACTGCAAGGAATTATGAGGCACATTGCCTCCTCAATAAGACAGACTTCAGGACATGACCACAGTGTTACTCTGGCCTGCATCTGTCCACTCTCTGTGTCAGCTTGGATCCCTGGGACACTATAAATACTTCCCTTGTCAACATACTCAGTGATGTTATCCAACATGAAAAAAAACAGAGCTTGCTGGAGAAACCCAGCAGGTCTGGCACTTTCTGTATTCTGAAGAAAGGTTGTTGGACCCTGAATGGTAACTCTGCCTCTTGTCCACAGATGTTGCCAGACTTTCTGAATTTCACCAGCAATTTCTAGTTTTGTTTCCGATCAGCAGCATTTTCACACTACTTTGTTCCCCGGAGATGCTTTTAAATACCTCTGGGTCTTGAACCCGGGTTTCCTGGCTCAGAGGTAGGGACCCTACCACTGTAACTCACCACACTATGACTCTTAGTGATGCCCTGGTAACACACAGGCTAATCCATAATGGGATTGACCAAAAATTAATTCCACTCTCATGTGACCGTGCAGAGTTTGCACATTCTCCCTGTGTCTGTGTGGGTTTCCTCCTGGTGCTCAAGTTTCCTCCCACAGTCCAACGATGTGCAGGTGGATTGGCCATGGGAAATGGGGGGGTTACAGGGATAGGGTGGGAGCGCGCTTAGTTTGGGCGTGATGCTCTTCGGAGGATCAGCGTGGTACTTGATGGGCTGAATGGCCTAATTCCACACTGTAGAAAGAAGGCAGTTTCGGTCGGTAAGAACACTGAAGATGTGTTAAAACAGGAAAATAAATTTGAAAGACAATAATTTGCTGCAAATACCGCTTGAACTCTGTTGTAACTTGAGTCTTTGAACCGGTATGGAGGGGTGGGAACAAATGCATGCAACACATCAAACGTGCATTGCCAATTTAAATGCAAAGCATCACAATTTTTTTTCTTGGGAGAATCAAATTAGCAGCGTCAGCAGCCGGTTTCCCAATAAAAGGCTGGGAGACCGAAGAGGCTGCTCACTGTTTCAGACAGTCCTGCAGCAGTAGAGATGAATTACACCTGGGATATACACGATGCCTTTTCCCCCAGGAAGCTTCGCTCGGACCCTTCCAGGAATCTGACCCAGGACATGGTCTTTCGTACCCCCAGCTGGTCCAGGGGAACTGCCTCTTCTGTCAAGCACAGCAGCCTGTCTGTGAGCCGGGGCTACAGCTCCCCCGCTCTCAGATCCTCAGACAGTGTGCAGTTCTACCAGTCCGGAGTTTTCAATGGTGACACTAAAGCCAACGAGAAGGAGCTGCTGCAGGGGCTCAATGACCGCTTCGCCAGCTTCATCGACAAGGTCCGTCATCTGGAACAAAGCAACAAGGCTCTAGAGGCAGAAATCACCGAGTTAAGGGCCAGCCAAATCTCCCAAACTGACCTCGCTAATGTCTATGAGCCAGAAATGACCGAGCTCCGGAACCTCATCCAAGAAAGTGAGAAGCAGAAGCTGGGTTTCCACTTGGACCGGGATCACCTGGAGGAAGATCTCCGCCGGTTGCAGAGGAAATACGAGGAAGAGAGACAGATCCGACAAGAGGCTGAAGCCACTCTCCAGGCTTTGAAGAAAGACACAGAGAGTGTGCTCATGACCAAACTGGAGCTGGAGAAGAAAGCCCAGGCTCTGGCGGATGAGATCGAGTTCCTGAAGAGCAACCACGAGGAAGAGGTGGCCGAGCTCTTCTCTCAGATCCAAGCCTCCCAGGTCGGGGTGGAAATGAAAGATTTCCTGAAGCCGGACCTGACTGGGGCCCTGAGAGAGATCCGGGCGCAGCTGGAAGGCTGTACCAATGTCAACCTGCAGCAGGCAGAGCAGTGGTTCACAGCGAGAGTGGCCAAGCTCAATGATGCAGCAGCGAGCAACAGGGAGACTCTGCAGAAGACACGGCAGGACATCAGTGAGTACAATCGCCAGCTCCAGTCCAAGAACCTGCAGCTGGAGACAGTCAGAGGGAGGAAGGAGTCTTTGGAGAAACAGTTGGATGAGGTTGGAAGCAGACACCGTGCTGAATTAATGCGGTACCAGGTGAGGACACCATAGGAAGCTAATGGACTCTGTCCCACTGACTCTATTATTTAGTTATAATGTGTGTGTATGATTTGTTGTTTGTTTTCCAGGACACCGTTCAACAATTAGAGAACGAGCTGAGACACACCAAACAGGAGATGGCTCATCAGCTCAGGGAATATCAAGATCTGCTCAATGTCAAACTGGCCCTAGATGTGGAGATCACCTCCTACAGGTGAGTTCAGTTGGCTTGACTTTCAAGTCAGAGTGATCGAATCTTTCCAATGTAACACGTTATCTAAAATGAACACTATTATGGTTGCAAGAAAATTGTGTGACATACTCCATCAGAATCTAATAACTGACATAAAGCGCTTAATTCCTGTGTTGGAAGCAGTTTTAATGCATTTTGTGTTACACCCTGACTGAAAAGATTTAATTGAAGCCTCGATCATAATCTTATCTACTGCAGTGAACTAGGTCATAGAATCAGTGAAATCATTAGAATCCTGCAGCATGGAAAGAGCTATCCAACCTTTCATACCCTCCCATACTTGTCATCCACTTCCCAGCTGTCAATCTGTGTCCTGGTCAATTACAGCACCAAGTACAGCTACCTTTTATACATTTAGAGGCTTCCTGCCTCTACTGCTCTTTCAGACAATGTTCCAGAATCTCATAATTGACTTGGTAAAACCACCGCCTCCTCTGACCGAAGTCGATGCCCCTTATTGTGCATTCTTATATCGAGGTGAATAGAACCTTCTAGTTCACTCCAACCCAAATCATCATTATTCCAGACACTTGTTAGTTCTCCTCAGTTGTTCCAAAGAAAATAGCCCTGACCTATTCAATCTTCTCTCCTTACTAAAATTCTCCAGTCCAAGATATAAAGCAAACTGTTATAAAAGCAGAAACTACTGGAGAAACACATCCAATCTGGTAGTATTGGTGGAGAGAAAAAGGTTTAACATTTTGAGCCCAGTGACTCTTCAGAACAGAGGAGATATTTATATATTTGAGTCGAGTTAATACTGAGATACATTTATTGAGCATAATGTAATGTTGCTTTATGATTATCACCTTTTGGTCAATGACTGTCATGCCCTGTCTGCATGGGCTAAAACATGGCTGATCATTTTGTTGGGTAATTACAATTGCACCAATTCCAAATTAAGAAATTTTGTCCAAAATCCCCTGATTGTTAGTGCCAAAGATAGATCCTGCGCACACTCACCTCCCCCAGAGTTTGCAAAGTCAATTAGGGGCCAATTTCTTCATCTGGAAACACTAGATATAGGTGCTAATTTCAGTGTACCTCCATTGGCTGTTTGTACTGACTCAGACATCAAAACTTCACCCCAGATCAGACCCTCCTTGCTCCATACACCTCGCACCACCAACCCCACCCCCTCAACCACTCCCCACCCACTCCTGGCAAAATCACCTCAGTAACCATTACCTCAGCTTCTTGCTAAGGGGGCAATCAATCAAAAGAAATTTACCGTCAACGTGTGAAGACTTTCCTTGTTAGACAGGCTCCTGAACGAGCTAAAGAGCAGAGGTTCTCTCAGTAAAGAATCCCTGCCTGTGGCCACGTGGACAAGATGAAAGGAGGTTCCTTCATTTCAAACATTATGTTTAGGGCAACTGGTGTAAACTGCAGAGATCTGGATTTCCCAGCAACCCCTAAGGTTCTTACCAGTCTCCCATCAAACCTTTTTTTACCCACTCATGAGGTGCTATGGTTGCTGACAATGCCATTTTTGTCATCCCCAATTGCCCTTAAGAAGGTGGTGGTGAGCAGCCTTCCTGAACTACTGCAATCCCTGTGGTGTGGGCAGATATAACCACAGTGCTGTTAGGTAGGGAGTTCCAGGATTCCGACGCAGTGACAACCTAAATGATATAGTTCCAGATTGTGAATGGTTTGCAAAGGTAACTCGCAAGTGACAGTATTTGAAAGCGTCTGCTGCCTTTGTCTATCTAGGTTGCAGATGTTACAGGTGTGAAAGGAAGAAAGAGCCATGGCAAGTTGCTGCAGTGCAGCTTGTATATGGTTCACACTGCAGCCACTGTATGCCAGTAACAGAGAATGTTACTGCTAGAAACCATCAATAAACCCCTCTCCCCACCAGTTTAAAAACCTCTTCAATACCCCTTGAAAAGGGTTAAAATTGCAGTATTCCCAAACACTATCTTCCCTTGCTCTTTAAGGGACACACATATAATTGTGAAGGAGAATCAATAAATTAACTCCCTGCCAAATGAAATGACTGCAGAAATAATTTATCTTGGAAAGCTGCAGTGGAGCTGCAGGAAAGTGAGCACGTCAGCAGAAAAAACAGTTTTGCTTAGATTAGTGTGGTTTCAGCTTTTGTTCAGCCCTGCTGAGGTTTATTTAGATTACCTCCATTTAATTTAACTCTGCTCCATTTAATTTAGTGAGTTTATATGTAAGAAGGTATCCTATGATGCTGTTAGCTTAACGAATGTTAACCAACACTCTATATACTAAATTAGAAATGCATAGATAATTATTGCTTTTTGCTAATTTTATTTAATTTATATGATGCATTTTGAAATCTGAAACCGCAACTGATATTGAAACAAAAGGAAATTAATATATCAAAAAAGAAAAGTAAACAGAACAATGCAGAGGATTAATATGATCTAGTCCCACTTTTTTTGCAAATATAGTATAAATGTTTGCAAGGAATTAGAGTCATACAGCACTGAAACAGACCCTTCAGTCTCACCCATCCATGCTGACCAGATATACTAAATGAATCTAACTTATTTGGCCCATATTCCTCTAAACCCTTCCTATTCATGTACCCATCCAGATGCCTGTTAAATACTGTAAATGTACCAGCCTCCTCCATTTTCTCTGGCAATTCATTCCATACACACACCACCCTCTGCGTAAAAAAGATGCCCCTCCGGTGCCTTTTAAATCTTTCCCTGCTCACCTTAAACCTATACTCTCTAGTTTTGGACACCCTTACCCTGGGGAAAAATAGCTTGGCTGGTCACCCTATCCATGCCCCTCAGATTTTATAAAACCTCTAAAAAGGTCACCACTCCAGGGAAAATAGCCTATTCAGCCTCTCCTTATAGCTCAAACCTTCCAACCCCAGCAACATCCTTTTCTGCACCCTTTCAAGTTTAAAGACTACTTTCCTATGGCAGGGAGTCCAGAATTGAACACAGTATTCAAAATTACTGAATTATTTAAATTGAAATATAAATCCGCAATCTGTCCAATTCACATAGCACAGAATGTTCTAATGCAAATAACCCAACAACACAAATGAATTGAAGACCTATTACCAATATTGTGTCCTCCATTTGTTGACAAATTGACAAAGTGATCTGGCATCATTTCGATCTCGGTAAGGAATGTTGAAAATCCAGTGTTGGTTGGAGAGGGAGAAGGCGGAGGTGTGTGGGTAGCAGGGGGTTCAGGGACAGGGTGACCTTTGCTTCAAGAATAGCTTTCAGAGCACAACAAAACTTCACACACATTTACATTCTCATGTATTGCTGAATGAATTATAAGCACAGCCAAGAGCAGGAATTCAACACCACTGCTCTTTGGCCTCATACCTGACCTGTGTTGAATCCATTGAACATGGATAGGCAATACTGGGGCACCATATTTGGCTTCAGTAAATGTGGCCTAAACATAACGGGGAAGAAAACATGGTCAAGTTAACGCGGCAAATTTGGATAATTCTCCTTGGAACACAGAATGTTAAGAGTAGGTTTATCAGGGTATAAAAATCATGAAGGGTTTAGCTACAGTAAATATAAACTGTTTCCAATGGCAATAATCAGGGGCCACAGATACAAGAGTGGTAAAAGAACTAATGATATCTTTTTTGTATTCTGAATAGTTGGTTTTTAGAATACAAAGGCTGTTAGGATGGTGAATACAGATTCAGTGCTAACTTTCCAAAAGAAAATTTAGCTGACTACCTGAAAGAGAAAGTATTGCAGGGACATGAGAAAGAGCAGAGGGGAGTGGAGCTAACTGGATTATTCATTGAAAGAGCTGTCACAGGCTTGTGGGTCCAGTGGATTCTGTTTATGTTGCATTATTCTATGGCTCTACAGTCACAACCCAGTAACTCCTGTTGTAAATTACACCAGACAACCATTATTGCTTTTCTGCCTTCCGTGCTTGAGATTTTTGTGCTTTATGTTCATCTTCCAGACAATCCTTATTTACTTAAAGCTGGCAGCATCCCCACTAGTTTCAGTAACTAGGGAATCTGCTGCAATACACTCAGGATATTGAACAGGATAAAACCCTTGCTAAGGTTTGTATTAGCTACTAGAATAAACCTGTCATTTGCAAGAATTAGTTTCTTGCATTCAGGAAGTAATGGGGTATCACAGCATCAGACGTCAAGTATATCAGCAATACAAAATGTCTATGCTTACAGTGGAATATTTAGCTCCTGAAAATGAATTTAGTTTTATACTTTTTAAGCATGTCAGAACTTGATTCTCACAAAGTTCTAAGTGAATTTGTTCTGCATTTCTGTGGAGCCCAATGTAACATAAATATTTCTCCAACTAGTATGGTTTGAACCACCAATATTCACACTCAGACAGAATGGGGAATATCTCAGTGAATCAGTTGGGTTTCTCACCTCCAATCTAATGTTTGAAAACCAATTTGATCAGTCCTTGCAATATGTGTATGAATTCAGACTGCATTCTAACTGCAGCTGGATGAAACCCCTTTCATGTGTTGTGTGTGCACTTAGTGAGATAGTCAGTCGTCCACAACCAGTCAAATATAGTTTGTCACAACTGAGATCAGGATCTGCTCCAGTCCAGATGAAATAGCTCTGCTGGACAGCCTTTAGCGGATTTGCCTTTTTACTTCTCCTTGTTTGAAATGAATACGGCACAAGGAAATTCTGATGGGCAACTGCACAGCTGGACAAAGCCTGACAGATATTTCATCCATTCATTTAACGCAGAGACAGGGTGAAATAAAACAATACGCACCTCCAAATTGCCCGTAGTGTTAGGTGCATTAGTCAGGGATAAATGTAGGGGAATAGGTCTAGTTGGTTTGCTCTTCAGAGGGTCGGTGTAGACTTGTTGGGCCAAAGGGCCTGCTTCCACACTAAGGAATCTAATCTAATCCAATCTATGTTGATCCCATCAAGTGTGGGTCAAATTTTCCAATCCAGGATTTCAATCTAATTACTTAAACCAACAATTCATAAAGTGAATGTGTAATGATTAGAAAATCAATTGGCAAAGACTGGACATTTAAATACAACTGCTTTGTATTGACAGCTTTAGCTGGTTGATACCACTTCACAATCTAGCAATGTTACAAGTGTCACTTTACCTGTAGACTTATTGCTCTGCAGTGGAGCATGTTTGTTAGTTATACATTGCAGCATGTAGCACAGTTCAAGGGTATTAGTTGATGCACTGAATTAGCACATGGTCCTGTTACTCCTGGAAACTAGACTAATTCATCCTAGCTTAATAAGCTAGACATTCTTCTTTGTTAACTGCAAGCATTTTGTCTTGAATATAAAGACTGAACCAAGCATATAGAATACACAATACATAATCACCTATAATTTGCAGTTTCTGCATTGGAGACATTAAGAATGGCTAGTTTGAGGACCACAAAAACAGCCTTTCTTTTGAAAGGAGTTTAGTGGAAGGAAAAATTAATCACTGTGCAGTTGAAGTGTAAATTGAACAGTATAGCAATTTATAAGTGCTTGACACTTGTATTTTATTCCATATGTCAGGACAGTGAGAAATAAGCCAGAATTTCTTGATCTGAACATGAGATGACAAAATTGGACAAATGAGCCTATTCCCTTGCACCTACACCCTTTACCTCAATGAACACAAAAACCATTCATCATAATCAAAAATAAAGTGTTGGATCAGAATATATGAAGCAATAGTTTGCCTGTTTTCACTAAGATATTTGGAACATTTTTCTGCCATCCATAATGCTCTCTTCCTCTCAGGCAATTCTTAATTCCCTATTGCTTTGGCAGCATCTTGTTGTTAGTTTTTTTTTCCCAGTCTCAGCCACAGAGTGGGATCTTGCCAACATTAGATTTGAACATGAATTGGGACAAATCCTCTATGGTCCACTCTCCTGTTCAGTCCTTCTTGGAGACAGCCATTTATAATGTTACCTCCAAGCAGAAGCAACCTTTGAAGACTATAAAAGAGTATGGCCACAGCTACCAGGACCTTTATAAGGAATGGGATGCTCCTGATTGTGACCCACTGCTGGATCAGCTCAGGGGTGGAGAATGGGAGGTAAAGGAGACCTTTCTGGCTCCTGGGCCTGCTGCAGAGAGTCTTCAATCTCGCCTGGGCACCATTCTGGCAGTGTCAGTAAAACTGTACCCCCAAGTGCCTATTTAATTGCCATAAATAGCTGCCCATTGCTGCTGGGTGGGTTGCCAGTCCAGCATGACCTTGCCATCTGCAAGTAGGATTGTGTCAGGGAGCTATCTATTCCTTCTCCTTTCTCATCTCCTGCCAGCCATCCCCTAAACCATCTCTGCATGGCCAGTGGTGAGGTTTCTCCTGGCCTTATTTCAATTAGGAGCCTTAGAACAGCCAGAAAAAGGAGTCTACAACCCAACAGAGATTGCTGTGATTCCCATTTCACAAAGGCGGAAGGGCAGGAGGATGATATATTGCATTAACAGTATTACATGAAAATGATCATCATTCAGTTGGTTCAATGAAGCAAGTAACTGATTTATTTCACCTGAATTTAATATTAATCTTAATTACAAACATAAATTCATGATTATAGACTTTCATAATTCTGCATATCCCTTGATTCATTAACATATCAATAGTATGTATTTTAACAAAGTGCTAATGTTATTTACATTCTATTCAAAGGAAACTCCTTGAAGGTGAAGAAACAAGATTTGGTGGCTTTGATTCCCTGTCACTTTCATACAAACCACAGCCTTTAGTAAGTGCAACCTCTGCGATAACTGAGACCAAAGCCATCCCTACAAAGGTGATGCCTCAGTATAGGTTTGTAGAAGAAATTATCAGTGCAACGACAAAGGAAGTTGATATGGCAGAGCTGGAAGCTCCTGAAAAGGAAGAAGAGGCTGTAGAGAAAGAAGAGGCGGAGGAGGAGGAGGAGGAGGAGGAGAAAGCAGAAGAGGAAGAGGCTGCTGAATCCCAAGAGGCAGAAGAGAAGGAGGAAGAGAAGGTAGAAGAAGAGGAGAAGGAGGAAGAAGAGAAAGCTGAGGAGGAGGCTGCTGAACCTCAAGAGGTGGAAGAGGGAAAGGTAGAGGAGGAGAAGGTGGAAGAGGAGAAGGTAGAAGAGAAAGCTGAAGAGGCTGCTGAACCTCAAGAGGCAGAGGAAGAGAAGGTGGAGGAAGAGAAGGTGGAGGAGAAGGTGGAGGAAGAGAAGGTGGAAGAGGAGGAAGAGAAGGTGGAAGAGGAAAAAGCAGAAGAGAAAAAGGAAGAGAAAGCTGAGGAGGAGGGAGCTGCTGAACCTGAAGAGGAGAAGAAGGAAGAGGAAAAGGAGAAGGAAACTGCTGAGTCACAAGAGGCTGAAGAGAAGGCAGTTCCTGAATCAGAGGAAAAAGTTGAAGAGAAAGATGTTCCTAAACTAGAAAAGAAGGATGAAGAAGAGAAGGATGAAGAGAAGGAGGTTCCTAAATCTGAAGAGGCTGAAAAGGATGAAGAGAAGGTGGAAGAACAAAAGACTAAGGAAGAAAAGGCTGGAGAAAAAGAAACTGTCCAACCTCAAGAGGCTGAAGAAAAAAAGGATAAAGAGGTCAAAAAAACAGAATCACAAGAAGCTGAAGGGAAACCAGTTGTAGAAAAGAAGGCTGAAGAGAAGGAAGTTCCTAAATCGGAAGAGGCTGCCGAAAAGAAAGCAGCTGAACCAAAGGGGACCTCCGAGGAGAAGGCTGCTGATGCAAAGGTAGAGGATAAGAAACAAGATGTGGCCGAGGGAAAAGAAAAGGGGGAAGAGTTAAAAACCACTGGAACAAAAAAGGTTGAAAAGGAAGTTGCTGAGAAAACCGAAACTGGCACTGCAGAGAAGGAGCCAAAATAAAGGAAAAGGAAAGTTATGAAAGTGAACTTCAACCAGCAGCGAAAGCCGAGCCGTAAAGATAATCAGCTATTGGCTAAGCAAGAGAAAGGCTAGCTGCAAATATTGCCAAATGTCGAATAAGAATAATCATTGAACGGTATAATGAGAAATGCATGTTAATGGTCCATAAGGTCTGTGACTTCAGCAGTCTGAGAGATTAATGATAAAAGTATCTGTTTACAAAATAGAAAATGAGGTATTCTCAGGGCAATAATTTGTTGCTGCATGTACAATTGCACTATTAAATACTGCAGGCGTAAACAAACAGCATATGTTTGACTGTGAACTGAAATATCCCAAGATTCAATGTATATAATACATGCTAATAAAATAAACTTCAATCCATTATTTTGCTCACAGGTTAATTTTGAAATTTTCATGTTTAGCAAACAAATATATCATTTCTCAAAACAGCAGCAATTACTTGCATTTACATGGTGCCTTTGGTGTAAAGAATGGTCCTAAATTGTTTCACCACAAGGTAATGAATACAGATTTCAAAGAGCAATTTGAACAGGACCAAAAGGTTGAGACATATTTAAAACAAGGCAAAAATGAAAGGATAAAAAAATCAGAGATTTAAGGGGGTAAGTAAGATGTCTTTGAGTCAATTAGGGAAGAGGAGGAAAACATAAATCTCCTCTACACATGGATTCCATGAGCAAAGAGGAGGTGTACATGGAAGTTGGTTAGGAAATGCAAAATTGGGTGAATGAGCAATTCTTGGATGGTCATTCATGGCACTGAAGGGAGTTTGATGCAGTAAAAGAGAGCAGAATCTAGGTGGAATTTAAATACTTATTCCTTGCCAAACAGTACACAACAAGAAATCTCATTGTTTAGAGGACTTGTTGCAGCTGGTGGATAGAAGGAACCCAAAAGTCCTCCTGAGTGAAGGGCCTCATCAGTTTGAAAGACATTCAAACTGTACAGTTTGAGGTAGTGGTGCAACTCAATGCAATATTCCATCCCATCATTCCAGGAAGAAAATTACATGGTATTGGAATTGCTAAGGTAAGGGTACCCACATCTCCACTCTAATGGCTAATCGAGTATCAATATCAGTTTCTGTGCTGCAAAATAAGAAGGGGAGAGTGCCACATTTTTGTTGAAAGTAAAGGGAGCAAAAGTGAAAGTACACACTAACAAGGAGCACATATTGGTTAAAATGGTTTTGTCACAAAAACATACATGTCACAATAACAAACAAAATGCACAATCATCATTGCTACTATATCTCCATTGCTCATCAAGTGCAATTTTGCGTCCATATATAGTTCCTCAAATATATCAACTGTCTGTGTGGAGTTTGCTCATTCACCCAGTGTCTGTGTGGGTTTCCTCTGGCTGCTCCAGTTTCCTCCCACAATCCAAAGATGTGCAGATTAGGTGAATTGGCCATTGCCTGTCGTGTTCAGGGACGTGTAGGTTAGGTGCATTAGTCAGGGATACATAGAGTAATGGGTTTGGGTGGGAGACTGTTCGGAGGGTCAGTGTCGACTCATTGGGCCGAAGGGCCTGTTTCGACACTATAGGGATTCTAAGATGCATTTCCATGTCAACCCAAATCGTTATTGAGCTTGTGCCTGATGATGTCACTTCCCTGTTAAAAGATGTCGCCCTGTTAAAATGACCATTCACTATTTCCATTGGACAAGGGAATGATTTAGTTACATGTGGAGAAACAGTTAATTTAATCAGCAGTTCAATCAGAGTCTAAGAGTATCAGTGTTTAAGATTGTACAAGACTACAGCCTTGCTGAAAAATTCTGTGTTGTAAAAATTTGAGTTTATAACAGTTATTACATAACAACATAGTTCAAATGTAATGCAATTAATGTACATAACATTTCAAATCATGAAAAGGGATTTGAAGAATAGTTCACACAGAGCTGCTTTAATCCTTTTGATCTTGTTTTCAGAAAATACTAGTATTCCACTCACACAGTGCACATTTTAACAGCAGCCTACCACATTGACATGATTTCAAAACAAGGTATCTTACCCCCTGAAATCTGGCCGTATTCTAAAATATTAGAAGATCTGCTGTGATCTTCTGAATAATGGGCAGCACGGTGGCACAGTGGTTAGCACGGCTGCCTCACAGCGCCAGAGACCAGGGTTCAATTCCTGCCTCAAGACGACTCTCTGTGTGGAGTTTGCACATTGTCTGCGTGGGTTTCTTCCGGGTGCTCCGGTTTCCTCCCACAATCCAAAAATGTGCAGGCTAGGTGAATTGGCTGTGCTAACTTTCCCGTAGTGTTAGGTGAAGGGGTAAATGTAAGGGAATGAGTCTGGGTGGGTTACGCTTCAGTCGGTCGGTGTGGACTTGTTGGGCCGAAGGGCCTGTTTTCACAGTCTAAGTAATCTAATGCGAGACAAACCCCTTAATCACACACCACTTATCACAATTTGAAGTAGTTGGCATACGCACAATCATTCAGTTATTTTTTTCACCAGACTCGGTGTTGAAATGATATACAAATCAAAACTGCAGTTAAACAAAATCTAGTAAATGTCCTCCAGTCCATTTTTAAGTTAAAAAATATTCACGTATACTTAACATCAGAGAAACTTCATCTCCATTAAACAACAGCCTCTGAGAGTGAAGGTACCTGCATATACCTCATGGTCTAAGCTGGAGATAATAAGGATTCAGCAAATTCACACTCATTGTTGGTTAAAGTATGAAAGGGGAAAATATTCTAAGAAAAATGGTTGGCCGTGAGCAGGAATATTTCAAATATGGATATTATAATTTTACTAGCTAGTATCGCCTTAACAATATGCAATTCAAAGGCCCCACTTCCTGCCAGTAGACTCACTGCAGTAATGCATATGCCTCAGACTCAGGAGTAATTGTCAAAAAGGAAGGGAAAAGCATTGTACTAACACAAGACAAGAATAATGTCAGAATACCTGAAATAAAGTCTATGATACTAATTTAAAGACAAACTAAGTAAACTCCTCTAAGTAAGCAAAGGGGGCAATTGAAAGTGTCATTTCTGATCTCCTCCACATCCATAATATGTAGCTGCATGTATTTTCCCTACTGGCAGTGCTGCAGCCTGGTGAACTGCAGCTAGAATTCAAGATTTCAGGAACAGCTCACTGCCTTCACTTGGACTAACACACCAGACTGAAATACTTTGAAAAGCAAATGCCTCCAACATGCTCGGGGGGTGGGGGGGTGATTGCCATCTGCAGAGATTTTAAAGTCAGCTTAATTCATAAACTTCAGCAACTGCACAAGAACCTCGAAACAGAGAGCAGAACACGAAGTCAAAAACAAAGTTCTCTCCCCTCCGAGTTCAGACGCCATGAAGCCAGAAATGGCCAATCTGCAGGGTTATCTTTATTCACACGGAGGATGTGGGTGAAGAAGTATTTATTGCCCGTCCCTAACTGCATTTGAGAAGGTGGTGGTGAGTTACCTTCTTGAACAGCGACAGGCCTTTTGGTGTAGGTTGACCCACAATATTTTAAGATACCTAGAGACACTGAAAGAATGGCGATATATTTCCAAGTCAAAATGGTGAGTGGCATGGAGGTATACTTGAGGGTGGTGGTTTTCCAATGTAACCACCACCCCCTGTCCTAAAGATGGCAGTGGTATGGAAGTTGAATCTCTGCAGTGCATCCTATAGAAGATTATATATTATCTTATTTGAAAAGCTTTTGGTCCAGAAAAAAACCTCAAGTGAAAGAATGAAAGGAAATGCACTGCACCTGAGAGTCAGAAATTTTTAAAAAACATACAAATTATGGGAAATACTCATCATTCTCGGAGGGTTGGTGTGGACTTGTTGGGCCAAAAAGCCTGTTTCCACACTGTAGGGAATCTAGTCTAATCTAAAATTGAGCTTGAGAGATTGGCACACGTAGCTCAATTCATATTTCCTATATAGTTATAGGGAAGCCTGGCTGTTGGGTTCTCTCACATCCAGACTTCCCAGGTTAATGTTGAAATGAAAGATTTCATGGAGCCTGATCTGGCAGCATCTCTGGAGAAGAAATAATAATTAATGTTTCGAGCTGATGACCTCTTGTTATCTCCAGACAATCTCCAATAACTGAGGAAGTTCTCCAGTTGAGAGTGAAGCAACTATCATTAGACCATACTCAAAATGATTCAACAGGTTCGATTCCAGTCTCAAGTGACTGTCTGTGTGGAGTTTTCACATTCTCCCTGTGTTTGCGTTGGTTTCCTCTGTGTGCTCCGGTTTCCTCCCACAGTCCAAAGATATGTAAGTTAGGTGAATTGGCCATGCTATTTGTCCATAGTGTTAGGTGCATTAGTTGGAGGGAAATGGGTCTGGGTGGGTTACTCTTCGGAGGGTTGGTGTGGACTTGTTGGGCCAAAGGGCCTGTTTCCACACTGTAGGGAATCTAATCTAATCTAATCTAAACTTGAGCTTGAAAGATTGGCACACATACATCAATTCATATTTCTTATATAGTTATAGGGAAGCCTGGCTGATGGGTTCTCTCACATCCAGACTTGCCAGGTTAATGTTGAAATGAAAGATTTCATGAAGCCTGATATGACAGAGATTTGAGGTTAGGTGCAAGGTTCCACCCATGTTAATATGAAGCAAGCAGAGAAATGCTTCACACGGGGTGTCCAAACTAAAGAAATCCACATATTCAACAGCTTTCATGTCAAAGTAACCAGAAGTTAGAAAAACAATTTTTTGTTTGTTCAATGGGATGCACATCTGGCTAGCAAGACCAGCATTTGTTGCCCATTCCTAATTACTCTTGAACATTTAAGAGGGAGGTTAAGAGTCATTCACATTGTTATGGGACCAGAGTCACGTACAGACCACATCAGGTAAGGATGACAGATTTCCTTCAGTCATAAAGACAGTTTTTTAAAATTCTTCTGCACATGCAGTTCCAGGATTCTGGAGTCTGTTCACAAGTTTATTTGTCTGCAAGTCAGAATACAGTGCAGGACAACGTAAAGGAGCATTTCATAAATACAAGAAATGTTCATATGTCAGGTCTTTAAAATTGTGCCCTGGTATGAGATTCCGTTTGTAACTACATGCGTTCATAAGTAGGATGTTTATAATTTCAGGACTCCCTGTATTTTTGATTGTGGACTGAAATTAATCCCGTTTTCAAAACCAAGGACTGTGGAAATGATGACTAAATATTTAAAAAGCAAGTAACCTGACGCTTGTAACTTAATAGTGCTGCTTGTTCAAGTAGTGGGGAAGGTTACTCCAGATGAGCTGGAACTAGTGGGTGTGTATAGAGGGAGATGTGGCCAGCAACAAATAGCTAATTGGTCTCAGTAAAAGTGACCCATTGTTGATGGCAAGGGTATTCTATGCCAACAATATGTCAAAACCCTTGTTTTATTTATGAATATGAGAAGCTCCCAAGGCCAAGATTGTCAAACAATGTAAATTTCCATCCATTCATATACTTTGTGTACCATTGTAACTTCTTGCTATCTACATCTTCACATTAGTCTTCCTTCTAATAAATGGATCAGGGGCAATGAATCAGATGACTGTCTATTCATATTTGAATTCCGAACTCATAATCATACATGGCAATCCATACAACATGGTAACTTTGAGGTAATGGCCTCATAAGGATAACCCTCTTAAGAATCCAGTTAAATACATGAATCTTATCCCAGGTCTGTAATTACACTGTTTATTTTTATTCATTCACAGGAGGAGAGGTGATAGGGATATTGTTGCTGGTTTAGTAATCCAGATAGCCAGGTGACCCAGAAGAACCTAAATGGTCGAGTTCATGAGTCACAAAATGTTAATGTACAGGTACAGCACATAATCAGGAAGGCTAATGGGATGCTAGCATTTGTGACAAGAAAAATTAAGCATAAAAGTAAGAATCTAAAACAGAAAAGCTCAGTAGGTCTGGCAGGTAAGATGGTAAGCTTTTCCAGAAATTTCTACTTTTGTTTCTGAATTACAGCATTCGCAGTCCTTCCAATTTTTAAAGAAGATGTTATGCTTCAGTTACACAGGGCATTGGTTAAAAATCACAGTTCAAGTATGGTGTATAGTTTTGGTCTTCTTATTTAAAGAAGATGCAAATGCATTGAAGGTGGTTCAGAGGAGGTTTATTTGATTGACAAAGGAATGATCAGGTTGTCTTAAGATAGAAGAAGATTGGTCTTGTTTCCACTCGAACACCAGAAGAGCAAAGCGTGATTTGCTTGAAGTCTATAGATCCTGAATAGTCTTGACAAGGCAGACATGGAAAGCATGATCAGGATCTTGTGAGCAAATGCAGAACTAGAAGGCACTGTTTTAAAATTATGTGATGTCTTTTTAGGACAGAGATAATGGGAAATTTCTCCTAGAGTGTTGTATGACTTTGAAACTCCACCTCAGTGGAAGCAGGATCATTAATTATTTTAAAGTTGAAGTAGGTAGGTTCTTGTTAGACACAGGAATCAAAGACTATCAGGGATAAATGGGATGTGAAATTTGGAACATAAAGTGATCAGCTATGATCTTACTGAATGGTGAAGCAGACTTGAAGGACCTATTTTGGCTTTTAGTCTTTATTAAAGTTGGTAGGTTTCCTTCCCTAAAGGACATTAATGAACTACTGAAAAGAAAAGAATTTGCATTTCTATACTTTATTTATATATTATACACGTTTCATGATGTTTCAAAACATTTCAGTCTTTTGAAACGTATTTGCTGTTTTAACATCAGAAGGTCAGTAGCCAATTTTGAGTAAGCAGACTCCCATGAAAAGTAATGTACCGGTGAATCTATTCTTGTGATATTGATTGTGTGATAACTCCTCTGTTCTTCACAATAGTGCCTTGGGATTATTTTCATATGCACCCAAGCTACCAAATGGGTCCTAGGTTTAACGATGATAGGTGCCTCCAATTGTCCAGCGCTTCCTCAGAATCAGCAGAGACTTTTGTGCTCAAGTTCTGCGGTGAGTAGATTTTAATTCATTTACTACTCTTTTTTTAAGCTTATTGATATTTACTTGGTCCTTTACAGATTCTTAAATTCGAACATACTGTATAGTAATTCCTGTTATGTTTAGTTGTTCCTGTTGGAAATCCAGTCATGTGTGTGAGGTGATGTTTTATGTAAAATGGTTAAATGCATTACCTTATAAGGCACCAAACCTTGAGACTCCGTTTAATGCCCTTCTGAGCTGCTGGAAGGGCAACTTTCACGTAGAACTATTGCAACTCACCACTGAGGAGTGGTCTGAAGTGTCAGCGAGCACTGGGATTCTCACTGTCTAATAGAGGATCTCATGGATGTAAAAAGATAGAGAGCAACTAATTCATATAAGAATGATTTCCCTTCTTAAAACTAAATCAATTGACTGCAAGAAAAGCGATTGTTGCACTAAATGTAAAAAAAAATCCAGTAATACAGCTTTTAGTCGACTGGTACATTTCTAGAGAGATTTTATTATGCACTTACTTATAGATCAAAGAACCAGATATATTGCAGCAAAGAATAGCTCATTTGATTGTTCATGTCTGTGCCAGCTGTTATGGACCAGGCGAGACCACCTCAAAACTTTTCAATAAAGTAGCCTGGACCCGAAATTTGCTATTTGTTTCAAGTAGGTGTATGGCGGATATTCCAGGAGTGATGCAGCTGGCCCAACGACTTAGTTTCAAACAAAACAGAATTTATTTGCAAGATTACCGAATGAAACACAAACAAAAGAGAACCGAATATAGAATAACTTAACCGATCCTAAAAACCCAGCAGATTATCCCAACTTAATGATGTTGTTCCAAATTCCTGCAACAATACTCATAAGCACCCCTTGGAAAAGAAAGCAAAATCAAACACATGGTTTTACAGGAGTGATGTCAGAGAGAGAGAGATGGCAGAGAGATTCAGCATGGAACACCTTCTTCCATGTAACTGTTTCTCTGACCAGCAGCCTCAAAACTAACTGACTGCTTGCTCTGAACAGCCAGGCTGCTCAAACCAAACTAAACTAGAGAAAAGCTGATCTGGAAGAACTAGCTGCTCCATTTCCATTGTACAAAAGTGTTTGATTTTAACTTAAAAGCTTCTTCAAGTAGATCAAGACAGACATTTCAGCAATCTCTGCTTCATGCAACACTTTTGAAAAACAAAACAAGGACAACACAACCTTGTTAAAGGAGCAGCATCGTCACACAGCTCTTTACTAGAAAAACCCAAGATTAATTTCACTGTCTTGCACAGAGGTAAGAGCTGCAGCTCCACAGGCCTATTGTAACTAAAGGCATTTGAACATCAGACATGGTTAGAGACTAAGAATCTGTCCTGAGGAAGGGTTAATACCCAAAACATTGACTACTCCACCTCCTGATGCTGCCTGGCTTGCTGTCTTCTTCCAGCCTCCTGTTTGTCTACTTTGAATCTCAGACTTGAGCGACTGTGGCAAAAATATTTCCATTATGCCTGCCAACAACGTTGAGTGACAGAACTGCTTCTCAAAGTGAAGCATGCAGCAGTCACTACTAATGTACTGCATCACAATATTCTGGACCTCATATGACCTTTAGCATCTAAGAAGCCTGCAGCAGCTCCCCGGCGTCATCTCTACCATCAGGATCATCGTACCTATAGTAATCTGAGTCTCATTGACTTGGCCTGACCACTCAATAAGAGCACAGTGGGCACTCCAAGATGGACAAAAGAACAAATTGCACAAGAAAGACAAAATATACACAAGCATGAGTGCATTTCATGTAACGAATGCGATTGTTTAACATCTGTTTTCTTGGTTTCATGCATTTTCTTTAATTATTATCCAATCCCTAGTGATTATTTTCTCACCTGTAACATAATTACAGTTTCGCTCCAAACCTTCCCTTCTCATTCAATTCCCTACAACTTGGCTTCCTGTTCATCAATGGTATTGAGATTACACTGATCACGCTCCCAAACAGGACTTTGTGTCATTGAAATTATGGCTCATTGCATCGAATCATTCTCTTGGATACCTCTATCATTGACACTTCTCTGACCTCCAATAAAGTAATGCCTGCCTCCAACCAAACAGTTCGATCTCCTGACCTCCCATATCAATTACAAGGTCAGCTGCCTGTTTACCTACCCTCTGGAGGCCCCAAACCATTCCTGTGACTCCTACTACGAGCTCTTTTCATCCAGCTATGTATCCATCAATTTTCCCAGTTGTCACCTTTGACAGATAATGGGAGGTGTTTTCAAACCTCCTGTTTGTTCTGCTTCATTACCCATATCGGACTCATTACAATCTCTTCATATCAGCTAACATTGCCCATATTTTTGTCTCACTGATTCCAAAACCTTGATTTATCTGTTGTGACAGTACTGTGCTTTTAAGAGAGATGTGTTCTGTGTTGTTTGTCTTACAGCGGGGGTTGCCACAGTTAGCGGAAATATCTCCTTGAGACAGGCAGTTGGTAAACAGCTTTTTGAAGAATTATGAATGGGTGAGGTCAGGGTTAACACAGTCCCAGGAAGGCTTTTAGTTTTGCTTTCAGTCAGTTGAGAAGGTTTCTGCTGACTGCTGAGCTGAAAGCATGAGTTCCCAGCTGGGACAGTGAAGTCTTAGACTGCAAGGCTTCCTCTTTGAAATCCAAAGGGTAGATTGTTTCTTTCTTCTGGTCTAGAGAGAGACCACAGATGAGAATCAGAACTGTTTGCCAAAGGGTGTGTGGGATGCTGCCTATACTGAAACAGTTATGCAACTGTGGTTACATAATTTTAACTCTATTGAAATACTTAACAAGTATTATGTCTTTTTTTGCATTTTAACTGTGTCCTAAGAATAAAGTGTGTCTTGATTAAAGCCTAATGGTGGACCCATCAAATCACATATGGAACACAATACCTTATACTTGCCTTTAAATAAGTATAAAAGTTAGGGTCTAGGCTATCTCCTTACAATAACTTGCAGGCAGATCTTGTCCATAACACAGTTTATCTCCTTGAGGTGTTACCCTAACTATCAGAAATTATAATTCATTCAGAATGCTTTAACAAGCATTCTCACACACATTAAGCCCCATGGACTTCCCATTGCCACTCATTTCACTTGCTGCAGTAAAACTTCATTAACTTCAAACAACCTCAAGGCTCATCTATGCCAACTGATGAAATTCATCCAGCTGTATATCCAGGTGCAAAGTCTCATTCACTGATTCACTAACAATTGTTCTCCCACACAATATGAAACTATCATTTGGAAGGACTGATCAGCCCTCTCTTCAAGACTGCTTTCACTTTGTTCCACCTCCACTCTGCTTGGTCTGTACCTTCCCCTTAGTCTCTGCGTTTGGACTTCGATGTTGTGGTCTTTTCAGAGACATGGAAAAAGCAGTGATCGGAATGGTTGCTGCAAGTTCCAGGGTTTAGATGTTTCAGTAAGAACAGAAAAGTGGTAAGAGAGGGGGAGGTGTGACATTGTTAGTCAAGGACAGTATTACAGTGGCAGAAAGGACTTTTATTGAGGACTCATCTACTGAGGTGGCTTGGACTGAGGTTAGACATAGGAAAGGAGAGGTTACCCTGTTGGGAGTTTTCTACAGGCCTCCGAAACGTTCCACAGATGGAGAGGGAGGATTGCAAAGATGATTCTGGATAGGAGCGAAAGTAATAGGGTAATTGTTATGGGGGACCTTAACTTTCTAAATATTGACTGGAAATGCTATAGTTTGAGTATATTAGATGGGTCAGTTTTTGTCCTATGAGTGCAGGAGGGTTTCCTGACACAGTATGTAGACAGGCCAACAACAGGCGAGACCACATTGGATTTGGTACTGGGTAATGAACCAGTGTTAGATTTGGAGATAGATGAGCACTTTAGTGATGGAAAGGGACAGGTATATACTGCAGGGCAAAAGTTATAGCTGGGGGAAAGTAAATCATGATGTGATTAGGCAAGATTTAGAATGCATAGGATGGGGGAGGAAAACTGCAGAAGATGGGCACAGTTGAAATGTGGAGCTTATTCAAGCAATAGCTACTGTGCGTTCTTGATAAGTATGTACCTGTCAGGCAGGGGGGGGGGGGGGTGGAGCGGAAAGTGGTCAAGCGAGGGAACTGTAGTTTACTAAAGAAGCTAGATCTCCTGTCAATAGGAAGAAGGAGGCTTATATAAAGATGAGACATGAAGGCTCAGTTCAGGCGCTTGTTACAAGTTAGCCAGGAAAGACTAAAGAGAGAGCTAAGAGGTGCCAGGAGGGGATCAAGAAAAGCCCTAAGGCTTTCTATAGGTATGTCAAGAATGAAAGAATGATTAGAGTAAGAGTAGGGTCTGTCAAGGACAGTATTGGGAAGTTGTGCGTGGAGTCCAAAGAGATAGGAGAGGCACTAAATGAATATTTTTCATCAGTAATCACACAGAAAAAAAGGTAATGTTGAGGAGAATACTGAGATACAGGCTAAGGAGGAGGTGTTAGCAATTCTGGAGTGTGAGCAAATAGAGAATTTCCCTGGACTGGATGGGATTTATCCTATGATTCTCTAGGAATCTAGGGAGGAGATTATAAGACCATAAGACATAGGAGTGGAAGTAAGGCCATTCGGCCCATCAAGTCCACTCCGCCATTCAATCATGGCTGATGGACATTTCAGCTCCACTTACCAGCGTTCTCCCCGTAGCCCTTAATTCCTCTAGACAACAAGAATCTATCAATCTCGGCCTTGAAGACATTTAGCGTCCCGGCTTCCACTGCACTCCGTGGCAATGAATTCCACAGGCCCACCACTCTCTGGCTGAAGAAATGTCTCCGCATTTCTGTTCTGAAATGACCACCTCTAATTGCAGAGCCTTTGGCTTTAATCTATATGTTATTATTGTCTACAGGAATAGTGCCAGAAGACTGGGGGATAGCAAATGTCCCCTTGTTCAAGAAGGGGAGTAGAGACACCCCTGGCAATTATAGACCAATAAGCCTTACTTCGGCTGGGGTTAAAGTGTTGGAAAGGATTATAACAGATAGGATTCATAATCATTCTGAAAGGAATATTTTGTTTAGGGATAGTTAACACGGTTTTATGAAGGGTAGGTCGTGCCTCACAAACCTTACTGAGTTCTTTGAGAAGGTGATGTAACAGGTGGATGAGGGTAAAGCGGTTGGTGTGGTGTATATGGATTTCAGTAAAACATTTGGATAAGGTTCCCCACGGTAGGCTGTTGCAGAAAATATGGAGGAATGGCAGTGAGGGCGATTTAGCAGTTTGGATCAGAAATTGGCTAGCTGAAAGAAGACATAGGGTGGTGGTTGATGGGGAATGTTCATCCTAGATTTCAGTTGCGAGTGGTGTACCACAAAGATCAGTTTTGGGGCCACTGCTATTTGTCATTTTTATGAGCTGGATGAGGGCGTAGAAGGATGGGTTAGTAAATTGAATGTAGGTTTGCTCGCTGAGCTGCAAGGTTCATTTCCAGGCATTTCATTATCTTACTAGGTAACAGCTTCAGTGAGCTTGAGGCGAAGCAATGCTGAAAATTCAATATGATCATGGCTGATCATCCTTAATCAGTATCCTGTTCCTGCCTTATCGCCATAACCCTTGATTCCACTATCCTTGAGAGCTCTATCCAACTCTTTCTTAAATGAATCCAGAGACTGGGCCGCCACTGCCCTCTGGGGCAGAACATTCCACACAGCCACCACTTTCTGGGTGAAGAAGTTTCTCCTCATCTCTGTCATAAATGGTCTACCCCATAAGAGTAACAGGAAGAGAGAGTACTGGGCTCATGGTAAGATTCTTGGTAGCGTGGATGAACAGAGATCTCTGTGTTTGTGTGTATAGATCCCTGAAAGCTGCTACCTAGGTTGATATGGTTGTTAAGAAGGGATTGAGTTTCTGAGGTCATGTTACAGCTGTACAAAACTGGTGCAGCTACACTTGGGAGTATTGCATATAGTTCTAGTCACCAGATTATAGGAAGGACATGGAAGCATTGGAAAGGATGCAGATATTTCCCAGAATGTTGCCTGGTCTGTTGGGAAGGCTGAGGGATTTGAGGCTATTTTCATTTGAGAGAAGGCTAAAAGGTGACTTAGAGACATACAAGATGATCAGAGGATTAGATAGGCTCTCACTGTCCACCCTTTCTCCTCAGATGGCGATAGCTAGCATAACAGGACATAGTTATAGGACAGATGTCAGAGGTAGGTTCTTTACTCAGTACTAAGAGTATGGAAGTGTTGCCTGCAACAATAGTAGGCTCACCAACTTTAAAAGGTCATTGGATAAATATATGGATGATAATGGAATAGTGTAGGTTAGATGGATTTTCAGATTGATTTTACAGATCAGTACAATAGAGGGTCAAAAGGGCCTATACAGCACTATAATCTGCTATGTTCTATTCTTCTGACCTTGAACCACCTATGTAACAAATGTATATATTCATATAGGGGCAAAAGTTAACATAATTGATGAAAGAATTGGATACATTTAATTATGGCTAATCATTTTCTGTATCACAAAACTAATTGTTACACAAAGCTAGATTGCTTTCAGTGCCTGTGAACCCAAGATTTAGTGATTTGTGTATGCAAGGGAAGTTCTGAATGGAGTTGCAGTACCTAGTTCAGAACTAGAGTGTAACAGGTCCATAAGCCTCAAGAAAACAAAACAAACCAAACACTATTTAAATAGATCGTCAGTCAATGTCAAACTGCTGTGGGAGTTAGCTTTACTGGTGCTTTGCCAAGTAATATTAATTTATTTGTTCAGAGAATGGGAAGCATTGGCAAGGTCAGCATTTGTTACCAGTCCCCTAAAGTGTTGGTGGTTGGGAGCTGCTTATTTAAACCAGAGGAATCCATCTGGTTAAGGCACATCAATAGTGCTATTAGGAAGTTCCAATGTTTTGACCCAGAGACAAAATGAACACTTCGAAATATATTTCCAAGTCAGCCAGCATCACAGAGAGGTAGGCAAAAGAAGGACCAAACACAGACAGAAACATCACCTAAAAGGAGATGATAGAAGGTCCAAGACAGGGTTTTGCGTGGCCATAATACAGACTTGTGCCTTGTAGACAGTGACAGACCTGAGGGATATCAGATGACTTACCACAGAATTCTCAGCCATTAGCCTTCTCACGTAGCCACTTGTACTGCAGTTAAGTTGCTGGTCAATGGTAGACCAAGATGGCGGCAGCAAGAAACTCAACCATGGTAAAGCAATTACATGTCAAGGGCAGATGGTTAGGTACATCAGTCTCCCAGCTTGACAGCAATGATAGTGAGGTTATGTGCTGGTCATGTTAAGCTTGCGGCAGAACGATTTCATTGTCAACAATCAACAGGACACCATGCATATGCAGTGATCACCTTTTAGATCCACCACAAATCTACCCCTTGTATCATGGTGATAGTCCCACACAATACAATCAAGAGTGCCATTGTGAAGACAGGGCTACATCTCCACGAAGACTCAGTCACATCCAACAACATGATCACAGACAGATGCATGTCAGGGTGAGATTCAAGACAACATCACATTCTTTTGTTGATTCCATCAGCACCAGTCACATGCCAACTGCAACACTTGTACAGTGTGTTCAACAGAGGAGCACTAATTTAATCAGCTGAAGATTGCAGATAGCAAGCAACATCGTGAAAAGTGAATGCACAAATGATATCTACTACTGAATTTCCACCATCTGGTGAGTCAAATACACATGAGTGACTTTCAGCAGCATGTTGCCTGATCTGACCACAGTTAAGTCTTGCTGTTATTTCAAAATATGAAATTTTGTTTGGGATTTTATTTTTTCCACTTCACAATAGCACTGAATATTCATTGAAAAACTGGATTTCTATCATTCCTGATACCTAAACTTCAAGAAAAAATCCTGATCTTTCAGATGACACATTAAACCAAAACTTTCAGATCCCAGACTTCACAGTACTGCTGAAGAACAAAACGCATCCTGGCAACATTAAATTTTGCTGAGGTGTACATCAAATCAAATGCAGAGGTAATTAGTTTTATGAAAATGTGAACTGCGCAGGTTTTCTAGTATAATTAAAATTCAGATAGAAGCATGCAAAAGGTGTTCAAACTTTAATTATTCTGCTTAAACTTTAACTCCAAGTGTATTTATCTTACTGGAATAAAACCCTAATTATACTATCTAACACACTTGACAAGATGCAGTGCAATAGATTTCATAACTTTATTGGCATGTTTGTTCCACAGAAATCCAAAACCATGTTATCTTGCACATTAAGCACATAGCATTATATGCATACTTCAGGCTTATTACATTCATCCATTTCAACTGAAAGTTCAAATCAGACAAGTCTGTGGATTCCTGCAGATATCACACCACCCAGTGATGCTTTGCTAGGTTGCTCCTGTGGGGCACAGTGATCCAAGAGCTTCAACTTTTAAAATGGCACTTCACATCAACAACTCCCATCTAAGTCTAGGGCTAGACTTACTTCATCACTTAAGAGTACTTCTAAGTGAGAGAATAAAGTTTAGCTTTAAGATCTCTCAATAGGAGTCCCTTTAGTACTAGGAAGGTCAGGTAATTCATAAAGGGGGTTAAACATCTAAAAACAAGAAATATTCCTAAAGCACAAGACAGTCACATAATTAGAAGTATCTAACATTAAAATAGTCCATCCTGAAATGAAAAGACAGGTTTTTCGGCTCTTCCTCAGTATTGCTCTCCCTTGCTGTCACACATTGCATCAAAATGATTAAAACAGTTTTCAAAATATTCAATCACATCTTGATATGAAATAATTGCTATCTTGCACCATCATCCCAATTCCACATTCATAACCATTGTGGGGATTTAAATATATTTCCATTAAACATGTGCACAATCAACATGTGCAAGTAACAGTTTAAACTAAATTTAAATTATCCTTTCTGGTTTTATTATTCAAATTTCAATTCAGAGATGGAGATGGAACAATTAAATCTGATTTTAGGGCCATTTATCTGGAGTCAAAATTGATGCTGATAAGATTTGCATTTTCTGCTGTAGGTGAATCAAGACAAGCACAATTCTTTTGAAGTTTCTGTCTAGCATTAAAGACTACCAAAATGCAGCCAAATTAGATCTTCAGAATACCAAAATGTAAATTTACAAAATTTAAATAGCCTGGAATTTTTTTAAAATAACCCCTGGCTGTCACGTTGCTTCACACAAGGGGATGCATCCATTTTACCCACCTGCTTGGAATCCAAGATGAGATGGGATAGACAAAAATAGTAAGGATCACATTTTAAAAAAAAAGAGAAAAATGATATAAGGAGGACTACCGTTATCTACCAAAATGTTAGGATTGGAATCACTGCTGACATGCATGAAAGTGGAGAAATGCAGTTGAAGGAGCACGTGAATTGTATGACTTTTAGAAATTAACCCAAGAACAAAACTTACTGTATCACATGACAGAATGAAACATGTCACGGTTTTGATTGGTTTGTCACTGAACGCTACATCACACTAGCAAGGCACCCTATTCAACAAATTTTAAAACTACAAATTCTAAATAACTGATCTTTCAGCTCTGAAAATATTCACCAATTTATTACCATTCCTAAGTTACTTAAGGTAGGAGGGTGTAGCTACACTACAACCTCAAAAAGATAAATAATTACAGCAGTTGTAAAATTGAGCACCTGAACGCAATGTCTATTACCTACTGCCTATTTCAAAATAAAGTTACCACCTCCCTTAAATGATGGGATCAGAAATGGAACAAAAAGTCAAATTAGGATTAAAAAAGTAAAATCAATACCAGGCAAGTAATAGTTTTCATTTGATATTGCCATATCTTTTCTATTTCATGACGACTCAGCTTAACCACTAATCATTGTTATAGAACCTTATCCCACTGATCTAGAATCTTGAACCCAACAATTTTTTTAAAAACGTGACTTTGTAAAACTCATCCACCTAAGTATAGCAGTCATAATGAGTTATCATAAAATTATGTCCAGGCATTGAGTCTCAAGTTATGCAATTAAGCGAAGACAATCCAATTTCCTCAACTTAGTGAAGTGATAAAATTCAGTTAAACCTTCATTAAAGTTTGCACATACCTGGAATAGTGTAGGAGGGATGGGCTTCAGATTAGTATGACAGGGCGGTGCAACATAGAGGGCCGAAGGGCCTGTACTGCGCTGCAATGTTCTATGCACCCAGTTAACACACCAAGAAAGATGTCTGACACCAGAATGCTAAAACTAATTTGACCAGTTTCTCCTCTTAAACTTAAAGCCAGTGCAGATTAGAAGACACAAATGATGCATGTTAAAAAAGGTTATCTGCACATTTATCACTTCAGTTTTCTGACCCTGGCCTAAGTGTACCTCTGAAAAATGTGTTGCTGGAATAACGCAGCAACACATTTTTCAGCTGATCTCCAGCATCTGCAGTCCTCACTTTCTCCTAGGTGTACCTCTCCCACACTATTGGTGAAACAGTCTTCAGTAGTCAGCCATACACAGAACTTTCAGTCCAGAGTTATCAAGTCTTTTAAAAACCTCTCCCAGATTCCTAGTTATTTCTTAACATGCCTCAATTCCTGACAAATCCTGAAGCATCTGAAAATGCTTTTCTATATAAAAGCAAGATATTGCTGCATTTGTAGTGTCCATTCTATTCAGACAATATAATCTTGCACCGGTCCCCTAGAAACAATAGAGATGCCAGGCAGTCTGTGTGTAAGTGTGACATGCACTCAGGTAAGCAAAAGCAAAAAAGGAAAATAAAACCCAAGTCCACAAATGCTGGCCATCTTTTACAGCCACCATGAAGTTCACCAGCTAACCATTGCTCCTTTCCAGGAGAAGCATGCATGATGGTACCAAATTCAACATGTCACAAAGAGGAAAGGGATAAAACAACACACTGTAATTGAGATTTTTATTCAGCATTAAGTTTATGGGTTTGGGATAACGAAAATAGTTGAGTTTTTTTGCTATACACAGATTCCATAAAATTTAATTGCAACTTGGATAATTTCAATTTATCCAAACTTTTGGCGAACTGACACAGCACAACGTCTCAAAATAGACATTAAACCGGGAAACATGCAGTCACGGCTTAAGTTTTGTAAAGGCCTATCCCATTATTAGGACTGCTGTAATAACAGTTAAATACATTTTTAATTTATGTATAAATGAGTGACATATGACTTCTGTATCACCTAGATAACCAATTGCACTCAAAAAAACAATTACAGTTTTGAAGTACTAAAAATACAGGTACGTGGTTGATTTGAAACTTCCTTTCCAGAAAAGCCCACTGGTCAAGTTGGAATTAAACGTAATGGCCAAATGCTGCTTTCTTCCGAAATCCCTTTGTTGTTGAAGATAAAAAGGTGCACATTTTAAGCTTCCAATTCAAGACCTAGGCCAAGTTTGTGACCGCCAGAATTGATGCTCTTTCCATCAATTAGGGTACACAGAGTGAGTTTGATACCTGTAGGATGATTAAACCATGTGGTTACAAAAAAGGTCATACAGGATTTCCTATATCTTAACATGCAATTTTAGCAAAAATCAAATCACCAGTAGAATTTTAAGCAGGAACCAGAGTAAAATCAGTGACAGATTTAGAACAGGGTCTTAAATGGTTTTAAAATTGACAATTAATACAAAATCTGAAAGCAGTTAAATTTTGATCAGGCCAATGAAGCACCTGAAAACATAGTAATAATCTGGTTTGAGCCCTTCTCCAATCTTTTTCTACTTTAAAGGGCAAATTCAAAATGAGGCAGCGACCAACTACTTTTACTTTTGTCCAGCAGCACAGCGACAGGGACTCTTGCCTGGCCTCCAGGCCTGTGGCAGAGCACTTAACATAGAAACATGGAAAATAGGTGCAGGCCTTCAAGCCTACACCACTATTCAATACGACCACAGTTGATCATGCAATTTCAGTAGCCTATTCCTGTTTTCTCTCCACACATCTTGATCCCTTTAGCTGCAAGTGTCAAGTCCAGCTCCCTCTTTAATATATCTAACAAACTGGCCCAACAACTTCATGTTGTAGAGAATGCCACTGGTTCACAGGTCTAGTGAACAAATTCATCATTTCAGTCCTAAGTGGCTTACCCCTTGTTCTTAGACTGTGACCCCTAGGTCTGGGCTTCCCCCAACGTCAGGAACATTCTTCTCCCATCCAGCCTGTCTAGTCCTATCAGCATTTGATAGGTCTTTGAGATTCTCCCCCTCATTTCTTCTAAAATTCCAGTGAGTACAAGCTCAGCTGATCCAGTCCTTCATATGTCAGTCCTGCCATCCCAGAAACCAGTCTGGTTACCGGACTATAAAGTTGAACACTTGTTCTGTATTTCTTCATTTTTCTGCCTTTATTCTCTTTTGGCTTTTTGTGTTTTAACACTGTGCCAGAGTAACAACACTAAACACTTTTCACTGTATTTTGTTACAAAATACATATGACAAAATGAAATCAAAATTAAATATACAAAACAAATCTGAATTCATAGGTTATAGTAGATATCAACAGTTGGAAACATGGAACTACAGCATCTGGGATGAGTCTTTTGCTGTTTAGTAGTCTCATTTAATCACAACCAGATACAACTGCGGCACAAATGTTTCCTTTTCAATTTGAAATATCCAGTGATATTCAGAACCCAGATTTCTGAAAAAGTAGCATTCTATTGTAGTAAAACCTTAGCTGATTCAGGGACATTGCATATACAAAGCTGTAGGCAACAATTTTCCTGCTATCAGCCAAACTCAAATGTTTAGATTGCGAAGTTTAATTCCACAAACTAGAAACACCCACTTTTACATAAGTCTTGCAAGGAGTCAGATTTCCCAGCTCTGCTTCTGCCTAATGTCAGATTAATAGTGGCATTGGGATGAGAAATATAAACTGGGGAGCACAATATCACAATCTAAAAGAGAACCTATATTCGGAGTCTAGTAGAAAATGTAAGGTTTCAATCAGCGTCAAACGAAATTCTACACCAGTTCATATTCGAATTAACTATCAAAGTGTTTAAATAAGGAAACAAACAGAAACGTACCTGGCCTAAGAATCTGGCTGTAACCTATTCCAATTAGGCTGGAGTTATTGACTTTTGCCTGAAACACATTTGTAGACATCAGTAACAAGGAAACAAAGAAAAATTAAACATGTAGAAACAGAACAGAGCAAAGAAAAATCATACTTACAGAAATGGAAGCAGTAGAGTCAAGCTGGTACTTCGCAGCAATGCCAAAGCGAGTACTATTGTTACCTGCAGTCCAGGCAAGATTTACAGCAGTATCCAGGTTATCGCTCACCTTCTGGTAAATGGAACCTCCAAATTCCGCACCATCATTACTACACAGATTTAAACCACAAAATTAAAATAAACATTCGGTTTCGGTGCCTCAAGACAACAGCCTGATCCAAACCAGTGAAATAAAAATTCTCAACTACAGGTAGTTGTTCTATAATGTGATGATTGTATTCTTGTGCAACCCCACATTACAGAACAAAAAAACACCACACTTTAGAAACAGCGCTCAGAGTGCTGGCAATCTATTTGAGTTACAGCCAAGTCTTAAAAGTTTGCATTTTCCAAAGTATCCCCAATTCAAATGTATGACAGCGAAGACACATTGACAAAACATGCATTACAGCAGAATGACCTGCATTAGAAGTGTATCTGTTACACAGCCGAAGCCTATTGATTACTTCTAATACGAGCTTTAGTGCTATACAAGGGAAAATAAACCAACTTAATAAGCAAGAGGTTGCGAGCTCATAGTAAAAGCAGAACTTACACATTAGTGTGCAACTGGAAATCACCAGTTTTGTAGCCGACTGCAAAATTGTTCTGGGTCAGCTTTGACTTGGCTGTGTCAAAGGACATTTGATAACCAGCAAGCCATCCTTCATAACCAGCAACAGCTGATGCATGAATCGCAGGGCCTGCAAAGTCAAAATCTACATCACAGCCCAGGTTGATATATTCACGCTTGTAGGCAGTCTTTACTCTGCCACTCTTCTTGCTGAAGACAGAAAATTGGGAGAATTTAGTATCTAATACACAAGACAACTCAGTAAAAAAAAACTGCCCCGTATTTAATTACTATAATTACCCAGTGTTAGGTGAAAAGGTGGTGTCAAATGTCAACTTCAGACCTTTGGCAAGCTAGTAAAAGGAAAAAGATAATGGTGTTTCAATACATTATTCTATACTAAAGATGCTATTCCTTTCAGAGTTAAGGTAACCACATCAAATTCTTATTCTCATTTAACATAAAAGTTGCTTTAAAAAAAAACTAAAGGCAGATTGTTGTGCAATTTTTCACTTGGGACAATCGAACACCGACACCTAGAAGAGCCATAATGCTGATTTGCACATTGGCACAAGATATTTTCACAACCTTGCTTTCCTCATCTGTTTCCACCACAAACCAGCATAAACTAAAGCCAACACTAGATTTAGATCGTTCGCTCAAGTTGTTACCTGGTCTTCAATTGCGATCTCTGTGCCCAAAGTGTTGTCAGTGTTCCATTTCTCTGTAAACGTGAGGCCATATTCAGACCATTTATACTTTGTTTCCAAGCTTCCAGATACTTTACCACTTTCAGTGTTGGATGAACCCGAAGTTGTAAATTCCTGCCAATTTAGTTGAGAAGCAAAAGAGTGAGAGAGAAAATTAGTCCTCTATTTACCGGTCAATGTAAATAGTGATCTAGTCACCTTTAAACAGACCAATATAACAAAGATTATAAATAGATATAATTTTATCATTTATAGCTAGCTATTAGGTACAGAGCCAGTTATTTTTGTAATAAATTCACATCTGGTTATGCAATAAAATAATTGCCCTGGGGACAAATACTGACTTTTATTCAATGCAACACCTCAACATATGTAACATTCCAAAGCAGTTTGGAAAAACAAATTGGGAAGGCCCTTATCTCGGCTATGTTCACCAATCTTAGCTTGGAGAGCTTCAGGAACATGTCAATCAGATGGTACCTTCAGGTGGTTGGATGACAGGGCCCCCAAATTGTGGCTCCCAAAGCCTGCCCAGTCCAATGACATCTACAATATGTCTATGAACAGGAGTCACTACTTCAAAAATGGTTGGCATACACAGCAACTGGAAGCACATGTGTCACCAACGTTGGGAGACAGGATGTAAAGTGTGATGGAGAAAAACAACCTGAGAGTACAATAACTAAAGGCCAAAACCAGTTCCAGAAGGTTCCATACATCTTACTCAATATTTCAATAGGTAAGTACTATTAGGAGTAAATTCTATCACAGCCCCAAAAATTCCATTCAATTCAATATTGCAAAGCACAACTTTCAAAAATTCCATCTCTTTTCTAGTATTTTAGACTCATTATTTTGATAGGCTGAGAGGGGGGGGGGGGGGGGGGGGGGGGGGGGGGAAGTATGATGACTGGACTCAGCTTTTTAAAAAATTCACCTGTGGAATGTGGGCATAACTGGCTGGGAAAGCATTTACTGCCTGTCCCACGCCACCTTTGAGGGGGTGGGGATGGTGAGTTTGGTAGACATATTAAGCCTGAATGGCCTTATTTGGTGACATAAAACTACGGATTTCTATGAAAGAGAGGGACATCAATGAAGAAAGTGGTTGAAAACTGCAAGAATCTTGATTTATAGAGTATGGCAAGGTCCAAGCAATTTCTATAAACTATGAATTCAAGGCAAGATAAACAGGGGGCACGCACAGACCAGAGGGACCTGGGTATATGTGCACAGATTGCTTAAGGTGACAGTTTTATTAATAGGGGTATAGAATACAAGAGCAAGGATGTGATATTGAACATGCACAAGATATCTGTCAGGCCTCAGCTAGAGTATTGTGCACAATTATGGGTGCTAGATTATCAAGGAAGATGTGAACTGCATTGGAGTGTATGCAGAAGCAGTTTTTAATGAATGATCCCAAGGATAAGGAACTTCAGTTATGAAGATAGACTGGAGGTGGGGACTATTCTCTTTGAACAAAGGCAGCTAAAGGGAGATCTGATAAAAGGTTTTCAAAGTCATGAACAAGCTAAATAGTAGACAGGAATAGTGCCTTAAAAGGAACAAGAGCAACAGCACAGATGTGAAAGGATTTGCAAAGAAAGCAAGAAAAAAAAAACTCTCACTCTGAACAATTAGGGTATGGAATGCATTGTCTGGAAGTGTAGTGGAGGTATGTTCAATTGAGGTATTCAAGAGGGCACCGGACAATAATGTGAATAAAAATAAAGTGCAAGGGTATGGGAAGAAGACAGAATTTCAGCACAGGGCAATGATGACCACTTTAACAAGCCAGTACTGGCACAATGGGCTGAATGGCCATTTCTTGCAACTGTAACTGATTCTGACCAGCTTCAACTAGGTGAAAACGGTATCACAGATTAGACAAAGAATCCATCATGATTGAAAATGTAGTCATTTAAAGCATCTCAGTCTGCATACCTCCTTCCAACATTGAGGAATAGACAGAAACATCAAGTATTAAAAGTATAAACATCAAATACATACACACTTTAATATTATCACAATTGCCCTGAACCAGCCTACAAAAAGTATTTGTTCAAAGGACGTTGGCATCATTCCCTGGGCTAGAATTTACTGCCCATCCCTAATCACTCGAGGTGGTTGTGGCAGTGAGCTGCCTTCTTGAAGGGGTGAGAGGGCACCTGCACTGCTTTGAGTGGAGGTCAAAAATTTTAACTTGGCTACAACAAAGGAACCACTACACAGTTCCAAGTCAGGATGGTGAGTGGCTTGCCTTGTGAGGAAATGTGTTTAAAAGAGTAAGAAACAACTTCAATGAAACGTACAAGATCCTGAGGGGAGTTCACAGGGTCCACAAGGAAAGGACATTTCCTATTGTGGGAAGATATGAAACTAGGAGTCACTGTTTTAAAAATAAGTGATTACTCATTTAAAACAGAGACAGATTTCGCCCTCAGAGGGTAAAGATCTTTGGAATTCTGCTTCCACCACCTTTTGAATATTTCACGCAAAGGCGGATAGATTCTTGTAATTAAGGGAGTGAAAGGTTCTCAGAGATAGACTTAATGTGGAGTCATCAGTTCAGCTGTGATATTACTGAATGGCAACGCAGGCTTGAGGAATACTCTCAAACTGTACATTTGTATGTTAACCACCTTAAATGTGTGTTCGCTGGCTTTCCACCTTTCCACTAATGAGAATGGTTTCTCATTACTCATTCTGTCCAGATCCCTTGGTATTCAAAGCACACCTGCTGAACAGTACCTCTGGATGTGGTTCAGCAAAATATCCACAGTATGGATCAACAGTATTGATCCATTAAAACTGCATGGAAAACATATGAAATGGAGTACAAATAAAAGTGAACTGATCTTACCACTCCACTTTGTGATTTGGTTTTCACTTCAAGCTTTATCAAACCAAAACCTGGAAAACAGAAGAATCACATCACCAAGGTCACTGAAATTCTAAGGTACATCTGCACTCTGTAGAGCAGATCAGTCATCAGTTGAAATTAACAAATTCTTTACACAGTGGTATTGTGAGTAGCACTGGTGCCTGACAATGCCAGGTACCCAGGTTAGATTCCAGCCTCTGGTGAGTGCACATTCTCTGTATCGGCATGCGTTTCCTCCAGGTGCTCCGGTTTCCTCCCACAATCCAAAGACGTGCAGGTTAGATGGATTGGCCAAGCTAAATTTCCCCATGTTGTCCAGGGATGTGCAGGCTCGATGGGTTAGCCATGGGAAATGCAAGATCGCAGAGTTAGGGTAGAGTGTAGATCTGGATGGAATGCTCGGAGAGTCAGCATTGACTCAATGGGCCAAATAGCTTGCTTCCACACTGTCGGGATTCTATTCTAAAATAATAAATTTTTAAAAAATCATTTATGCATGTGGACATTGCTGGCTGGACCAACATTTGCCATCAAGGTGGTGGCAGCGAGCTGCCTTCTGAACTTTACAGTACATTTAGTGTAAGTAAATGTAAAACATCATTAAGACAAGAGTCCCAGGGTTTTGAATTAGTGGTGCTGGAAGAGCACAGCAGTTCAGGCAGCATCCAAGTAGCTGCCTGAACTGCTGTGCTCTTCCAGCACCACTAATCCAGAATTTGGTTTCCAGCATCTGCAGTCATTGTTTTTACCCCAGGGTTTTGAGCCAACAACGCTGAAGGAATGGAGATATACTCAGGATGGTCAAAAGCTTGGTGGGGAATTTGCAGGTAATGGTGTTGCAAATCTCTGCTGCACTTGTCCTTTCAGATGTATGCAGTCACATGACCTGGAGGATTTATGCCCAAAATGTCAACTCTCCTGCTCCTCATGATGCCTGACCCACTGTGTTTTTCCTAGTGCCACACTTTGACTCTATGTGGTCATGGGTTTGGAAAAGTGCTACTGAAGCAGCTTTCATGAATTTCTGCGGTCTGTATAGATGGTACATACTGCTGTTACTGTGCTTATTGGTGGAGGTGGGAGTGAATATTTGATAACGCGGCGCCAAGACAGTTGCTATGTCCTGACTGTGATAAGTCTGTCAAGTGTTGGAGCTGCATCCATCTGGGCAAGTGGGAATATTTCATATCATCTCTGACTGGTGCTTTAAAGAGTTAACTGCTGCAAGATTCCTAGCTTGTAATCTGCTCTTGTAGCCAGAATATTTATGAAGATATTAGGTAAATGCTAATTTTAATTCACAGTAGCAGCTTTAACACCAAGTATAAATGATTCAAGTAAAAAAAACAGAAACTTTAAATCTGGAATGGACCAAAACTGAAAGCTTGTATCATTGTCATGCTGCTCAAATAACCAGCTTTGAGACATACAACATTAAATGCCAGCTTGATTATCAATTCCAGGTGTCTCAGAATTACATTGTCCAATAAGCAATATTTTTAATCTGATATCAGTCTGTCCACTTACCAGTGGTTACTTCTTCCATGTTACAAATTCCAGAAGTGTGGTTTCAGTAAAATGGCAGGCTGATTGCATATGAGGGACTAAACAAGCCTATGAATCAGCCATTAGCTGGCTGGCAGACAGCACTGTTCCACTAGTATACATGTGGAGAATGACCAACTGTTATGTTGTCAGAACTGCTAGTCTGGGTTTGTCAGTGACTAAAGACTAGTAAAAGCTTTAATGCTGGATGCACAATTGCATCACCAGCCGTCCCCCTTCATCTTTTCTGGTGTATACAGACAATAATTCTGCAGTGTAAATTAAGTGCCATGGTCCAGGCAGATGCTGAAGACAATATTTTTTTGTGGAAATCTGGTATCTAACTGAAATTTGACTCCAGACGTACATAATTTAGTAGATAAGTGTGTGATCTGCCAGTTGGTGCAGCCTTTACTTGTCCAGTAATGTGCTAGTCATTTCTAACTCTCTAGTTTCACCATTTTAGGCAAAGGTACTAATTTTAACAATACATCTTTCTTACACTTACAATACAGGGCAATACTGCACTTGTACATATTTAAACATTTAGCACAAGGAAGCAAAACAAAAAAAGAATAAGTTGAAGTTATCATCTCAACAAAAAAAACCCCATAAACATTCATGTTTGTATGTGAGAATTCATCGCAAATTCCCAAAGTCAACATCCGGATGTGACCAACATATTGAAAACTGATCTTGCAGTACAAAGTCCACACTATTCAAGTCCCACAACTTCACTTTTGTTCTGATCAAAACATGGTAAAGTTGAGACCTTAATTCTACTATTAATAGAATAGTTCTTTGTCAATTTCATTGTGCCAAAAGCAGTGAACAAGTTAGTCACTTCTGACTCAAAGCCAACCACTCTTCATATCGGCAGAGTCAAAACCAGCAAAAAACATAAGATCGATCCTAACCAAATAAGAGAACAAAAAACCAAGTTATGAAGAAAAGCTTGAAATATATGGAGTTTGGGTGCAGAATTGTAAAAGTAAATTCAAAATGATTGAGAGGATAAATAACCTTAGACTGCTTTTTCACTGTAACAAGCAACTTGTAAAAGCAAAATACAAGAATTCCTGAACATCTGGAAAGTTGAGAAAAATGAGTACTATGGAATATTTTACCCGAAGTGGCTGAGAGACAGAGACACCGAAATTGTACAATACATCCAATTTCTTTCTAAAATACAAAGTGGAAACTGGTACAAAAATAAATTACAATCAAAAAGTCAGAGATAGATTTCACATCAGCTAGTGACACTGTAGCTTTAACTGGACACCATAAAAAATGGCAATAAGGAGAAAGCTAGAAATTAAGCTAATATTTTGTAAATATGCCAAATATAAAAATATCATACCATAGCCTTTGTTGAAAATATCTCTGGCTGCCTTGCCAAGGTCTGCATATGATGGAGGTACAGCCATTCTACCTGAAGAGAAAAATGGAATAAATTGACTGAAGTGTCACAGGGCTTCAATTTGTCCTCTCCAACCCCTCTTCCCCTTTACACTTCCTCAAAACCTCCTTTTCCATCTTCAGCTTTTTCCAGTTGTCAGCAAAGGTATCTGATCTGAAATGTCAACTGTTTCACTCTTCACAAACGTGGCCAACTTAGCTGATTTCCAGACTCCTGTTTTAAGCCAAATGATTTACCACCCAAAAACAAACTACGTGATTACTGACCTGAACAGCCCTGTTTAGGAACTCCCCCAGGAAATTACTCAGATTGTAACTACTACTTCAATTCATACGACTGTAATGAGACTGCTCCAAAGTTGAAAACTAAGCCTTGCATTAGGTGACTATGTGCAATCAACAACGGTTTAACTGCACAACCTGAAAAGGAAAAGCACAACAGGCATCTGGAGGGTTACGCAGGGGTGCGTAGATCAGGCATCTATTCTCTAAGACAGAAGATTCAAGGGTCATCTAATGGAGATTTTTATGATTGAATTTTTCTCCAATGACAGCCCAGAACAAGGAAAATAAAATCAGAGGTAGGCCATTCAAAAGATCAACATCAGGAAGCCCTTAATATAAAAAAAAGCCAAATGCAAACAAAGGGGAGGCACAAATCATCTATTTAAAAGAACAAGTTCACATAGCTGAATGGCCTAGCCCTAGTCCTAAGGCCCTATCTACAGCAGAGAGTTTGAAAACAACTTCTACAATTGGGAATGCAGCAAATAGCGGCAACACAAGAACTTTAAACATTAGGTTTATTCGTTGAAAATAGCTCTTAAATCAGTTTAACTATTTAGAGGAAATTAGTGATAGTTACATGGGATTAGTTTAGATAAACCTAAACAAAAGGGCCAAATTGTTTCCATTAACATTTGAAACATTTCTAATCTAAGGAAAACACTGTCTGCTTATAAGCACTATATTACATATCCAGTGAATAAAACTCAGCACCACCCATAACCAAAATTTTAAAAAAGGCGTAAAAGCCAAACCTAACTCCGAAACTAGTTGGGGCAAAGTAGAAAGATCCATTAGGATTAAGTGATAAACCTTTCAAGTTCAATGAGGATTATCAGCAAGAAAACTGTCAACATTCCCTGCAATGCAAGAAATTAAGTTCTATGTGAAATAAAGTGGCCTAATGTTAGCTATTTAAATTTTGACCAAATGATACCGGAGATTTCCTGCAGAAAGTATCTACCAGTAGCTCAATGCACTAAAATACTGTCCTTCAACCATTAAGCAGTAGCATAAAGCTATACAGTGCAATTCTATTATGTCTCATCACTAGGCAAATAACATTGAAATATGTAATCCAGTCATACAGCCTTAAAGGCAATTAGTAATTGGATCATAAACCCTCTAGTCACAAGGCTTCATAAACACTTACATGCTTGATATAAAACCAACAGCATACACCCCTACAAGACTTTTGGTCAAAAAGGACAGATAGATGATCAAACCTCAATCACCAGGCCAGAATTAAATAGTACTTACTTTAAAATTTTAAAAACCCACAACGGTTTCTAATTTCTCTATCAATCCAAGTTTGTTGTTGCAGGCAGTGGGATCCTGGTCTGTCAAAGGATAAATATTGAAAGCTTGCCAGGTACCCCTAAATATTTCACCATATTATTCTGCAATGCTCATTGGCTTTATTTGAAAATATTGCTGAAAAAGGACTTAACGTTCCCTGCAATCTCATCTATTCCGTTCTTCAGAGCCATCCCTCCCCCAAATAAGGTAAATCACATGCTACTTAAAAACATTGCAAGGGGGAGATGGCCTACTTCAGTTCTCCTCACTTGAGCCAGCTACTCCAAGGATCACAACAGTGTGAAGCAGTTTAATTCATTTCAGCAACCTCGCTGAACTTAAATATAGTACATGGAAATAAACGCAGCAATGCACAAATAGTGCACTGATTCTGGTTACTGACAATGAATAGACACATTCATTCAATCTTAAATAAATATCCTTGCCCTTCACTACACAGCAAGAACACACTTGTCAATTCTGCTTATGATCTTGAAATACATTAAAAATTTCAGCAAGTGCATCTTTCAGCAAATATCAAAGGACTTAGAAAGTGTGTGTTCTCTTCCTCCTCCCCTCTCCAATTCCTATATCCCCACCCCAGTTTTTTCAGTTGTAGACATTTATCAAAAAACATCTAAAACAGGGAAGATCGATTATATTTCATGAAATCTGTCATTTTATAATGCTTTCCTTCAGCTGTGCATGACCCCAGCAATGGAGCAAGGCAATCCCAGACACAGGCGACAGGAGTGAGAACACAGAGGTTAAACCATCCAGGGAGATGAGGGCCATAAACAGAAGGGATGAGAATGGGTGAAAACGCCAGGATTGAAATTAAGGAACCTCCAACATTTAGCAGGACTGTGGTGATATGGGTAAAGTTAAACAATGCACTAAGTCTTCACTTGTAAACCAGATCAAAAAAATGACAAGGTATTTAAAACAAATATGATCTTGAAACTGGTTCCCTGGAGTTCAGTTGCCACGAACATTGCAAAAGCAAGAATGTAGAATAAGATATACTGACCAAGCTAATCTATTGTGATAAACGATACCACTGACAAACGAAAGTAGAATATTTTCTGAAAGATGTACCAGATTTTGCTTTCAGTAAAGATCCTATCTTCTCAGACAGGATAAAGTAAATGCTTCGCTTGATAGCCAAGTTTTCTGGCACTAGTGCCATAAGCATTTTATTTCTTCTTTCCTCCCCACACAACCTCGTTTGTTTCTAATTTAATTATGTGGCCTATGCTAATCTGAGTTTAAATTCACAAGAAATTCCAATTTTACCATTCTGCACCTGTTATCCAGACATCAATACCACGTCCTCTCCCCTAGATTAGATGTACTTACTTTCCTCAGTTGTCCTTCCTGAACACACCTCAAGCTTTTAAATCTCAAAGCTGGCACTGCCCAGTTATTTGCACCCACCCCCCCAACTGTCCTGCATTATGCTTCCCAACTAACTCACATCAAGAATGATTCAGCTAATACAACATAGTAGGTAACAGAAAATTAAAGATACTTGCTACATTTGCAAAATATAGAAAGAGAAAACACAGCAGCAAGTCTTTACATTTACCGTACGCTAATCTCAAGAGATTTACAGCATGGAAACAGACCCTTTGGTCCAACTCATCCACGGACCAGATATCGTAAACTAATCGAGGCCCAAATCACTCCAAGCCCTTCCTATTTGTATACCCATCCAGATGCCTTTTGAAATGTTTAATTGTACCACCCTCCTCTGGCAGCTCATTTCATACATGCACCACCCTCCAAGTGAAAATGTTGTCCCATTAGGTCCCTCTTAAATCTTTCCCCCTCACCCTAAACCTAAGCGCTCTTGTTCTGAACTCCCAACCCAGGGAAAAGACCCTATCTATAATCCATGCCCCCCCCATGATTTTATAAACCTCTAAGGTCACTCCACAGCCTCTGACGCTCCAAGGAAAACAGCCCCAGTCTATTCAGCCTCTGCCTATAGTTCAAACCCTTCAACCCTGGCAACATCTATGATAATATTGACTGAAATCATTGCAGCTTCAACACGGATGGCAAATCTAAGCAGCTTAAGAAAGAATATTGCCAAGAGCATCACATGCTGAAATGTGAGTATTGTTATTTTGCATTTGGTGTCAATTACACAAGATCACACTTTTGTGCAATGCTAGTAGTCTTCTAGTTTAGGGATGACAGATTTGAAAAGTACTCACATGGGTTATCATTTAACTGTGGTGCAGCTATGACATCATTGGTGGAAACTAATTTTTAAAACCTGATCACAGTAGTTAGACAGAGTACCAAACATGGATTTATCTGCCAATGACATCCTTCAGAATAGCAACACTCTTGCTGGTTGCACCATATCTTTCTACCCAACCCCTATCCCCACCACCAACTCAGAACAAACTACTTTGGCCTCACAGCTTCCATTCTTGGTCATTAATAATGAGTAAAAAGAGAATCAGAGGATAAACTGGAAATATTATTTGTCACAAGAAAATGTAATTAGACCAATAACATTTTTGTTTTCAAAATTGTAATACCCTGTACTTGGCTTATGCCACAATGGTATTTGCAAGATGCATGATGTGAAAATAGAATTTTTTGAATGCAAAGATTAAGGACACTGTCTGTTATATGACATCAAAATCAAGAGTTTAGATGCTTCTTTCATAGTGGCAAGTGTGACTTATTGCTTCATTTAAGCAATACTAAAATGCCAGCCATGCAAACACAGGAAATGCGAAAAGGAGCCATTCAACACAATCGCCCAACTCAGCACCCTTTTACTGTTTTCACCAACTACCCTTTAATTCCACCCCACCCCCCAAAGTGACATCGAACTACTTTATGTTTCAGCTTCAACTACTCACCACTCAAAAAATTTGTCCTCAAAATGAACCCTAAATGTCATATCCTTAGACTATGATCACTAACTCTGTACTCCCTACTTATCAGAGCATACTTCCTGCATTTCCCCTGTCTAAACCGGTTAGAATTAGACAGATACCACCTCATTTTTCTTAACTCCAGTGAATATAATCTTAATTGATCTACAGTCTCTTCATAGGTCAGTCTTGCCATCCCATGAATCATTACGGTAAATCTTAGCTAAACCTTCTATGGTCAGAACACCCTCTCTCACGAGAAGATCAAAACACCATGTAACATGCCAGATGTGGTCTCACCAAGGCCCAGTACAACTGCTGCCAGACATCCCTGCTCCTGTACTCAAAGCTTATTGACTTGAAGGTCACCAGCTATAACTGCACACTCACTTTCAGCAACTGGTGTACAAAGTATCAGGTAGTATTGCATCCAGACCCCCTTTTCCAATCACAATTCAGACAATCGTCAATCTTCAATCTTCCTGTTTTTACTACCAAAGAGGATAACCTTATATTTAACCCACATTATGTTCATTTGCCATGCCCTTAGAATCATAGAGATGTACAGCACCGAACCAGACCCTTCGGTCCAACTTGTCCATGCCAACCAGATATCCCAACCCAATCTAGTCCTACCTGACAGCTCCCAGCTCATATCTCTCCAAATCCTTCCTCTTCATATACCCATCCAAATGCCTTTTAAACGTTGCAATTGTACAAGCCTTCACCACTTCATCTGGCAGCCCACTCCACACATGCACCACCTTCTGCTTGAAAAATTTGCCCCTTAAGTCTCTTTTCTATGTTTCCCCTCTCGCCCTAAATCTATGCCTTCTAGTTCTAGACTCCCCACCCCAGGGAAAAGACCTTGGCTATTTATCCTATCCATGCCCCACATGATTTCATAAACTTCTACAAGAGTACCCCTCAGCCTCCAACACTCCAGGGAAAATAGCCCAGCCTGTTCAAACTCTCCCTATATCCTCCAACCCTGGCAACATCCATGTAAATCTTTTCTGAAGCCTTTCAAGTTTCACAATATCCTTCCGAAAGGCAGGAAACCAGAATTGCAGGCAATATTCCAAAAGTGGCCTAACCAATGCCCTGTACAGCCACAATATGACCTCCCAACTCCTGTGCTCAATACTCTGACTGATAGAGAGCATAACAAACACCATCTTCACTATCCGAGCTACCTGCAACTCTACTTTCAAGGAGCTATGGACCTGCACACCAAGGTCTCTTTATTCAACAACACTCCCTAGGACCTGATCATTAAGTGTATAAGTTCTGCTAAGATTTGCTTTCCCAAAATGCAGCACCTTGCATTTATCGAAATTAAACTCCATCTGCCACTCCTCAGCCCATTGGCCCAACTGATCAAGATCCCATTGTAATTAGAGGTATCCTTATTCGCTGTCCACTACGTCTCCAATTTGATGTCATTGACAAACTTACTAACTATACCTCTTAAGCTCACATTCAAATCATTCATACAAGTGACAAAAATAGTGGATCCAGCACCGATCCTTGTGGCACTCCACTGGTCACAGGCCTCCGGTCTAAAGAACAACCCTCCACCACCACCACCCTCTGTCTTCTACCTTTGAGCCAGCTCTTTATCTAAATGGCTAGTTCTTCCTGTATTCTATGAGCTCTAACCTTGCGCACTAGGCTCCCACAGGGAAACTTGAACACCTTACTGATTGCTCACTCAAGTTATCTAAACCATATTGATGCACCTTCCTCTCAGCTCACCCTCCCAAATAGCTTCGCTTCCCAATTTGGAGACATTACATTTTGTTCCTGTAGTGTATTTACATGTTGCAAATAGCTAGTGTCCAAGCACTGACTGCAACATACCATACTAACCATTGTCTGCCACTCAAAAAAGAACCTTTTATTTCTTCTTTGTTCCTGTATGCCAACCAGCTTTCTATCCATGTCAGCACACCAGCACCAATCCCAGGTGATTTAATTGTACATGCTAATCTTTTATATGGAACTAAATCAAAAGCCTTAACTTCCAGGTAAACGACATCCCCCTTATCAACTCTACAGTTACAACATTGGAAACTTCCAGCAGATTAGTCAAGTTTTGTAAGTCAATGCTGACTTAGTCCAATCCTGTCACTGCCTTCAAAGTCTTCCGCTGTCAAATTTTATTCATAATGAACTCTAGCATTTTTTCGATTACTGCTCTCAGGCATACCAGTCTACGATTCCGTTTCCTCTATCTCCTTTTTATAAGAAGTTGGGTTACGTTAGCTACCTTCCAATCCATAACTGTTCCAAAGTCTATAACATCTTGAAAAATAACCAATGCATCAACTACTTCGAGGGCCATTTCCCAAACTCTAGAAAGTAGATTACCAGTCTCTGGATATTTATTGATGTTATTCCAATCAATTTCACCAACCTTTGTTGCCCACTAATACTGATTTCCTTCAATTCTTCCATCTCAATATGGCCTGTGTTTTGGGATGTATTTGTGCCCTTCTTTGTGAAGGAGGAACTAAAACATTCATTTTATTAGTCTACCATCTTTGCTCCATATTAAAAGTGCCAGTTTCTGACTGCAAGATACCTACATCTGTCTTCCGTAATTCTTTCCCTTCACATACCTGTGGAAGATTTTACAATTAGTTTCTATGTTCCCTGCAAACTTAGTTTCAGAGTCTATTTCCACCTCTTAAATCAACTCCTTTTCTGAAATCTAATTTGCTCCCAAATCCTTGAGTCTGTTGCTTTTCTTGACCATTTTGTACACTGTTACATGGATCTAAAACTCTAATTTCAAATCAGGCCACCTTTCCAGTTTTAATTTTGCATCTGATAATTTCTATCAATTACTGTAGTTCTTCCATGCACTCTTCAATCCTTCCTTTTTTGTATTCAAATTTTGATAACACTACATACTTAATGGGTTGCCACTTTTTGTTTTACACTTAGAAATCATTGAAATAAAAGTGTAAAAGTATCAATTAAATACATAAAAACAATGAAATCTTAACTTACAGCACTTATAGCAGGTCATTCAACTCAATAGTTTGCTAGTTAAAAATGTCACTTGATCAGCAATAACTGTCAATATAATTCACCTTTCACAACAAGTGATTTTTGTAGCTAAAGCTTTACCCATTGACTCATTAAAACAGGACCTAGTTCGCAAAGTTATATGCCAAAGGATCAGCATTTCCTTATTATAAATAAGTGATTTCAGAACCTTTAAATTAACATTTTAAAAATTATCCACAATTTTGAAACAAAACCAGCTGCTTCAAAAATCAAAGGTTTTACCAAAGAGAAATTGAATTAATTTGGCTACAGCTAATGGAAATACTTCTAAAGGGCTGGGTTGATTCCAGGGCAGATAAATTCCAGTGAAGGGAATGAGACACATTCAAGTTAAATCAAAATATGGACATGAATTTAAATTTAGTTTATCCCATTTCCCAACCCCTAGACTATGTACATACACAATCCATGCAAAAAAAAAATTCATATGAATTCAGTATCTAAATTTGAGATGAAAGCTACACAGATTATGCAGCCATCGTAAATAACCAGATAAGACTGACATGAACATGCTCAAAGGCATACCTACATAGTCATCTCCAGCAGCCTGTAAAACAAGTACTGTGAGCTAACAAATTCTTGATCTTTAGAAATGGAAGTAGAACTCGCAATTTTAGACTAATTTATTCTCAAGTAAATACATTAGGATTGGTGACAAAAATAGAAATTGCTGGAAAAACTCAGATCAGGCTGCATCTGCTGAGAGAAGTAGTTAACGCTTCAGTGGAGTGACCCTTCCTCAGTTCTGCCAGATGCTACCAGACCTGCTGAGCTTTTCCAGCTATTTCTATTTTTGTCTCTGATTTGCAACCGCCACAGTCATTTTGGTTTTTTATATTAGTGCCGGTGCTCGCTTTTAAATAGAATGGCAACTGGAGTGAAAAACGTTACCAATTCAACGAAAAAGCTTAAATATTTACTCTAGTCCCACTGCCTAATAACGAAACTGAAACAGCATGTTCATTTTTTTGTAAAGAAAGTCACTAGCACACTGTTAATGTAACAGAGACAAATCCAATGGACTGTGCAAGACAGACATCACCACATCATCGACGTAAAGGCGTGACCCAATAGAAACGCATGACATTCAGCCTCCCAAACGCACATGTCATCCTACCTTGCAATGCAGCAATATTACAATATTAACCCCTTAGGGAAAAATACCTCATTCTTGGGATTTTCCAGGCTTGATAGCGAGGCGAACATTCGGCACGTGGCAAAATTAAATATTACACGGAGGACAATGCAAATTCGGTGAGAGAGTGGTGTGGGTGGGGAAGAAGGTTTAATTGAAATCCAAAGGATGAAATACCCAGACATTGATCGTCAGGCCCAGTAGGATGCTGCTGAGGTCAAAGCGATCACCTTGACTCAATGGGAGGCGGCTGCTACTACTCTGGGCCCTGCAAACAGCAGCAGCAGGATATCGGCCTGGAAAGACCTCAGTTCCGTCCACCCCATTCCTGGCCCTGACAACCCAAACCAGGCGCCCAGACACAGCCACCGGCGCCATCTTATATGCTTGAGTTTTTAAACCGGAGTCCGGACTCCTCCCCGCCTGGTTAAGGTGCCGATCGCCAAAATACCCCCGCCCTCCCAAAGGATCCTTGGTATCGAGACTGCACTCCCCTGCCCGGAAACAACAATCACTGTGGGGTTTACTCACGCTTGCGGCATGTATTACCTGGCTCTTTGCTGGGCCTCTAGAGCTCTCACCGGCTTTAAGGGCGAAGTGAAGGAGACAGCGCCCGCGCCTGCGCACTGTCAAATAGTCTGTGCGGGAGGTGGGGCTGGAGCGACCGCGCCTGCGCGTCGCCAAAGTGCCCATTGGGAAGCGGGTGGGGCAAAAGCTTTTGCGTCTGCGCACTGTTAAAGTGCCGCGAGTTGGGGGGGGCAGAAAACTCCCGCGCCTGCGTATTGTCGAAGAGTCGCGGAGAGAGGCGGAATCAGTTCGGCGCCTGCGCAGTGCCAAAATGCCGTGAGAGGCGGTGTGGCCACGCCGGCGCCTGCGCATTGTCAAAACGCCGGTTTGGGTGGTAGGGGGATTGTTCCAGCGCCTGCACCTTGCCAATGTGCTGGTTAGGGCAGCAGGGAATACCCAGAGAGGGGTGGGGCGGCGTAAAGGAGAGCTTTAAAAATACAGTAACCGAATCTATGCACTGTTCACTAGCGGACGGGGCTGTCAAGTTACAAAACCTGTCTTCGTGTACCATAGGTGGATGAACCAAATCAACAACCTCAATGTCAAAAATAATACATCGCGATTGCTCCTTTCCCTTTAAGTGCATACCAGAATTTCAGGGTGTGGAGGACTTAGCCATCACTCAGGTGGCGTTGGGGAAGCTGAATCATCTGAAGGTGGTTAACTCACCCAGACCAGATAGATTAACACCACAGAGTTCTGAAGCAGATAGCTCAGAAGATTGTGGAGGCATCTTTCAGGAATTACTCGATTCAGGGAGGGTTCCAGAGGACTGGAAAATAGCTAATGCAACACTCCTGTTTAAGAAGGGAGGGAGGCAGAAGATAGGAAGCGAGAACTTAATTTGACTACATCGTTAGTAAGATTTCAGAGTCCATTATTAAAGATAAGTTACAGAATAATTGCAAGTCCATCGTAAATCATGCTGAATCAGCATGACTCTAACAAAGAGAAGCTATGTCTGAATTCTTTGAGGTTGTAATGAGCACATTAGACAAAGAAGGCAGTGGATATATTATTTGGATTTCCAGGTGAGGCACCACCGAGGAGGCTGCTAAATAAGATAAGAGCCCATGGTTAGGGGGAAAAGTACTGGTACAGATAGAGGATTAGCTAAGCTGCAGAAGACAGACAGTAGGGATAAAGGGGTCCTTTTCAGGATGATGACTAGTGAAGTTCCACAGGCATCAGTGTTGCGACAACTATTCATCTTCTACATCAACAATCTAGCCGAAGGAATTGAGGGCATTGTGTCATTTGCAAATTTAGCAGCAAAGATAAGTGGAGGAGCCTATAGTATTGAGAAAGCAGGGAAGCTGCAGAAGGAATCAGACAGGTAAAAGTGGGCAAAGTAGTGGCAGATGAAATGTAATAAAGTATGAAGTTATGCACTTTTGGTAGGAAGAATAGAGCCTATTCCTTAGTAGGGAAAGTCTTTGGAAAGCTGAAGCACAAGGGACTTGGGAGTCCTACGTCAGGATTCTCTTAACTGACAATGGAACCTGAATGTTATCCTTAAGAAGACAAAATGCAATGTTTAGAGGGCTAGAATTTAAAAGTTGAAATGCACGGCTAAGGCAGTATACGGTTCTGGTCAGACCATGTTTGGAAATATTGTGAGCAGTTTTATTCAAGGAAGGATGAGCTGCTGCTGGAGGGATTACAGAGGTTCATAATAATGATCCATGGGATGAAGGGCTTATTGTATGTAATGAGAGGACCCTATGTATGTACTCAGTGGAGTTTAGAAGGATGAGGGGGGGGGGGGTATCTAATTGAAACTTACCGCTAACCGAGAGGCTAAAATAGAGTGAACATGGAGAAGTCTCCACCAGTAGAAGAAACTGGGACCTGAGCATAGACCTCAGTGTGGAGAGAAAATCCTTTAGAACTTAGATGAGGAGGATTTGTTCCAGCTAGAAGGTGGTTAATCATTGCCATAAATAATTGAGTGTATTTGAGATAGGGAGAGAAGTTCTTGACTGGCAAATGAATCATGGGTTACAGGGAGAAGGCAGGAAAATGAAGTTGGGAAACATATCTGCAATGATCAAAAGAGAAGTCTCATTGGGCCAAATGGACTAATTCTGCTCCCTTGTTTGATGGTCTTATGCTAAAGTAATAGCCCAGATTGTGAAGGAAGGAAGCAACAACCCAGAGGTCACCTTGCTTGAAGATACCCAGAGATTTGTTGCTGAGAATTGTCAAAAAATAATTTACATTTATATAGCAATTTTCATGATCCCGAGCCTCCTCAAAGCACTATACTATTGAAGCTTTTTTCAAGTGTAATCACTGGTTGTAATGTAGGAAGCACAAATGCAAAATCGCACAGTGATGTGGCAACAAACTGATAATAATTCAAATGGTCAATTACTTACCATATTTTGTGTACCAAATTGGTTCTCTGCCTAACTACATATTAAGTTCAAAATTTTTCTCATTGCATTCAAGCTTCTCAATGTACTTGTCAGTTGTCCCGAAATTCGAGTTTGCAATTTTCTGCCACAGGTCTAGTGATTGATCAGGCCAACTTTTAATCAACAGATCTTAGGACCTGTGAGGCAGGACATCAAACGAGGTAGTGAGATCCAGAGTGGAGGAATTGCTTCTTATTTCCTTCTCTTCCACTGTACTGAATCATTAAAATGTTGGGAATCAAAATATGATGAAGATTGATGGGCAGCTGCTGAGCTTCAGAATATCTTTGAAGCACTTTATTTTTCCTCCCTTGGAACACTGGCCATTTGCGAGTTGACAGCACAGGACCTAACTGGAATGATGGATTTCAAACCCGTGGACCAATCTATCAAAGATGATTATGCAGGAATTTTGCCTGAATGTTTGTTGACCTGGCTATAGACAATACATAAGCATTTAATTCAGTTGCAGAATGAAAGGATCATTTGAGATGTCATACAGATCTCAGAATGAAATATTTGTATTGCAAGACATCTTTCACAATTCAATCTTATTTAATGTGCTATCTATTCTCATCATTTTTGCTATTATTTTATTGATATCTATTAAAAATACTCTTACATTATGTAAATTTGACAGAATATACAGAAAGTAAATATTATTTGTCCAGTAAAATATCAAAGCTCCAAAATAATGCTCTGTATGGGACCACTTCCAAAGCAAATAGATTTAAGTGTGGACTCTTTTATGTAGCCAGATATGACAGCCAATTTGCACACAATGGGTTGAATTTTCTCAACCCCTGAATGGTGAGGGAATAGCAAGTCAGTTGGAAAAAATTGTGACTTTGATTCTAGGACTTAATGGAAAAAAAATGTCACACCCTACAAAGTTTTCATTGGCAAGCTGAGACTCTTGCTAATGTTCAGTGAGAATCTAATTTACAAGTATTTTTGTGTTATTTGTATCTAATCTCATTGATATGCAGTTTCCATGCACCAGAGAGAAACTAAACAGCAACAAGTCCCAAAATCAAAAGTCAAAGATGGTACCTGGCAGCTCCAGCTCACTGTTGTTCCTCAGTGAGCAATTAAGGAAATGGACATTACTGTATGGCACCATTTTACAAAGTTCCACTCACACGATGTGCTTCCACTTTATGACTAAGGGGAGTAGTCCTCAGCTAAATCAAGGGTGGATTGTCATCAGTCAGGAGGTTCTGCCACATCTAGTTAAGCCTAGTGTCTGATCTGAGTCAAAGAGCTTGAACATAGTCTGTCAGCTACTTGAGGCAGTCAGGATTTGGGATTCTGTATCTCTATAATCCAGGGAATGGGGCATGGTCAGTCCTGAGGGTCTACTCAGTAAAAGTTATCAGGGAGTTTATCAGAAGCCACTGCTGTCATAAGGAACTTGGGGAAGTCAAATTGTGAGGATTGGAAGCACTCTCAGCCTAGTTAGGACAGGTAAGAGGAATGGAAGAGAGATAAAACAAAAATATTGATAATCATCAAGTAGAGAACAAATTTATTCAAAGTTGAACTCAAAAACATTATGGATTCTTACTAAATGCCAGAAAGAAAAGACACCAGTATAGAGATATAACCACACTGAGCTGATGCACAGGAATCTGCAAAACATTAGTTTCATTTAGTTCACTTTATTAATTTTAGTAGGACAAACAATGTAAATGTAAACATTACATACCTCTGATCTGAACTTGTTAAATAACATTTAATACTGAACAGCATTTAAACTCAAATGAAAACAGCCTATTAAGTTACTTTACATTTAGTGTTTCATTTTAAATATATACCTGTATAGTTTATAAAAATGAAAATAATTGGGTGCTTGGGACAAATAATGTACAGACAAATTTTGTTTCTTTTATAATGTTGTCGTTGGTTCACATAAAATACTTCTGTATTGCACAATCATACACAAGACCCAAAGACCAGCTAAATTGAACTTTTTTTTGGAATTTTTGACATTGAATACTTATTTTAAAAATTTATAATCTTATAATGAAGATAATTTAGGGCATGCAGGAAGACCAACTTTCCACTCTGCCTCACATAACTATCCATGTCCTTGCAGCACCAAGTTCAGATTCACTCAGAATAAGTGCTACATAAGCTTGTGTTTTGCACAAATATAAATAGCTTTTGTTGTTGTATTGGCACAGTTCCTTTGCTTCAATCCTCTTAGGTTTATTTATCCCTTTTTTCCCAGGTTGCATCAACAATTCCTACAATGAATTCATGCAAAAATAACATCGCAAGATGATGTCCCATTCAGGATTATGGAGTGTGGGTTTTGTGAGTTGAGAAAAGGTACCGAAAGTACCAAGGTACAAAGCACGAGTAGTCACCAAAACCCAAGTAATAAAGATTGGAAAATAATGTTTATCGTTTTAGAATAATTCATATAATTTTCAAACTTTCCCATTTTGAATTTTATCGACACTAATGATTCCTGTTTTCCTTGGTAATTATTATGACTCAATCTTTTGGTGTGCAATGGCATCAAGGTGCTATCTGGTAGAAGTTAATATGCCATGAAACTATTTTCCAACAAAACGTACTCTGGCCTTTTCTAGTTGCTCAGATTACTAGAGAAAGAAAGTTCCTGTGGCAATGTGGTCCTCCATTACACTCCTAAAGGTACAAAATTTATTAAGCTGCCTTAACTTTGGAAATGGCTGATGTGGTGTATTGCTACAGATTCACACACTCAATCAATCTTTTCACTGGGTGAATGACCATAATGAACTAGTCAGAATACACCCATGCCATTAGCAGCTCTAAGATCCAACTCAGTAAGATCATTGGGAAAGGCTTGGGAACAGTTTAGTAGCTCATTATCTTGAAATGGAGATGGCACATAACACAAGGCAGGAGGAAAAAAAATTTGGTTGGATAAAAGTAATGCATGCAATATCATTGCAACAATATTAGAACCCGACAAACTTGTGAATACCACAAACATTACAAAGTTCAAGGGAACCCCAAGAATATGCACAAAACATTATAACAGATTTTAAAAGGTCACTGACCCTCTCAGCACTTTTTTCCTGCAAGACAACAAGCAACAGATATTCTGCGTAATAGTCTGTTCTGCATTTCAATTTGATTCTTGTAGCATTGTGGAGTTAATTGTGAGCAGCAGTGCCCAGCCACAATATCCTCGTGTGCAGATTTACCTGCATTACATGCAGAAAATGGGCATAAAGACTTCTACCCAATAAATATCAGTCACTAATACATAATTCAAGAAAAGAATAAATCAGGATTGAGTGAAAAATAAGCTTATCTCTGGATTCCACGACCTGCAAACATTTCCTGACCTAACCCTTTCCTGGCAATAGTTGTCACAGCTTTTCAAGCAATTGCAAGTTTCTAATGCTTACAATTATAGAACTAAAGGAAATAAAACAGCCAATTTTACCCATAACCATTTGGAATTTGGCGATGCATGAGAAACTGGGGCTGGTCACTTTATTCTTTCACAATTAAACCAAAAATTTATGTCTATTTCACATAGGGATTGTTACTTAAACATTGCATCAGACATGCCTGTTGTGACAAGGCAACGACAATGTGAAATTTTTGATAAAAATAGTTAATGAGTGAAAGGCACTTAATGGAACAACATAGGATAAAAGTGAAACAATTCTTTCCAAAAATGGTCATTATCAGACTGTCTGCAACTCTGCTTTGAAAACGAGTTTAAAAATTAGCTGCAGAAAGGGGTGCATGAAACAGGCAATTTTGCAATGTCAGTCAAGAACTTCAAAATATTACTTACCATTTTGCAATATACAGGGAGGAAATATGATTTATCCCTTGCAAAGCCATAGAGACCTTCATTTTTGAATTTAACTTGGAAACTGAAATTGTTGATTCAGGAAGACCAGGAAAATAACATTCAATATCAAAAATATTTAGCAGGGTTTGGAGATGACCACAGACATTTTTGTTAGTCTAGCCATGTGATAACACAACTTTTTATTAAGAATTTGCCTTTTTATGTCTGTTGTCTTCAAGAATATTATTTTTTCCAAAATGTTTTCAGTGCATGCAAAAAACATTCATTCATATATATCTCATCATTTTAAAGCTAAAATTCTGGTAGATCTGCTATAAAGATTTGTTACATATAGTTCAGGGGAATAACATTAAAGTTGAGTAGAATTGAATTCGCATCATTAAACAGCTATCAATTAACAGGAATGGAATGTAAACAATCAATTACTGACAACTAGTTGTGAGCATGGGAGAATCACTTCATTCAGATTCAGTGCTATAGGTCATTTTTTCATATACAGGAGATGTATACAAGAAATCATACATGCAGTGAAATGCTTCACTTTTCAGTTTAATACCGAGGTAACTGGCATATGCTCTGGACAAACGCAGCCAAATCTGTACATGCTGATGTTGTTGAGTATAAAGGTAACATATTACTGTGTGAGACACCCATATTTAAACAGGCAGTGATAAATTCTTGGTGACAATTTAGAGAATGAACATTTGAACAAAAGAACTGCAAAACACTTCAAATAACAACCTAATATTGGCAGGTGTTGCCTCAATGTCAACTAATATTGATTTTAGTTATTACTCACTGCAAGACATAAATTAGAATACTTTAAACTAATTGTGATTTCCAACCAGTGAACAAAACACTTCAAGGAGCTGCAGAGCCAGTGATGAGCAGTTCCCATGAAAGGTTTTAATTGGTCATTTGCATTGCTGATGCCACTCAGTTTCCAACAAAATAACGATCAGCACCAAGAGACATACATGTGCTTAAAAAAAATCTATAAGTGACAAAAAGAACTTGACAAATATATAAAATGTCAGCCACTTATGTCTAAATCTGTAAACTCTCCCAATAGCTGTTCAAAGGTTGTTTTCTGATAATTATCAGAGGGTAATTATTTGCACTGAAATACAGTGGAATTCTGCTGAAGATATACATTATAACTGTCTGTTTCAATTATACATTGATAACGGCTAATTGAAGAAAACTAAAATCATAATGCTATTTTAATTTCTTTATGTAAGTGTCGAAATATATTCACTCATTTTTAGATCAGTAATGTGTGCCTGGTGTCTTTTAACCACTAAGGTATGACTCCACAAAAGTTTTAAACCCAGGCAAAATAAATCAAGTCAATATGTAAAAGGCTCTCATGACAGGCCATTAGACCATCACAATACCTACAACATTACAGAAGAAATTCTACGGACCAGAAATAAATTCTGCACTATTCACTGGTATCAATGCGAAATACCATTTAAAAATTAACTACTTAACTTTATAGAATTGTGCCTAATTATATCTTAATCATTCAAACAGTTGTTCATTGCAAATAGTGTAATCTAATAAATTCTAGGTACCTATGTAAACAGATTATAAGAGGTTCTTTGAGTTTTTGTCTACACATGCATTGTAAGGACCAATTTCCAGGAGTTACATTACACAGTTAACAGTGCATGTAAAGATTTCAGCTCTGTAAAGAGACGAAGTGAAGCTATAACTAACAGCTAAACGCCTTAAAACAAAAATGATTAAGACTAATATCAGATGTATCCCACAAAGGGACAGAATCGAACAAAAATTTTTTTATTGCTTGAAGAACAGATACCTCGAGTAATTTTTGGTTAAATGCCCACGTGGTATTCAAGAGGATACTGACAATGCCACATAATGAAAACACTTTCATTGGCTTTTTATACTTTTTTTTCAGGTTTCTGTTATGCTTTTGTAGTGTTTCCTTTAGCAAGTATGAAAGCACATTTCCCTGAAATAAAACATTAGGAAAAAAACTCCAAAAGTGGATTCTTCTTAAAGGAAATATTCTTAAAAACTTGCCACTATGAAAAATTCTTTCAAACATGTCAGATGTCAACTCTCTGAAAAATCCCAGAGTCTCACTGACTTAAAAAAGGTTAACCTTCCTCTTCAGGATAACACAACTTTTTTTGTAGCCTTACTCTATGGGATTCCACTGCGTTTTCATTACCAAAACCAAGGCTGGATATTTCATGGTCCATCAGGTACACTGTTGCTCCTGGGTGAAATGTTTGCCTGTTCAAAACGCACACGTTGCATAAGGCCAACAAATGGAGCAAGAATTCCCAAGTTAAGACACTTTGATTTATTTGGGGGGGATAAAAAGTATATTTCCAATTTGGTGGACTAATCATGAATCAATCTAACCACCAATTAATTTGTATCAAAGTCTCCTTTCCCTTTCATGTTCACACCTGGCTTAATACAAGCCATCGTAGTAACCTTGGGTGTAAAACCAACTATTGCCCCATTAATAATGTCTTTGTCCAACAAATGTAAGATAACTCATTTGTGTGGACTACATCTTATCCAATTAGGGCTTTCAACAATCTCGGTCTAGAAAGTGGCCAACTATATTCATTTGGTACAGGGCCATTGACATTACATTCAAAGAATGAAAACATTGGGAACCAAATCCGTGCTCTTCGGCTTTGCTGATAGGCTCGAGTATTGGCTAGTGTGTGGTAATACAAAAAGAGTCTCGTGGTAATATAAAATGCGATGAAGACATCAATTGAATAATGTTCATGTGCAGCAAGGATAAAGAAGATCCCGAACAGGTTCAACACCCAAGACAAGGTGTGCAAGAAGTTCCAGCTTCTTGGAGTATCTAATTCACAGTTTGAAAAAGAACACAAAGAATTATATTCACATTTCTATTTCAGCCCAGTTACCAACACAAGCATAAAATGAAAACAAGAATAGAATTAAAAAGTATCATAGAATCCCTACAATGAAGAGAGAGATCATTTGGCCCTTTGAGTCTGCACCAACACCCTGAACAGCATCACACTCAGCCCCCTACTCCATCCGTGTAATCCTATATTTACCATAGCTAATCCACCTAGCTTGTAAATCCCTAGTCAATACAGACAATTTAGCATGGTCAATCCACCTAACCTGCATATATTTGGACAATGGGAGAAAACCGGAGCTCCATGTGGAAATGCATGCAGACATGGGGAGAATGTGCAGACTCCACACAGAAGTCACCCAAGGTTGGAATTGAACCAATGTCCCTGGAGCTGAGAGGCAGCAGCTAACCACTATACCATTATGGGCCCCGATGCAAGATTGATCTTGAGCAATCATATTACAGCCAAAATCTGCTGCCATTATCTTTACCTAGATTCTCAGAACAGCAGAGAAAGATTTAGCTTGTACCTTATCTTTGAAGTAGCCTTCCAATTAGACTCAATTCCTTACCCTGGAAATCTTTCCCTTTCGACTATGTGCTCAATTTCTTTTTGAAAGTGGTTATTGAATCTGCTCCATAAAAAGTTTATTTAATAGATTCAAACACACCAAATAAGAGCATGAGTAAGTCATTCAGCTATCAAGCCTGTTCCACCTCAACTTCACTTTCCTGCTTACCCACTTTGTTTGTCTTGTTAGTAAACCATTTGTCTGCCTCTGCTTTCATATATTCAATTACCATGCCTCCAGCTTATCCACTGTTATTTTTTGTCGATACTTTAAAATTTGTGTTTTCTGGTTATTGACCTTTCTGTTCAACTGCTCCATCAAACTGGTTCATAGCTTTGAGCACCTCTATTACGTTTGCCTATAACTTTTTCTTTTCGAAAGATAATATCCCATTTTCTCTAGTCACTCTACAAAAACAAGGTTCTACGTCTCTTGTGTCCAGTTGAGTCCAATATCAAACATAGTCACTCATCCATCACTCTTGTAGAACACTATCACGATAGAATCAAGAAAAATCCCTGCAAGTATATGCAGACCCAAATGTATTAAATGAAGAACAAATAAATTGCAGTTTTAAGTTAAAGCCTAATTTGAATTTATAGTCTCAAGAGTTAATGCATGGTCCTTAACACTATAACTAAAAGTTGCTATTCTGGTTTAGAGATGCAGAACGTTCTTTGTATGTAAATTATTACTGATAACAAATTTAAGGACAGATCCAACTCAAATGGAAACCACTAAAATCAATTTGTTCCTTAATGATCAATTAAGCTAAAGGGGTTTTGCAATTCGGAGAAATTGAGTTTTTTGAAGTAGTAACAAAGAAGATTGACGAGGACAGAGCGGTAGATGTGATCTACATGGACTTCAGTAAGGCATTTGACAAGGTACCCCACGGGACACTAATTAGCAAGGTTAGATCTCATGAAATACAGGGAGAACTAGCCATTTGGATACAGAACTGGCTCAAAGGTAGAAGACAGAGGGTGGTGGTGGAGGGTTGTTTTTCAGACTGGAAGCCGGTGACCAGTGGAGTGCCACAAGGATCGGTGCTGGGTCCTCTACTTTTTGTCATTTACATAAATGATTTGGATGCGAGCATAAGAGGTACAGTTAGTAAGTTTGCAGATGACACCAAAATTGGAGGTGTCGTGGACAGCGAACAGGGTTACCTCAGATTACAACAGGATCTGGACCAGATGGGACAATGGGCTGAGAAGTGGCAGATGGAGTTTAATTCAGATAAACGCGAGGTGCTGCATTTTGGGAAAGCAAATCTTAGCAGGACGTATACACTTAATGGTAAGGTCCTAGGGAGAGTTGCTGAACAAGGAGACCTTGGAGTGCAGGTTCACAGTTCCTTGAAAGTGGAATCACAGGTAGATAGGATAGTGAAGGCAGCATTTGGTATGCTTTCACTTATTGGTCAGAGTATTGAGTACAGGAGTTGGGAGGTCATGTTACAGCTGTACAGGACATTGGTTAGGCCACTGTTGGAATATTGCATGCAATTCTGGTCTCCTGCCTATCAGAAAGATGTTGTGAAACTTGAAAGGGTTCAGAAAAGATTTACAAGTATGTTGCCAGGATTGGAGGATTTGAGCTATAGTAAGAGGCTGAATAGGCCGGGGCTGTTTTCCCTGGAGCGTCGGAGGCTGAGGGGTGACCTTATAGAAGTTTACAAAATTATGAGGGGCATGGATAGGGTAAATAGGCAAAATCATTTCCCTGGGATGGGGGAGTCCAGAATTAGAGGGCATAGGTTTAGGGTGAGAGGGGAAAGATATAAAAGAGACCTACAGGGCAACTTTTTTACAGAGATTGGTACGTGTATGGAATGAGCTGCCAGAGGACGTGGTGGAGGCTGGCACAACTGCATCAGTTAAGAGGCATTTGGATGGGTATATGAATAGGAAGGGTTTGGAGGGATATGGGCCGGGTGCTGGCAGGTGGGACTAGATTGGGTTGGGATATCTGGTCGGCATGGACAGAAGGGTCTGTTTCCATGCTGAGCATCTCTATGACTCTACAACACTTCTTCCCTATGACTCTATAACATCTCTATCCTGTACATTTTCTGTGGCTCAGGCCAAGGCTGGTCAAGTGCTGATTGGTGTCTAGGTTATGAATGGCTGAATGCCCTGAAAGTCTGCAAAATCTGACAGAGATATGGAGATTCTCATGCTGGATACTGTCCATGATAACATCCATACTAGAGAGTAATGGATGGGCACAGAAACAGTTTCTGCATCATAATTTGAGGAAAGAGAAAAAAAGTATTTCCATTTATATAGTGTTTTTCACAACTACCAGATATTTCAAAGCATTTTACAGAGCTTAGACAGTGAAGTGATTACGTTAAAGCTCTGTGCAGAGGCTGTGTGTTATGGGCAGTGTTAGGAAAATTGGTGAAGTTCTTTATTTTCTTTCGATCAAACAAACTCAAACTTAATTTTAAAATCTTTGCTTCTGTCCATTTATATTTACAACAGCCTACATCAGAAAAATGTTTTATACCAAATAAGTGCAAGACTTATAAATCAACTATTTACAGGTAACAGTGAAAGTATTACCTTTAATATTTTCCTATTTGCCTTTGAATCTACTTTTAGTGCAAAGTTTGTGTACTTGTCAAATACGTAAGCTTTTAAACTGAAACCATTGGCTTACAGGCTCAGTTCATTAAGAAGGTAAGATCTCATAGGAGAGACTGAGATCAGCTGGGCTGGCAGAAAGCCTGGGAAGGACAGGGTACAGGAACCACCCCATGAGCAGCTGAGATCCATAAGACCATAAGACATAGGAGTGGAAGTAAGGCCATTCAGCCCATCGAGTCCACTCCGCCATTCAATCATGGCTGCTGGGCACTTCAACTCCACTTACCCGCATTCTCCCCGTAGCCCTTAATTCCCCGAGACAACAAGAATCTATCAATCTCTGCCTTGAAGACATTTAGCGTCCCGGCCTCCACTGCACTCTGCGGCAATGAATTCCACAGGCCCACTACTCTCTGGCTGAAGAAATGTCTCCGCATTTCTGTTCTGAATTTACCCCCTCTAATTCTAAGGCTGAGTCCACGGATCCTAGTCTCCTCACCTAACAGAAACAATTTCCTAGCATCCACCTTTTCCAAGCCATGTATTATCTTGTATGTCTCTATTAAGTCTCCCCTTAATCTTCTAAACTCCAATGAATACAATCCCAGGATCCTCAGCTGTTCCTCATATGTTAGACCTACCATTCCAGGGATCATCCGTGTGAATCTCCGCTGGACACGTTCCAGTGCCAGTATGTCCTTCCTGAGGTGTGGGGACCAAAACTGGACACAGTACTCCAAATGGAGCCTAACCATCTGGAGGGGAATGACTATCAGTGATGCAGTAGATCAGAAGACAAACTCAATGAACAAGGGATGATCCTCACTGTTATGGGGATGAGCAACCATGATATCAACCACCATTCCAAATGGTTAGTGAGAGACAGGCATTAATTTTGAAGGTGTATATATTTAAATATAGGATGTGATCTTGTGTGAAGTGTATTAAAGACACTATGTTAAGACATTGAAGCTCACAAACAAGGCTTAGACTTGAAATATGTGTAGTTGGCTGAGGTACCTAGGCAATTATCCTCATGAAGAAAGTGAGGACTGCAGATGCTGGAAATCAGAGCTGAAAATGTGTCATCTCTGCATACCTCAACACGGTCCTGTCCCCCTTAGTCCAAGAACTCCCCACCTACACCACCCACGCCCTCCACTTCCTCCATGATTTTCGCTTCTCCGGTCCCCAACACCTTATCTTCACCATGGACATCCAGTCCCTGTACACCTCCATCCCCCATCACAAAGGACTCAAAGCCCTCCGCTTCTTCCTTTCCCACTGTACCAACCAGTACCCTTCCACGGACACCCTCCTTCGACAGACTGAACTGATCCTCACTCTAAACAACTTCTCTTTCCAATCCTCCCACTTCCTCCAAACCAAAGGAGTAGCCATGGGCACCCGTATAGGCCCCAGCTATGCCTGCCTCTTCGTAGGATATGTGGAACAGGCCATCGTCCGCAGCTACACTGGCACCACCCCCCAACTTTTCCTCCGCTACATCGATGACTGTATCGGCGCTGCCTCGTGCTCCCAAAAGGAGGTTGAACAGTTCATCCACTTTACCAACACCTTCCAACCCGACCTCAAATTTACCTGGACCGTCTCAGACTCCTCCCTCCCCTTCCTAGACCTCTCCATTTCTATCTCGGGTGACCGGATCAACACGGACATTTGCTATAAACCAACCGACTCCCACAGCTACCTCGACTACAACTCCTCCCACCCTGCTCCCTGTAAAAACGCCATCCCATATTCCCAATTCCTTCGTCTCCGCCGCATCTGCTCCCAGGAGGACCAGTTGCAATACCGAACAACCCAGATGGCCTCCTTCTTCAAAGACCGCAATTTCCCCCCAGACGTGGTCGACGATATTCTCCACCGCATCTCCTCCACTTCCCGCTCCTCCGCCCTTGAGCCCCGCCCCTCCAATCGCCACCAGGACAGAACCCCATTGGTCCTCACCTACCACCCCAACAACCTCCATATACATCGTATCATCCATCATCATTTCCGCCACCTCCAAATAGACCCCACCACCAGGGATATATTTCCCTCCCCTCCCCTATCAGCGTTCTGAAAAGACCACTCCCTCAGTGACTCCCTTGTCAGGTCCACACCCCCCACCAACCCAACGTCCACTCCTGGCACCTTCCCCTGCAACCGCAAGAAATGCAAAACTTGCGCCCACACCTCCCCCCTTACTTCCCTCCAAGGCCCCAAGGGATCCTGCACCTGCACCTCCACACACATCATTTACTGCATCCGCTGCACCCGATGTGGCCTCCTCTATATTGGGGAGACAGGCCGCCTACTTGCGGAACGTTTCAGAGAACACCTCTGGGACACCTGGACAAACCAACCCAACCACCCCATGGCTCAACACTTCAACTCCCCCTCACTCCACCAAGGACATGCAAGTCCTTGGACTCCTCCATCGCCAGACCATAGCAACACGACGTCTGGAGGAAGAGCGCCTCATCTTCCGCCTAGGAACCCTCCAACCAGAAGGGATGAACTCAGATTTCTCCAGTTTCATTTCCCCTCCCCCCACCTTGTCTCAGTCCCAACCCTCGAACTCAGCACCACCTTCCTAACCTGCAATCTTCTCTCTGACCTCTCCACCCCCACCCCCACTCCGGCCTATCACCCTCACCTTGACCTCCTTCCACCTATCGCATTTTCAACGCCCCTCCCCCAAGTCCCTCCTCCCTACCTTTTATCTTAGCCTGCCTGGCACACCTTCCTCATTCCTGAAGAAAGGCTCATGCCCGAAACGTCAATTCTCCTGCTCCTTGGATGCTGCCTGACCTGATGCGCTTTTCCAGCAACACATTTTCAGCACTTATCCTCATGGAACCATACTCAAACGATCACTATCCAAACAAGAGTTGGGACTTTATTATTTAGAAATGGGACATGGATTTCACTGGCTGGGCCAGCAAGCCTAGCTGTCCTTGAGAAGATTGTGATGGGTTGCATTCATTTGGCACAGGTACACCAATAATGCTGTAAGGGAGCGAATTCCAGAACTTTTACCCAGCCACACTGAAGGAAAGGTGCTATAATTCCAAGTCAGCATGATGACTAACAGATATGGGAGCAAATACAAATTCAAATAATCTGCATCAAAGAATGGGGGAACTCTCGGAAAATCCAGATTATGTGTGAAACAAATATTCGAAACAATATTTTACCTGTGGGGAAGCTTACAGTTAAAGCATCTGTCGCAGGAACCTCTCTATTCTCCATAGTAATTGCCTAACCTGTTGAGCGCCTTCAGCATTTTGCTGCACTTCAGATTACTAGCTTCATAAAGACCAGGACACAGCCCTGCAAACGAGTCGACGTCTTTCTCAAATTTAACAACAGTTGACAGCGACTAGCTTCAGCAGTTATTCTGGTTTTTGTTTACATCAGAGGGCGCTCTTGTGTCAGAGCTCCGGCAGTACAAGACTAGTTTCCGAAATTATTTCACGGTACTTTCATTAGGTTTCGTGATGATTTCAGTCAGTTTTTGACATGAAAGACAGATACAAATTCAGGAATGCTAGTTTGTGCGCTCATGCATTTACACTGCAACTTCGCAATCACTGCACTTTCCACTCTACAACGCAAAGACTAGAACCAAATCCAGGTCTGACACCAGCGGCACAGGGAGACACATATTTCTCAATGTCTCACTGCTGGGTTAGGCACCGCACAAAATATAATTGCAGGGCAGTGTCACATTTGGGCGTTAAAACGTATGCTGTACACACCCCTCCTGACATTCTGTGCTATCAACTTAATTATTGGGTGCAGAGTTGAACTCACTGATGGGTTTTCATCGACTTTGTGATCAAGAATATTTGATGTTTGTCAGTTTAAGGATTAAAGATGCCTTAATGAAACTGGATTGTTCAAATAAGTTGGAACAAAATAATCTTACTACTGCAAAATCTAAATTACATGCAGGTCATAATACAGAAATACATCATTCTAGTTCAACTGGTCTACGTACTGAGCCCCACCCACTTCTACTTCATCTCACCCTATCAATGTATCTAATCCTCTCTTGTACATACTGTACTTACCTGGAACCTCAGAAAACAAAAATAGTTTGTTAGGAGTTAACAGTAAGAAATTAATCTAATAAACATATCTAACACAATCATATTTTTGTTTGGACATCAGAAGACATTTTTCCTTCAAAACGAAACAAAATCAAGTTACTTAAAATGCCTGACCTACATGTGACTTCAGACAACAACAGCAATATGGGGACCCTAGACCATGCTTGGAAATGGCCCAATAAGCTTCTCAGTTCAAGAGAAACTAGGGATGGACAACAAATGCTGGCCTTTCCAGTGATACCCACGTCCCAAGAAAGAAGAAATGGTATTCAACAATTGTATCAGGCCTTCTTTAAATATGAGACTCAAATAGGAACATTTGATATTTACTGATTCACAATAAATCCATTTTATGAATCTTCAAACAATGAAACCCTTCAAATATTTATTTCCAAGATCTGACTCACCAAACACATTTGTTTGAGTCACTGCATTAACATCATCATTGCTGGCAAGTCAATGCCTTTTCTTAATAAAGGTCAATACCCCATTATGGTACTAATGACAGACAAGTGTGTTTTATACCTACATTCTGTGACAAAGAAGTTAAGCATGGTAATAACAACTGTGTGGCCACTGAACATGTAGTCTCCACAAGTATGCACGCCTGTTAGAGTCATTCCAAAACCACTCCAAATTGCAAGTGCCCGTTGAAACTTGGCCCATACATCTCCATACAACTGAAAAAGAAAATATACATTGTTGAGTAACTACTCCACAGTTTTTTATTGAGACATCTAGTTGTTGATTTACAACTTCTTCAAAACTGCAGGAGATTAGACAATGCTTGTATTATTACGATATGGACGGCGCCTGTCTGGGCTCGGGTGACCCTACACAATGCTTTAAAAAATTCAAGTGAATTCTCACAGTGTTCCATTTACTGATACAATAAGTTGCTTTGTATCTTTGTCACTGCAAGGTTGACTATAAAGGGCAAAGTTTGTGTATTTGAACCTGAAATGGTGTAGAAATTTGATGTGGTCACTTTTCTTTTAATAACTTATCATCTCAAACTAAACTTGTGCAAACTAAAGGCCAATTATTTAATTAACCATGAAGAACTCTTGCAATAAATTTATTTTTAACATTACAACCATGAGCCATCTTATTGTCCAACTAATTGTTTGCTCAGCATGGTTTAGACAAACTTACTTTTCCAGAACACTGCAGATGATGGCCAGGCACAGAAAGTGAGGTAACAAACATAGTAACACAACGCAATAGGAACACTGTTCCCATCAGGCTGCACATGCGACGAAATAAGATAGACCTATAGTGTCATGAAGAAAAACAGCCAAAAATACAGTTAATAAGCAATGCAGTTCAGTCCACAATTCTAACTTCACTAATATTCATTTTTATCATTACATTCAAAACATATTTATATTTCCCTGATGAAATCCAAAATCCACAATCACCTGATGAAGGAGCGTCACTCCGAAAGCTAGTGTGTTTCCAATTAAACCTGTTGGACTACAACCTGGTGTTGTGTGATTTTTAACTTTGTACACCCCAATCCAACACCAGCATCTCCAAATTACATTTCCCAATCCTCTCAGAAGAGACTCACTTTCCCTTGACCTGCTACCAAAACACTGAATACTATTGATTTTATGCATTGTTCCTGTCCAGTTTTACTGGTAGTATTGATCACAGTAGATCCTCAGCATCAATAACATCACCTAACTTTTTTAAAAAATATTAAAATATGTTGTCTTTAAAGCTGTTTCCCCATCTGTGGTGGTCTCTCTCTATCCTATTAACTAAGAGTAAGTTAGTTTGCAACTCATGAAGACCCTGCATACTCTATCAGAACATAAATGATACCTCCCAATTTGAAAATATTTATTTGAATACATCATTAATTTGGCACTGCAGCACAGGCAAGGTCACAAGCTCACTCCAACTGCAGGTGTGAACTCATAACAGGATAGCTAATATCAGAGCATTTAATTTTCTTTTCCCTGAACTAGAAAACCTAAGAAGTTTAACAAATTCTTTCAAAACTATCGGATTTTTGCTTTTGATTGTTGATTTCTTTTGGGGAATGAAAGTGAGATGGGTAAATTATTTCACTTTTGATGTTATCACTGAACAGATGGGGAGCAAAGATCCCCTCTGTGGCTCCAATAAACTTGTCAAAAATCAACTGAAAAGCATTCCTACTTCCGTTTCCTTTACTGGTCAGCCTCATGATCAGGATAAGGAGTTGTCCATTTAAAACAGACATTAGGAGTTTTTTTTTCTGAGGTTTACGGGTCTTTGGAATTTTTTCCTTGGAAAGGTGGTAGAAGAAGAATCCTTGAACATTTTTAAGGCAGAGGTTGTTAAATTCTTGCTATGCAAGAGGGTGAAAGGTTATCAAGGATAGGCAGGAATGTAAAGTTGACATTACATTCAGATCAGCCATTATTGTACTGAACAGCATAGTAAACTAAAGGGACTGAATGGCCTACTCCTGCTTCCAATTCGCATGTCTGTAACACTAAGTAAGTTTCTATAGTATTTCTGCAGCCAAATAGAAGTTTCAGTGAAACATTAGTCTAATTATGGTATCAGTAATGGTTGCTGATTGCAAATCCATACATTATGCAAGTAACCATTTTCAAAATGTTCACATTCTTGTTCCAACTGAATGATTATGATGCAATTTATTCCAGAGTAAGCCAACTTAGGCTGTTACTTCCCGCACAGTATATTCTCAACTCAGTCATATGTTTCTCCCACAGAATTAAATCAGATTGACTGCTTTTATTTAGAAATTCAATATTCCAGCTGAGATGCTTTGAAACTTTGGATTATCCAGGTGATAAAGAAGTCAGCAGTTGCGCAGAGAACTGAGATAGCCAAGCATCTGTCACCCAGGGAGAACGCATGCAAATAGCTTTCGTAACACATCAGTTCATCATATAATGTCTACCGAAATATGGGGCATAAAAGTCATTATGCTATATTCCTGGAAGGACATCATATGAATTAAAACACCATGTGCACTTCTCTTGACGTTTTAACATCTTATCTTATAAACTGCTCCTTTTTACTTCAATCACTCTCCCAAAAAATGAATGACTTCTAAAATGTGAGAGCTTAAAGGCAAAGTCTTCACATACAAGCTACATAGTTGGAGTTACTAGTGATGAAGGTGATATGATGGGGAGTGGAAACAATAGAACTATAATCCTAATGTAAATCCCAACATGTTTTCACTCCATGTTCACACACTGAAGCCACTCCAATGGAAAGACATTAGTATGGGATGCCTCATAATTTAATACTAATAATTACTAACTGCCATGCATGGCTTGAACCTATTTAGTTTATGATAGGGAATCAAATTGGGACCTTCCTGATTTGGCTGGTCATTGCCACATCACAAGATCAAATTTGTTTTTCTTTCAGGCAAAAGATTAGCTTTAAACTATTACAGCTATAATATAAATACTGTATTAACTACTGTCCATTCTAAAATTGTATTTTTCAAAAGTTAATTGTTGAAATTATTTTACATATTTTAAAACTATTTCAAAATACTAATCTGTCAGTTGTGATTTCATGCTTCATTGTTTGGCAGCAAAGAATATTTTTAAAAATACAGATTGACATATTGTTGAATACTTTGGAAGGAAACTAATCTGACCATGAAACTGAAAAAAAAAATTACCTGCTGAGAAGGGCAATTTGGAAAGGTTACAGACAGTAACTTGCAATTTAAAAAGTGCTCACCAATCCTATTGCAAGTTCTGAGAAAAAGTTTATTTTCTCCAATTTTGCAGAGCAGGTAAAGATCATGAAAGATCATTGCACTAAACTAGCAAATGGCAACAATTTTCAGGAAAGGGGTGTAGGACTCAATTTTTCAGAACATAGCTTTGTTGTCTTTTTAACAAATACAATGGATTGCTTCAGAAAGAATTATTGATGTATCTTAAACATCCTGAGTCTCAAAAAGCAATTAAACACAGATTTGCATGGTCAATTCCTCACAGTTAATCACCTGCATTGGTATGCTTTCAGAATGGAACGAGAAGTTCTTTGACATGCTTTTCTCCTACTTCTCTGCTTTTTCTTTGGCCAGCTCCGAAGATCCACAGTAAAAATCAAGATTTCAACATTTAAGTTGAAAAACATGCTTGTAATAATCAAAACCCAATATAAGGAAGCCTGAAACTTACCGATGCTTATGAAGCAGCAACAGCAACAACCAAATGGTGCAGAGCACAACACCGCAGACTTCAGCCATTGCGAAAGCCCAGGGTATTCTAGGGACACTGCCAACAAAAACAGCAAAATAAAAATAATGTATATTTGGGAATATATTTAATTTAGGAAAGTATTTTCTTTTATTTTTAGGAATTGATAAATTGCATGGTATGATCAGTCTCAACAAAAACAAATTTTAGAAGTTTAAAGACCATTCAACATAAAGGGTTATTCACCATCATTCTCCATTTTTCCACCAGTAATCAGTACAAAAATGTAAGACAAGAGAAGCTCAGAACATAACTCTATTTTGTCAGAGAAACAGTTGCTTCAATTAAATAGAAGCATGATTTGCAGCAGAAGCGGCACAGTGGCACAGTAGTTATCACTGCTGCCTCACAGCGCCAGAGACCCAGGTTCAATTCCTGCCTCAGGCGACTGACTGTGTGGAGTTTGCACATTCTCCCTGTGTCTGCGTGGGTTTCCTCCCACAGTCCAAAGATGTGCAGGTCAGGTGAAATGGCCATGCTAAATTGTCCCTAGTGTTAGGTAAGGGGTAAATGTAGGGTTATGGGTGGGTTGCGCTTCGGCGGGTCGGTGTGGACTTGTTGGGCCGAAGGGCCTGTTTCCACACTGTAAAGTAATCTAATCTAATCTAAAAGCCAAATGAAGCAGAAGCACTATCTTGACTTCAGGATCTTAGGTAATGGTCTGCCTAAAACCAGTTGAAATTTACCTTAAAAACGTTCATTTGCTTGTATTCATGACCGCTAAGAATGGTGATCAAATTCTACAATGAAATTTGGAATTTTTAAGGCATTGTTCCTAAATATAGCAAATTCATCTTGCTTCTGACTCATGATTAATATAAAACAGTCAATAGTTTGTGTCCATCTAGGAAATAGCATTAGGACAAAAGATTAAAATAAATATTTTCTCAATTAACTTGTATTAAAAATGGAGCCCCTTGAAAGCAGAAACAAATTCCACCAACAGCAAAATTTATTACCAACTAAAGGAAGAAAATTATACAAGAAAAACATTATTGCTACATTAACTGAAGATGCCCAGTAACTGGAGAATTTATTGGAGAGAGGGGCACACCATTCTACTGAAATAAATGCCACGGCCTCTGCTTTGTTTATGGAATGAACTATTAAATCATCATCAACAAAGGTCAAGTACTTTTACAGTTGAGTATATCAACAACTTTTATTTATATAATACCAACATGGGAGGAAAAAAAATCTCATGACATTTCAGGGACAACTGTACTACAAAAAGAGGTGAATGCTCAGACAAAAATCAACACTAAGCCAAAAAACACTCTTGATTACGACATCTGGAATTGGCTGAAAGAAGTGGCCTTTACAGAGGGCCTTATAAAAAAATAAGAGAGGCAAAAATATTTCCAAGTTTAAGACTGGATTGTTGAACACAGCATTGAGGTTCAGTCAAAGCAGCCACAGATGCAAAAGAGAGCAGGTTTGGAGGATCACTAAGTACTTGGAGAATTATCAGATGAGGGAAGGTTATAGATATGAGAAATGGCCACATAGCACGTTTAGTAACCACAGTAAGATCAAAGGTAGACTGTGAATCACAGGTGAAAAGTAACCTTCATGGTCAAATAAAATCTGGTCATTTTCTATCCAGCTGGTCAAGAAAAGTTCAAGCAATGACTGCTTCATTGCATCTTTATTGGTTCACTGATTATGTTCCCCCAGATGGATTTAACATTTCAGTCTTAGCACTTTGAACAAAATTCACTGATTGATGGAAAATAGCTCTCACTGTCAACTAAGATTGTTCTGGTCAAACTTTAATAATATTGAGTGATAACCTGCCTCCATTCACACCTGAAATGTTTTGTCATTTTAGTGATAATATCAATAAGTCAGAGAGAAAGTTTCAACAGGCAACAGATTGGAATTTGTGGAAGTGAAAAATGAACAGTCTCCCTCTCATCTCTTCAGTATGAAACCAATTCCCTCGTGAAAATGAGGGAACGCTTGCAAATGCTGAAGACTGAGCTCTTCATTCAGATTAGAATCAGTGTTCACATTTTATTTTTGCTATACATTGTCCCAACATATTTGTTTTTTTATAGAATGGACACACAAAACCCTTCACTTACCTTTACAATACTTTTCAATAATACTTTTGGAACCCTAATATTTAAATAAATCATAGTTCACATTGCTTATAATCCAAAATATGACCGAGTCTCTTTTTGCTTGCAAGCTTGAATGCCCAAGTAAGTCTTAAAAACCATTAAAGCAAATTCACAGAAGCAGGCAATTCAAATGAAAGAGTCCACCATAACCCATGCTAGGTAGCATGAATCTTAAATAGACTGCAAGCAAATAATATATTCTCTGTCATACAAGTAACAGCATTGAATTCAAACAAAGCCTGCAAAAAATGAAGAATTTTATTTTGCCCTAGGGCAAGGTTGGCTCAATAATAGACCCAAATGTTTCCCAAATCTAAAGATGATGCAACTTGAATGCCTACAGTGTGAAAACAGGCCCTTCGGCCCAACTGTCGTCCTGTTTCTCCCCTCAGTCGAAGCAAAATGCTCAGAGACACAGTATAGTTTTACCTCCTTCATCTTTATTCTGGGCCCTGGAGGGAGAGAGAACAATCACCCATGTGTACAGAGACATGAGTTCTCAGTCTTCTCTCTCAAGCAGCAGTTTCTCAATGAATTATGTAGTGATTTTACAAGGAAAAGCATCCAGATAAGGCAACATACATATTGATTGGATGACTGTTACAATCAGTGAGTGTCAATAATAATGATTAAGCCATATAATGCTACACAATGAATAATTGGCTTCACAAAATGAAGGCTTTTCACCTTTTTAAACTGACCTTACATACTGAATGCTTCTAATATTGTTAAATATCTCTACATAATGAATGATTTCCCACCTTGTTAACCTATTACCCTTGCCTCCATCACCTCATTGTTAACTGCCATTTCTTATCTGATCTGAGTCATGCTCAGCTGAATCTCTTGTTTCACAAAACTCAGAACTTGCTGAGATATTTGTATCATCCACAGTCACAGGTGAGGTGCCAGAAGACTGGAGGTTGCCAAATGTGGTGCCACTATTTAAGAAGGGTGGTAAGGACAAGCCAGGGAATTATAGACCAGTGAGCCTGACGTCGGTGGTGGGCAAGTTGTTGGAGGAATCCCGAGGGACAGGATTTACATGTGTTTGGAAAGGCAAGGACTGATTATGGATAGTCAACATGGCTTTGTGTGTGGGAAATCACGTCTCTCAAACTTGATTGAGTTTTTTGAAGTACCAAGGAGGATTGATGAGGACAGAGCGGTAGATGTGATCTATATGGACTTCAGTAAGGCGTTCAACAAGGTTCCCCATGGGAGACTGATTAGCAAGGTTAGATCTCATGGAATACAGGGAGAACTAGCCATTTGGATACAGAACTGGCTCAAAGGTAGAAGACAGAGGGTGGTGGTGGACGGTTGTTTTTCAGACTGGAGGCCTGTGACCAGTGGAGTGCCACAAGGATCGGTGCTGGGTCCTCTACTTTTTGTCATTTACATAAATGATTTGAATGCGAGCATAAGAGGTACAGTTAGTAAGTTTGCAGATGACACCAAATTGGAGGTGTTGTGGACAGCGAACAGGGTTACCTCAGATTACAACAGGATCTTGACCAGATGGGCCAATTGGCTGAGGAGTTGCAGATGGAGTTTAATTCAGATAAGTGTGAGGTGCTACATTTTGGGAAAGCAAATCTTAGAAGGACGTATACACTTAACGGTAAGGTCCTAGGGTGTGTTGCTGAACAAAGAGACCTTGGAGTGCAGGTTCACAGTTCCTTGAAAGTGGAGTCGCAGGTAGATAGGATAGTGAAAGCGGCATTTGGTATGCTTTCCTTTATTGGTCAGAGTACTGAGTACAGGAATTGGGAGGTCATGCTGCGGCTGTACATGACATAGGTTAAGCCACTGTTGGAATATTGTGTGCAATTCTGGTCTCCTTCCTATCGGAAAGATGTTGTGAAACTTGAAAGGGTTCAGAAAAGATTTACAAGGATGTTGCCAGGGTTGGAGGATTTGAGCTGTAGGGAGAGGCTGAACAGGCTGGAGCTGTTTTCCCTGGAGTGTCGGAGGCTGAGGGGTGACCTTATAGAGGTTTACAAAATTATGAGGGGCATGGATTGGGTAAATAGGCAAAGTATTTTCCATGGAGTGGGGGAGTCCAGAACTAGAGGGCATAGGTTTAGGGTGAAAGGGGAAAGATATAAAAGAGACCTAAGGAGCTACATTTTCAGACAGAGGGTGGTACGTGTATGAATGAGCTGCCAGAGGAAGTGGTGGAGGCTGGTACAATTGCAACAGTTAAAAGGCATTTGGATGGGTATATGAATAGGAAGGGTTTGGAGGGAAATGGCCGGGTGCTGGCAGGTGGGACTAGATTGGGTTGGGATATCTGGTCGGCATGGACGAGTTGGACTGAAGGGTCTGTTTCCACGCTGTACATCTCTAGGACTCTATAACTTAACTCTTTTCCTACCTGCTTATACCCTATATACACATTCTCACAACAAGTCCACACCGACCCTCCGAAGAGTAAACCACCCAGACCCATTCCTCTATTCTATATTTTTACCCCTGAACACTATGGGCAATTTAGCATGGCCAATTCACCTAACCCGCACATCTTTAGAATGTGGGAGGAAACCGGAGCACTTGGAGGAAACCCACGCAGACACGGGGAGAATGTGCAAACTCCACATAGACAGTCGCCCGAGGCTGGAATCGAACCCAGGTCCATGGCGCTGGGAGGCAGCAGTACTAAGCACTGAGCCACCGTGCCGCTTGATTAAAAATGGAAAACCAAAAATGAAATTAAATTCAGAACTTGTCACTAATTATATCCATCAATTTTGTGCCAATTCTAAATAAGTAATCAAAATAGACAAGAGTGAAAAATCTACTTTAATTCACTGTGGAGATGTGGGCTTTGCTGGCTGGCTGATCATTGCTCTTTAGATAGTGGCGAACTGCCTTTCTGAGCTGCGGCAGTCCATTTGATGGAGGCATATCACAGTGCTGTTAGGGAGCGAGCTCCAGGATTTTGACCCAGAGATACAGAGAACGTTAAGTCAGGGTAATAAATGGCTTGGAGAGGAACTTGCCATGTATGTGGTGCTCTTGTCTTTAGTGATCACAGTGCTAACAGGTTTGTATGTTGCTGTTTAAGGAGGCTTAGTGAATTTCCAAAGTGCATTTTGTAGATGGTTCACAATGTTGCTACTGAGCACTGATCATGGCAGGAATAAATATTTGTAGAAGTGGTGCGAATCAAGTGGGCTACTTTGTCCTGGATGGTGTCAAACTTCGAGTGCTGTTGGAGCTGCACTAAACCAGGCAAGTGGAGAGTATTCCATCACATTCCTGATCTGTGCCTTGTAAATGGTGGATATGTTTGGGGGAGTCATTCATTGCAGGATTCATAGCCTCTGACCTCCTCTTGCAGCCACAGTATTTATACAGTTCAGTTTTTGTGAATGTTAACACTGTGTTGACAGTGGGGGATTCACAGTGGTAATGCAAGGGGCAATAGTTAGCTTATCTCCGTTGAAGATGGTCATTGCCTGACACTTGTGTTAGCATTAATATTATTTGCCATTTGTCAACCCAAGTCTGGATACTGCCCAGGTCTTCTGCACTTGAGCAGAGTCTGCTTCAGATCTGAGGAGTCGCAAATGGTGCTGAATATTGTGCAATCATCAGTGAACATCCCCACTTTTGACCTTATGACAGAGGAGGAAGGAGCTGAAGATGGCTGGGCCAGTGTCATTACCCTGAGGAACTCCTGCAGCGATATCTTGGAGCTAAGATGGCTGACTCCCAAAAACTACAACCAACTTCCTTTGTGCTGGGTACGATTCCAACTGACATGATGCATTGTAAAATTGCACCTTGTTTTTGTTCAAATCCTTTCCTCATTCTCTGGCTTCTTGTATATTCTGAAATCCTTTGTCTTGATTCAAAACCTCCGAGTTGGAACAGCAGAAGTGAAAATCAACATACGTAAAAAAAAATTCACTTACAATATAGGGAAATGGCCCAAGATACTTCATGTCAACAATTATGTACAAACATTTCTCCTCAAGCCTAATATGAGAATGTTAGGACTAAAACCTTCAACAAATAGGCAGGTTTTAAGGCAGGACTTACTGGAAGGGAGCAAGGTAAAAAGATAGAGGTGTTCAGGTAGGGAATTCTAGGGCTTAGAATTTAGGCAACTGAGGACACACTGTCAATGTTAGAGCAATTACATTTAGAAGATGGGCAAAGAGCCAGAATGGAAGACTGCAGAGATCTCAAAAGTTTATATTGCTACAGGAAGATACAGACATAAGAAGTGAGGCCATGGGAGCATTTAAAAATTGATATGAGCATTTTTTAAAAATTGACACAATGTCAGCACAAAATCTATTGCAGTTGAGTGAAAACAGAATATTGGGTGAACAGAACTTGGTGCTAGTCAGGATATGCAGAGTTTTGGAGAAGGTCTCATTTATAGAGGGTGGAAGATGTGAGGTGGTCAATTCTCAACGTAAAAAAAGCATGGATGAGGATTTTAACTTTTGCAGGGATGGAATCAAGTGGTGTTGTGGAAGTGAAAGTAGGTGGTCCTGATGCTGGAACAGACATAAGATTGAAAGCTCACTTTCACACTAAAAATAACAGGCTGACAAATGACCCGGTTCAGCTTCAGACAGCTTTCAGGGGCACTAAAGGATTTGATGTTTTTCAACAGTGTGATAATCACAGACAGTGGAGAAGCCACAAATGGTTTTGAGGTTTAGCTGAGTTTTGTCAATGTATACATGCAACCCAACATTGTGTTGACAAGTGATATCATAAAAGGGGTAGATAATAGATGAGAGAAACAGGGAGATGGCAATATACATCTTCCGATCTTGAGTAACAGCAGCAGGAATAGAAGTCATTGCAGCCGAGTCCCTATTTCAAACATAGAAGAAAGGATAGAATCTGGTAAGGAAAATCCTATAGAGATGGCCAATGGACCGGCACCTTCATACAATGGAGGAAAATTATTCAAAAATAGTCAATGTTGTCAAAGGCACAGAGTGTGTTAGAAGGACAAGCAGGCATACTTTATCATGGTTACATGGGATGTCATTTATGACTTTGAGAAGACATGTTTCAGTATAGTGATAGCATAGAGTGATTTAAATATAAAACTCTGAGAAAGCTGAATATTGATTTGGGAGGTAACAAATATTCACAGACTTTGGAGAGGAACAGGAAGTTGGACATCAACATGTTGTAATTTAAAGGACAGTGGTAACCAGGGTGGTGTTTTTATTTTTGAAAAGGGGTAGAAACAATTGATTGAAGGATGGGGACAACTAGCTCTAAAGAGGAAACCATTAACCGCCAGGAAAGGGAAGCTAACATGGTCAGCAATTTCGTAGGATTAGGGATAGAGGGTGCCAATTTTAGTGGATAGATGAGTTTTAAGAGGACATGGGGAAATAGGAGTTAACTGAGAAAAATACAAGCTCAGCTCTTGGGCAGAGGAAAACCTTTGCAGGACTCTGGCCCAACGAGATAGGATATGTAGGAAGCAGCAGAGGGATCTAAGTGAATTAAATGACCTGGACCACATCAATGATTACTCAGTCCTCCTCCCATCTTTCTAAATTACTCATTCATCCACACCATCCTGGAGTGTAATGATAACTCCTGACTTCTCTTTTCGCTGCAAACTATGAAAGTCAGCCCATCGTCCCTGGCTGCTCCATCTTCACCACCCACAAGAAACGGTGTTCATGGATGACTGCATCACAAAGTTGGATAGACGAGTTACAGTGGGATACAATATTCCTCAGCAGCTTCAACCAGCCAGCTGGATGCTTTCCAGTCCTGTACACTTCCATCCCAAACCAGCGCTTTACTGTTCTCAGCACAGAACTGTATAGAGACTAAAACTGATTTGATAACCACAAACATTTTCTAGATATTCACCCTCTCCACACCTCTTCATAATGGACTCATGCAATACTATTCTGAGTGTTTAGCAAGAACAATACTAACATTTGGAAACAAGGTGCAGAGTTTTGCTAGAGTTATGGAAAATATTTGCAAAGCCCATCATCATAGGCTTAAGGTACAAAATTATGAAGTGACACTTCAGGTAAGACCTTTCTAGCTTACATTTTCACTTGGCAAGATGTTAAGGTGTGTGGCACAAAGTAGAGTTGGGAGAATAAAGAGAGAAAAAGAATACAGATGATGCTTATTCCTTAAGCAGAATGCATGGTTCAAAACAGAATTCACAGCTGCATATACTGAACGCTGAACCTTTCATTTGCATTCAGGTCATCTGAGATTTCAACTATGCGTAATTGTCAATCTCACACACACACAAACTATTTAAAATGATACGGTCAGCTTCACTCTTGAGACCCTTGTCAAATGATCATCCAAGGTAATGGGAAAAGCTCTCCATTGACAGGTCTGAAAAAATCCAATAGTCAAGAATCACAAGAAAAAAATGTTGTGAAGACCCCAGGCTTCAAACTTTAGTCAACTAGCAATAGATATACCGTAGGAGCAAAATACTGCAGATGCTGGAATCTGTACGGAAAACAAAAAAATAAGTGCTGGAAATCACAGCGAGTCAGGCAGCATCCATGGAGAAAACAAGCTAACGTTTGAAGTTTAGATGACTCCTAGAGCTGAGCTTGTATTTTTCTCAGTTATCTTCTATTTCCCTTATGTCCTCTTAAAACTCATCTATCCACTGTAAGCAGCACCCTCCATCCCTAATCCTCCGAAATCGCTGACCATTTTAGCTTCCCTTCCTGGCCTGCACATAAGTTCAGACTTGGTCAATGAAAAGTTGACTCAAATGCCAGACAATGGCCATCTCTTATAATAAATTAACTATCACACCCTTAACATTCAAGGCATTTATAATTGCTGAATCCCACACTCTCGACATTCCAGGGTTACTGTTCACCAGAAACTGGACTAGCCATATAAATGATCTGGCTGTATGAGTAGTTCAGAGGTGCGAAATCCTGCAGCAAGTGACTCACCTCCTGACTATCCAAAGCCTGTCCATTATTAACAAGACACAAGTCAGGAGTGTGATGGAATACCTCCCATTGGTCTGGATGAGTGGAATGATTTGCCACCATGAGAACAAAGCAACCTGATTGACTGGCACCTCATTCACTTCGTCCCTCACTGTCACTCTGGAACAGCAGTGTGTACCATCCGCAACATGCACTACAGACATTCACCAAGAATCCTTCACAGCACCTTCCAAACACTCAACCATTCGATTGAGAAGGCAAAGGCAGCAGATACATGCCAACACCACATGCAAGTTTCCTCCAAGTCACTCACCAACCAGCCCTGAAAATATATCACTGTTTTTTTCAGTGTCACTGGGTCAAAATCCTGGACCTCCCTCCATAACAGCATTACCTATACCAGATGGACTGCAGTGGTTCAAGAAGGCAGCTCACCACTAATGTCTTATGGAAACCAAGGATGGGCAATAAATTTTGATCTCTCCAGAAATGCCCACATCTAAGAATGATTAAAACTTTTACACTGTCTACATTTGCAAACTCAGGATAATCCCAAACCGGATATGAAACTACAAGCAAGAATGAGCTTTTCTGCACATATCAAATCTCCATGAAAATAACTAACCATTTTAAAAAAAAAGAGATGTGTTTTCTTCAAGTACAATTTAATCCAAATGAATTTCAAATTGGATACTTTTCACTAATAAGTACACACTGTACATAGCCAAGAAAGACCCCAATCATATCCAACACATCCATATTCTACTAAATTTACGTGGCTGAGGTGAGGGTGGAATTAGAGATCATGCAAATAGTAAATAGTAAAAACAAAGTTCAGAGCAAAGCTGGGTAGCAAAAGAAAGAATTACCAATATCTATGGTCTTCTCCACTATGATCACTCTCACTCAATGTTCAAATTTATTAAATTCTGTGTGGGGACAATATTTATTTTAACAGAATTGGTAATTGCCTATTTTATTCCAGTTTATCGCTTGAATCTGGGATAAACAACTGGTTATCACTTTGACACCACTCTTTTCACAGACTAAGTCTGTGTCAAATAATCAACTTATACCACATGTGGATATGTGAGAATTTGCTTTACAAAATTGCTTTCAGAATGTTGCACTGTACTTAGTACTTCTAAAAGTATTTCTTTCTAACTGCAGTGTGGGCCAAAATTTAAAGTGAAGACAACTTCAAGATCGATTGGACTCATTTCCTGATCAGAGATTTTAGTCATATTTTGAAAGTCTCTCCTTCTAGTCAGCAATTAAGCATTTGGACCTGACTACCGTGCCCTTTCTAGTTACAGAAGTAGAAACAACTTGACATTACAGTAGAAATCCAAAATTGCAACACTTTATCGCTCTCAATCTGTTTGCACTTGACTGAATTTAAGTGTGTACAGTGCTTAAATTTCCAAACTATAATTAAATCTTTGAAAAGGTATTTTATAACACTATTGAACAGCAGATTGTTTATGGTTTCAGAGATTTTAAAAACTGCATTTAGGAGAATCATACTAATATATGTACAAACACATTACATCAGCATAGGAACTCAGACAGTCTTGTACCAGACTGTGAAACAGAAGAAGAAAAGTGATAGCAGTGAAGAAGAATTCGGTGGATGCTCCACATGAACATGATGTTACGGTTTCAGTTTGCAAATTAATTTCTTTTATAAAGTATTGTTTACAATGTTTGCAAACATAACAGACCAGCTAATACTACTTCTGATGTTGTTAATTATTGGTCAGGACATGAAGCAAATCCCTGATCATATTTGAAAAATGCCTTGTGATCTTTTACTTCCAGATACGATTTGATCAATACTGATAGCAATAGTAAACAAATTGTGGTGAATATAGTTGAAGATGATGCAAAAGCCCACAAAGCCATATAATAAGCATTGAAAGAATAATGGCCATAATTCAGTGTCTTCCTTGACATTGTCACAATTCATCTGTAAGTTGTATCCTAGTCACAAACAATGTTGATTCAAAACAATTAAATGACTTACAGGAATGTAATTACTTTCGTCTTTAAACAACAGATCATAAATACCGAGTTTAATTCAAAAGTCTTCATTTGGTAAGCATTAATTGGTAATTTTTTCAATTATAATTTTTAAAAGTTAGGTGTTATAGAGTAGATGAAAGAAGCCTGACCAGAATTGAATGCAGAATTCCAAAAGTGACCTAACCAACGTCCTGTACAGTTGCAACATGACAACCAGTAATCAAAAAAGGAAGAGAAATTACCTGGAAAGTCTCACACAAGTTCACAGTATGCATTATTCAGAGAACCACTTTTTGGCTTACAAAACAATTCTGTCCATTATGAACAGAGCTGAAGAGGAATAATACAATTTATCCAAAACTTTTAAAAACTACTGAAGCCTGCATATTCAAATAATGCTTTTTGTCTGAGTAAATACTAGTAAAAAGTTATGACATTAATTAAATTTCCATCTCCTGAATGATAAATAATAATTGAAGATAGGAGGTGATACAAGATGATGTAATTTGTACATTTTATTGCTTATTTTAGAATTTATATTTTGAACTAGTGGTATATGGGTTTTGGTCTGTGTATGAGGAGGTTTAATGATTAACCTGTAAGTATTTTTGGAACCATAATTTTTTTAAAATGAATATGAGGGATATGATGGTGGAAATTGTTTGCATTGGAACTGTTTTACAAGCAGACAGCATAAACATTGAAGAGTATTAGAATATTAAAGGCTTTGGGAGTGATAATTGACAGAAGTTTGCCCACAGTATTGCAGATGTCAGAACTCTGAAATAAAAGCAGAAGATTGGGGGTAGATGTTCACAGGTAAAGGGACAGCTGGAAAATGGGAAGACTTCAAAAATGAGATAATGAGAGTCCAGAGACAGTATATTCCTATTAGGGTGAAAGGAAACACTGGTAAGTGTAGGGAAAGCTGGATGACTATTCAGGTTGATGAGAAATTGAGGTATTGGTTAAGACAAAGAAGCAAGCATATATCTGGGATAGACAGTAGAGATCAAATGAATTCTTAGAAGTGTATAAAGGTAGTAGGAGTATACATAAGAGGGAAATCAGGAGGGCAAAAAGAGGACATGAGATAGCTTTGGCAAATAGAGTTAAGAAGAATCCAAAGGGTTTTATAAATACATTAAGGACAAAAGGGTAACTAGGGAGCAAATAGTGCCCCTCTAAGACCAGCAAGGCAGCCCATGTGTGGAGCTGCAGGAGATGGGGAGATACTAAACAACTATTTTGCATCAGTGTTTACTGTGGAGAAGGACGTGAAAGATATAGAATTTGGGGAAATAGATGGTGACATCTTGAAAAATGTACATATTACAAAGGAGGTGGTGCTGGATGTCCTGAAACGCATAAAAGTGGATAAATTCCCACAGCCTGGTCAGGTGGGAAGAATTCTGTGGGAAGCTAGGGAAATGATTGCTGGGCCCCTTGCTGAGATATTTGTATCAGTGATAATCACAGGTGAGGTGCCAGAAGACTGGAGATTGGCTAATGTGGTGCCACTATTTAAGAAAGGTAGTAAGGAAAAGCCAAGGAATTATAGACCAGTGAGCCTGACATTGGTGGTGGGCAAGGTGCTGGACGGAATCCTGAGGGACAGGATTTACATATATTTGGAAAGGCAAGGACTGATTAGGTATAGTCAACATAGCTTTGTGTTTGGGAAATCAGGTCTCACAAACTTGGTTGAGTTTTTTGAAGAAGTAACAAAGAGGATTGATGAGGGCAGAGTGGTAGATATGATCTACCACTCAGTGAGGCATTCGGCAAGGTTATTCATGGGAGTCTGGTTAGCAAGGTTAGATCTCATGGAATACAGGGAGAACTAGCCTTTTGGATACAGAACTGACTCAAAGGTACAAAACAGCGGATGGTGATGGAGGGTTTTATTTCAGACTGGAGGCCTGTGACCAGTGGTGTATCACAAGGATAAATGCCGAGTCCACTACTTTTCGTCTTTTACATAAACGATTTGGATGTGAACATTGGAGATAAAGTTAGTAAGTTGGCAGATGACACCAAAATTAGAGGTGTAGTGGACTCGGAAGAAGGTTACCTCAGAGTACAATGGGATCTTGAACAGATGGGCCAAGAGGCTGCGGAGTGGCAGACAGAGTTTAATTTAGATAAATGCGAGGTACTGTATTTTGGAAAAGCAAATCAGACCAGGACATATACACTTAATGGTAAGGTGCTGGGGAGTGTTGCTGAACATAGAAAACTTAGAGTGCAGGAAGATAGGATAGTGAAGTAGGTGTTTGGTATGTTTTCCTTTATTGGTCAGAGCATTGAGTATAGGCGATGGGAGGTCATGTTGTGGCTGTACAGGACATTGGTTAGGCCACTTTTGGAATATTGCACGCAATTCTGGTTTCCTTCCTATCTGATGGATGTTGTGAAACTTGAAATGGTTCAGAAAAGATTTACAAGGATGTCGCCAGGATTGGAGGATTTGAGCTATAGGGAGAGGATGAATAGGCTGGGGCTGTTTCCCCTGGAGCATCGGAGGCTGAGGGGTGATCTTATAGAGATTTATAAAATCATGAGGGGCATGGATAGGATAAATAGACAAGGCTAATTCCCTGGGGTATGGGAGTCCAGAATTGGAGGGCATAGGTGAGACGGGATAGATGTAAAAGGGACCTAAGGGGCAACGCTTTCACACAGAGCGTGCTAAGTGTATGGAATGAGCTGCCAAAGGAAGTGGTGGAGGCTGGTGCAATTACCGCATTTAAAAGCCATCTGGATGGGTACATGGACCAAAGTGTTGGCAAATGGGACTAGATTAGTTTAGGATATCTGGTCAGTGTGGATGAGTTGACCGAAGGGTCTGTTTCCATGCTATACACCTCTATGACTCTATGATTCTATGTTGGAAACTCAGCAGGTTTGGCAGCATCTATGGAAAGTGAAACACGAAAGGCCGCAAACCTGAAACGTTAACTCTCTTTTGTCACTGATGCTACCAGACTGCTCAGTGTCTCCTGAGAACTGCCCTGGACAGTTCAGAAGAGTAGACCAACACAAATTAGAGTTACAAAAATAGTTTCACAGGTTTGAAAAAGCAGCTGCACCCCAATGTCTCTAAACTCTAAAGTCAAAATACTTTCAAAATAGAAAATAAAACCATGTTATCTTAGTACTTACCTATCCAGGAATATGTCTGGTAGGGGTGGGTACGTTTGCATGTCAGGCACACGTTCATGAACTACTACCATGACAATCGATGTAAACCCAAAGACTATGAATACATAAACAGAACTCAGAGCTGTCTTCCAAAACTCTGGGTCAAGTCTTCGTGTTTGATATTTGAAGTATTTGCCATTCTGATATTGTTCAACCCTTAAGTCTCCACCAGAAACACTAGTGTCCCTGGAATGTTCCACACCATTACACTGACAGTCTCTGCTTTGTGATGAGTTACTAGCATGTGCAACAGTGCCAGCAAGGCATTCATCGCTGGCATAGCCCATCTCTACCAAAATGTCTTTGTGCTGCTTTTGTAGCTTCCGAATAGATACCATAAGCCTTTTAATATCACCCAACACTTTTAGTTCTAAAGGTGGGCAACGTAAATCATATTCAGTCAAAGTTAACAAGGCAATACCATCTAGTCTGTGCTTATTACAAAGAAGATCAACATATTCACTGAAGCCTTCATCCTTTAGCCACTTGGCCACGTGTTTGCTGGTCCAGCGCCTGATATTAAATTGGCTTCCCATCGTATTTCAACTGCAAAATAAAAACACAGAAAAAGTCATATCACTGGGTGAAACTACATATTTTATTCGGCATAATATCAGGTCCTGTATAAAACATTTTACTGTTGTACTGGAGAACATTTCTATGAATGAAGTATCCTCACTTTATTTGGGCATTTCAATGCAAGATATTTCCTGCTCCAAAATTCTACACCACTCAAAGTCAGAAAACCCTATAACAAACCAAAAAAAAAACTGTAGATACCATTCCTTGGGCCAAGAAACAAGTAAATATAAAGGGTCTGTAAGTCAGTTTTTTCTTGTACGGATTTTGATGCAGGCTTCAAGCCCATCAATTCAGATGTCCCTCAAAGCAAAATCCAAACAGAAATTCATTAACATTCAGAAATGTTTTTAATCCAAGTCCAAAATTTCATTGGAATTAGTGAAACCATTCTTATTACAGAAAAATACTAGATGGAGTTAACAATACACAACTGTGTTTCACTGAACATTTTACATAGAGCCATAGAATCATAGAGCTGTACAGCATGGAAACAGACCCTCAGTCCAACTCATCCATGCTGACCAGATATCCTAAATTAATCTAGTCCCATTTGCTAGCATTTGGCCCTGATCCTTCGAAGCTCTTCCTATTCATATCTGGCAGCTCATTCTGTACACGCACCAGCTGCCCATTAGGTCCCTTTTAAATCTTTCCCGTCTCACCTTAAACCTATGCCCTCTACTTTTAGACTCCTCTAATCTTGGGCAAAGACCTGGCCATTCATCCTATCCATGCCCCTCATGATTTTATAAACCTCTAATAAGGTCACCCCTCGGTCTCTGACAGTCCAGGCAAAATAGCCCTGGCCTATTCTGCCTCTCCCAATAGCTCAAATCCTCCAACCCTGGCAACATCTTTGTAAATCTTCTCTGAACCCTTTCAAGTTTCAAAAAATCCTTCCTATATTAGGGAGACCAGGATTCCAAAAAAGGCCTAACCAACCTTCCATCCCCGATACTCAATGCACTGACCAATCAAGGCAAACGTACGATGTTTACTGTGACTCCACTTTCAAGGAACTATGAACCTGCACCCCAAGGTTGAAATTTACTTTTGGACATAATCTTTTTTTGTTAGGAACATAACTGAGTTGAAAGTGGTTAACCATGCACAAAAATATCCCAAGAGACCAAATGATTAAGCTTGTCAAAGGTTAATGGTAAACTTCCACATCTGAGTACATTGCACAAGAGTATCAACCTCTTGGATTGTTGTTTTTGCTCATTGTGACTCACACTTTCAGCCCAAGTCTGCATGATAAGCAAACCCTGGATACAAAATATACAAGAAGTATTTCAAATATTGTTACTAATGCTGAATAAGTGCCTTAAAGTTTTCATTTCAATCTTGGTGTTATCCTGTCACCACAGGAGATGTAAAAGAGCATGAGAAGAGCTCATCAAACAATTAAGTGTGCTCCAGGATATTCAAGAGACAATTTAAAGCAGGGAAGGAAGCCAAATCTGTCACATCAAATTGCAACAAATATCCTTCCACAAGTAACATAAGGTGCTGGGATTATCAATATAACACTATTAACAGGGTTAAAAATAATTCTTTACCTTTATGTGTGCTTTTAAGTTCAATACTACATTTGATTTATTCCACAGGCATCCAATATATCTAACTTGAGAGATAATTAAAACTCCACTTTTCAAAAAAAAAGTGCAAAAGGTGTACATGTTGGAGTTTGGAATGGGGTGATCTCACGAAAGATAGAAGATTCTTAAGGGAGGCTTGACAGGGTCTTGACCTCACCTCCCATCACCAAACCATCATCTCCCAGACAGTGCACAACCTCATCATTTCAGGCGATCTCCCTCCCACAGCCTCCAACCACCTACCCAAACTTCACAAACCTGACTGCCCCAGCCGACTGATCGTCTCGGCCTGCTCCTGTCCCACTGAACTCATCTCCACATACCTTGATACAGTCCTATTCCAGGTCCAAGAACACCCCACCTACGTTCAGGACAACACCCAAATCCTCCATCTCTTCCATTTTAATTCTCTGACCCCCAATGCCTTACCTTCACCTTGGACATCCAGTCCCTATACACATCTATCCACCATAACGAAGGCCTCCAAGCCTTCTGTTTCTTCCTTTCCTGTTGTCCCCACCAGTACCCTTCCAGTGACATTCTCATTCGTTGGGCTGAACAGGTCCTCACCATTGATAATTTCTTCTTTGAATCCTCCCACTTATTCCAGACCAAAGGGGTAGCCCATGGGCACATGCATGGGCCCCAGCTATGCCTGTCTCTTCGGGTACATGGAACAGTCCAGCTTCCACAGCTACACCGGCACTATTCCCCACCTTTGCCTCTGCTACACTGATTACTGTATCAGTGCCATCTCGCGCTCCCACGAGGAGTTTGAACAGCTCATAAACTTCACCAACACGTTCCACCCCAACCATAAGTTCACCTGGACCACCTCAGACACTTCCCTCCCCTTTCCCAGACTTCTCCATCTCCAATAACGGTGACCGACTCAACACTGGCATCTATTACAAACCCACTGACTCCCACAACTACCTCCTCCCATCCTACCTCCTGTAAAAGCACTATCCCTCCTTCCCTCTGCCTCTGCCGCATCTGCTCCCAGGAGGACCAATTCCATCACAGAACATACCAGATGGTCTCCTTCTTCAAAAACTGTAATTTTCCCTCCTATGTGATCAATGATGCCCTCCAGCGCATCTTGTCCACTTCTCGCACCTCCACCCTCCGACCCCATCCCTCCAAGTAAAACAAAGGCAGAATCACCCTGGCCCTCACCTTCTATGCACCAACCTCAGGATACATCGCATCACCCTCCGCAGTTTCCGCTACCTACAAACAGCGGCCACCACCAGGGATATATTTCCCTCCCCACTCCTATCCGCATTCCGTAAAGACCATTCCCTCCTCGACTCTCTTGTCAGGTCCGCACCCCCCACCAGCTCACCCACCACTCCCAGCACCTTCTTCTGCCATTGCAAGAATTGCAAAACCTGCACCCACACCTCCCTGCTTACCTCCGTCCCGAAAGAAGCCTTCCACATCCGTCAGAGATTTGCACAAGTCATTTACTGTATCCATTGGTCCTAAGGTGATCTCCTCTACACTGGGGAGACAGGACGCCTACTTGCACAACACTTCAAAGAACATCTCTGGAATACATGCATGAAACAACCCCACCACCCCGTGGTTAAACATTAACTCCGTCTCCCACTCCCCCAAGGATATGCAGGTCTTAAGGCCTCCTCCATTGCCAAACCCTTTCCACCTGACCCCTGGAGGAAGAACCCCTCATCTTCTACCTTGGCACCTTCCAACCACATGGGATCAATGTGGATTTCACTAGTTTCGTCATTTCCCCTCCACCCCACACCACCTTATCCCAGATCCAAACTTCCAACTCGGCAGTGCCCTCTTGACCTGTCCTACTTGTCCATCTTCCTTCCCACCTCTCCATTCCACCTTCATCTACTTATCGCAATCTCGGTTACCATCCCCTCCCACAACACCCGCAGCCCCAGCCGCAACGCCTCACATTTTCTCTCAATCCCCTTGGGCCATTAGCTTCATTCCTGATGAAGGGCTTATGCCCGAAACATTGATTCTCCTGCTCCTCAGCTGCTGCCTGACCTGCTGTGCTTTTCCAGCACCACACTCTCGACTCGGATCTCCAACATCTGCAATCCTCACTTCCTCCTAGTGGATTAGCAATGTGTCTATCTACTTCTGAAGCACTTTTTCTACAACATGGGGACTAGATAAATACTAATTATTGTTCCTAAGAATAAAGAATCATTAATTTAACCAACACAAACAGAATAAATTTAGCACAATTACAACAAACATGTTCAACACAACACAGCATAAGCTAATGCACTACAGCCCTACTGGAATACAGAGAATATAGCGCTGTGGTAATATTTTTAGCTTATATAATCAGTAGTTAAATTGAACTAATTATCCTCTTCAAGTTTACGTTTTTACCTCCCAAATAATCAGATTGCCACATGAAAATATGTTAAATTCATGCTGCAATACATGGTCCCAGCCTCTCTTGTCTCATGATGCACTGTTTCTGGGATCCAAGTAATGTAATCAGGACTTTTTAACCTGATTTTAGCAACGTACTCTGAACGTCCTTGAAGGTGAGGATAGTGTATTTGTAGCTATCATAATTATCAAACATAATCGGTCGGTCAACCTTGTCATGAGCACAATCTAACTATTCTGCAGGAATCTGACTTTGACAAAATTCTTCTGAATTAATATTAATTGAAAATTCAACTGAAACTCAAAACCATATGGCTCTCCTTCACAATAGTTGTTGTGATATGTAATCCATGGTTGATACCCTTTGGCAATAAAACAACATCCAACAAAGTAATAGATTTACAGTCACTGTGATTCTTAATCTTCTGTGACATATAATGTCTTCTTTTATAACAATAACCAAGTCTCAGGGAAGCAAGTATGTTGCCTTCCCCTTCATCTGCTCAGAGTAGAGACATTCTGTGTAAACAAGCTACAGAATGTGTTGTGTATGTGCAAACCAGCTGTGTCACATCATTTTCAAATAGCATATTTGCAAGTTGATTTCATGGTACTACATCATGACAACATTACAGGGAGTCAAATGGTTGTCAATACAATTTACAGAAGAACAGCAGACTTGCAGCGGTGGTGAATTTCAGTCTAAAAGTAAAAAGAGATTTACATCCTCAATCTTAAATCTGCCCAGTGTACTTTCTGCTGGTTGCACAAGACAAGCAAACCAGCAGTCAGCATCACAAGGGCAAGATAAAAGCAGCTTAATGTTTCAACATCTCAACAAAAATGTTCTACTGATTTGCAGATGATGATGCAAGCCTTTTATTTCAGTGCTTGAATGACTAATCAATAATAAATGACATGAATAAACTGTGAGAATGTTAAGGTACATGACAGAACTTTCACTGCAGGAAATTTACTTTCATTTTGAGAACCAATTTACATTATGTTCTCCATTAACAGTCAAGCAATTGCAAGCAGTAAGAAAATGTCCTCTCCTCATGGCTTTAGATGTTCGAAGTGAGCTTATACAGCATTCACTACTTTGCTTTTGGAAAGTACTCATCTCCTGTACAAAAAAGTTCTGTATTTCTTTCGAACATTTTGGCCTCAATAGTATTTACTCAGCAAGCAAAAATGAGGACTGCAGATGCTGGAAACCAGAGTTTAGATCAGAGTGGTGCTGGAAAAGCACAGCAGGTCAGGCAGCATCCGAGGAGCAGGAAAATTGACGTTTCGGGCAAAAGCCCTTCATCAGGAATGAAGGGGGGAGGAATAAGCAAATCCAAACATAAATCCTGAAGTGACTCCAGAGATAACATCCCAGGGAAGGAAGAGACTTGTTGCTTGTGACAATGGTCTCACTTTACAAAGGTTTTTTTTGGAGAGGGGTTTGCAAGGTAGAGGTGCCAAAGGCTCTAGGTTTTAGGAGATCTTTGTATTTTTTTTAAACAGTTTAACAATGGAAGTTCTCCCAGTTCAGGCTTTGTGGTTTTTTGTTTAGCTGTAGCAATTACAAGATGTGTGAGCCCAGAAGAGTTGCAAGCTTCAGTAAAGAATTACACTGACATTCTCTGAAATCTCTCTCTGGATGTTGCTCCCTCCTGCATGTAAGAACCTGTGTTTCAATTTACTTTTTTGCCAAGGGATGTGTTTATGGGATCGTGATTTGGAGATGCTGGTGTTGGACTAGGGTGTCCAAAGTTGAAAATCACAATACACCAGGTTATAGTCCAACAGGTTTAATTGGAAGCACTAGCTTTCGGAGTGCTGCTCCTTTATCAGGTGGTTGTGCAACATGGTGTTGTGTGATTTTTAACTATGTTTATGGGATGCTGTTGTATTGGAACAGTTAATTAGGAATAGTTACTGTATTGCATCAATTAATTTTTCCAATAGTTAAGTTACTCTAAATTCCATTTTCCTTTGTTCGTGTTTCAACTGTAGCGTTTAAACAAATTCTGTTTTGCTTAAAGTCGTGCGCTTTGACCAGCAGCATCACACCTGGAATACCCACTTCACACGTGCCTTTAAAATAAGAAAAAATTAGGGCTAGGCTACCTTGGTGAAATTTTTGAGGGGAGTCTGGTCTGATCCATAACATGCTTGAATAGGCAAAGTTGTAACAGACTGCACTCGAAGAGCATGAATATACAAGGCTATAGCGGAGGTCAATGGAAGCTTTGATTCAGAACTTTTCAGTTTTGTAACAGAAACAATAAAACTGGTTGAAGAGTTTCATTTGTGATTCATCGTCCAACCCAACTGTTGCTCAAGTAAAAGCTCTTTTTCTCCAGCTACTGTCCCATGACTCAAAACGTACTTCTCCCAGAATAATCTTAGAGCTACATATTTAACTTTTTACTCTTACTTAACTTTGGCCAATTTATTCATGGCCCAAGTAGTAATTCAGAGATTGTTACTTTTAAGGTTCTGCTTTTTAATTTGTCCCTAGCTGCTCAGACTCCCTCAGCAGAGCCTCTTGCTTAGTCTTACCTTGCTTGCACCCACATGGTTCACATCAACTGTAATGTTCCACTCCTTCTCCAAGGATCTCACCAGCCCTGAGATGTTCTTTACCTCGTCACAGGCAGGCACAAAGCCTTCTGGACTTGTGAGCTCCGATGCAGAAGAAAAAGTGACGATTGCCTTAACTATATCTGTTCCCTACTACTACATTCCTTTCTGCTCCCTCCATCTCAATGAATGGGGGGGGGGGGGGGGGGGGGGCAGAGTAGGCTATGATCAGCTTGCTCTTCCTTACTGCAGTCCCTGCTCTTCCATACAAAAGCTGGAAGTAGTTTCAATTCTGCTGGACAATTGCAAAGGGTGAGTCTCTTCCATTGCTACCTTCTGCAACTCCATATCTTACTATCTCACCCTCATATCCATGAACTCAGATCAGATCTGATATACATAGCCCAAGGGGTAAAGTGCCTTCTTGAATGGAGTGTCCAGATAATTTGCCCCCTACTCAACGCATTGCAGAGTCTAAAGATTATTCAGGCTCGTTAATACTGAGATGAAGTTCCTCAAGCTGCAAACTTACTGTTGATAAAATGGCTGTGAAATATACTCGTGTTCATCAGTTTCCTTGCACTACAGCTGCAACACATCACCTGTACTGGTAACTCTAGTTAGGTAGCACTTAACTAATTTGATTTTAAGCTTAGAATACCACTTAACAGTTATTTGTAATCATGTTTTGAGAAGTTCAGATTGAGGTTCTGGATAGGTTTGCTTGCTCAGCTGGAAGGTTCATTTTCAGATGTTTCGTCACCATACGAGGTAACAGCATCAGTGAGCCTCCAGATGAAGCACTGGTGTCATGGCCCACTTTCTACTTATGTGTTTAGGTTTCCCTGGGTTGGTGATGTCATTTCCTGTTCTTTTTCTCAGGGTATGGTAAATGGTATCCAAGTCAATGTGTTTGTTGATAGAGTTCTGGTTGGAATGCCATGCTTCTAGGAATTCTCGTGCGTGTCTTTGTTTGGCTTGTCCTAGGATGGATGTGTTGTCCCAGTCGAAGTGGTGTCCTTCCTCATCTGTATGTAAGGATACTAGTGAGAGTGGACCATGTGGATAGAATAAATAGACAAACTCTTTTCCCTGGGGTTGGGGAGTCCAGAACTAGAGGACATAGGTTTAGAATGAGAGGGGAAAGATATAAAAGGGTCCTAAGGGACAATTTTTTCACACAGAGGGTGGTATGTGCAAGAATGAGCTGCCAGAGGAAGTGGTGGAGGCTGGTACAATTACAACATTTAAAAGGCATTTGGATGGGTATATGAATAGGAAAGACTAAAACACTTGATAGTAGACTCACGCCACTCCATCCACTCGACCCAAGAATTCCTGAAGGCCATCAAGGACACCAAGATAGAAGAGGATGAAATACTGGTCTCCTTTGACATAACAGCCCTGTTCACATCCATCAACATTAACCTGGCCAAGGAAACACTGTCTACACTATTAGAAGAAGCAAAGACACATCCACCAAATGCCACCAACTTCATCAGCAAGGATAATGTCATCAAGCTAGTGGACCTATGTCTTACCACCCACTTCACCTTCAACAACAAAAGCTACAGACAAACCAACGGAACACACATGGGATCTCAGATATCAGATTTCATTGCAGAGGCAGTAATGCATAGCCACGGACAGACAGCTCTGCCAACCATCCAACCCAAACGTTGGGTCCGCTACGTGGATGACACCTTTGTCATCACTAAACAAGTTAGAGGAAACCTTCAAGACCATCAATAATACCCTTACTGGCATAAAATTCACTAAAGAGGAGGAAAACAACAACAAACTGCCATTCCTAGATGCCATAGCAGAGCGAACAGCCAATGGGGAACTTCAAATCTGCATCTACAGAAAAACACATATGGACCAAATACTGAACTACAGAAGCAATCATCCCAATACTCACAAACAAAGCTGCATCAGAACATTATTTCAACGAGCCACATCACACTGCAGCACAGAGGAACTATACAGAGCAAAGTCAACCATATAGTGTATTCAAAAAAGAACGGGTACCCAATGAACACAGTCCACCAATTTCTCAGCAACAAACCCCAAAGAGCAGTCAAAACACATTCAGAAACCCTAGCCACTCTCCCCTACATCAAAGCCATCTCAGAAATGACGGCCAGACTACTCAGACCTCTTGGCATCATGGTAGCCCACAAACCTACCAACACATTAAAACGGCAGCTAATGAACTTGAAAGACCCTATACAGACACAAGCAAAACTTATGTCATTTACAAAATACCTTGCAAGAACTGTAACAAACAGTGCATTGGACAAACAGGCAGAAAACGAACCACCAGGATACATGAACATCAACTAGCCACAAAAAGACATGACCCACCCTCATAGTATCCTTACATACAGATGAGGAAGGACACCACTTCGACTGGGACAACACACCCATCAGACAAGCCAAACAGAGACATGCACGAGAATTCCTAGAAGCATTGCATTCTAATTGGAACTCTTACACAAACACATTGACTTGGATACCATTTACTACCCTCGAAAAAAGAACAGGAAATGACATCACCAACCCAAGGAAACCTAAACACATAAATAGAAAGTGGGCCATGCCACCAGTACTTCATCCGGAGCCTCATTGATGATGTTACCTAGTATGATGATGAAACGTCTGAAAATGAACCTTGCAGCTCAGCGAGCAAACCTTCATCCAGTTATTCGTATTTTTATTGTTAAGTACAACTAGTTATGCTATAAATTTAATAAATTACCTATACCTCCCCAGTTTGGAAGGTAAAATTTAAAACTCACCAGTCACCCAGCTGCACACCAAAATCATCCGCCTTTGCTTCAGCTTTCAGTCTCAATCTCTCTGGCTCCCTCTTTTTAGGCAACAAATCCCCTGACTTTTGAAATTTCTGGACTTAAGCGATCATTCTCACAGCACTCAGTCCAATGGCATCTTTCTGTGACTTATTCTGGTTCTTGATGCTTCCGCCATTGGAATAGTTTTCCTCTATCTATTTTGTCCAGATCCTTCAGGGTTTGAATACCTCCACCACATCTCTTCTCACTTACTATTGTCCAGAACAATACTCCAGCTACACAACTGAACACCCTCATCAGAAAAGAGGACAAAGGAAAACAGGAGAGAAACTGGAGAAAGACAAAGGCTTAAGGAAATTCCTTGAAGTTGGTTGATACATTGGGCAAGGAATAACAGAGCTACAGTGGAGGAAATGAACAGATAATCTTGATAAACAAAAAAATGCACATGAGCTCTTTGCATACGAGGGTGCGGAAGAAGTATAAATTTGACAGACAGATAAAGAAAAGTTAGAGACTATCCTTACTCTTCATGATGGTCCTAGAATACTGATCGATTTGGCCAATGCATGAATATGCCTACTGCAGCCAAAATCAACATTCATGAACTACAAACACTGTGTTCACAACACTAAACCATCAGAATTCCACAAGTAGTTGGGAAGGGCGTCAGTTTTTACTGTGGAGAAAGAAATAGAGACTAAAGAACTCAAGGAAATAAATATTGATGTTTTGAAAACAATTCACAATACAAAAAAGAGGAAGTGCTGACGGTCGTAGAAAATATAAAGGTGGATAAATCTCTGAGACCTGATCTAACGGATCCCAGGACATTGTGGGAAGTCATGGAGGAAATTGTGGGGCCCCTTGCAGAAATATTTGTACCATCTATAACTACGGATAAGGTGCCAGATGACTGGAGAGTGGCTAATGTTGTGCCTTTGTTTAAGAAGTGGTGTAAGGAATAGCCTGGAGACAGAGTCTGACCTTGGTTGTGGGTAAGTTGTTGGAGGGGATTCTGAAAGACAGGATTTATATGCAGTTTGACAGGCAAAAGATGATTAGGGATAATCAACAGGGCTTTGTGTAAAGAAAATCGTATCTCACAAATTTGATTGTGTTTTTTGAGGAAGCAACCAAGACGACTGATGAGGGTAGAGTTGTTTACCTGGACTTTAGTAAAGCATTTGACAAGATTCCATATTGTAGACAAATTAGTAAAATTAGATCACATGAGGTTCAGGGAGAGCTTGCCAATTGGATACAAAGTTGGCTTAATGGTAGGAGATAGGGATTGATGGTGATGGGTAGCTTTTTGGACTTGAGGCCTGTGACCTGTGGTGTTTCACAGAGATCGGTGTTGGGTCCACTTTTGTTAGTTATTTATATAGGAGAAAATGAGGACTGCAGATGCTGGAGATCAGAGCTGAAAAATGTGTTGCTGGAAAAGCGCAGCAGGTCAGGCAGCATCCAAGGAGCAGGAGAATCGACGTTTCGGGCATGAGCCCTCTTCAGGAATGAGGAAAGGGTGCCAAGCAGGCTAAGATAAAAGGTAGGGAGGAGGGACTTGGGGGAGGGGCGTTGGGAATGCGATAGGTGGAAGGAGGTTAAGGTGAGGGTGATAGGCCGGAGAGGGGGTGGGGGCGGAGAGGTCAGGAAGATGATTGCAGGTCAAGAAGGCGGTGCTGAGTCCGACTCAACCGCCCCGTGGCTGAACACTTTAACTCCCCCTCCCACTCAACCAAGGACATGCAGGTCCTTTGCCTCCTCCATCGCCAGACCATGGCAACACGACGCCTCGAGGAAGAGCGCCTCATCTTCCATCTAGGAACCCTCCAACCACAAGGGATGAATGCAGATTTCTCTAGCTTCCGCATTTCCCCTCCCCCCACCTTATCTCAGTCCCAACCCCAGGACTCAGCACCGCCTTCTTGACCTGCAATCTTCTTCCTGACCTCTCTGCCCCCACCCCCTCTCCGGCCTATCACCCTCACCTTAACCTCCTTTCATCTATCACATTCCCAACGCCCCTCCCCCAAGTTCCTCCTCCCTACCTTTTATCTTAGCTTGCTTGGCACACCTTCCTCATTCCTGAAGAAGGGCTTATACCCGAAACGTCGATTCTCCTGCGCCTTGGATGCTGCCTGACCTGCTGCGCTTTTCCAGCAACACATTTTTCAGCTTTGTTATTTATACAAATGATTTAGAGGAGAGTAGGGATAGCATGGTTAGTAAGTTTGCGAATGATGCTAAAGTTGATGGTTATAGTGGATAGTGAAGAAGGTTATCTATAATTACAAGAAGATCTTGATCAATTGGGATAATGGGCTGCACAGTGACAGATGGGAACTTAATTTGGATAAATGTGAGCTACTGCATTCTGGTAAGACACACAAGCACAGGACATATACAATTAAAAATTAGGGCCTTGGGTAATGTCGTAGAACAGACAAGGACCCCTTCCTCATTCCTGAAGAGGTTTGTGTCACATATAGATAGAGGAGTTAAGAAGCATGCTTGCCTTCAGTGCTCACACCTCGAGTATAAGGAGTTGGGACATTATATTGAGGTTGCATAGGATATTGGCGAGGCCTCTTCTGAAGTATTGTATTCAGTCTAGGTGCCGTGTTATAGGAAGGATACTATTAAGCTGGAGAGGGTTCAGAAGAGATTTACCAGGATGTTGCTGGGAATAGAGGGTTTAAGTTAAAAAGGAGACGCTGAGACTTTTTCACTGGAGCATAGGAGATTGAGGGGCGATCTTATACAGGTTGATAAACTCATGAGGGGTTTAGACAAGATGAAAGGTAGGTGTCCTTTCCCTAGATTTCAAGACTGGGGGCATATTTTTAAGGTGAGAGGAGAAAGATTTTTAAAAGATTATGGGGGAAATTTTTTTTAAAAACACAGAGTGGTGGATGTTTGGAATGAACTTCCAGAGGATGCAGGAACAGTTACAACATTTAAAAGACATTTGGGTAAGTTCATGATTAAGAAATATTTTGAGGGATATGGGCCAAGAACAGGTAGATGTGCTAGTTTAGTTTGGGATTATGGTCGGCATAATTGGACTGAAGGGTCTGATTCTGTGCTGTGATTCCATGACTTGACAACACAACAGGGATAAATTGCAGGTTGAAGCCACTAGCCTTATTTTATTAGGTCTCACAGAGTGGAATTCCACACATTTTGTACTAACAGTATATTAACACAATAAATCACTTTAAGAAGGTGAACCAGCAACTCTGATGACAGCTCTTTGCTCTAATTTTAAAGATTGAACAAAAGCACTTCTAATTTGTTCCATTTTTATGATTTTGGAACGTGCCGTTCAACATATGCCATGTTGGCAGAGTTATCCAAAGACTTTCTAGTTGAATTTGTACATTACTTATAGGATTTGACATTTCAAAGTTAGCTTAAATTGGTACAGAGTCACAACTTTGGCAAATATCGTATTTAATTTTTTTTCAAATTAGAGTTACTGTAACTTCCCAAAGCATTTACTAACAGCCTCACAACTTGCTTCACTGGACACAGTCAGAACTTGAAGCCTTGCTAATAGGTAATGGTTGCTATTGATTAATAATGGTAAATCAAAAGGATTAGGAGCAGGCGTATGTTATTTAGCCTGTTAATAAGATTATGGCTAATCTGGTTGCAGCCTTAGTTTCACTATCCTGTCTGTTCCTCACATCGCTGAACTTCCTTGCAGATGAAAATATTGTCGAACTTAACTTTGAATGTATTAAATGATCCTGCCTCTACCACTCTCTGTAGAAAAGAATTCCTAACATGAACAACCTTGAGAGAAGAAATTTCTCCCGATCTTCTTATTTTTCAATGGTGACCCGAAGTTCTAGATTTCCCATGAGGGAAGATCCTCTCAGGATCTACCTAGTCAAGCTTCCTGAGAATCTCACATGTTTCAATAAAATCACCTCTCATTCTTCTGTACTCTAATGATTATAGACTCAATGTGCTTAACCTCTCCTTTCAAAACAATACCTCCATCCCAAGAATCACCCGAGTGTGCTGGTACACAGACTTGCACAGAAGTAGAACTAGTACAATATATCATAGTCCACAACAATTATTATTTCTGCACTAAGCATAAACTAAAACACAAAAGGAAAGCATTAATTTCCTCGACTCAACAGTATTGATCTGCTTGTACTGCATGCAAAACGTTTTCACTGTATCTAGGTACATGTGACAATAATAAATCAAATCAATCAAATTTAAACAGGCACAGGCAGCAGGTATAATTTAGCAATAATTGTTTATTTTCAAACAATATTGACATTCACATATATATATTTCTGTATACAAAAAGCTATCACACTAAATTGCTTTCTATAGACTCATGAGATCACAGCTAAACAAGTTCATGTGTCTGTAATGAAGTGACTACACCTTAAGTTACAAAAACATGTTTTAAAGTATAACAAATACCTTGGGTATTGTTTTAGAACAGAGGGAGCTAAGGGTGCAAGTAAATACTTCTTCGAAATTTGCGTCACATATAGACAGGGTGGTTAAAAAGGCGTTTGGCATGCTTGCCTTCATTGCTCAATCCTTTGAGATGTCAAGTTGAGGTTGTATAGGACATTGGTGAGGCCTTTTCTGGAATACTGTGTCTAGTTCTGGTCGCCCTTTTATAGGAAGGATATTATTAAGCTGGAGAGGGTTCAGCAGAGACTTACCAGGATGTTGCCAGGTGTGCAAGGTTTGAATTATAACGAAAGGCTGGATAGGCTGGGAGTTTTGTCACTGGAGCGCAGGATGTTGAGAGGTGACCTGATAGAAGTTTATAAAATAATGAGGGGTTGTCTTTTCCTTAGGATGGGGGACTTCGAGACTTGGGAGCACACTTTTAAGGTGAGAGAGACATTTTAAAAAAAAGAGATGAGGGGCAAATTATTTTTACACAGAGGATGGTTTGCATGTGGAATGAACTTCCTGAGCAAGTGGTGGATTTGGATACAATTACAATGTTTAAAAGACAACTGGATAGGTACATGAATAGGAAAGGTTTGGAGGGATGTGGGCCTGGAGCAGGCAGATGGGACTAGTTTTGTTTGGGATTACATTCGGCATGGACTTGTTGGACTAAAGAGTCTGTCTCCATGCTGTATGACTCTATGATTCTATGTTAGGTGCCATGCTAAATTGCCTGTAGCATCCAGGGATGTGCTGGCTAGGTGAATTAGCCACGGAAAATGCAGGATTACAGGGATAGGATAGGGTGTGGGTCTGGATAGGATGCTCTTCAGAGGATTGGTGTGAACTCAATGAGCGGAATGACCTGCTTCCACAATGTAGGGATTCTATGGTACTAAGAATCTTCTGTCTGCCGCTTCCAGTGAATGTATATCCCTTTTTAAGTAAGGAGATTGACGATGCACAATACTCTAGTTCTGATCTCACTGATGCTTAGCATAGCTGCAGCAAAACTTCCCTACTTTTGCACTACATCCTACTCTAATGAATGCCAACATCCCATTTTCCTTCCAAATTATTTCAGTACCTATTCTAATCTTTTTGAGATTGATTAAAGTAACATACTTTTAATATGTCCAAGAACAAAACCATGGAACGCTTGTATAGATTAAAAAAAAGACTGCACTTCCTTTAATTAAAAGGAAATGCCTTTAAAAAATATTACTTTACTTGCCAATCCCTTTTCATGTGCAACCATGCATTTCAAGATAGATACTGCTCTGTACCTAGAACTAACAGCATTTCATCAAACAAAAAAGCATATTGTACAGGTTGTATTTCCTCTTCTCAAACACTGGAGCTCTTCATGACAGCTGACTGCTCAAGTAAATTTAAACAGTATTTAACTAATTAATTTAAAAACACAACCTCTGGCTATTAGTTCGTAAAGGATTTAAACCCTCAGGCAAAAGAGGAGTTTGTTGTTCTCTTGGTCGCAGGCCCAGGTTGACATAGTGGATTATAATAATTTTTTTTTAATACAGTGTACAGTGTATATGACTGGAAAAGGTTGATAAAGGTTGATGAACGCAGGTCACTTTGACCAAACATTTACCGCAAACATTAGGAATTTAACAGAAACACAAGACTCTTTCCTTGGCAAACAACCAAATGGACTTGACTTAAAATCTTTCAGGCCCAATGTATACACAATATCCGACTACATTGGCTTTTCCAACACACTTACCCAGCAATAATTTTTCACAAAAAATGAATGTATTCAGAAATAACATTCTACGCATACTCCATTCACCTCTCAAGATAAGCTTTAAGGAAACCCCAAAGATGGAAGAGGATTTTGAAATCCTTGTTTCAAAATAACTTCAATTTTCTCCAACTTACAGCCAAGCACAAACCTTCTGCCTAACAATTCCCGATTCACAGATCACTTGTGCCCTCTCTAGTACTGGTTAATGAGCTCCACCACATCACTAAGCATAGAATGGGTACAAGCCATCAATACAAGTTATGGTAGCTTCAATTAACACCTTAAAGAGTGATTGGACACCAGTCTTCAACAAGAGAAATGGGTCCAGCTATTCCAGTTCTGGAAGGTGCTCACATCATCAATTAATAAAAATATGGACACATTCCATTCCGTACAGGTGTAATGTCGACATTCATAAAGATTTTAAGAAACTAGATTAATCACAAACATCACAAGGATTTGGTTCAGTGAAATTAGCTAAGCATCTAATCACAAACATCACAAGTCCAAATAAATCAATTTTGCAACAGAACAAATTACCCTCATTGTGACATTGCTGATTACCTATCTCAATAATGTCTCCTGGAGTGTAAGTCAGTACTTTGACAGTCACACCTGTTCCAGGGGTGTGTCATAACATGTATGAACAGGTATATGAATATCTATAGTGCAGACAGTGCATGGCATTAAGGAAGGAAAAAGTTACCTGATTACTTCAATGCAGGTGCCAGTCACTCCCCTGAGTCAAGTGCTGATGGAGCAGGTACATTAGAATGTGACTGAGAATCATGCTGATAGGGAAATCTCAGGTACAATGCTAGAGAACCCTCAGCAGTTGCCTTTATTCAATAGGTATAAGATTCTTACTACCTGCACAGATCAGGGAAAAATCTGAAGGATGGATGACAGAATGGCCATGTGGTGAAGAAGGCCATACATGGAGTGAAAAGGAATGTGTTACGCTAGGAGACCGCAAGGTCAAGGGAATAGTTACAGTATTCTGCCATGATTGAACAGTTCTCAGGGTTGCGTAGTCTGTCCAGTCTCAGGACCAAGAACATCTCCTCGTGGATGAAATATTTGAAGAGAGACAGGAAGGATTCAGTTCTCAAGACCCAAGCAGGAGGCAATGACAGTGAGTAGAAAAAGGTCTCTGAAGTTGTGTCAAAATTAAAGCAAAGAACCTCACAGGTAATAATCTTTAAAATGTTACCTAAACCATGTGCAAACTAGCAAAGATTCAGTTTAATGTGGTTCACAGGATTTTCAAATCCTGCTGAACTGAGGAAAGATTAATCTGTTCAATTAATATGGACCACTTAAACTGGAATGGCATCAAAGAAGGGGTAATGGAGTATTCAAGAAGGGCAAATTCAAAATGCTGAGAGAAATGTCAAGGCAACAGGGCAGAGTTATGGTTTTGTTAAATATAAACAATAGGTCAGGAAGCTGAACAAAGGTAATAATGGTACTAGCAATGAAGGTGACATCATGGGAAAACAAAAAAATTTAAGTTAACAGTGCCATACGCATTGCACGAAGCACTCAAAATAAAAGAATCAAGAGCACAGATAGAAGTAAAAGGATTTAATCTGTTCATTGTTTCAGAGACATGGTTTTAGAATGAGTGCTGATTAGTGTTAAATATTCAAGTCAAAAAGTGTGGTGCTGGAAAAGCACAGCCACTCAAGCAGCATCTGAGGAGCAGGATAATCAAGGTTTCAGGCATGAGTTCTTCATAAGGCTCATTACTGATTGAAGAGATCATGGTCGAAATGTCATCTCCCCTGCTCCTCAGATGCTGCCTGATCGGCTGTGCTTTTCCAGCACCACATTTTTCGACTCTGATGTCCAGCACCTGCAGTCCTCATTTTCTCCTGTTAAATATTGCCGGAAACTTATTTTTTGTAAAAGGAGGGATAGGTAAAACTGGCGAAGTAACAATGAGGGTAGCCTGATAATAAAAGATAATCTTAGCTTTGTAAAACAAAATGTAGAATCAATTTGAGGTGGTATTGAGAGAGAAAACAAGTGCCAGAAAGCACTATTGGAAGTAGTCCAAAAGCACCCCAACAATAGTTTTAGGTCAGCTAAAGCATAAATTGGAAAATTGAGATGCGTGTATCAGACATTACACTGTACAGTAATCATGAACATATTTAATTTTTATACAGATTCAACAAAATAGAAGTTTATTGTGCAAACAAAATCAAAATAAGCTTTCTCAATATAAAACAGGTTGAGAGATTTTGAAGCACAGAGCAAAGCATAATCCCATATATTCCCCAATATCATCACTTTCCAGTTACTCAAAGCAGAGACACTTTTCCCCATCAAATCTATAGAATTTAACTGCTTCTTTTCAGTTCCAGTCCTGTGGGTTATTTCTTTTGGCAAGTGACATCAGACTTTGACTTTCTTAGTCTTTTCATAATCTGCAGAGATCTAACTAAATAGTTCTGGCACAAAAGTTTCAAAACCTCATCCTTTCACTGAAGTACCTTATTTAATTAATTACTCTGCACAGTCTCCTTTTCTAGGAGAGATTATACTTGCATCAGACATTTTTTATTCTTTCTTAGGATGCGAATGTCACTTGCAGAACCAGCATTTATTGCCCATCCCTAAGTGCCCTGCAGAAGAGGAGGTCAACTGTCTTCTTGAATGGCTGGAGTTCACTTGCCGTCAGTACCTCTAGAATGCTGTTAGGGAGGGAAGTCCAGCATTTTAATAACAATGAAAGAATGGCAATATATTTCCAAGTCAGAATAGCGACTGGCTTGGAAAGGAGCTTGCAGATGATGGTGTTCCGATGTATCTGAAGCCCTTGCCGTTCTACACAGCAGTGGTTATGGGTTTGGAATTCGCTGTTGAAGCGGCTCTAATGAATTCCTGCTGTGTATCTTGTAAATGTACAAGCTGCTACTGAGCACTGGTCATAGAAGGAGTGAGTGTTTGTGATGGTGGTGCCAATCAAGGGGGTTGTTTTGTTCTGGATGGTGTCAAGTTGCAACTGTTGAAGCTGCACCCATCCAGACAAGTGGGGAACATTCAATCATACTCCTGACTTGTATCTTGTGGATGATTACTCAATGAAGGATTTCTAGCCTTTGACCTGCTTTGCAGGTGGGTTTTTACAATAACTGACAATAGTTTCATAGTCATCATTAGAATTTTAATTCCAGATTTCATTGCATTCGAATGACATCATATACTGCAGTGGGATTTGAACCCAGGTTCCTAGAATATTACTTGAAACATTCCATCTAAGAAGCCAGGAGGCTCCATGCACCAATTGCAGTCACATAAGGACTTCAGAGGTCTGCATAGCAGAAAAGAAATTAAAGGGAATGTTGATTGCCCAAGTATCTGGTGACCTTGTCCAATATCACTATGCCATTTCATCTCCACCATGAGGTCTCACTCAGGTCCCACTGAACTACCCAAAAGGTTTTGAACTATTTCTTTTAGAACTTGCTCATTCTCACATCTGCCAAGGTCTTAATATTTTCTCTCTCCAGTCAAACTCCCACAGTTCAAAAAAATCCCACATTGCGTACAAACTTCCTTTAACACTCCAGGAGTCATGGTTCCATAAAGTCTGACCTAATTATATTTTAAACCCCTTCATAAAAACAGAAGAACACTCATATGCCATTCGTCTGAAATCTGAACCATTAAAAAAGTCTAATATAAATCTCTCACATCTTTCATTACAATATCAAGGCAGAGATAGATTGAATTAAGTTTAAGGCTAAGGTCTTAAATCAGAAAAAATGGAAACAATGTAGGTAGAAAGGACAGGTCAGCTACAACAGCTTGGGAAACATTTGCAGGGCTTGGGTGTCACTGGCTGGCTAGCATTGATAGCTCATTCCCTATTTTCCCTTGAGAAGTGGTGGTGAGCTGCCTTCTTGAATCATTGCAGTCCACTTGCTGTGTGGTTATCCACAATGCCAGTAGGAAGGGAATTCCAGGATTTTGAGCCAACAACTGTGAAGGAATTGCAGTATATGTCCAAGTCAGGACGGTGAGTGGCTTGGAGGGGAACTTGCTGGTGGTGGTGTTCCCAAGTACCTGCTGCACCTGTCTTTCTAGATGGAAGTGATCATGGGTTTGGAAAGTGCTGTCAAAGGATCTTTGGTGAATTTCTGCAATACATCTTGTAGATAGTACACACAGCTACTACTGAGCGCCAGTGGTGGAGGGATTGAATATTTGTAGATGTGGTGCTGGTTAAGCAGGTAGCTTTGTCCTGGATGGTGTCAAGCTCCTTGAGTGTTGTTGGAGCTGCACCCATCAAGGCAAATGCTAGTATTCCATCTGACTCCTGACTTGTGCCTTGTAGATGGTGGACAGACTTTGGGGCGTCAGGAGGTGAGCTACTCACCGCAGTATCCCTAGTGTCTGACCTGCTCTTGTAGACACTGTGTTTATGTGGTAAGTCTAGTTGAATGTCTAATCAATGGTAACCCCAAGGATGTTGACAGTGGGGGATTCAGTGATCGCAATACCGCTGAATGTTAAGGGGCGGTGGTTCGAGTGTCTCTGGTCATTGTCTGGCGTTTGTGTGGCACCAATGTTACTTACCACTTGTCAGCCCAAATCCTGGATATTGTCCAGATCTTGTTGGATTTGATATACGGACTGCTTCAGTATCTGAGAAGTCGCAAATGGTGTTGAACACTGTACAATCATCAGCGAACATCCCCACTTCTGATCTTATGACAGAGGGAGGTCATTGATAAAGCAGCTGAAGTTGTTGTGCCTAGGACACTACCCCCAAGGGACTCCTGCAGAGATGTCCTGGAGCCGAGATGACTGACCATCTACAACCACAACCACTTCCTTTGTGCCAGATATGACTCTAACCAGTGCAGTGTTTGCCCCCATTGATTCCAGTTTTGCCAGAGCTCCTTGATGCCATACTCAGTCAATTGTCCAGGGATGTCACTCTCACCTCACCTCTGGAATTCAGCTCTTTTGTCCAGTTAAAGAAATAATTTAATATTTACAATGAACTTACATACAATTAATGAATAAAATCCCTTCAGTCAAAAAGTGATTCAACTGTGGCCGAAAACCTAAGATAGCAATATTATAAGGAAAAGCTTTGCAATATTATCAGAAAAATAATAAACTTAAGGATTTAGAGAATTCCAGAATTCAGCAATAAATTGATTAAAAGAAACAAATATGAGTAAACTAGTGAGAGACAAAGAAAATTATGATAGCTTGTGTAAGCATATTAAAAAGGTATAGATCAGCAAAAGTAACCATGTGTCCCCTATAAGGAAAGTGAGGAGAAATCAGAACGGAAATAAAGAAAGAACAGAGACATTAGGCATACACTTTGCACGCAACTTCACAGTAAAAATCCGAATATGATAGAGCCATTGATTCTCCTCTGTCTGTCCTCTAATTACAAGCTCAGAAACCTCAAGTTGATCGGTCAAACACCATTTCAACATTCTAGAAAAGTGGGAACCAAGAGTCAGGTGAGAATGAGGAACTGACAGAATTAATATTAGAACAAAGTAAGTATTGGAGAAATTAATTGGACTAAAATCAACTGGATCTCTGATTGCCTTTATCCTACAATTTTAAAAGAAATGGCTACACAGAGTGGATGCAGTAGTCTTGATCATTGAGCATTCACCGAATTTTATAATAGGCTAAGTTAACTGTAACTAGTCACTCACAGTAGAAGAGACCATACAGTTCATGAACCCTCACACATTACATACCTAGAGTTTGCCTTACATACTCAATATCTTTCCACCCATGGATAGAAAGGTAGCAAGCCTAAGAACAGATAGAAAATAGGGAGCTATAGATCAATTGGTATGACATAAGTAACAGGGAAAATACTAGTCGCTATTATGAATAAGGAAGGCACTTATAAAATCATAAATCTGCTACAGCCTACATGGACTTATTATAAGAAAATCATGCTTGAGGAATTTGAGTGAGGCTGTGACATTTTAATTAGCAGAATGGATGAAGGAGAACCAATGAATTTTGATTTTTAGAAAGTGCTTGAAAAGGTACCAAACAACTTGTACTTCTATAGCGCATTCAATATAGTCCAACATCCCAATGTGTTTCTCTGGAGAATAAGAATCATTTGAACTGAGTCACATACTCCTGTTGTAAGCTGCAATTCCACCATAGCTCAAGGTGGAATTCAGTACAATTGCAAGATGGTGAGTGCATTCAGGGCATTGCTAAAACTTTTGACGACAAATTTCAGTATCAACAATATTTAGCAATCTGGTCCAAAGTCCCTGGAAGAGTCCTCTAATCTCCCAAATGTTGACTTCCATTTTCAAAAGTTCAACTGAACAGAACAAAGAAGTAACAATCTTTCCATTCCACAAATCAAATTGTACAAGTTGGACTTATTGAACCTCTTAGCTAATTAATAAAAGTTCTATAGTATAACTTAGCCTGTGAAGTAGTTTACATCAGTAAAGCCTATCAGACTATTTGGAGATCTGCCCATTCTCTCTCTTTGCCTTTGACTGGATTCAGTTACTGCAATCTGTGGAAATAGTGCAAATTTATTAACAGGCTAAGTTAACTGTAACTAGTCACTCACAGCAGAAGAGACCATACTGTTCACAAGCCCTCACACATTACATACCTAGAGTTTGCCTTTACATACTCAATATCTGAGTCACTAAGTCCAGCAATAAACAAATTTGTGTACTTTGACTTCTAATAATTCCTTGCCTGAGAAATGACAAAGTTAAAAATGTAGTTACCGTATTGATTTATTAACAGATTATTGTTTATTACAATTAGAAAAGTACACAGAAGCAAATGATAATTAGATACACAGAATTTAGCTTCTACATCTTAGAATACAGGTATAAAGAATACACTACACTAACTGTAATAAAATGTTACATTCAGGCGCAGCAAACTATTAGGAATATTTAACAGGGGATACAATTTAACAGGGGATACAATTTAAAAATAAATGAACCTTACCATTATTTTATTTGAGGAGAACAGGATCTTGCTGACTTTTGCTTTGTCTTTCTGCTAGCTCTAGAACAATAGCTGAATTGGATATACTTTTCAATTTCAATCATATTTTCTAATCACTTTGAAGCTCACCAAGCAAGCATTAAGTATTTCCCCTGTTTGCATCAAGCTCCCCTAACATCCACAGGTCAACAGGTAATATCTGTATTCTCGGAAAATGTCTGCAAGGTGCTAACTCAGGAAGTTCAAATGGCTTCTTCCTGTGCAATTGCAACTGAACAGCTGGACTGTTACTTAGTTGCTCCAGGTCTTTGGAACTAATAGGACATCAATCTTGAACCTTTACTCTTTCGTCCCCTGTAATTCTGTACAGCAACAAACACAAGGTATGCCTGCATTTTAATTGATAATAAATGTTTTGTTTTTATTTATAAACAATATATTTTTCCCAGGAGTAACAGTTCAAATCTACTACTAGTGTGGCTGAGCAGTCTAAGGTTCAGTGACTCATTGACAAGGACATCCTTTGTACTTTCCAACCTTTAACCATTTAAGAAGTACTCTGCATATCTGTTTCTCCTACCAAAGTGGATAACTACCCTATTGATCTCTGCCTGAGCTTCTCATCTGTGATGTGACCAGTTACCTATCTGTAGAGCTGTCTTCCTTGTGGATGTATAATAGTGACTCCAGTTGCTGTTCAAGTTGGTTTCAGGTTCCAGTGTTTTTGGAGGCATGGGTTTGAATGCCATTTTGCTAGTAGACTGTCATTCATTGGCCTTCTCGTCTTGCTGAGTAAGCTGCACAGAGTGAGGGAGACTTCACTGGAGTGGGACTGAGACAGATCGCCAGAGCGAGATGTGAGCAGCAGGGGAAATAAAGCATTGATCAAGAGGTTTACCTGTACTGAGATCAATGGTGGTGTGACCTAACGAATGCAGAGAAATCAATTGATTGGAGAATAGATTTGGTCAATAGCTCCCATCTTTAAAGTAAAAGTTGGGTATTTAGTGTGTCTTTAAGTTTGTAGACTTTTTCTGTTTTTTGGAGAAATTGCTTGTTGAATTTTCATAATAAGTCTATACTTCCTTGAAAGGCAACAATTAGTTTTTTTTAAGATTTGCAAGATGGCAGGTCAGAAGAGCCAAGTAGAGAGCATATCCTGCGGTACGTTTGAAGTCAAGGACATTCTATGCGCCCCAGACAAACAAATCTGCAGGAAGTGTCACCAGACACATGAGCTTAAGCTCCAGGTTTCAGAGCTTGAACAGCAACTGGAGTCACTATTATACATCCACAAGGAAGACAGCTATACAGATAGAGAACTGGTCACATCACAGATGAGAAGCTCAGGCAGAGATCAATAGGGTAGTTATCCACTTTGGTAGGAGAAACAGATATGCAGAGTACGTCTTAAATGGTAAAAGGTTGGAAAGTACATCTGTACAAAGGATGTCCTTGTCAATGAGTCACAGAAAGCGAACATTCAGGTGCAGCAAGCTATTAGGAATACTTAATAGAGGGTACAATTTAAAAATAAAGAGAATGCCATTTGGTCCAAGATGAGGAATTATTTTTAAACTCAGAGTTGCAAATCTTTGGAATTCTCTAGCACAGAGGATTATGGAAGCTCAGTCCTTCAGTATGTTTAAGGTAGAGATCATTAGCTTTCTGATTACCAGTGGTGTGCAGAGTTACGGGAATGGAGTGGGTAAAAGGCACTGAAGTGTTTGACTAGCCATATTGTATTGAATAGCAAGACAGGCTCAATGACCTACTCCTGTTCCTATATTCCTAAAACAAAATATTAAACAATGAGAACCAATTTGAAGTAATTGAAGGAAACTGAACTTTATTTTTAAAGGACCACACAGGATAAAAGAACTCTGGAGTAAATGATAAATCAGTCCCCAGTCAAGGTTATAGTGCAGTGAATTTCCCCAGCTCCCCACCCTAATCTTGTCATTCGTCCTTATCACTCAACGAAAAATCCCTCAAAATCTTATTTATAGTCTTCATAAAATTCCTATTTTCTGAATGTGAAAACTGGAAGAAATTGAAATAAGCACTAAATTAGTTAAATAAAAGCAAAATACTGCAGATGCTAGATATGGAGTCATAGAGTCATAGAGATGTACAGCATGGAAACAGACCCTTTGGTCCAACTCTCTGAAACAAACAGAGAGCTGGTGAAACTCAGCAGATTAAGAGTCATCATACCAGACTTGAAATGTTAACCATTACTTTCGCCATAAATGCTGCCAAACCGGAGTTTCTCTAGCATTCTTTCTCTTTGTTTAATCATATCAAAGAATCTCTCCAGTATGGAAGCAGGCCATTCGGCCCACTGAGACCACATTAACCCTCCAAAAAGCATCCCACTCAGACCCATCCTTCTCCCCTATTCCTCCAACCTTACATTTCTCATGGCTAATCCAACTAGCTTTGCACATCAATGGACTCAATGGGCAATTTAGCATGGCCAATCAACCTAAACTGCACATCAATGGACTAAGTTAAAAATCACACAACACCAGGTTATGGTCCAACAGCTTTATATGGAAGACCTAGTTTTCGGAACACTGCTCCTTCATCAGGTAGCTCATGGGGCAGGATCATAAGACACAGAACTAATAGCACAAGATCATAGTGTGTCAAGCAACTGATACAATATGTTGAATAAACCTAGATTGCTGTTAAGACTTTTAATCTTTTAAAATGGGTTACAGGTTTCAATGAGAGGAAGCCGGAGCACCCAGAGGAAACCCTTGCGGACGTGAGTAGAATATGCAAACTCCACACAGTCACCCAAGGTGGAATCAAACCCAGATCCCTGGCACTGCCAAGCAGCAGCACTAACCACTGAGCCATTGTACTGCCCAAAGTTAATTAACTATTTGTAACAGACACCATTTCGCATAAGCATGACTGAGAAGGCTGGAGAAAGCACAGCAAAGTTTGTTAGACTGATTCACAGAGTAACAGGGTTCTGATGGTGGAAGTTTGAGTAAACTAGGTCTATATTTTCAGAAGTGAGAAGAGTGTAAAGCTCATTCAAAGATTTGACAGGGAAAGAATCAAAGACACTGAAAGGTTATTTCCTGTACTGTGGAAATTGGAAAGGGGACACAGATTGAGGATAAGGAACTGAGATAAAGAGATTTTTTTTCACTCAAAGGATGGTGATTTTATTATAATTCCCAGCCCCAGGGACTTGACGATGCTCTATTGTTAAACTGTGCTCAGTTTTGAAGGAAGATCACTGAACCTGAAACATTAACTCTGTTTTCTCTCCATAGATGCTGCCAGATGTGTTCAGTCTTCCAGCAATTTCTGTTTGTGTTTCAGTCCACTGAGTACAGTTTTGGTCTCCTTATTTAAGGAAGAATTGGAAGCAATTCAGAAGAGGTATATTAGATTGATAAATGGATTATCTTATGAGGAAAGGTTTTAAAGACTGCTACTTTCACTGGAGTGTAGAAGAGTGAGGGGATGACTTAATTGAATTACATAAGATCCAAATCAGTCTTGACAAGGAGACATGGAACTGCTGAAAACTAATGGTCCTCTTTAAGAGCTAGGGTCAGGAGAATTTTATTCTTTCAGAGGTTTGTGCACTTTGGAAATCTCTGCATCAAGTTTTTTTATTCTGGCCAGGCCAGTATTATTTCCAACTATATTTGTGAAAAGAGTATTGTTATGGGTCTGGAGTCACATGTAGGCCAGACCTGATGAGGATGTCAGTTTCCATCCCAAAAGGACATTAGTGAACCAGACAGGTTTTTCTGAAAATCAACAATTGTTTCATGTCATCATTAGACCCTAATTCCAGATTTTATTTGCTGAAAGCCCAATTTTAATAAGTGTATATCTTTACAACATGCTCAAAAGATTATTTTATGTGGATAAACGCACTTAGACAAATAGAACATGGAATGGAGGTAGCCATGGAGTTGTGCAGTCTTCTTAATAATAGGCAGAATTTCTGTCTTCTGGACTTTCGTCCACTATTGCGTTCATTGACATTTCTCTTTCTCAGTATTAAAAAGGCCACCCTCCTAGTGTTTGGGTCTATGCAGCTGCTTCTTCTTGAAGTAGGAGTTAGTCAGGTGTGTGGAAATTTTTACTCCTGACAGTTGAATCTTTATAGATGTTGCAATGACAAATTTCTAGTGAACTCTCTGCAGTGGGGCATGGTTGAGAGCCAGAGGACCAGTAACAAGCAATAGGGCACAATTAAACTGCTTCAGAAAAATCACTCACTTGCACCTATGGAAAGCAGTAAGCATACAGTCCCTGGATGACGGATACATGAAGGTGCCTTTCGTGCTGTCTGAAAGGTTTGTTATCATAGCTACTCCTTTTGTAAAGGACATCTTCAGAGTGGTTACGGTGTGGCATTTTGACGATTTTCATGACATGATTACCTCCATTTTTGGTAATGTACAAGCTTGGTAATTGAAAAAGGGGTATTTTCCTTCAACATCTTCTCACTGACCTAGGAGCTCTGTATTTTTACTTGGGCATGGCTCTCCTTGCATACACGGCAGAGTGGAAATATCTACCATGGTCCTAAGCCACAGGGTGACTTGGTTTCTTTCGTTTCTTTGTCTTTTCCACCAGCGGTTCCTTCTCTCCTTCACCTGTCACTGAATTCAAATTCCACTAACTCCCATGGTGGGATTCAAATCCAGGTACCCAGAACATTCCCTGGGTCTCTGGTGTTGAAAACAGCGTCATTGAATGTTTTCAAAACAGAAGTATATCCTCGGCATGGACGAAGTGGACCAAGAGGTCTGCTTCTGTGCTGTACATCGCTATGACTCTGTCTTGTGAGGTAAGTGATTCAAAAGTAATTTGGGGGTGCACAGGAATATGGAATCCCAAATGCAAACAGATCAGCCATAATTTTCTGAATAGCAGGGTGGCAGGGTCAAGGGACCAAATAGCCTACATCTTCTTCCAACTTCTATGTCTGTGTCTATTTAATGCTAGTGGGAATATCTACCATGGTCCCATGGTACCATGTCTATTTAATGCTAGATAGACAGATTAATGTCTGTTAGGGAATTAAGGAACACGGAGAGTGGACAAGAAACTGGAGTTGAAGTTGAAGGTCACCTATAATCAGAGAGTCATAGCATCATAGAGATGTACAGCACGGAAACAGACCCTTTGGTCCAACTCATCCATGCCAACCAGATATCCCAACCTAATCCATTTGCCAGCACTTGGTGCATATCCCTCTAAACCGTTCCTATCCATACACCCATCCAGACACCTTTTAAATGTTGTAATTGTACCAGCCTCTACAACTTCCTCTGGCAGCTCATTCCATAAATGTACTACCCTCTAGTGAAAAGGTTGCTCCTTAGGTCCCTTTTATATCTTTCCCCTCTCACCCTAAACCTATGCCCTCTCCTTCTGGATTCCCCCATCCCAGGGAAAAGACATTGTCTATTTATCCTATCCATGCCCCTCACGATTTTATAAACTTCAATGAGGTCAGCCCTCAGCCTTTGATGCTCCAGGGAAAACAGTCCCAGTCTATTCAGCCCCTCCTTATAGCTCAAATCCTCCAACCCTGGCAACATCTTTGTAAATATTTTTGGAACCCTTTCAGGTTTCACAACATTGGCGACCAGAATTGCACGCAATATTCCAACATGAACTCCCAACTCCTACACTCAATGCTCTGACCAATAAAGGAAAGCATACCAAACGCCGCCTTCACTATCCTATCTACCTGTAACTCTGCTTTCAAGGAGCTATGAACCTGCACTCCAAGGTCTCTTTGTTCAGCAACACTCCCTAGGACCTTATCATTAAGTGTGTAAGTCCTGCTAAGATTTGCTTTCCCAAAATGTACCACCTTGCGTTTATCTGAATTAAACTCCATCTGCCACTCCTCAGCCCATTGGCCCATCTGATCAAGATCCCATTGTACTCTGAAGTAACTTTCTTCCCTGTCCACCACACCTCCAATTTTAGTATCCTCTGCAAACTTACTAACTATACCTCCTTTGTTCACATCCAAATCATTTATATAAATGATAAACAGTAGTGGACCCAGAGTGATCCTTGTGGCACACCACTGGTCACAGGCCTCCAGTCTGAAAAGCAACCCTCCACCATCCTCTGCCTTCTACCTTTGAGCCAGCTCTGTAACCAAATGGCTAGTTCTCCCTGTATTCCATGAGATCTAACCTTGCCAACCAGTCTTCCATGGGGAACCTTGTTGACCGTCTTACTAAAGTTTCATATAGATCATACCCACTGCTCTGCCCTCATCAATCCTTTTTGTTACTTTTTCAAAAAACTCAATCAAGTTCGTGAGACATGATTTCCCACACACAAAGCCATGTTGACTGTCTCTAAGTCCTTGCCTTTCCAAAAAGGTGTAAAACCTGTCCCTCAGGACTCCCTCCAACAACTTGCCCACCATCGACATCAGGCTCACCAGTCTATAGTTCCCTGGCTTGTCCTTACCACCATTCTTAAATAATGGTATCACATTAGCAAACCTCCAGTCTTCTGGCACCTCACCTGTGACTATCGATGATACAAATGTCTCAGCAAGAGGCCCAGCAATCACTTCCCTAGCTTCCCACAAAATTCTGGGTTACACTTGATCAGGTCCTGGGGATTTATCCATCTTTATGCGTTTCAAGACATCCAGCATTTCCTCCTCTGTAATATGGACATTTTTCAAGACGTCACCATTTATTTCCCTGCATTCTATATCTTCCATGTCCTTCTCCACAGTAAACACTGATGCAAAATACTTATTTAGTATTTCCCCATCTCCTGTGGCTCCACACAAAGGTCGCCTTGCTGATCTTTGAGGGGTCTTATTCTCTCCCTCGTTACCCTTTTGTCCTTAGTGTATTTATAAAAACCCTGTGGATTGTCCTTAACCCTATTTGCCAAAGCTATCGCATATCCCCTTTTTGCTGTCCTGATTTCCCTCTTACATATACTCCTACTTCCTTTATACTCTAAGGATTCACTCTATCTATTCTGTCTATACCTGACATTGCCTTCTTCTTTTTCTTAACCAAACCCTCAATTTCTTCAGTCATCCAGCATTCCCTATACCTATCAAACTTACCTTTCACCCTAAAAGGAACATACTGTCTCTGGACTCTTGTTATCTCATTTCTGAAGGCTTCCCATTTTCCAGCCATCTCTTTACCTGCGAACATCTGCCCCCAATCAGCTTTTGAAAGTTCTTGTGTAATACTGTCAAAATTAGCCTTCCTCCAATTTAGAACTTCAACTGTTCGATCTGGTCTATCCTTTTCCATCATTATTTTAAAACTAATAGAATTACGGTCGCTGGCCCCAAAGTGCTTCCCCACTAACACCTCAGTCACCTGCCCTGCCTCATTTTCCAAGAGTATGTCAAGTTTTGCACCTTCTATAGTAAGTATATGCACATACTGAATCAGAAAATTTTCTTGTGCACGCTTAACAAATTCCTCTCCGTTTAAACCCTTAACACTATGGCAGTCCCAGTCTATCTTTCAAAAGTTAAAATCCCCTACCATAACCACCCTTTTATTCTTACAGATAACTGAAATCTCCTTAAAAATTTGTTTCTCAATTTCCCACTGACTATAAGGGGGACTATAATACAATCCCAATAAGGTGATCATCCCTTTCTTATTTCTCCGTTTCACTCAAATAACTTCCCTGGATGTATTCTGGGAATATCCTCCCTCATTACTGCTGTAATACTATCCCTTATCAAAAACACCACTTCCCCATATGTCTTGCCTCCCTTTCTATCCCTCTTATAGCATTTGTATCCCGGAACATGAGACTGCTAGTCCTGTCCATCCCTGAGCCATATTTCTATAATTGCTATGATATTGCAGTGCCATGTTCCTAACCATGCCCTCTCTGTTAGGCCTCATGCATTGAAATAAATGCAGTTTAATTTATCAGTCCTACCTTGATCTCTGCTTTGTTCTTGCCTGCCCTGACTGTTTGACTCTTTTCTTTTCTCAACTGTACCAGACTCAGATTGATCTCTTTCCTCAGTATCTCGCTGGGTCCCACCCCTCCTCCTTACTAGTTTAAATCCTCCTGAGCAGTTCTAGCAAATCTCCCTGCCAGTATATTAGTCCCCTTCCAATTCAAGTACAATCCGTCCTTCTGTACAGGTCACTTCTACCCCAAAAGAGATTCCAATGATCCAAAAATGTGAATCCTTCTCCCATACACCAGCTCTTCAGCCATGCATTCATCTGCTCTACCCTCCTATTCCTATTCTCACTAGCTCACAGCACCGGGAGTAATCCAGCTATTTCAATCCTCGAGGACCTCCTTTTTAAAATTCCTACTTAACTCTCTACATTCTCCCTTCAGAATCTCATCCATTTCCTTTCCTATGTCGTTGGTTCCAATGTGTACAATGACGTCCTGCTGGCCCCTCTCCCCTTTGAGAAAAGTTTGCACCCTCTCTGAGACATCCTTGATCCTGGCACCAGGGAGGCAACACACCATTCTGATTTTTCGCTGCTGGCCACAGAAATGTCTGTCTGTACTTTGGACTAGAGAGTTCCCTATCACAATCGATCGCTTGCAACCCGATATACCCGATGTACATTAGAGCCAGTCTTGATACCAGAAATTTGATTGTTTGTGCTACATTCCCCTAAAAGTCCATCACCCCCTACATTTTCCAAATCAACATACTTGTTTGAAATGGAGAAAGACACAGAAGACTCCTGTACTACCCTCCTACCTTTCTTGAAGGTAACCCATCTACCTAACTGTATCGGCAGCTTTTCTCCCTTCCTATAACTGCTATCCATCACACTCCCAGCTCTTGTAAATTCCTTATTGCCTCTAATTGTCGTTCTAACCGATATTGAATAGCAAATAGGCAGATTGTCTTCTCCTGCTCCTCTTATTTCTTATATTATTGTACTTCTTATTTTCTTATATATTATTGTACATTCAAAATCAATCCCAAAATCAGCAGTAAGTTCACTCCCTATTTATTTTGCTTCACTGTTTCTAGTTCTTTGTATCCAATTTAATTATTCCTATGGAGCTCCCACTAATTGACAAATTACAGACAAAAAACACATGACAGTAAGATGCAATTATTGGTAATGTTGCTCCTAAACTAATAAGTGTTTTATTACAGATTTCTCTTGTTCAAATGCATGTTTTGCAAACAATCAAAATATGGCACTGTCTTCGCCATTCTTGTTTCGCTCCTGGTGCTCACTATTTTAGAAGTCCAGAATCAATTGTTTTTAGAATATCCCATCAATTGGAGGAAACTTTGTTACATTTATTCATTTACACAGCAGGACTGGAAAGTGTAAATTAAGAATATAAAGTACAAGTTGTGCAACCTCTCGGCATTCTACCTGCCCATGGCGTACACATCTCTGCAAGTAATTTTGGAGAGCCGGGATGTAAGAAAGGTTAGAGAAGCAAGAGAGAATGGAGTGTTTTCTTCAATGATCTGTCACATTTGCATACATGCAGCTAGTTCACTTTCAATATGGTACTAGCTTAATCGCTCCAGAGTCAACTGACAAAGGAAGCTTAGTACAAACTTCTTGCAGCTGCTGAGATTGATTCATTGCTTTGCAACTTCAGGAAATTATTTTTCAAAAATATTATTTCTCAAAGCTGTAAAATGTCTCAACAATATTTTCATAATACTGGTCAGCTTGGGTAGAGACAGCCACATTTGGTTGTGGCCAATCTACTCGAGTACATGATCATGATGAAAGATCTAAAGTAAGTATGTCATTCACACATCACAAGCCTTAAGTCATGATCATGAGTCAGAATGAGGAAGCTCATGACGAGGCTTCTTTAGGAATGAAACACACCATTACTTGACATTGATCAAAATGTTGGGCCTCCACTGCCTAAGAACCCTGGCCAATTTGCTGATAAAATGGTATTATGATGCTGGTTCTCTGTTTGTCATAACTCTACTGTTGAATCTTTTTTTTCAATGATAGACTGTTAACACGAATATATATTAGCAACTCTAAATTACTGCATCATAAAGTTAGTCATTCTATAGGGCATTCAAGTTTTTTTGTCCTTGTAGGTGACTGAGATTTGTACCTTTTGAGCATCATGTCCCAACGATTAAATGGCTTAAAAGTGCAACTTTAGAGAAACTGAGTGAACTTTCCCAGTGTGGTGGCCCAATCAGACTTACCCCTGACTCCAGCTCATTTTGTGATTTCAGCACACGTACATTATTGTGACAAGTGTGTCTGCCTGAAGTAAGGTAGAGATTGGAGATCTCCAGTAGTCTTACAGTATAACACTGTGAGAAACCTCAGCAGGATGGGCTGCATAATTCAAGAGGGCTGAATGAATATCTGAATAGGGACGTAACACCTGTTGTGACATATAGTGTTTCCTGTATTCCATGATTAGTCAGATAGACTGCATTGGTCTTGTTCATTCTGATGTAAACTAAGAACCGTACCAGAATCCTTCCAACAGACTGTATTGTTAGGCCCAGGAAGAAATAGAAAATATAAAAAATACCTGGATTTGACCACATGAGAGTTTACCCATGTCATATTTAAGTACTGTTGGAATATGAATTTCAGTAAGAAATGCTCAAATAGTCTACGAAATGGGGATTGGTCACAAACAATAAAGTGAAATCTAACACTGGAAAATGTGAACTTTCTGACATTACACAACTTCATATGATTTAATTTTCAAAAGTGTGTCTGTAAGTGACTCTGCCAATCCAATTCAAATCAAAAACCAAACTTGCCAAACACTATTAAGAACTGCCTGATCTAGGCTACTGCATTGTAACAATAACAAAGCTACCATTTCACACAATACACAATTAGATTGCTTTTTATGTCTGGCATATGAGAGAGAGAGAGATGGATCAATTCAGATCCAGAAATCCATCTACTGTCTGGAACCAGATCAAATGGGAACAGATCCTAAAACTTGTTTGCTCATCGGTGTAGTATTTTATCTGTTAGGTTTCACTGATCTTCAGCTAGATATATTCAACGGAATCAACTGTCCTGATCTCTCAGTGATCTATTTCCCATAGAACATAAAGTGGGGTTTTTTTTTCGGTAAAGGTTTGTCAGCAAACAGACAGTATCATTCAGGGGGAACAGTACAGACAGCGATGGAGCTCTGGCTCTGGGGTCTGGGGTCTGGCTGTAGCCCTGAGGACCCTCACAGCTGGGCCTTGATAACAGTCCCACTCACACCGGCTTAAAACACAGCTGTTACTTACCCCCACAGACACGCTCCGTGTCAGGAGCATATACTGCTTCTTCTGTTAATGCCGGAGCCCGGCCCCCATGTCAGATGAACACCAAGAGAAAAACTCCACCTCATCGTCGGCTTCCCACACACACAACATTACACAGCGTCCCCTGCAGCCCCGCTCAACTCGGAGAGTGGACTCCACGCACACTGCCACCTGCAGCAGTGGAGGGACATGACACACCGCACAACAACCCAGCGTGAACTCCACACACACTGCCACCTGCAGCAGCGGAGGGACATTAAACACCGCACAACACCCAGAGTGAACTCCACACACACTGCCAGCTACAGCAGCGGAGGGACATTAAACACCGCACAACACCGAGTGTGAACTCCACACACACTGCCACCTACAGCAGCGGAGGGACATTAAACACCGCGCAACACCCAGAGTGAACTCCACACACACTGCCACCTACAGCAGCGGAGGGACATTAAACACCGCGCAACACCCAGAGTGAACTCCACACACACTGCCACCTACAGCGGCGGAGGGACATTAAACACCGCACAACAACCCAGCGTGAACTCCACACACACTGCCACCTACAGCAGCGGAGGGACATTAAACACCGCACAACACCTAGTGTGAACTCCACACACACTGCCACCTACAGCAGCGGAGGGACATTAAACACCGCACAACACCCAGAGTGAACTCCACGCACATTGCCACCTACAGCAGCGGAGGGACATTAAACACCGCACAACACCCAGTGTGAACCCCACATACAGCGCCACCTGCAGCATTGCAGGGACAACAAGTCCCACACAGCGCGAATCACGGAATTCCAGTCGCAGCGCCACCTGCAGAACCGAAGGGACAACAAACCCTGAGAGAGCTGCAAGTTTAACAGAAGTACGTACACATTGACAAGTTAAGCCGATGATCAGGAGTTTGATTGCAAAGTTGTGTTACCTCGTGTGTTTTGCAGTAACCGTAGGACCACCGAGGGAGCTGCGAGAGGAGAGTTTGAATGACAAAGGGGTTAGTTTTACAGAGCCAAAGGGAAAGGTGATGCAGAAAGAAAAGAAACAGAGACTAGTAATCAGCAAGTGATCTTTGCTCTTCTTCAAATCGTGTATAAAAGTACCTAATATCCAGCCACTTAAAAAGCAAAGAAGCTTCAGGTTGTAACTGAAGGAGTACCACTTTACAGTGTGAGCTTGCATTGCATTCCGTTGGAAGGCAGGATTTCCCTGTAAGTATATATTATGCAAAATGGTGGGGATTGAGGGTTGCCAGTGTAATATCACTGATTCAGATAGGAGGTGGGGATAAACTGCCTAACTAGAAATAGTTATTTGTGGCAGACTGTCAGACACCAAATTTAACCCTGTCTTATTGAATAGAGTTAAAAATCAAACAATATTTGGAAATACGAGCTTTCGGAGCACTGTCAAAAGGATAATGGAATCTTGTCTAGAAAGTTGTCAGTGAGCAAGCTGTGATGTTGTCATTGAAGGAATAAAACATTGATCTTGCACCCAAAAAAATGATGGGAAAGGGTTTCAGTCCAGAAACATGGAATTCTTCAGATGCTGTGTGGTCTAACAATGCAGAATAAGGCTTATTGTTCTGATAGGATCTGTCCTAAAGAAAACCAGATCAATAGACTTGGCTTCCAGTCAAGATCAGAGTGGTGCTGGAAAAGCACATCAGGTCAGGCAGCATCCGAGGAACAGGAAAATCGACGTTTCGGGCAAAAGCCTTTCATCAGGAATGAGGCTGGGAGCCTCCGGGATGAAGAGATAAATGCGAGGGGGGTAGGGGTGGGGCTGGGGAGAAGGTAGCTAAGAAGATAGGTGGATGGAGGTAGGGTTGGAGGTGATAGGTCGGAGAGGATAGGTGGGAAGGAAGATTGGCAGGTAGGACAGATCATGAGGATGGTGCTGAGTTGCTGTGTTGGAACTGGGGTAAGGTGGGCAGAGGGGAAATGAGGAAACTGGTGAAGTCCACATTGATGCCCTGGATTGAAGTGTTCCAAGACAGAAAATGAGGCGTTCTTCCTCCAGGTGGTGAGGGAGTGGCAGTGGAGGAGGCCCAGGACCTGCATGTCCTCGGCAAAATGGGAGGGGGAGTTGAAATGTTTGGCCACGGGGAGGTGTGGTTGGTTGGGGCGGGTGTCCCGGAGATGTTCCCTAAAGCGCTCTGTGAGAAAGCGTCCAGTCTCCCCAATGTAAAGGAGACCACATCGGGTGCAACGGGCATAATAAATAACATTTGTGAATGTGCAGACTTGGCTTCCATTCAGATGGAGGGGGCAGGACAGAGCTGCAAGTAGAGAGTCTGCAGTTCATAGTTACTTTGAGCCAACTGCATGCTCTATTTATGGCCTGAGAGAGGGCCTGATCCAATTTGGGATGTGTCTGATCTCTGAACTACAGAGGAGGGAAATGTTGTAAGATTAATATTCGTTCACCATATATTTGCTGCCACGATCCTGTTTTCTGGTAGGAATCAACGGAGCCTGTTTGGTTGAATGAGAAGAGCCTTTTGTCATATGCAAGGTATAGTTTATTTCATAATAGCAGCTTAGTACAAGTTACATTGGTATTCTTACTGAGTGTATGAGAGGGATCTCAATGTTAGGTCTTACTCCTTCAAAATCCAAAGTTGATCCCCTGCCTGCATCCATGTGACATCATATTGGGCGTTGCTTAATGTGTATCTCAGCATTAACCTATCCAGACATTTACACCTTTGCACAACATTTCCCCCAAGACTTTCCCCTGTATACATTATATTATACATTTGTGCACACATTATATTTAGTTCTACTGTTTCTCCTCTCAACTCTCTGACTTCACAAAATCAGGTGATCTGCAAGTTACATCATTCTGCCAGAATGCATTCTCCTTGACTCAGACAATTGGTAGGCCTCTGGATTAAAAACTGTTATCTTTGATTCTGTTCTTAGTGTGGGGTTTGTAACTCCCTTTACACTGGAAGACATTTTCATAGAATACCTACAGTGTGGAAGCAGGCCATTTGGACCAACGAATCCACATTGACCCTCCAAACAGCATCCCACCCAGACCCAAGCCTCTACCGTATCGCTGTAACCCTGCATTTGCCATGGCTAATCCACCTAGCCTGTACGTCCTTGGACTCTTTGAACACTTTATCTCTTGGATTCCCTTCACTCAGGACATCTTGTTTGCTGAAACACGAGTTGCTCTTATAATGATTGTAATGAAGTTGGCCAGGTGGATCTCATAGAATATGAGTTCCTTGATTGTTGCTGTTATTCTGGTCCAATCGGGGAGCCTTGGCTGGCAGACAATAGCAAGAGTGTCAGACATCCAGCTCACTCTGAGAGCTGGCTCTGATGGAGCTGGATCAGTGTCAAGGACTCTCCACAAATAAGTAAAGGGTGACTTGGTGACAGGATACTCACCTCTGTGGAGTTATTTAAGCTTCATAGTAATATATAGAAGATATTTAATCACATGATTTCCTTTGCAGAGGACAACTGTCCAGTTCAAACAGGTTCTTTCTTTTTTGCAATATCTTGGATCTCTGAACTAAATACTTTTCATTTTTTGATAGTATCCTGGTTCTCTGAACCAAGCAATTTCTTTTGACCATGTCCTACATCTGTGGGTGTTGGTTATCTGATCTCAGTGGAAACTTCCATGAAATTGTATACACCACCTCTTCAATCTGTCTTTTTAAAATTCATTTATGGTATATGGGCATCATTGGCTAGGTCAGCATTAATTTCCCATTCCTAATTGCCCAGAGGGCAGTTAAGAGTCAACCACATTACTGTGGGTTTGGAGTCACTTGTAAGCCAGACCAGGTAAGGACAGCAGATTTCCTTCCCTCAAGGACATTAGTGAACCAGTTGGGTTTTTCTAGCAATCAACAATGGATTCATGGTCATCATGAGACTCTTAACTCCACATTTTCATTACATTCAAATTCCACCTCCTGTCATGGCGGGATTCAAATCCAAATTCCCAGTACATTACCTGGTCTCTAGATTCAGTGATTCAGTTCAGTGATAATATCACTTGGCCATCACCTTCCCTGTGTGTGCCAACGTTTATTCACAATTTGCCAGTAAATCTGTGTTGAAATTTATAGACTTTTTACTTCAACTGAGAATTAGCTTGGACACTTTTGTTGACTTACAGTAATTGCATTTCTGGTGAAACCAACATTTGTTTTTCAGTCATACTCCTTGAGGATTATTTCTTGCTTGGCATGATGTCTGTCACAGGTACTAAGCATTTTTCCTAGGAAGTGACAGGAATAAAATGTTTTTTTTATTTTAGATTCCCTACAGTGTGGAAACAGGCCCTTCGGCCCAACAAGTCCACACCGACCCTCCAAAGAATAACCCACCCAGTCCCATTTCCCTTTGACTAATTACCTAACACTGTGGTCAATTCACCTGACCTGCACATCTTTGGACTGTGGAAGGAAACCGGAGTACACAGAGGAAACCCACGCAGGCATGGGGAGAATGTGCAAACTCCACACAGACAGTCACTCAAGGCTGGATTCGAACCTGGGACCCTGCTACTGTGAGGCAACAGTGCTAACCACTGAGCCACCGTGGCACCCACATTTGCTTGAACTTGCATCTTCTCAGCATCTGACGCAAGGTTCACGTCAGTCATCACTATATCTGTTGCAGTCTGAATAATACCAGTTGAGGAATCATGAATGAGCTCAGTGGTGTAGACTGCTGTTTTATTATCTCATCATTTGTGCATCAAGACGTAGCTTGGCTGGTGATGAGAGTGGCATTACCTGTGAGATCCTTCATGTACGCCCGGACTCTCTGTGCCACTACACTTTGCCCTTGAAGTGGCAGGGACGTTGATGATGGAGAGAGTGTCACACATCTCCTTCTGAAATGTCCCTATGCAAAAAAGGTCTCGAGAGATGCATTGGATTTAGTCAAGGTTTGTCCCAAGCAATGCCATGCCTCAGGACTCTGTGTTCTACAGTCTGTTCCCCAAGACTGTACTTGGCTGACCATCAACTTGGTGAAAGACACTCTTTGGTCTGCCTAGAACTTGCTTGTCTTCCAAAACAAGGAGTTGACCTCCACCGAGTGTTGTAGACTAGCACATTCCAAGGTGCAAGACTACATGTTGAGGGATGCACTAAAGCTTGGAGTAGCTGGCGGGAAAGATCCTTCTGCCAAAATACATCAAAGTTTGTTCAGTTATCTGACCCTCTTTTTGCCTTAAATGTATGTAAGTAGTGCCTGTGCGTGTAGGAAATGCTGAAGACAAATGTCAAATTACAATCCTTTTTCTTTACATGCAAAGACTATACAGAACTGCTTTCGTACCTGTGTATGTACAGAAAGATAATTTTTATGAATAAAATATGTTTTTGCAATACAAAACATTTGTGTTTCTTCACAAGCTTTGCTGATTAAATGTTGCCTTATTCAAGTGGGCAGAAGATTACTGGACACCTCAGCACCATGGGTGCATGTCAGGGGACATTTGCACAGATCCAGACATTTGATTGGCTTCTATGCCAGTATTTAGTTGTGCATACTCAGGAGAACTCAACATAATAAAAATTTCTTGATTGGATCCTGGGCAAATGGCTATTGTTTTGTTTGGACAATACAGCAGTAACAGCCAGCCCACGATGCAGAAAACATCTCTCTGTCTCCCTTTAGAGTCAGAGAGATGTCAGCATGGAAACAGGCCTTTCGGTCCAACCTGTCAATGCTGACCAGATATCCCAACCCAATCTACTCCCACCTGCCAGCAACCGGCCCATATCCCTACAAACCCTTCCTATTCATTAACTCATCTAAATGCCTCTTAAATGTTGCAGTTTTATCAGCCTACACCAAATCCTCTGGCAGCTTATTCCATACACTTACCACCCTCTGTGAGAAAATGTTGCCCTTTAGGTCTCTTTTATATCTTTCCCTTTTCACCCTAAACCCTCTAGTTCTGGACATCCCCACCCCCAGGAAAAGACTTTGTCTATTTATCCTATCCATGCCCCTCATAATTTTGGAAACTTCTATCAGCCTCCAATGTTCCAGGGAAAACAGCCCCAGCCTGTTCAGCCTTTCCCTATAGCTCAAATCCTCCAGCCCTGGCAACATCCTTGTAAATCTTTTCTGAATCCTTTCAAGTTTCCGATCTTTCCGATAGGAAGGAGACCAGAATTGCACACACTATTCCAACAGTGGCCTGACCAATGTCCTGTTATAGCTGCAAACATGACCTCCCAACTCCTGTACTCAGTACTCTGACCAATAAAATAAAGCATACCAATGCCTTCCTCACTATCCTATCTACCTGCGACTCCACTTTCAAGGAGCTATGAACCTGCACTCCAAGGTCTCTTTGTTCAGCAACACCCTTGGACCTTACCATTCAGTGTATATGTCCTGCTAAGATTTGCTTTCCCAAAATACAGCACCTCGCATTTATCTGAATTAAACTCTATCTGCAACTTCTCAGCCCATTGGCCTATCTGGTCAAGATCCTGTTGTAATCTGAGGTAACCCTCTTCGTTGTCCACTACACCTCCAAGTTTGGTGTCATCTGCAAACTTACTAACTGTACCTCTTATGCCCGCATCCATATCATTTATGTAAATGACAAAAAGTAGAGGATCCTGCACTGATCCTTATGGCACTCCACTGGTCACAGGCCTCCAGTCTGAAAAACAACCCTCCACCACCACCCATTGTCTTCTACCTTTGAGCCAGTTCTGTATCCAAATGGCTAGTTCTCCCTGTATTCCATGAGATCTAACCTTGCTAATCAGTCTCCCATAAGGAACCTTGTCGAACACCTTACTGAAGTCCATATAGATTACATCTACCACTCTGTCCTCATCAATCCTCTTTGTTACTTCTTCAAAAAACTCAATCAAGTTTGTGAGACATGATTTCCCACACACAAAGCCATGTTCACTATCCCGAATCAGTCCTTGCCTTTCCAAATACATGTATATCCTGTCCCTCAGGATTCCCTCCAACAACTTGCCCACCACCGACGTCAGGCTCACTGGTCTATAGTTCCCTGGCTTGTCCTTACCACCCTTCTTAAACAGTGGCACCACGTTTGCCAACCTCCAGTCTTCTGGCACTTCACCTGTGACTATCGATGATATATATATCTCAGCAAGAGGCCCAGCAATCACTTCTCTAGTTTCCCACAGAGTTCTAGGGTACACCTGATCAGGTCCTGGGGATTTATCCAACTTTATGCATTTCAAGACATCCAGCACTTCCTCCTCTGTAATTTGTGCATTTTGCAAGGTGTCGCCATCTATTTCCCTACAGTCTATATCTTCCATATCTTTTTCCACAGTAAATACTGATGCAAAATACTCGTTTAGTATCTTTCCCATTTTCTGCGGCTCCACACAGAGGCTGCCTTGCTGATCTTTGAGGGGCCCTGTTCTCTCCCTAGTTACCCTTTTGTCCTTAATGTATTTGTAAATTCTCCTTAATTCTATTTGCCAAAGCTATCTCATGCCCCCTTTTTGCCCTCCTGATTTCCCTCTTTAGTATACTCCTACTGCCTTTATACTCTAAGGATTCCCTCGATCCATCCTGTCTATACCTTACATATACTTCCTTCTTTTTCTTAACCAAACTCTCAATTTCTTTAGTCATCTAGCATTCCCTATACCTACCAGCCTTCCCTTTCACCCTGACAGGAATATACTTTCTCTGGATTCTCGTTATCTCATTTCTGAAGGCTTCCCATTTCCAGCCGTCCCTTTACCTGCGAACATTTGTCCCCAATCAGCTTTTGAAATTTCTTGCCTAATTGGCCTTTCTCCAATTTAGAACTTCAACTTTTAGATCTGGTCTATCCTTTTCCATCACTATTTTAAATCTAATGGAATTATGTTCGCTGGCCCCAAAGTGCTCCCCCACTGACACCTCAGTCACCTGCCCTGTCTTATTTCCCAAGAATAGGTCAAGTTTTGCATCCTCTCTAGTAGGTACGTCCACATACTGAAACAGAAAATTTTCTTGTACACACTTAAGAAATTCCTCTCCATCTAAACTCTTAACACTATGGCAGTCCCAGTGTGTTTGGAAAGTTAAAATCCCCTACCATAATCACCCTATTCTTACAGATAACTGAGATCTCCTTACAAATTTGTTTCTCAATTTCCCTCTGACTATTAGGAGGTCTATAATACAATCCCAATAATGTGATCATCCCTTTCTTGTTTCTCAGCTCCACCCAAATAACTTCCCTGGATGTATTTCCAGGAGTATCCTCCCTCAGCACAGCTATAATGCTATCCCTTATCAAAAATGTCATTTCCCCTCCTCTCTTGCCTCCCTTTCTATCCTTTCTATAGCAGTTATATTCTGGAACATTAAACTGCCAGTCCTGCCTATCCCTGAACCATGTTTCCATTATTGCTATGATATCCCAGTCCCATGTTCCTAACCATGCCCTGAGTTCATCTGCCTTCCCTGCTGGGCCCCTTGCATTGAAATAAATGCAGTTTAATTTATTAGTCCTACCTTGTCCCTGCCTGCCCTGACTGTTTGACTCGCTTCTGTTCTTAACTGTATTAGTCTCAGATTGACCTCTTTCCTTACACCCCCCCCCCCCCACCTTACTAGTTTAAATCCTCCTAAGCAGTTCTAGCAAATTTCCCTGCCAATATATCAGTCCCCTTCAATTTAGGTGCAATCCCTCCTTCTTGTACAGGTCACTTCTACCCCAGAAGAGATTCCAAATATCCAAAAATATGAATCCTTCTCCAATATACCAGCTCTTCAGCCATGCATTCATCTGCTCTATCCTTCTATTCCTGCCCTCACTAGCTCGTAGCACCGGGAGTAATCCAGATATTACTACCCTTGAGGACCTCCTTTTTAAATTCCTGTCTAACTCTCTGTAATCTCCCTTCAGACTCTCAACCTTTTCCCTTCCTATATTGTTGGTTCGAATGTGAACAATGACCTCCTGCTGGTCCCTCTCCCCCATGAGAACATTCTGCACCCTCTCTGAGACATCCTTGATCCTGGCACCAGGGAAGCAACACACCATTCTGCTTTTTCACTGCTGGCCACAGAAACATCTGTCTATACCTCAGGCTAGAGAATCCCCGAACACAATTGATCTCTTTGAACCCGACGTACCCCCCCGTTGCATTAAAGCCAGTCTCAATACCAGAAACTTGGCTATTCGTGCTACGTTCCCCTGAGAATCCATCACCCCCTACATTTTCCAAAACAGCATACTTGTTTGAAATGGGTATATCCACAAACTAGCTGCCTACCTCACCTACCTTTCCTGGAGTTAACCCATCTATGTGACTGTATCTGAAACTTCCCCCTTTTTTATAACTGCTATCCATCACATACTGTTGTTGCAAATTCCTCATTGCTTCTAACTGTCTCTCCAACTGATTCATTCAATCTGATAAGATTTGCAACCAACAGCATTTATGGCAGATATAATCCGCTGCAACCCTTAAACTCTCTTTAAACTCCCACATCTGACAAGAAGTGCATATCACTCTACTAAAGGCCATTTTTGCTTTTTCACAACCTACAGACCCAGAAAATAATATTGCTTATTCCTCTACAAACACTGCCCCAGGTTAAATTAATAGTTAGGGCTTATATTTTAAGTTTAATCAAGAGACATATCTCCAAAAACATATAATCAAGAAAGAACCCAGACTACTCACTACTGCAGACTTTCCGTAGGTCACACTTAAAACAATAATACACTTATCTGCTTCTGTGCTGTGAACTTCACCCAACGGTTCCTCCAAGATCAGTTGTGAATTTCACTGTTTGTTAATTTTCCCAGACGCACTCCGATGTCCAGCGATACGTGAATTCAAACAGCAAAGGCAGTGTCAGTTTCTTTCTTTCTTTCTCTCTCTCCTGCACTGACCTAACCATGTGCTTTCTTTGTCTGTTCTTCTCCCTTTTAAAACTGCTGTTGCTTTGACTTTTTTTTCCCGAAGTTCCAAAACAATGCAACAGTATATAAAACAGTAATTGCTGCTCCTGGAATGCGAGGAAATCACCTCCAACACCTAAAATACCTCAAAAAATGAGCAGCTGTTACTGCCAAAAAAGTTTCCCGTCCTCCATCTTGGATTACCCAGAATCCTTTCTTTTCTCTGAGTGGAGAAATGAAAAAAAACATTCCAAGCAGGTAGCTAATCTTGTTTTTCTTACAAATTAGCCTCTTGAAAGCAAAAGGGGAAAAAAAAAACTTCAGGGATTCTGAGAGGGTAAATCCTTAATGGCAAGTTGAAAATAATGGTGTTCTCAACCCCATGTTGAGTTGAAAGGAACCAAAAGGAAATTGAAGGAAAACATCTCAGTGATACCTGGAATCTGGTCTGGTACCAGATCTATATCTAACATCTTCCCCACCTGAAATATTTCTGTCTTGTATGTGTGCAGGTGTGAATGAAATGGCTGCTGCAATCACCAGAGGCTGAGGAATGATGAGTGACTCTGGTCAAGTCACGACAAGGTTTTCACAGGGTGAGAGTCACGGGGATTGGGGTTGTGTCATGGTCGGCTCTCATCTGTCCCATCACCCCACCCTCACTTCTTGATAGTGGGCCCCCTCAATCAGTCAGTGGGTACCTTTGATGAGCAAGTCCGCCAGGTATCACAGGCACCTTGCACAGTTTTTCTAGTTGTGCATGCCACATTGCGGGATGCCAACTTGCTACTGGATAAATACCAGCAGCAGTATAGCAATAAGGCCCTTACAGTGCTCATTAATTGTTGACTTAACAGTCCCATTTGGCAGTCATTGGGAATTCCGATGACAGGCTTTCCTGATGCAAATTTCATTTTGATGGAAGTGGGAACTCACAGGGAAGCTGATTAAATCCCTGCCTCCAAACATGCCACCAGAATGCAATTCCTTTCCCTAGATCTCAGAGTACTTTGCACCAATGTTTTATAATATGGGAAATACAAGCTTCTTGTTAAAAATTGTAGACTTCAATTTGACTTTCATTGTCTTCTCAGTGGTGTTTTACTTTGGTACCTGTAAGATCGGTTGAGCTACTGAATTAAAATATATCATTGCTCAGCGGAATTGGTATGTGCACCTGCTCTTAGGCGTCACACCATCTGGAGATGGTCCAAAAACTTGGCAGGGAGTGACTCCACACAGTCAACCGGGAGTAGTCTTTCAGAACTACAGAGGTAACTATTCAATCTGATATCGTAATGTCAAAGGAGGCAACTCAATCCAGTGGCAATCCCAATTTTTCTATAAATTCCAGCGCAAATGCCAACACACCCACAGTCATGGAGCTGGAGGAAATCTTACGTCAGAACAGGGTTCCGCTCAGTCGGATTGACGAGGTCTGGCCTAACCTATACATAGGAGATATGTAAGTACTCCTTCAAACAGCAGAACTACTGATGGCAAGGTCAGTAGCATTGATTATACAAAGATATGTGAGGTGGGCAGGAGAAAGAAGTTAAAATCACTCCAGCTTGACAAGTCTTTCATTAAGCTGTTTGGTTGTATTCTGGGGGAGGGGGGTGTCATTTAAGTTCTCTTGAGGTTTCTGAGTTCTCACCGTGGGGCTGACGTAATCTTGTAGTAAATTGTCCAATCCTCACACAAGCTTTTTATGAACTTTTATTGCGGGCTAAAACGGAATGCAAACAAAAGATTTTAAAACTTCATCACTTCAAATAAGCTCTGATGAAAAGTCATTCCAGCACGGAAACAGACCCTTTGGTCCAACTTGTCCATTCAACCAGATATCCTGAATTAATCTCGTTCCATTTCCCAGCATTAGGCCCATATCCCTCTAAAGCCTTCCTCTTCATATACCCATTGTTACGACATGGAGGTGAACCCCTCTGTTACTTAAACCAAACACCCAGAAGAGCTCACCTTGTCTCATAACCTGTTAAAATATGAGTGACAGAGAACTCCTAAATTCCACTATTTAAAGAAAATAACATCAATTTATTCTTTAACCCTCAAAGTGAACATTAAACAACAACTATTCACAACTTTAAGATGCCCTTTCTCTTGAACTGCTTATTACCTGCTCCAACGCTGTTCCAAAAAGAGATTTACTAAAATCACATCAATTTAGTTTCAAAATCACACAGCAGTTATTGTCTGCGGTGTCTTTCTTCTTCCGGCTGAAGATCTCCCTGGGTCATCTTCTTTCTTTTTACTGCGAATATGTTTCATACGAAAACGTGCCTTTGATAGAGAATGTTCCCTAAATTCATGGGTCTCTCTCTCGATGGCAGTTGCTCTGTCTCCAGTTTTCAAAATGTCTGCATTTTTATATCCCTAATGTCAGATCGTCTCATTGGTTCAATGTTGGCAAAACAATACATTCAAATTTGATTGGGTTTGAGTATCCTAGGGCATAAATTAAACTGATTGGTTAAATTCGAATTGTTGTCAAAACAGCAACTAACTCAAGTATCCATTTCACAGACAAATGTTACATATTTTTAATTTTCCAATATACTCTGTGACTGCCATCTAGTCATATCACACGGGCGCTTGTAATCTCTCAGTTGAGAACAGTGTTTACATTCTCTTAAAGGTACAGTACACACCTTCAACTTCATCACACCCATCCAGGTGCCATTTAACTGTAATTGTACCAGCCTCTACCACTTCCTCTGTCAGCTCATTCCATACATGCTCCACCCTCTGCATGAAAAAGTTGCCTCTTAGATCCCTTTTAAATCTTTGCCCTCTCAATTTAAACCTATGCCCTCTAGTTTTAGATTCCCCATAATGGGGAAAAGACCTTTTCTATTTACCCTATCCATCCCCCTCATGATTTTATAAACCTCTATAAGGCCACCTCTCAGCCTCCGATGCTCCAGGGGAAACAGCCCCAGCCTATTCAGTCTCTTCCATAGCTCAAATCCTCTAATCCTGGCAACATGCTTGTAAATCTTTTCTGAACCCTTTCAAGTTTCATAACATCCTTCCTATAACAGATAGACAAGAATTGCATGCAGAAAATGCATCCAGCAAAAGGCATGACAGGAATGTAGAGGTTATTTAGGGAGTGCTGGCTGACGGTGCTGGATAGATTTGTCGAACTGAGGCAAGGAAGAGGTGGTCTGGTGAAGGAATATTGGGTGACAAGGGGAATAATGAAGCTTACTTAAGTTTGAGGAGGCAAGGATCAGACAGTGCTCTAAAGGATTACATGGTAGCCTGGAAGGAACTGAAAAATGTACTTAGGAGAGCTAGAAGGGGGCATGAAAAGCTTTAGTGGGTAGGATTAAGAAAAATCCTAAGGCATTCTGTACTTATGTAAGGAACAAGAGGATGGCCAGAGTGGGATGAGGGCCAATCAGGTATAGTGGAGGGAATTTGTGCTTGAAGTCAGAGGAGATAGGGAAGGTCCTCAATGAATACATTGCTTCAGTACTCACTACTGAGAGGAACCTTGTCATTTGTGAGGACAGCATGAAACAGGCTGTTACGCTCAAACAGGTTGACGATAAGAAAGAGGATGTGCTAAAAAATTTGAAAAACCTAAGAATAGATAAGCCCCTTGAGACAGATGGGATATACCTAAGGTTTGCAGAGGAAGTCATGGAAGAGTTTGCTGCACCTTTGGCAATGATCTTTGCATCCTCAATGTTCACTGGAGTAGGCCAGATGATTGGAAGGTGGCAAATGTTATTCCATAAAGAAAGGCATAGGGATAATCCTGGGAATTATAGACTAGTCAGTCTTACATCTGTGTTGCGCAAATTATTGGAGAGGATTCTGAAAGAGAGGATTTATAATTAGTTGGAAAACCATAGTTTGATTAGAGATAGTCTGCATGGCTTTGTGAAGAGCAGGTCATGCCTCACAAGCATTGTTGAATGATTTGAGGATGTGACGTAACACATTAATGAAGGTAGAGAAGTGAATGTGGTGTACATGGATTGTAGCAAGACATTTAATAAGGTTCCGAATTGAGAGTGTGGTGCTGGAAAAGCACAGCAGGTTAGGCAGCATCCAAGGAGCAGGAGAATCAACGTTTCGGGCATAAGCCCTTCATCAGGAATGCCCGAAACATCAACTCTCCCCTCCTTGGATGCTGCCTGACCTGCTGTGCTTTTCCAGCACCACACTCTCAACTCTGATCTCCAGCATTTGCAGTCATCACTTTCTCCTAGTTTGATAATGTTCCCTGGTACACTCATTCAGAAAGTAAGGAGGCACAGGATACAGGCAAAGCTGGATGTCTGGAAACAGAGTTGTCTGGCCCATAGAAGACAAAGGGTGGTAGTGAATGGAAAGTATTCAGCCTGGAGCTCAGTGACCATGGTATTCTACAGGAGTCTGTTCTGGGACCTCTGATATCTGTGATTTTTATGAATGACTTGGATGAGGAAGTGAAAAGGTGGTTTAGTAAATTTGCTGATAATGTGAAGGTTGGTTGAGTGGTGGATAGTGTGGAGGGCTGTTGTAGGTTGTAGGATGTAGAACTGGGCTGATAAGTGGCTAATGGAGTTCACCTGGAAAAGTGTGAAATTATTCATTTCGGAAGGTCGAATTTGAATGCTAAATACAGGGTTAAAGGCATTTGCTGTGTGGAGTAACTGAGAGATCTTGGGTTGCATGTCCATAGAATCCCCAAAGTTGCCACCCACATTGATAGGGTTGTTAAGAAGGCATGTAGTGTGTTGGCTTTCATAAGCAGTGGGATTGAGTTAAGGAGTCGAGGGGTTATGGACTGGAGGGCATGTCTTATGAAGAAATGCTGAGGGAGCTAAGCTTTACTCATTGGAGCGAAGAAGGATGAGAGGTGACTTGATTGAGGTGTACAATATGATGAAAGGCTTAGACAGAGTGGATAGTCAGAGACTTTTTCCCTGAGGGAAAATGATCATCACAATGAGGCATAATTTTAAGGTAATTGGAGGAAGGTTTAGGGAGATGTCAGAGGTCAGTTCTTTACACAGAGAGTGGTAGATGCATAGAATGCATTGCCAGTGGTAGTAGTAGAGACAGATATATTAGGGACAGTTAAGTGATTCCTATCATAGATGATAATAAATTGAAGAGTATCTAGGTTAGTTTGATCTTAGAGTAGGATAAAAGGTCGGCACAACATCAATGACCGAAGGGCCTGTACTGTGCTGTACTGTTCTATGTTCTATGTTCTAGTATTCCAAAAGTGGCCTAACCAATGTCCTGTATGCCATAATATGACATCTCAACTCCTATACTCAATGCACTGACCAATAAATACAAGCATACCAAACCCCTTCTTCACTATCCTATCTACCTGTGATTCCGTTTTCAAAGAACTATGAACCTGCACTCCAAGGTCTCTTTGTTCAGCAACATCCAGCACCTTACCATTAAGTGTGTAAGTCTGCCCTGATTTGCCTTTCCAAAATGCAACACCTCACATTTACTTGAATTAAACTCCATCTGCCACTCTTCAGCCCATCTGATCAAGATCCTTTGAGGTAACCTTCTTTGCTAACCACTACACCTCCAATTTTGGTGTTATCTGCAAACTTACTAACCATGCCTCCTATTTTCACATCCAAATCATTTCTATAAATGACAAAAAGCAATGGACCCAGCACCAATTCTTGTGACACACCGCTGGTCACAGCCTCCACTTTGCAGAGCAACCCCCCACCACCACCCTCTGTCTTCCAACTTCAAGCCAATGCTGTGTTCAAATAGCTAGTTCTCCCTGGATTCCATGTGGTCTAACTCTGCTAACCAGTCTATCATGAGGAACTTTGTCGAACGCCTTACTGAAGTCCATATAGATCACATCCACATCTCTGCCTTCATCAATCCTCTTTGCTACTTCTTGAAAATAATCAAGCTCATGAGACACAATTTTCCATACACAAAGCCATGTTGCCTATCCTTAATCAGTTCTTGCCTTTCCAAATACATGTAAATCATTTCCCTCAGGATTCCCTCCCACAACCTGCCTATCACTGATGTCATCCAGACTCAAAATGTTAGCTTGCTCTCTCTCTGTAGGTGGGGCGAAAGGGTGCTGCCTGACCCATTGTGATTTCCAGCATTTTTTGGTTTCAGTACAGATTCCAGCATCTACTGTAATTTGATGCTAAAAGATTTTAAGATCCGTTTCTGTTCAGCTTAATGTGATGGCCAGAGTGGCTTTCCATAGGGGGCCCCAGTTACAAGGCAATCATTTTCCTGCCAACATTTTAACATCACATGGTCTGCAGAGTACCTCAGCTGCTGGTTCAATCAATGCATTCAAAATCAGAGATGGCAAGAATGGAATAAGGAGTGAAACCTTCCCATTTTACCTACCCAGCAAATCCCTTCCCACTCGCAGGGCAAGTTAAACACCCTTTCGCCCCACCTACAGAATCAGATGATCAGCTGAAGCTGGTAGGATGAAGGAAGAAAAAAGATGAGGTGAGGATGTGACCAAACATTTTTGTATAACTCTCAATGTTATCTGTGTGCTTCAATGGAGTTACATTTCAGGATTTTTGTTTCTTAACCAGGAGTCTGAGAGATAAGTTGATTAATGATTCCCCGAGGTTCCTCAAGTAATTACTAGCGTGTTGTTATAATTAATGTATGTCAAAAAGAGTAAGGGAACACAGGCTATGAAAGTAACAATAAATACAATGACAGATGGGAAGTGTCTGGTTTGCTGCTTAACCAATGAACCACAACCTGCAAACTTATGTTTCAACAAAGTAGCAGTACCATGGGTTATAGAGATCTGAAACATTACACAAAACACTTTGAATCATATATTGGGCATGAGAACAAACTAGGACAGTTGTTTTAGCTCCAAGACTTGAATTGATTCAAACTAGATTGATGTGTTGATAGCTTGACATTTTTAAAATGGTTCCCTTTTGGATGTGGAGACTTTAAAACCAGTTGACATTCCTTCAAAGAGTCTGCAAAAATGATGATACAGAAATATACAGTTATTACAGCACAGAAAGATGCCATTGGGCCCATCTAGTCTATGCAAGCTTTCCATACAACAATCCAGTAGGTTCCATTCCTCATTCCATCCCTGTAGCGAATTCCCTTCAAGAGCCCATCCAACTTCCTTTTATAATCATTTGTCATCTCTGCTCATGGATCGCAAGTTCCAGGCTATTACACTGACTGAGTAAAAAGAGTTTTTCCTTACCTCCCTCCCCACACAAAACATTTAACCTGTAACCCATTGTCCTTGCATCATCATTGCAGGAATGGTCTTCCTTGTCTACCTTATCTAAGCCTGTAATCATCTCTGGACACCATTGTCAAAGAACTTGTCCACAGCATATCTTTTATCTTTTGTGCACCACGCAGAACAATCTCACCTTCTCTAATCTCACCTCCATTCAAGCTAAAACCTCTCACTGTAAAGTCATTCTGGTAAATCTCCACTTCATCCTCAGAAAAATCCTGAGGTACACAAAAGAATGTTTTGTATTGTGGTCTAGTGAGAATAAAAGGAATATTATTTTTGGAAATACCATACCTGCCTGTTTGATGCTGACACTATTGTGTCAAAATTGGGAAAACTGAACCATTTTCATAAGTGGCTTCCCTCACCTTGACAAGTACAATTCTTCACTGACTGTTCAGAAAAGGATACTCTAATAACATTGTAAACATGTTTGTGCATTCTTGAAGTATTTTCTAATATCTCTTGCTTCATTAGGACAATAGCTCATGACAGATTTCGCCTTTGGAAGTTGGGTATCACTCATGTGTTAAACACTGCACACAAGATGGTTGCGTCTAGTGGATGCCAAGATTTCTATGGTACCAGTATGGATTATTATGGTATAGCTGCTCATGACGTACCAAATTTTGACATTGCTGCCTATTTCTATTCTGCAAGTGACTATATACATAAGGCACTGGATATATTGGGAGGTAAGAGACCATTCTCACATGTCAAATAGTCCTAAAAGCTGTCTTCATTCTGAATTACATTACAAAGATAAAAGATATGCTGTGGATAATGATCTTCAGTAATTCAGCTGATTAAGTTACTCGAGTCATAGAGTTCATAGAACAAAGTAAAAACAATTGACATTGATTTTGCAGTAACCAACTCTCAGAGTTTTGTCAGATGGCACCAGGAATGAAATTTGCTCATAGCCTCTTTTGTGTATCTCACTCAAAAGTAATGTGTAAATCAAACAGGGTTAACACCAACCAGGCATAGTGTCCTTGGTTGAAAACATTTCTTCTCTCAATAGTGAGCTGAATAAGCCACCCATAGATATTCTTCTCATGCCATCACCCATAGATGGACAATGAATGACCATTTAAGGGCTGCCAGAGGTATTAACCTAGTTGCTGTGAAACCAACGTGTTACCTCCTTGGTGCGATGCAGTGGTTATAAATCAAAGGCACTTAGTGCCATTAGGCTAGGGGGCACCTGCAGAGAGCTCCATTTCCTTTGGGTTTTTTGGGGTTTTTTTACCCCCACACTACCACCTAACTGCGGTAGTGCTTATTTTTTTCACCAGCACCTATGTTGTGTGTGCACGCAGGTGTGAGACACAGTGAAAGACACAAGGTGACCATTCCCTTTGTTAATATAAGCAAATATTTAAGCAGCTGATTGGGGTTAATTGATTAATTGACTGGGTCAACTGAAGGAGGAACTGATGGGATTGGAAGGAGCTGTAAGAGTGAGTAGTTAGTAAGCTCTATCCACAAAGCAAAGTGGCCTGGGTCTCACCAACTGGCCTGGGTCCATTTGGACATTTGGCAGCAGGGGATAATTAACAAAAGAAGAAGATTGGAAACCAGGAGTTCTTTTCAGACAGAGTATCATAATTGGAGTTTCTTTTAAGAAGAATGGCTGAAACCAAATGTAAAATGATGGGATATACTTACCCAGTATGTGAAGATGAACCTTAGGATCAATGGAAAAGGAAGTGGATAAATTTACATGGGTTATATATTCTTATAAAAGAAACAAATGAGGTCTGGCCTTGCCACTGTGATTTCCTACTAGTATTCTCAGAGCTAGGGGCTCAAGAATTGGACACTGAGGAAGGTTTAGATAATCTATTAACATTTAAGGACTAAATCTATATGCAAGATGATCTGTTAAATGCATGGTCAGACGTTGATTAATTTAGATTAATATATAATCGACTATATTCAAGATTGGAAAACTTTATTTAGAGATTAACAACTAAGTGTTTTTCTTTAAATTGTTGGACTGTGCTAAGACATCAAACATTGATAGACTTAGGAATAGCTGAAGTTAGATTTCCAGAAAGAAACGCACCTTCAGGGCAGATGTCAGAAGCCTTAAAAAGATTCCCAGGAAAACATTAATTCCCAGTGTTCTTCATGTCTCTAAGGGAATTCAGCAACAACAGAAAGAACAAACAATCCAATGGTAATGGAATTGAAAGATAATCCAGGTACAGGCAGGCAACATCAATGCAAAAGGAGAATGATAAATAAAAGAAACAAGGATGGAGATACCTCTGACAGTTCTAACAGGAAACAGCAGCTGGAGAACTAAACAGACAACTGAATATCAGGAATTGCAGGGGTATGGTCAGGTGGAATGGATTGGAAAAAATGTTCCCTAGATTCTTTTAAGACCAAAGACTGAAGTAAGGTTAACAAATTTGAGAACTTTACTTACTTCAAGTTTGGGAAGAGCAACGTCCTGAAATGACTAAAAGGATTGGTGATTCCTTGTCACATCGCTGGAGTAAACCACTTTATCAGGACAGGCACAGTGTATCAAGTGTCAGGAAACAAAGTTGGGTCAGATGGTGTAGAATCTGTGTGGATAGAATTGAGGAATCGCAAAGGTAAAAAAAAAACATAGTTGGAGTTATGTACAGGCCTCCAAATAGTAGTCAGAAGTTAAGCACAAAATACACCAGGAGATAGAGATCATGTGTTAGAAAGACAGTTACAGTGATAATGGGAGATTTCAATATTCAGGTGGACTAGGAAAATCACATTGGTAGTGGATTGCAAGAAAAGGAATTTATGGAATGTCTACAATATGGCTTTTTAGAGCAACTTGTAGTGGAGCCCACTAGGAAACAGGCAATACTGGATTTAGTGATGTGCAATGAAGCAGACTTGATAATGAAACTTAAGGTGAAGGAACTCTGAGGAGGCTGTGATCATAATATGATTGAATTCACTCTGCAATTTGAGAGGGAGAATCAGAGGTAATGGTATTACATCTGTATAAATGCAACTACAGAGGCATAAGGGAGGAGCTGGGTAGAATTGACTGGGAGAGGAGCCTAGCAGGAAAGACAGTGGAACAGCAATGGCAGGAGTTTCTGGGAGTAATTCAGGAGACACAGCAGAGATTCATCCTAAGGAAAACGAAGCATGGTACAGAGGGGGGATGAGGCAACCATGGCTGACTAGGGAAGTCAGGATAGCATAAAAACAAAAGAGAAAACATATAATGTGGTGAAAGGCATTGGGAAGCTTTCAAAGACCAATAGAGGGCAACAAAAAATGAAATAAGAAGGGAGAAAATGAAATATGAAGGTAAGCTAGCCATTAATATAAAGGAAGACTGCTGGAAAATGACACGGGAGAGCTGGTAGTGGGAGCAAGGAAATGGCTGAGGAACTGAATAATTACTCTACATCAGTCATCACGGTGGAAGATATGAGCAATATCCCAAAAATTCAGGAGTGAGGGGACAGAGCTGAGTATGGTGGCCATCACCTAGGAGAAGGTGCGAGAAAAACTGAACGGCCTGAAGGTAGATAAGTCATCTGGACCAGATGGACTACACCCCAGAGTTCTAAGAGAGTTAGCTGAAGAGATAGTGGAGGCGTTAGCGATGATCTTTCAGGAATCCCTAGAATCAGGGAGGGTCTCAGAGGACTGGAAAATCACTAACATAACACCCCGGTTAAAAGGGGAGTAATGCAAAAATGGAAAATTACAGATTGATTAGCCTAACCCCGGTTGTGAGTAAGATCCTGGAATCTATTGTGACGGATGAGATTTCCGAATACTTGGAAGTATATGGTAAAATAGGGCAAAGTCAGCATGGTTTCATCAAGGGGAGATCATGCCTGTCAAAACTGCTGGGATTCTTTGAGGAAGTAACAAGCAGGTTAGACCAAGGGGAGCCAATGGATGTCACCTACCTGGACTTCAAGAAGGCCTTTGACTAGATGCTGCACATGAGGCTACTGAGTAAGATTAGGACCCATGGTGTCAGAGATAAGGTGCTAGCATGGATAGAAGTTTGGCTGTCTGGCAGAAAGCAGAGAGTGGGGATAAAAGGGTCCTTCTCAGGATGGCAGCTGATGACATGTGATGTTCTGCAAAGCTCAGTGTTGGGACCATATCTTTTCACTTTATACATTAACAATCTAGATGAAGGAACAGAGACCATTCTGGCTAAGTTTGCAGATGATACAAAGCTAGGTAAAGGACCAGTTAGCATGAGAAGGTGGGGGGAGGCTGCAGAAGGATTTGTACAGGTTAGGAGAGCAGGCAAAGAAGTGGCAGATGGAATACAATGTAGAAAAGAGTGAGGTCATGCACTTTGGTAGGAAGAATAGAAGCATTGACTATTTTCTAAATGGGGAGAAATTTCAGTGGTCTGAAATGCAAAGGGACTTAGGAGGTTCTAGTCCAGGATTCTCTCAAAGTAAACTTGCAGATTGAGTCAATAGTTAGGAAGGCAAATGTAATAATGATATTAATTTTGACAGGACTTGAATATAAAAGCAGAGGTGTCCTTCTGAGGCTCAATAATGCTCTGATCAGATCACATGGAGTATTGGAAGGGAGGAGTCAGAGATGGATCAGATGGAAGTCCATTTCATCTGGTAATCTCTATACTGCTTGCTTCTACCTCCTTCCGAAAATCCACAAACAGGACTGCCCCAGTAGACCCATCATTTCTGCCTGCCCCTGCCCCAGAACTTATCTCTTCCTACCTTGACATGGTCTTTTCTCCCCTGATCCAGTCCCTGCCTACTTACACCTGCGATTCCACTGATGCTTTACGCCAGTTTCAGAATTTCCAGTGTGCAGGCTGCAGCCACCTCCTTTTAACAATCCCTTTACACATCCATCCCCATCAAAATGGTCTAAAGGCTCTCCAATTCTTCCTGGAACAAAGGCCTAAACTGTCCCAGCCTACCACTACCCTCTTCCTCCTGGCTGAGTTCATCCTCATCCTCAACAACTTTTCTTTTATCTCTTCTCATTTTCTTCAGGGCAGAGGGTTGGCCGTGGGGACCCTAGTTATGCCTGTCTCTTTGTGGGCTACATGGAACGTTACTTGTTCCAGTCCTATCCCAGCCCCCACTCACAACTCTTTCTCCGATATATTGATGATACCATTGGTGCTGCTTCCCTCTCTTATCCAGAATTGAAAAGGTTCATCAATTTCGCTTCCAATTTTCACCTCACCCTCACTTTCACCTGGTCCATCTCTGACTTTTCCCTTCCCTTCCTCGACATCTCTATTTCTATTTCTGGGCATAGACTGGCCATTAATATCCACCATAAACCCACTGAGTCCCACACTTACCTAAACTATACATTCTCACACCTGCTTCCTGTATAGACTCTATTCTCCTAGTTCCTCCGTCTCCATTGCATATGTTCCAATGAGGCCACCTTCAACAAGGGAACCTCTGAAATGCCCACCTTCTTCCTCAATTGAGCGTTCCCCAGCACCGTTGTTGACAGGGCCCTCAACCAGGTCTGACTGATCTCCTGGCCTCACCCCTTCTCATCCTTCCTGCAACAGCACTAGGGTGCCCCTTGTCCTTACCTACCATCCCACCAGCATCCACATCCAGAAGATCATTAGCCACCATTTCCACTACCTCCAGCAAGATACCGCCACCAGACACATATTCTCCTATCCTACCTTGTCCACCTTCTGCAGAGACCATTCCCTCCAGGGCACCTTGGTCCACTCTTCCTTCACTCCCAACACACCCCACAGCCCCATGGCACCTCCCCCTGCAATCACTGACAGTGTAAAACCTGCCCATTTACTTTTCCTCTCCTCCATGTCCAAGGGCCCAAATATACCTTCCAGGTGAAGCAGCACTTTACCTGCATTTCTCATAATCTAGTCTACTGCATTTGCTGCTCACAATGTGGTCTCCACTACATTGGGGAATCTAAGTGTCAACTGGGTGACCACTTCACAGAACATCTATGTTCTGTCTGCAAAAATGACCTTGAGCTTCCAGTTACCTGCCACTTCAACACACCACCCTGTTCCCTGAGGGTGATTTAAGAAATAGATAAGACTGAGTAGTGAATAAACTTTATCTACCAAAACAGCTGCCTTGGTTTCTCTCTCTCCTGCAGGCCTGGATACATGTTGACATTGCAGCAGATCCATCTGAACCCTTTTGCTTGTGAGCTCCACACCACAAACCCCGCCCCCCGACCCCAGTATTTCAAAAGAGCTGCCAGTCCCTGACTAACTGGTGACCCTCAGTAGGTAAGACTTTCACCCCCAAGGGGGTGCCTTCCACTGCTTAATTGTCTGTAGTTTGGTGAACCTTCCCAAATAGAGACAGTGTGAGTCTCCAGCTGGCATGCAAAATCCTGAACATCTCAACAAGATTCCGCCTGCTATTTAGTTTTTTTGGAGTTTATTTCAAGCTACAAAAGCTAATATTAACAAATGTATTTTAATTTTAACAGGAGCTTTGTTAATCTCAGCAGACTCTGTTTTGATTCAATGAACAGAAAGAAATGTATAAACTTCACAAAAGATCAAGTAATACACTCACAACTAATTAATCAAAGCTGCATAATTCTACATACAAAGTTAAAAAGTCAAGTTTGTGTTTTATCCGTGGGATTAAACCTTACTCTCTGTAGAATGAGCTGGTTGTGAATTTTAGTGCAGCGATGCAAATGGTGAAGCTGTGACATTTAAGATTGTGAGTGTAGGCATTACACATTGTTAAGCTACAGCATTTACAAAGGTTTTGGGATGTGTCAATCTCGCTGCACTATTATCTATTCGGTAGGTATCACAGCTCCAAAAAGGGAACGGTATTAATAAAGGAAATAAAATAGTTATTCTGCCTAGAAAGTTCCACCCAAAAGACCACAGCATCAAACTGATTTTAGTAACCAGTAAATTAGATCCCAAAACAAACCTGACTCCTGCAGTTGAAGGTATGATTAACAACAATCAAATCTAATGGCTTTCAGGAAGGGTCAGCAATTAGTTGTTGTGTATTTCCAGGAACACTCAGGTTTTGTTTTAAAATGTTTGACTACTCTTGTCGTAAGGCACAAAGTAGCCGACCTCTCCTAGTGAAATTGTGAGACTTGAATATAGTCTCATTCTGAACTAGAAAACAGTGCACAACAGGGTCAACAAAGGGCAGATGGGAGTGCAGGATGGAAGTGAAGTTCTATCCACCAAGGAAGATGAAAAAGCCCCAAAAAATTAAACCATTGTCTGTCAAAATTAACAACATGAACGGCAATTTCAGAGGGGACTTTTTTAGGAAATATATTAAATTAAGGTTCACCTGCCTGTTCAGGGATAAAAGATCACATGGCTCAAATTGAAAAAAAGAGAACAGACATTCTCCCAGTATCCCACAACAACCTCAACGTTTCTCAGTTACAGTGAATCCATAAAGTGCTGAATCTGTGGAATTCCCAACAAAGGGAATCCCAACCCACAAGACCACCCAGAAGATTTGACTCTACTTTGGGATTGTTGTGGAAGAATCACTCAATATTCTGTAGGATTTTACATGCAGATCCTGGCCTAGATACAGCTATCGTGTCGCACTTGTATGTCAGAATAATCATGATTTTCAGGACCAAACTTTTAAAAACATATATTGATCACTAAAGGTTCGAAGTACGGTAATTGAAATGTGACTGTTAATCAACCAATGGTCAGCAGGGGGAGTACTAAAGCAACATTCACAGAATTTCACAGACGAGATCCTGATCCAATATAATGAAACTCAGGGCTATAAATTGTTGGAAATCTGAAACAAAAACAGAAGTTGCTAGAAAAACTCAGTCGGTCTCACTGTATCTGTCAGGGGAAAACCCTCTGCTGAGGTTTTCCAGCAATTTCTGTTTTTGCTTCAGATCCTGATCCACTTCCGTGTAATCTTTCCCCAACTCCATTCTTTCCCTCCTCTGACCGGGCATAGTTTCACAAGTGCCAGCTGCTCCTGGTATGTTGTCCATATGGCCATTCCTAATGGGCGAGTCCTGGAGCTGGAGGAAGGAAAGCAAAGTTAACTGCCCCTTTGCTGTTTCAAGTGTGAGCTGGTAATTTAGGGAGGAGCTGGTGTCGCGGTAATGTTGTTGGACATATAATCCAGAATCCTAAACTAATGTCCAAGGGAGGTGGGCTCAGTCACAGCAGATATTTGAGTTGAATGAAATGATCTGTAGGTTTTTTTTAAAACTAGCCCAATGGCAATCACATAACCAGAGTCAGTTGGTTGGTAAAAACTCATCTGGTTCCCTAATACTATTTAGGGAATGGAAATAGGCCATCCTTACCTGGTCTGGCCTATGTGTGATTCCTGACCCACAGCAATGTGGTTGACTCTTAACTGTCCTCTTGGCAATTAGGGATGGGCAATAATTGCTACCCCAGCCAGCAATACCCACATCCTACAAACAGGTTTAAAAAAACTGTGTCCACTGGTTATATTCACCCAGGCTGTTCCATTTATAAAGCAGTTCACTGGGCACATACCGCCTGAATTTAATGGGTCAATCTACAGGAAGTATTCAATTTCGAGCCATATAACTGCAAGTTGATCTTCTGTATTTTAAACATTGGAGAGAGTGAGGATTGCAGATGCTGAAGATCACAGTCAAAAGGTGTGATGCTGGAAAAGCACAGCCAGTCAGGCAGCATTCGAGGAGTAGGAGAGTCGACATTTTGAGCATTAGCTCTTCCTGATGAAGAGCTTACGCTCGAAACGTTGACTCTCCCGCTCCTCGGATGCTGCCTGACCAGCTGTGCTTTTCCAACACCACACCTTTTGACTCTGTAATTTAAACATTGTCACTTATGTAACGAAACCAAATGAAAATCATGAGACATATTCCATCTGTTGAGATTGGTTAACAGTGCCCGTGGCTTGCCTACATCAATGTCTAATTACCAAGTGGTTTTGTTCCGTCATTTTCAAGATTGTACACAGTGTTACAAATGACAAAAGACAATGTGCAAAATGATGCATTATGTCCAGTCAGTTAAAACAGTGTTTTGTTGCTTTCTCGTCCTCAGGGAAGATCTTTGTCCACTGTGCTTTTGGATACAGCAGGTCAGCCTCCTTAGTACTGGCCTACCTAATGATTTATCATCACCTTTCTCTGCTCGATGCAGTGAAAACAGTAGCTTCTCGACGACAGATATTTCCCAATCGAGGTTTTTTAAAGCAGTTATGGAGGTTCGACATAAAATTACAGCAAGAAAGAAATGTTTGAGTTTTTTCCATCTATTGAAACCGAAATGTGGCTTTTTTGATAATGATAATATTTATCAATATCTTTGTACAGTATGGTTCACGCTCACTATTATAACCCTGATTTGTGCACCAGCAGCTAGAAGAGTTTGAAATCACACCACATTATCGGCAAAGATACCACAATTAGATTCTTATCTCAGTCAAAATGAACTTGTAACTGATTTGTAAATGTTTCTGCTTTTTATTTCATCACTACCTGAGCAACACAACACAAAATGGCCTGTGTCAACATCAATTTTGCAGCATTATCATATCCAAGACCTTTTAGTTATACAGGCCCCCATCATAAACTGATTCTTTAATATTCTATTTGAATGTAATCAGCGATTTTCTATTGCTTTTCAAAAAAAGATAAATAAATATTCAACTTATCATATGGACTGTCACATTCTATTTGGGATATTGCCATTCATAGTAATGAAGCTAGGTTACTTGGTGAATGTTTTATGTGTTTAATCCAGTGGCTCAATTTCACAATGGTTTGTTGTCACCTTGTGATTCAAACCATTTGTTTTAATTAAGACCTTTCTTTAAGGCTCAGACACTGACCTAATGACCTAAAGTCTTTGAGGGTTGACTTGAAAGCTTGTGGGCGCAACATTCATCTTAAAGACTCAAGCACTTCACCTATTCCTTCCCTGTAATTAATTAAACATTTAATTTTCAGTTGAAAATAAAAGATCTTGTGGCCCTATCAAAGAGGGCAGAGGAGTTTCACTGATGGGCAACATTTATCCCTCGGTAAAAACAAGGACTGCAGATACACATTTATCCCTCACCTAATGACATAGTCCATGTATCTCATAGCTGTTTGTCGGGATCTTTGGGTGCAAATTCATTGACGTGTTTGTCTATATATGTGATAGTGACTGGACTTCCAAAGTGATTCATTGCTTTGAAGCCCATTCTGAGAAAAGGAAGTGGGGGGGAGCCTGGATGGGCCGTTTGCTCTCCCAGGAGCTGGGACACTATTACCATTTTAGGCCACAGCTGAGCCCTGATCCTCTTTTATTTGGGTTTTGTTTTCTGCCAATTTTTAAATGGACCAGACCAACCGATCCACGTCAGGTGCCATATGACTTGCCCTTCATCTCTCCCTAGAACATCTTGACACCAAGAACAGCCATGTTGAAGGCTGACTACAGTTCAGACTTCAACACTATTATCCCATCGAGACTGATTACTAAACTTAGAGATCTCAGACTAAGCCCCACTGTATGCAACTGGATCCTCAGTTTCCTGACCCACAGGCCACAATCAGGGAAGATTGGGGACAATATTTCATCCTCACTAACACTCAACACTGGAGCACCCTAGGGGGTGCATACTCAGCCCCAACTGTACTCACTGTGCACCCATGACTGGGTCACCAAATACCAGACTAATGCCATTTACAAGTTCGCTGATGACACCACCATAGTCGGTTGAATCTCCAATGGTGATGAAACAGACTACAGACAGGAGGTGGAAGAGCTGGAAAAACGCTGTACAGAGAGCAACCTAGTTCTCAAAGCCGGCAAAACCAAGGAACTCATTATTGACTTTCGGCGGGATGTTACTCATGCCCTCCCTACACATTAACAGCACAGAGGTGAAACGAGTGGAGAGTGTCAAGCTCCTGGGAATGGTTATTCACAACAAGCTTTCTTGGATTCTTCATGTGAACACACTGGCTACAAAGGCCCAACAATGTCTCGTCTTCTTCAGGCACCTGAGGAAATTTGGCATGATGGCAAATACACTTGCCAACTTTTATTAATGCGTCTTCGAGAGCATTCTTTCTGGATGTATCACTACCTATGGCAACTGTACCACTCAAGATGAGACGGTTATGGAGAGTGGTGAACTCGGCCCAGACAATCGCAAAGGCCAACCTCCCATCTATAGAATCTATCTACCAGGCCCGCTGTCAAGGAAAGGCCACCAGCATTCTCAAAGATCCATCCTACCCTGGCAATGTTTTTCTACAACCTCTACCATTGGAGTTTGCACATTCTCCCTGTGTCTGTGTGCATTTCCTCCGGGTGCTCTGGTTTCCTCCTGCAGTCCAAAGATGTGCAAGTTAGGTGAATTGGCCTTGCTAAATTGCCTATAGTGCTAAGTACATTTGACAGAGGGAAATGGGTCTGGGTAGGTTACTCTTCAGAGGGTCGGTATGGATTGGTTGGCCAAAGGGCCTGTTTCCACACTGTAGGGAATCTAATCTAATCTAATCTAATCAATTCTAATCTAATCAGGGAGAAGGTACAGAAGCCTGAACACACGCACCAGCTGGTTTCGTAACAGTTTCTACCCTACTGTTGTTAGAATACTGAATGTACCCACAAACTCTTAACATTCACCTGTACCTGTGTTTTTGTCTTTGCCACTGTTTACTTATTATTTACTTATCTATACTACTTAACTCTGTGATTTGCCTGTATTGCTCGCAAGACAAAGCTTTTTGCTGTGCCTCAGTACACGTGACAATAAATTAAATTAAATTCAAATGGTTCTGCCACTATAGGTGCTCAGAATCTCTTTGTCTTCAGTTAAGACTTGAAACAAGTCCTTGGGTGGATTCATAAGATCCTGTGGCACTCATTCCACTAAAGAGTAGTGTGGAGTTCTGGTGCATATTTATTCTTCAACGAATATGACTAAAAACAAAAATTAAAGAGTTTGAAAACACATTGAAATGCATGATACTTCCTCCATTGATGTATTTTGAATTGGAGACAGCCATTCCAATTAAGCTATTGCCATCAAAGACAAACTCAGTTCCTGTTGAAGTATTGTTAAAGTGGCTGTACAGATAATCTAACATCTGCACACATCAGCAATTCCTCTACCACTATCTAGCAGAGCAGAGATTGAGAATAAAGGATTTTCCTTTATTCTTCCAAGAAATGTGAATGTCATAGGCAAGACCAGCATTATGTGCCCTTTGCTAATAGCTGAGTGGCTTGCTAGACCATATCTGGAGGCAGTTTAATAGTTACCTATGTTGCCCACACATAGGCTAGACCAGGTAAGGATGCCAGATTAGTGAACTAAATAAAAATCTAAAGAACTGTGAATGCTGAAAATCAGAAACAGGAACAGAAGTTGCTGGAAAAACTCAGCAGGTCTGGCAGCATCTGTGCAGAGAAATCAAAGTTAATGTTTTGTCTGGTGACTTTTCCTCAGAACTAGGATAATGTTGGTTTACATGCAAAAGATAGGGTGGGGGAGGGGGTAAGGAGTGAATGATTGGTAGAGATTGAGCCCAAAGAGAGAGAGGAACAGTTGGACAGACAAAGGAGTCAATAATGATCTAGCTGGGAGAGTGAACAGCTGTTAATGGAGACTAATAGTGGTTAACAATAAATAGTGTGTACTGGCAGACTATATGATAACAAGGCCTGATGTGTGGGGATGGGGGCTAGGACATGGGGAAGTTCAGGCCCTAAAATTGTTGAACTCGATATTGTGTCCAGATGTGGTGTTCTTCCAGCTTGCACTGAGCTTTGCTGGAGCACTGCAGAAAGCCTGAGACACAGATGTTGACCAGGGAACAGGGTGGTGTGTTAAAGTGGCAGGCAACTGGAAGCTCAGGGTCTTTGCAGGCAGAAAGTAGATGTTCCGTGGAGCGCTCACCCAGCCTACACTTCATTTCCCCACACTGTGAGCAGAGAATCCGGTCGACTAGAAAGTAGGATGTGCAGGTAAAGTGTTGCTTCACATGGAAGGTATGTTCAGACCCTTGGATACTGAGGAGGGAGAAGGTAAATGGGCAGCTGTTACACTTTCAGCGGTTTCAGGGGAAGGTGCCTGGGGCTGTGGGGAGGGGAGGTGGCGGGATGTTGGGAGTGAAGGAAGAGTGGTCCAGGGTGTCCTGGAGGGAACGGTTCCTGCGGAAGACAGACAATGGAGAGTGGGGAATATGTGTCTAGTAGTGGTATCTTGCAGGAGGTTGCACAAATGGCAACTGATGATCTTCTGGATGTAGTTGCTGGTGGGATGGTAGGTAAGGACAAGGGGAACCCTATCACTGTTGCCAGAGAGAAAAGAGGGGGTGAGGACAGAAGTGTGGGAGATGGGTCAGATTAGCTACCATCAGTTGTGAGGGAGGGTCAGAATCCAAAACATTAACTTTGATTTCTCTTCACAGATGCTGCCAGACGTGCTGAGCTTTTCCAGCAACTTCTGCTTTTGTTTTACGTTAATGAACTGTATCGGTTTTTACAACAAGCAATAATAATTGTTGTGCCATCATTACTGAGAAAGGTTTTATATTCCAGATTTATTAATCAAACTAAAACTGGCCATGTTGGGAGTTGAATCCATATCCGTAGAGCATTAACTTGAACCACTAAATGACTAACCCAGCAACATGACTACTTCACCCACATCTCTCCCAGAGGGTGGGGTGTAGGTCAATTAACCTCTTGAGCCTGGTCCCTTATTCAATAAAAGCATGGCTGATCTGATGTGGTCTTAACTCCACTTTCCTGCTTGCTTCTTATAGCCTTGATTCCCTTGTAGATCAAATATCAATCTAACTTGACTTTGGACACATTCAATGACCAAGTTTTCACTGCTGGCTAAGGTCAGAGATCACAAACACTACCAACTTTCTGAGGGAACTTTCTCCTTGTCTCCGACCTGTGTATTGCTCAATGCTGTTGTTAGTTGTTGGTTCAAGACTCAAGGCAACTCCAGAGTTTCAGGTCCTCATCGAAATTTCCTTCAAGTTTCTCAAGATACATCTATGAGGCACTGGACTTTAATTTCACACATCTCAAGAAAATGTTTATTAACTGTGGCATACTCATTTTCTGCTGACGCAAGATAATTTATTCCCACAGGTGTACCTTCTGTCTAGAATCTGCAATCTCCGTATCTCACTCCAATCGGGTTTCATTAAAATGCGCATTATATATTAAATACATAATTAGAGACAACATTTCCTAAAGCACCACTGCCAGTTTGTCTAATTACTGGCACTGCTCTGGGCAGCTGGCACTTCACAACTCAAAGAGAAAAGCTTTGACTCAAATTACTTTTTCCCTTCATAAACAATGACATGCAAACCAGCCCCTCTGCCACCATGATTCAGTCTCCTGCAGCCTAGCCTTCACGTGAAGTCTGCTTTTAACTACAGAATCTCTCCACTGTACATCATACTGAGGTTACCTTTCATTTCTCTGCCTTATCAAAGACAAACGCATGCACCGAGGCAGACAACAAACCCAATCTAGAGAAACATTTCCTTTCTGCCTCTAAGGCAGAAAGAAAGCAGAAACAATAGCTTAAAGCCCATAAATATATTCAATCCATAAACAAAACCTATAAACTACTTTAAATGTGGGTTTTGTTTTAAAATAGCAAACTAAATACATATTAATTTCGAAAAAGGCTTTTTCCATTCGTGAGAAGAGTAGAGCCATTACATCAAAGCAAATCATTTAATATAAAACCTTAAAATGTAAATGATAGGTAATAATAATTAATTAAAAGATTGCAGGTATCCCCTGTCAATCAAGGTACACCCATATTCAATCACAGATATACCTGATATCTTGTATTTTGCCTCATGTTCTCATCCACACAGTGTCAAGGAACACAATGCAATGTGGATTATGTTGCAAACACACACACACACACTGGCTTTACCCGCAGGACAGATTGCAGTTGACAATGTCATGAGATCACTGGCACTTCCACTTCATACACCCTCCAATGGACCATTTTGCCCAGAGCTAAGTGCTGAGGGGGCAAGAATCTCACCAATGCCATCCTGCCCAATTATTTTCCTTTCTCAATCATCAACCACCCACCACCCCCCCAAACTCATTCTCTCATCATCCCCATCACCTCTAGGGAGGATGAAACGTCACCCAAATATTTTGGTTTTCCCAACTTTTAATTGCAAGAAATTTCTGCCTATCCAATACTGGATGAAAGCTGAATGACAAAGCAGAGACTGTAGTCAGGCTGAGAGGTGCTGGTAAGTAGGAGAATCCAGCAAACTACAACTGAAGACTGTTAAAGTAAGTATAGACATGGATGCTCAAAAACTGGAGAGAATACAATGGAATTTGCGATGCTTGGAAATCAATACCCATCGACAGCATGTCAAAGATGTAAAAGTCAAGGATGTAAGGAGTGAGGATGTGCAGTCTAGGTAACTGTAGGAGTCGGCGCATTTGTATTGGATATTGATGGCCAGCCTAACCCCCGGAAATGCAAACAGAGATGTGGAGGAAGGGAAGAGTCAGAGATGGACCAGGTGAAGGTGAGAGCAGTGCGGAAATTGGAAGTGCTTTCACGCAGAAGGTGGTTCGTGTATGGAATGAGCTGTCAGAGGAAGCAATAGAGGCTGGTGCAGTTACAACATTTAAAAGGCATCTGGATGTGTATATGAATAGGAAGGGTTTAGAGGGATATGGACCAAATGCTGGCAAATGGGACTAGATTAATTTAGGATATCTGGACAACATGGATGAGTTGGACCAGAGGGTCTGTTTCCATGATGTACAGCTCTATGATTCAAACTGAGGGAAGCAGCACCAATTATGACATCGAAATATTGGTGAAAGAGCAGTGAGCGGGGGCCAGAGTAGGGCTGGAACAAGGAATGTTCTACATACCCCACAAAGAGACAGGTATAATTGGGGCCCATGTGGGCACCCATGATCACCCCTCTGACCTGAAGAAAGTGGAAGGAGTTAAAGGGGACGTTTTTCAAAGTGAGGATGGCCTCGGCCAGGTGGAGGAGGTTGGGGGAGAATGGGGCTGGTTCAGGCCATTTTCCCAGGAATAAGCAAAGCCCCCAGAAATCATCCTGATGGGGAATGGACGTGCAAAGGGATTGCACATCCATACTGAAGAGGAGGCAGCTGGAGCGCACAAACTGGAAAATCCAAAAGTGACTTAAAGCATCAGAAGAATCATGGATGTAAATGGGCAAAAAATTTGTGTTGAGTTAGGAAGAAACAGGTGAAAGCTGCATCCTCTATTGGGGCTGGTCCTATTCAGGATGATCGGTTGAGGATAGTTTCTGAGATATGATTACACACCTTTGGAGCAGGTGGGATTTGAACCAAGGCCTCCTTGCCTCAGAGGCAGTGTCACTATTACTGCAACACACAAACTTTCACAGTCATGCAGCACGCAGCTAACATCATCCCACCAGTTCTAAATTATACAATAATGAAATGAATTTAAGTCTCCTGTATTATGCGCTGTGTTTAAAAGCTAAATTTAAAAGCTGTTCTGCATAAAATGGAGTCTGCTGTATATATAAAAAATGGCATGAAATGGAGAAGGGAATCACAGCTGTTTGCAAATGTCAGAGGGAGATCAACACTGTTTCATTTGCAGTCAGAATCATTTCAACAGAGAATGTTGGGAAGGGCTGGTGAGACTTCAAAAGCAATATTTCCGGAGAAACTGTCCCCATGTCAGCAACAGAATCTTTATTGGGAGATGGTCCTGATCCCTCCACTGACAACACAATCCATGATCTAAAATCACCTTCTGTTGCAGAACTGGAGATGACCCTGGAGAGCAGCAAAGCCCAGCTAAACCATATCGACGAAGTGTGGCCTAACCTCTACATTGGGGATTTGTAAGTACTCACACATGTCACAGAGATAGTACACTTATAGCAAACACCACTTAGGATGAGTAACTCACTACAGATTTATGTTTTTAAACATATTCATTGGCACTGAAAATTGGCACAAATTAAACTTGGTTTATTACTTTCTTTTAAGTTGTTTGCTGTGGAGGAAACAATTGGTGGTAGCTCTGTCTAGGCTTAAAACAAAACAAATTAAGAAAAAATTCTAAATCTCCCATAGGTCATGCAAGGGTGGCCTGGTGGTTCAGTGGTTAGCTCTGCTGCCTCACAGTGCCAGGGACCTAGGTTCAACTCCAGCCTCAAGCAACTGCCTGAGAGGAGTTTGCACGTTCTCCCCGTGTCTGTGTAGGTTTCCCTTGGGTGCTCTGGTTTTCTCCCACAGTCCAAAGATGTGCAGGATAGATGGAACGGCTGTGCTAAATTGCCCATAGTGTTTAGGAATGTGTAGGCTAGATGGATTAGCCATGGAAAATATGGGCTCATAGGGATTAGCTGGGATGCTCTTTGGAGAGGCAGTGTGGACTGAATGGCCTGCTCCCACACTGTAGGGATTCTATGACTGCAGTCTGTGCTAGAAATAACTTCTCAAATTTATATAATTGCGTGTCCAGTATTTCCAAAATGCGTGATCTGTGCTAAAAGGAGAGGAAAATGGCCTGCTTCGCGTGAGGACAGTGAAGTTTTTGATTAATGTTTTATTCATTGTGGAATAACAAGGCACTCTTAAGTAATGATCTATCAAATGGACTACACGGTTCTATCCTACAGAAACAGTTTCTACCCTACTGTTGTTAGAATACAGAATGGACTCACAAACTCTTAATATTCGCCCGTACCTATGTTTTTGCTTTTGTCGCTGTTACCTATTATTTACTATCTATGCTACTTAACTCTATGATCTGCCTGTATTGCTCACAAGACAAAACTTTTCACTGTGCCTCGATACACATGACAATAAATTCTATTCAACTCAATAGATGAGAACCATCACAGCTCTCCCATGATGTTCGCTAAATCTATGAATGCTAGTACTTGAATCCTCAATTGTGTCTCAGAAACATAGGAACAGGAAGTGCCCATGCTGCCTGGGGAGCTTGATCAATCATTCAGTCAGATTAGAGGTCACTGTCTGAGGTGAGATGAGAGAATAACTCCCAATATGTTCATCATAATTGCTTCAACAGTGAGATACTCTCAGCCATGACTGGACCTGCCTCTGTGTCACTCAGTTGAAATTCAAACAGGTGCTTCCATTTGCTTAATTACCGACAATTTGGAACATAAACATATACATTTGATGCTAAAAATATGACATATTTACTCCATTTTCTCCATACCTGAAAGATCAACAAACAGGCAATTCTTCAATAACTCATTGAACAACCAATAGCTCAGACAGAAAGTGAGACACTTTGACCTCAGTCTATCCAATGTTCCTCCTTACTAAAGTTCTCATGTCCAGGCAACGTCCTCATACACTTCTCTTGTTCTGTCTCTCTACTGCAAACACAGCTTTCCATCGAATGGTGACCAGAAATTCATGCTGTAGTCTGGGTGTGACCTCACCCTTGTTTGCTATTAAATTCCAAGTTCTTATACTCCAGCTAATGAAGCTAGTAAGAGTAAATATCCCACTTGCCTGGATGAATGCAGCCCCAAGAACACTCAAGAAGCTTTACACTATCCAGGGCAAAACAACCCATTTGATTGGCATCACATCCACAAACATCCGCTCCCTCCACAACCAATGTTCAGTTGATAGCAAGGTATGCTATCTACAAGATGCACTGCAGAAATTCACTGAAGATCCTTGGACAGCACCTTCCAAACCCACCACCAGTTCCATCTGGAAGGACAAGGGCAGCATATACAAGGGAACCCACCATTTTCAATTTCTCCTCGAAGCCACTCACCATCCTGGCTTGGAAATATACCACCATTGTCGTTGGGTCAAAATCCTCCCTAATGGAATTGTAGGTTAACCCACAGCAGGTGGACTGCAGCAATTCAAGGAGGCAGCATGACACCACCTTCTCAAGGGCAATTAGGGATAGGCAATAAATGCTGGCCAGCCAGTGACACCCACACTGCAAAAATGAATAAATAAAAATACTTTATCTTCTGATCTAGTCACCTTTGAGGATCTGTAGACCATTAGTCGATGATTTCTCTGCTTTTCTACACTTCATCAGTATGCTTTTGGGTGTTCCTTTACCTTGTTAGCTTGGATTGAACTCCATTTGCCACTGTCTATTGATATTTTCCTGCAGTCTAATTCTTGCTTCTTCATTATCAACCACACAGTCAATATTGTATTGCCTGCAAACTTCTCAATTTACCCCCTGACGTATAGGTCCAAACCAATGGTATATTCCATAATATATCAAGCTACCAAGTATGGAGCCCTGCAGACGTATCACTGACTGAGCTATTGACTAACTCAATGCACAATAGAGATTGTGCCACAGGCTCTCCTAATCTTTACAGTAAATAGTGCAACATCACACTGTTGTCTTACATGATCATTTTGTTCTCGTTATAGGGTGATAGCCCATGACAAGAAACAATTAAGGAAGATGGGGATCACTCATGTGTTAAATGCTGCACATTTCAAATCGGGCAGTGTGGGAGATCAAATCTTCTACGGCAAGAAAATAAATTACTATGGTATAGCGGCTGATGATTCCCCAGAATTTGACCTGAGTGCATACTTCTACACTGCAGCTGAACAGATACATCAAACACTGAACACTCCGAATGGTAAGGCCTGTTTTAGCATTCATTATATTTGAATGTACTAACTGGACAATGTCATTGTGGGTAAATCTGCTCATTGTATGGAAATACTCAATTAGAGTAGACGAGGAGGATTTTATAAGATGTTGACCCTTTCATCGTATTAGTCACCACATTACTGTGCTGAAAAGGGACAGTCACATGGTGCATTCCATTGGCAAATCAGGGATGAGCATAGAGTGACAGGGAGACCCTGCGTCTGCATCCAAAACTTCTGATTTGAAAGGGGTGGGACCAAGAAAAGGTGAAATGTTCAGTTACAATTAAAAATCACACAACACCAGTTTATAGTCCAACAGGTTTAATTGGAAACACTAGCTTGCGGAGTGCCGCTCCTTCATCAGGTGGAGCTAGAGTAGGCAATTCAGCCCCTTGAGCCTGCTCTACCATTCAGTAAGGTTGTCTGACCTGATTGTAAACCCCTAATCCCACCTTCCTACCTACCCAGATAACCCTTCAGCCTCTTCCTTAACAAAATTGTATATCTATTCATAATCAGCTACAGCAATGGATTGAAACATGACAACATTTAGTGAGGTCAGTAATCACCCTTCACGCAGTGAATTTATTCTAGGGTCCAGCAGAAGCATAAGCTTCATTCTTGCGCACATAGACAATACCCACACATGCTAAAGATTAAAACCACAAATTGTTCACTAAACCGACAGTAATTAGGTTGGAAGCGCAATATGGATAAATATTAATGAAAGATACTTTAATGTAAGGCAAATAGTGGCAGTTGTATTGTCACTGTTTTAGTAATCCAGAGACACAGACTAATGCTTTGAGGACATGGCAGTTGCTGGGATTTAAATTCAAGTAATAAGTCTGAAATTAACAGCAACTCTTAATGGTTGCTGACCATGAATCTATTGCTGACTGTTGCAAAGGCCTATGTGGTTCACTAATGCTCTTTAGAGAAGGAAATCGGTCAACCTAACTTGATCTGGCCTACACATGACTACAGACCCACAGTGCTTGACTGTTAAATAACCTCTGATTAAGCCTAGTAAACTGCTCAGTTCAAGGCCAATCACAGACAGGCGACAATTTGCCAGTGACACGTGAAAGAATAAGCATTACAAAAATATTCACAGAATTCTTAGCTTAGCGTCAGTGCTCCGCACTGTGCTGTGTGACCATTCAGCCTGCAAATTTCCACACAGGCCACTTACAAAGTTATCGCCTGCTCACAAATAAATTAAGCAGACCAGAAACACATATAGAAAAAATTGAGAGGCCAAAGTGCACAGCATTTTGTATTAACTGGCATCTGCACCAGACACACTCTCTACTGGAATTTCCACGTCATTTTTTTTTGCAGACTCACCACCAAATTAACTAATTTAAACAATCAAATATGTTACAACTACTATCCACAGCCCACCAGCAGCTGCCTAAGTCAATTATTAATTTTTAAAGCAACCCCACTCAGACATAATGTGACATGTCAGGTGTTGCTGGGATTTAAACTGAGATTTTCTACATCAGAGTTATGGACACTACCACAAAAGCCCACCCTAAGGTGGCTGTTGCTTATTTCTTTCTTATTGGGATCAAGATTTCATAATCAATAAAGGCCAAAGACAAATAAAAAGCCAGATTTTACTATCCCTGTAAACTGACTGCCGGCAATTGTGTGCTTTTGAACAAGATAGAATGTATCTGCAAATACAAATCTGAAAATGCAAATTCACACAATCAAAAAGCATATGATTTGTTGGCAGTCAGTCCATGTGACATGTGACAAAATCCTACTTTGGAAATAGAACCAGTCTGAATCAAGGTTGGAATACACACAGACTCTAACCTCACACCTTTAATGCATTGTCTGAACTGAGATGTCACCTTATTTTAAATAAAACCTTAAGTTATCTTGGGAATGTGACTTGAAAGAAGTTCTGAGATTTACATATTAATGAATCGAAACCTCAACCCATTCTAAGTTATTAGAGATTTAACAGCAATCTAAGTTTGTTCAATACATGGCATCAGTTGTATAACACTTTGATCTTTTGCTATAAATTCCGTGTCCTATGATCCTGCCTCACTAGCTACCTGATGAAGGAGCAGTGCTCCAAAAGCATGTACTCCCAAATAAACCTGTTGGACAATAACCTGGTGTTGTGTGATTTTTTAATGAGTTAATGTAGATAGAGTCATAGGCATTTTAATTACTCTAGCTAATAATTCAAACTTTCAGGAAAAATGCTGGGACCTTGAGGAGGAGGTGGAGGGGGGAGGCCGAGTAAGTACTGATATAATCACTGTTGCCCCCAGAGATGGGAGCCTGATGGAAGTGCGGTGAGTGGAGTAATGTAATATAGTACAGTGTAGTGTAATTTAATTTAATGTTATCTTATTTAATTTGAGTTTGTGTTAATTTGGATTAAGTTAAGTAAATAAGAGTCGACTACAATCTGGAGAGTAGTAGGCAGTTTATTGTTAACATTATTGTAATATAACATAATAGTGCGATATTATTCCTACTTTTCTGTACTTTTGTACTTTTATAACTTTGTTTTGCTTTTTTTCTTTCGGTTTGTGTTTTTTTGTAAAAAAAAAGTTTTTTTCAATAAATATATACATAAACAAAAAGGAAGGATACTTAAGCCTTGGAGAGAGTGCAAAGGAGATTCACAAGAATGATACAGGAATGAGGAATTTTAAATGCAAGGACAGATTAGAGAAATTGGACTTATTTTCCTTGGAGTAAGAGGTGATATGAGTGAGGTGCTCAAAATTATGAGCAATTTTGACAGGGTAAAGAAGGATATTCTGTTTCCACAGGCTGGTATGTCAGTTAAGTAGGGGGTCACAATTTCAAGTTTGTCAGCAAGAGAGTTTGGAGTGAGATGAAGAGAAACGTCTTTACTCAGAGTTGTTAGGATTTGGAATGTGCTGCCTAGGAGAGTGATGGAAGCAGATTCCAAAGAAGGTTTCATAAAAGAGTTGGTAATGTATTCGCAAGTGATGTACTTAGAGGGCTGGCGAATGGGACTAGCTTGCTAGCTCTTTCGGGAGTCAGTACAGACATGATGGGTCAAATGGCCTCCTCTGATACTGTAAAATTCTATGATTCTAATTCCCTGAAGATAATTCAATGGTGATGTCATCTGTTTTGAACAAAACTATTTGATAAAAAGTGAATAATAGGAAATTCACAGTGTCATTTGGATAGAATGTTTAGTCTCTCTCTTTTCCTCGGTTTTCTGGCACGAAGGCATTGCCCCCTGATGTCATCAGTTTTCTGTACCTTCACCCACTCATTGGATGTTTGGTTCACGAGAAGGTGAAATCCTAGTGGATTGACCCACTAGGAGGTTGATCTACTTCAGCCAAAACCTAGTTCCCACATCATGTCAACACATATCAATCTGCTCCTATGAGACTTTGGATAGTAACTGAGGTTAAGAACCCCCACCGATCTTTGCCTTCTAAAGCCCTGGTGTAATATGGTAAAACATTAACACCTTGACCAAACTTAACCAACGCTGCATGAGTTGGACCTTGACAATTGACTCTAGCTCAGTTCCAGTCTCTTATTCACACAGTCACTGGGGAGTCCTCTTTTTCCACATTTGGAATTTAGAATGCAACAATTATGTGACTGGCTGTCACTCACGATCCAAACACTCAACTGTTCTCTCTTTCTCCACAGCAAAACTCCTGGTGCATTGCGTTCTTGGGATGAGCAGATCAGCCTCCCTGGTACTGGCCTACCTTATGATTTATCACAACCGCTCACTGCTCGATGCAGTAAACCGACTCATTTTATACAGGCCTGTTTCACCCAACTGGGGATTTCTGGAACAATTACGCAAATTGGATATAAAGCTAAATGAAGAGAAGAAACTACAGCTGACCAAAGATGCCACATTTCGCTGAGGGTCAATCAGCCGCTGCGTCTTGGTCAAAGTTTGAAATGTTTCTTATCAGTGGAGGGATACTTCAATCCTTTCAGGCAGTTTACAGACTGAAGTAATGCAACAGCTTACTCCAACAATATTATTTGCATCCCTTTGCACTGTGAATGTGATTGACTACAATAAAGAGATCATATGGTCCCTCTGATCTATCATTGAGTCATAGAGATGTACAGCACAGAAACAGATCCTTCGGTCCAACTTGTCCGTGCCGACCAGACATCCCAACCCAATCTAGTCCCACTTGCCAGCACCAGGCCCATATATGTTTAAACCCTTCCTATTCATATACCCCTCCAAACGTCTTTTAAATGTTGCAATTGTACTATCCCTCACCACTTCCTCTGGCAGCTCATTCCACACACCCACTGCTTGAAAATGTTGCCCCGTAGGTCCCTCTCATCCTAAACCTATGCCTTCCAGTTCTGGACTCCCCCACTCCAGGGAAAAGACTTTGTCTATTTATCCTATCCATGCCCTTCATGATTTTATAAATCTCTATAAAGTCACCCCTCAGCCTCCAACACTCCAGGGAAAACAGCCCTAGCCTATTCAACCTCTCCCATAACTCTAAATCCTCCAACCCTGGCAACGTCTTTGCAAATCTTTCCTTTTGAAATATGCATTGATCCACAATGCTCGCAGCTCTTATTTCTTATTCCCTGACACCGGACAGAGTCCACCAGGAAATGATACACAGCTCTACAACTAACTAGACAACATTTGGATCCTGATTTCAGGCTTTCTTCAATTCAAAGTGAGAATTGACTGCAGTAACTTGTCTGATTGTTTCTTCTTCACTACTGGACTTCAGAACCACCCCGTAATATCCATTTGGGGCAAAGGGTTTAGAGCTGGTTGTGTTTTTTTTAAACAATCAAAACTGAAATACAATTTATTGTCAATTATTCTGTGTGTAGTGACACCACAATATTAAAGAAAGGATCCGAAATGAGGGAATAATTGCACTATTTGGATAGCAGCTACCATTAATCCAAGTGAATGGACATATTAATTGTTTATTAAGAAAATCTGTCTGAAGAATAGTTTGTGATTTTACATCACAATACTTTCTCTAATTCTAACCCTTCCATAATATTTAAGACTTTAAAAAATTGTTTGTAACTCACAACATAACAGAATAAAGAATATCATTCTGTCACTTGTTTTTTGTGCCTTTATTATGAAAATGAGGTATCTCTTCTGCCTCTGTGTGATCCATGAAGAAAGTTTTTCTAACACTTTTTTTCTCCCCATCTTCTAACATAATGGAACTTTGAAGAAATGCAATGGGAGGGAATTGTTAAATCTCCCCAGTATTTGCCAGCCTGGGGTAATCAGCCATTGGCCATGTTTTCTGGCAGTAACCCAGGCTGACATCTGGCAGCAATCTGAGAAGTTGCGCGGTTTAGGAGGTGACATTGCACACAGACACTGAGTCATATGTTTTGCTGAGTAAACTGATAGGGGAGAAGGGCACAGAGCATCGCTTAGTAACTGGGGAATGGAGTAGGGACAGGAAGGAAGAGCCGTGAAACAAATTCACAGTAAGAATTAAAGACGGTAAGTTCCACAAACTGCATATTGGGGAGAGAGACAATGCTCATATCAGCTTAACAGCTTTTGTTGGCTCAGAGGAATGGTTCAGAAGCTGACAGTTATATTTACTCGAACAAACGTTTGATAGTCTGCAGCCAGGAATCTAAGTACAGTTCATCTTTTCCAAGTTTGGCCAAAGGCTGCTCCTTGTTATTGCTCTTAACAGGCAATGAGCTAAATTATCTTTTGATAGACAGTCATTGTTGCTAAATGGTCAAATCTGGCAGTTAACGTGTGGCACTACAAAAAAAAAGAAAGTAAGTTAGTAAACGCTGAGTGGTGCATGGTTTAATGTAATGATGGGCTATCACAAGGCATTAGAATACAGATTTCTATCTCGTGGATGTCTAGATATAACTGGGCCATCAACAGATGATAGTTCACTGGACAAGAAGTAATATAAAAGTTAATGTCTGCATATTCAACCAAATAAACACAGAACATATCTGCAGGCAGAGAAGAAAGTAACTCCAATGTTTCAGTAATTTTATTAGCTGTTTAACCACCCTAAATGCATGATAGAGTTTAAAGAAAATGACTGATATAAGCAAATAGTCAGTTTGGTAAACTTTATTAATAGACAAATAACTGGTAAGGTTTCCACAATTTCTCCTTTGATACTTTTTAATATTGCTCAAACTTTACTCAACGGAAAGGCCCGGAAAAATGAGCATTGATTCCTAGTGGTGGGTTTATTTTATACGTGTGGAATAAAGTAAGGATGGGAATTGCTGCAACTGACTACAGTTACATGTATTGGCTTCAAAAGTTGAACATGCAGTAAATAGAAGCCAGTTGTAGTTAAGAAATTTTGCAATGTAGTTTGAGGATGCATCTCTGAAGTTACACTCTTGGTCTTCCCTGATGATGGGTAGATGTTCTATTCTTAAAAATGTGTTGCTCGAAAAGTGCAGCAGGTCAGGCAGCATCAAAGGAACAGGAGAATCGACGTTTCGGGCATAAGCCCTTCTTCAGGCTCTGATCTCCAGCATCTGCAGTCCTCACTTTCTCCTAGATGTTCTGTTCTGACAAATACTTGCCCAGCTTTCAATGAAGGTGTTCCATCAAGAGGATTCATATTTGCAGCCGGAGTAACTCAACTATTAGGGTACCATATCCAGTAAGAGATGCTTCTGGGAGAACAAGATTAAATTCCCTACAGTGTGGAAACAGGCCCTTCGGCCCAACAAGTCCACACCGACCCTCCGAACAGTAAACCACCCAGTCCTATTTCCCCTTGACTAATGCACCTAACACTATGGGCAATTTAGCATGGCCAATTCACCTGACCTGACTGTGGGAGGAAACCGGAGCACCCGGAGGAACCCACACAGACACGGGGAGAACGTGCAAACTCCACACAGACAGTCACCCGAGGCTGGAATCAAACCTGGGATCCTGGTGCTGTGAGGCAGCAGTGCTAACCACTGAGCCACCGTGCCGCCAAACAACATTAAACGTCTGTTCAAAAACAAAAACTCAGCAGGTCTGGCCACATCTGTGGAGAGAAAGCTGAGTTAATGTTTCGGGTCCAGTGACCGTTCTTCAGGACCTGGAGTTGAAATGTTAAAACTGCTGACCTGCTGAGTTTTTCCAACAATTTTTGTTTTTGTTTCTGACTTCCAGCATCCGCAGTTCTTTGGTTTATCTTGTTAAAGTTCTGTTCAACGGTTTCCACAATAACGAATGTACTTTAATAACAAAAGTTGCATGAACTAAATAATCTGATATTGATAGTTTAGTTCATTAAGAACTGGGGGAACCTTGTTCACACAAAGGATCTAAACATAAGGCTATTGGTTCATGTCCTCATTGATCTTCAAGGTAGTGAAAGGTCAAGACAAATGGATTTGACCTCATTATGCTTTAATTACCATTACTGCTACCCAATAGCAGGGCAACAATGGCAGACATGATGGAATACCTTGTATCCCAGCTTGTCTCTTTCTTCAATCTGTGGGTGTGAATGACTGAGAAAGAGGAAAAACATGAAAGAACTAGAGCTCAGGCTGAAATAAAGGAACTTGATGCAGACTTTTCTGCTGGCCTGCATGAATCAAATACTGTGTCAGAAGCTGGATCATTGTCCGTATAAATAAGGCAGTGAGGTATTAAAAGATGTGAAAAATCCTTTGGGTCAAGACTTGCTCCAGTGGAGAGAGAAGCCTCTGTGTGGTGAGAGCGTTTTAGGGTAGAATCTTAGAATCCCTACAGTGTGGAAACAGGCCATTCGGCCCATTGAGTCCACACCGACTGTCTGAAGAGCATTCCACCCAGACTCAGCTCCTGATCCAATCTCCATAACCCTGCATTTATCACAGCTAATCCACCCCACCTTCACACCCCTGGACACTATGGGCAATTTAGCATGGCCAATTCTCCTAGCCTGCACATCGTTGGACTGTGGGAGGAAAACAGAGCACCTGGAGGAAACCCACGCAGACACAGGGAGAATGTGCAAACTCCACACTGTCCCCTGAGGGTGGAATTGAACCCAGATCCCTGGTGCTGTGAGGCAGCAGTGCTAATACTTGAGCCACCGACCAGTTGGGTACAGCACAACTATAGCTCCTGCCACAGAGTAAGATGACACGATCTCAAAATAAAATCAAGGTCAGTGTGGACTGATATTAGGAAAAGTATTTTTGATACAAAAAGCAATGGAAATCTGGAACTCTGTCCCCCAAAAGGCAAGGAAGGATGCTGAGTGAACTGAATTTCCAAGACCAAGATTGGTGGATATATGTTAGATACAGGAATCAAAGGTTATGAAACAAAGATGTGGGAATAGAGATTAGGTGTAGGTCAGCTGTGCTATATTAGGAAGTGACAAAACCAGCTCAATGGCTAACTCTTGTCTTTATGTTCTGTCTTATGACAGAAGCCAGATCTGGTAGGGTCAGAGAATTGATAAAGCAGAATTGGTGCACAATTGTGGACTTAGAAAAGGGCAAATAAAATGTTTTACTAATTACTGCTTGCTAATTAACAAAGTCAATTCAAAACCAGGATGGATGTTACTCTGGTCACACAACACTAGCACGCAGTGGAATAGGAATTACCTTTGCCATAGTTGGCAGTGCCCTAACAGCACAGTGGTCACTGCTAGGATTACAGCCAGATCCCAACAAGGTGGACGTTATGGAAGTTACACTGAAGCTAATAGATAAGAAACTCTGGGCGTTGAGGGTGGGGAGTTTGACTTCAATGGAAGCAGAGAACCTACCAGAGGAAGGCCCTACTCCCTGTTCTTCTTTTAACCAGTAAAATCTGTCAGGCTATCCCTCTAGGCAGATAAAATAATAGAGGAAGTTGGTTCAAGGCCAGTAATTTTCTACTTCAGGGTCTCTTAAGCTCCAGGGAGGATCTCAGTGCCTCCACCCCTCAGTAAAAGGGAAGATGTCAGTGAGCAAACCCAGTTCTGAAGAAGAATCACTGAACTCGAAATATTAACTCTAATTTTTCTCTCCACAAATGCGGCCAGACCTGATGAGTTTCTCCAGCGATTTCTACTTTTGGGCAGGTCATATGCTGCATTTAGTGAGCCACCTCCCACTCATGCCTTCAAACTCACCAGCAGATTTTGAGATTTTAAAATCCAGCCCCTTATATCCCTGGGTTTTACAATGTTCACACGGTGTGGGATATCCAAAGGATGAATGGTAAATATCCACAGACTGTCAGCAAAGGACTCCCAAAACTTTAGCCCAAAATATTTAACACCCTGACTATTTAGCCTTAATCAAGAGGATGCATCAATAAGAAAACTGAGAGTCTGATTCTGCAGTGTCACATCTGTCGCAGAATTTGCACAGCAAATTTAAAACAAATTATAGTAAGTTAAAAATACGAGGACTCTCAAACTGACTCAACCACTCATTTCAGTTTCTAGCCTGAATACAATCATTAAGCTTTAAAAACAGTGAAAAGAAGAGTCGATAGCAACACATATGTACAACTTCTAAAAAGAATAATCATAATAAACCTTGCGTTTCAGAAATGGACACACTTGTATCACGGTCTGGTTTAACACGGAGGAAGGAGGAGTATGAGCCTCCGACTATATCAGAGCTCAACCGGCTTCTGTGGACCAAAGCAGGAGGAAGTGGCCATGTGGATCACGTTTGGCCAAACCTACACCTGGGAGATGCGTAAGAGCACTGCCTGAAAAAAATTACTCAACTAACAGCCTTTGTTGCATTGTGAAATGGAGGGTGGGTTTTAAAAAAGAGCAGTAAGCCAATGGGAATAGGCTCCAGTGAGTTTATTTCTTATTCAACAGACAGTCTGATGATTTCAACCATTTGGACTCATTGACATTAAATTACCAACAAGGGTTAATGGGGTGGCCCAAGCCTCTCAGTGATTGTAGGTAGTTGCTGCATAGCAGGGACTATGGACAGAAAGGTGAGAGCTGGGTGTGTGAGGAGACTGGGGCAGGTGGCATCCCCTGTAGGGTCAACATTGTGCTCCTCCGGGCCCCAATATAGGAGGGTTGAAACCTGCCTCCCAGGCTAGAGGCCTGATGTCATTGTTGTCTCCAGTAGCAGGTTAAGGCTGAATGTAATGATCAAGCTCTCACTAGCTTTAACAGAATCACAGAATTATCACAGGGCACAAGGAGGCCATTTGGTCCACTGTGACTGTGCTGTATGTGAATGAATATTCCACTTAGTGTCATTCTCCTTTGCTCTGTAACCCTGCACTTAGTTCCTTTTCAATAACAGCCTAACTTCCTTTTGAACACATAGACCTTTCTCCACCACACTTTAGGTGACTATGTAAAGCACCCACACAACCTTCATCTGTTAAAACTGAAACTGGTGGTTAGTGGTCATGGACAAGTAAGCAATCTGTTCACTCTAACTGCTCACCAGAATAGTATAAATGTTCATTGAAATGTTACGGATACTTGCAGGAGGATTTGAGCTAAAGGGAGAGGCTGAACAGGCTGGGGCTGTTTTCCCTGGAGCATCGGAGGCTGAGGGGTGACCTTATAGAGGTTTACAAAATTGTGAGGGGCATGGATAGAGTAAATAGGCAAAGTCTTTTCCCTGGAGTCGGGGAGTCCAAAACTAGAGGGCACAGGTTTAGGGTGAGAGGAGAAAGACCTACGGGGCAACATTTTCACGCAGTGAGTGGTACATGTATGGAATGAGCTGCCAGAGGATGTGGTGGAGGCTGGTACAATTGCAACATTTAAGAGGCGTTTGGATGGGTATATGAATAGGAAGGGTTTGGAGGGATATGGGCTGGGTACTGGCAGGTGGGACGAGGTTGGGTTGGGATATCTGATCGGCATGGACAGGTTGGACCGAAGGGTCTGTTTCCATGCTGTACATCTCTATGACTCTATATTATTTTCATTTTATAACTTCATTTTAGCTCAGGTGCATGGAGTTAGTATCATGTTCTACAGAAATTATGGGCTTAAAGCACATCTACCACTGTATTGGCTCAGGCAATATTCAGGGCTAAGGTTAGAGTGGTGCTGGAAAAGCCCATCCTGATGAAGGGCTCCTGCCTGAATCATCGATTTTCCTGCTCCTCAGATGTTGCCTGACCTGCTGTGCTTTTCCAGAACCACTCTAATCTTGACTCTAAGCTCCAGCAATTGCAGTCCTCACTTTCACCCAATATTCAGGGCTGCCTTAAATGGGTGTGGTGTTAGGACCTTTGCTAAAAAAAGGTGGTAAAACAGACTAGTTTATCAGTAGAAGACAAGGCAAGGACATCGTTCTCTCAGTGCATGTGTGGAGTGGTGGCAGTGATTAGTGTTGGCTCTCCATGACTATGAACAATGAGAATCTGAACATCAAGACCCTACAGGAGACCTCTGTCAGTATCAGGGCTGGAAGTGGAGGCTCAGCTGGTGATCTGCACTGAGACATGAGCTGTGAGGTTTAGATTAGATTAGATTAGATTACAGTGTGGAAACAGGCCCTTCGGCCCAACAATTCCACACCGACCCGCCCAAGCGCAACCCACCCATACTCCTACATTTACCCCTTACCTAACACTACGTGGCCTGTTTCAGCAAATTTTGGGTTAATGTCTGTGTGCATGTGAGGGCAGTGAAATTGCCAATCATCATAGCTATAACCAGATGCCGTAGCCAGTTTTAAATAATTATTTAATGTTCTCCAGGTGGACTGCTCGAGACAAGGGAACCCTAAGGAGACTGAGGATTACACATGTCCTCAATGCTGCTGATGGGAAGTACAATATTAACACTGGAGCCACATATTATAAGGACATGGGAATACATTACTATGGAGTAGAGGCATTTGATGACCCAAACTTCAATCTTAGTCCTTTCTTTTACCCAGCTGCTAAATTCATCAGAGCTGGACTGAACACACTTGGTGGTAAGTGAATGTCCAAGGTAATTTGAAAATAAAGTCAGGCCTATTGTTTCAAGTGGTTGCTTCCCTAGCTGCCTTACAGATTTCATCATATTTCCAAATAGAGTCATAGAGATGTACAGCATGGAAACAGACCCTTCGGTCCAACCTGTCCATGCCGACCAGATATCCCAACGCAATCTAGTCCCACCTGCCAGCACCCAGCCCATATCCCTCCAAACCCTTCCTATTCATATACCCATCCAAATACCTCTTAAATGTTGCAATTGTACCAGCCTCCACCACATCCTCTGGCAGCTCATTCCATACACGTACCACCCTCTGCGTGAAAAAGTTACCCCTTAGGTCTCTTTTGTATCTTTCCCCTCTTACCCTAAAGCTATGCCCTCTAGTTCTGGACTCCCCGACCCCAGGGAAAAGACTTTGCCTATTTATCCTATCCATGCCCCAATGCAGTGGGATAAATAAAAAAAGAGGGAATATTTTAGGTCCTTTGGAAGAAGTGGTCCTTTTCATATCTGGAACCAAGTTGGAATTTTACTGGGTATGAGCAGACTGAGAGCTCTCTGTGTTTGTGGTGTGTTACACAAGTCCTGATTCTTTAGTGCAGCTGTGAATGTAGCCCACTGGAATACTTAGCTAAAAAATGTGTTGCTGGAAAAGCGCAGCAGGTCAGGCAGCATCAAAGGAGCAGGAGAATCGACGTTTCGAGCATAAGCATAAGGTGGAGAAATCTGCATTCTCCACCTTCCTCATTTCCCCTCCCCCCCACATTTTCTCAGTCCCAACCCTCGGACTCTGCACGGCCTTCTTGACCTGCAATCTTTTTCCCAACCTCTCTGCCCCCACCCCCCTCTCTGGCCTATCACCCTCACCTTAACCTCCTTCCACCTATCGCATTCCCAACGCCCCTCCCCCAAGTCCCTCCTCCCTACCTTTTATCTTAGCCTGCTTGGCACCCTTTCCTCATTCCTGAAGAAGGGCTTATGCCCGAAATGTCGATTCTCCTTCTCCTTTGATGCTGCCTGACCTGCTGCGCTTTGCCAGCAACACATTTTTCAGCTCTGATCTCCAGCATCTGCAGTCCTCACTTTCTCCCACTGGAATACTTATCCAGACAATTGTTCCCAGTCAAAAATAGAAATTGCTGGAAAAACTCAGCAGGTCTGGCAGCATCTGTGGAGAGAAATCAGAGTTAACATTTTGGGTCCAGTGACCCTTCTTCAGACAAAGGCTGTATTTATCTGAAATAGCTCATCTGTGTGTCAGAGTCCTTTTAAAGACCATATCAAATGGGAAATTCAAACCCCAGTTGTCCTGTCCAGATAGTCAATAATCAGTTAAATGTACATTGTCCCAAAGAGAACAATTATCCACTTAACACTCCATGGGCAAACTTTTGTCAGAATGTCCTTTGTGTTGGATTTCCTTTAGAAATTTGGAAATTTGTCTGTACTTATCGCCTCTACTTGCACCAATGTCTCGGAAACTTTTAACTAAACTGTTTATTTGTGTGGTTTCCAAGGCCATTGGATGATATTTGTTATCCTTTTCCAATAAGTGTCTGATAAACCCTGCTGTGCTTCATTAGATCTTGAATATTAGCATATGTAGCACCACTCAAAAGGACGAACTTCATTTATTACAGCTTACTGTGTTAGCAGGTAGAAAACGAGGCCAGCAATTCCCAGAATTGTCATAGAAGTTAGACTTCACAAAAGTATGCAAAATTTCACAACTTACCTGCCTGTTAGACCCAGGTTGATTGGAAGCACAGACCAGTACTTAGCAAGAATTACTATTTAATGCAAATGAATTGTTTCTAGCTCCAGTTTATGAATCATTGATATATTACTCTACTAATGAAAGTTCTAATACCTTTATGAAATACTCCCTCCACACACACACACACACACAAATGGTGTTCTAGGTAAGGGAAAGACCAGGAACACAGTTCAATGGTCCCTGTACATCTAATTTGCTGAGGTTATCTGTTTGGCTTGTCAGGACCTGCTGCTCTTCAACCAACCAGTGGGAGAGTTTGCCCCTGATACCCAACGATTCCAGTTTAACTTAGATCACATAGGATCCAGGGAGAGCTAGCCAGGTAGATACAAAATTGGCTTGATAGTAGGAGACAGAGGGTGGTGGAAGAGGGTTGGTTTTTAGGACTGGAGTCCTGTGACCAGGGGTGTTCTGCAGAGATTGGTGCTGGGTCCACTGTTGTTTGTCATTTATATAGTGATTGGGATGAGAATGTAGAAAGCATGGTTAGTAAGCTTGCAGATGACACCAAAATTGGTGGCACCATGAACAGTGAAGAAGATTATCTCAGAGTATAATGGGATCTTGACCAGCTTGGCCAATGGGCTGAGGAGTGGCAGATGGTGTTTAATTTAGATAAATATGAGGTATTGCATTTCGATCCGACAAACCAAGGCAGGACTTACACAATTAATGGTAGGGCCTTGGGGAGTGTTGTCCAACAGAGAGATCTAGGGGTTTAGGTACATAGATAGACAGAGTGGTGAAGAAGGCATTTGGAACACTTGCCTCAATGGTCAGAGCCTTGAGTCTGGGAGTTAGGATGTCACGTTACAGCTGTACAGGACATTGAGGCCATTTTTGGAGTACTGCGTACTGTTTTGGTCATCCTGCTATAGAAAGTACACTATTACTACTGAGAGGGAGCAGAAAAGATTTACAAGGCCATTACAGAGACTGCATGGTTTGAGTTTTAAGGAGAGGCTGGAACAGTTTTTCCTGCAGCATAAGAGGTTGAGGGGTAACCTTATAAGGTGAATAGTCAAGGTCTTTTCCGTAGGATGATGGAGTTCAAATCAAGAGGGCATATTTTTAAGGTGAGAGGAGAAAGATATAAAAGGGACCTGAGGGGCAACATGCTCACACAGTGGGTGCTTCGTGTGTGGAACGAACTGCCAGAGGAAGTGTAGATGAAGGTATAGTCACAACATTGAAAAGACATTTAGACAGATACATGAATAGGAAACATTTAGGGCTGAATGGAAAGGAATGGGCCAAACACAGACAAAGGGGACTAGTTTAATTTGGGAAAACTGATCAGCATGGACAAGTTGGACCAAAGGGTCTGTTTCCATGCTGTGTAACTATGACCCTCTGAAAGGTTATTCATTTGTTAATCTATCCTTGAATGTGAAATCTTGTCAAATGTAGACTGAGTGATTGTATCAGGAGAAAGTGAGGACTGCAGATGCTGGAGATCAGAGCTGAAAATGTGTTGCTGGAAAAGCACAGCAGGTCAGGCAGCATCCAAGGAGAAGGAGAATCGACGTTTCGGGCATGAGCCCTTCTTCAGGAATGATTGTATCATTCTTCATCCTGACGAGAGCCGCTGAGTTAGAAAGCTGGGTCCCCAGAACATTACAGGAGCCTCTGGATTAATACTCTAATGATAAAACCACTAGACAATCACCTCCCCATGATCTGCTAAAGGGTGTTGGGACCAGCTACATTGTATTCATTCCATTTGTGTACTGACCCAAAAAACAAATACAACCCAAACTAAAAGTATACATTATTACATCACTGGAACATTTTCATATTTAAGACCAACTCTTCCTGTGATCAGTGAGTGAGGTAATCCATTCACTGTCATGGTATTGTTTTAAAGCTGTTCATGGGATGTGGGTATCTCTGACCAGATTAGCCCTTAATGCCCATCCCTAATTGCCCAGACAATGACATGAGTCTATGACAAATTGCATCTGGATTGAGACAGTACAAGCTGACATCATTCAGGATCCACAGAGAAAATTAAAGATTGTGGGCTTGATGCAAACCCTGATCAGCATCATTGTACCATTCAGATTCCCTTTGTCTATTAACACTATAAAAAATAATTGAAAGAGAGTCTTCAGTAGGATCCACTAAAGAGCGGACATTATATGACAGTGTGGTGTAACAATCTCAAGTCATAGGTAATCACAGTTACTCCTACATACAGCAAACTAGGCACATTGTGTGTTGTTACCAGTATTTATCTCCTTTGCAGGTAAAGTGTTTGTCCATTGTGCTATGGGAATCAGCCGAGCAGCCACCCTAGTCCTTGCGTATTTAATGATCTGTGAAAAGATGACTCTGGTTGACGCTATTAAAACAGTGAGTGCTCATCGGAATATCTCGCCCAACAATGGTTTCCTCTCCCAACTCCAAGAACTTGACAGAGCCCTCATGAAAGAAAGGAGAGGCTGATTGGACCTTGAATACTTGACACGTGGTGACCTCATGACAAGGCTTCATTTACAAAATATCTCAATGGAAAATAATACACTGAAAGTAGATGGGGATTTTATGAACTTTATGCTTTCAATTTAGTTCAGCATCTTCTTGGATACACGAGAGATGATTGTCTGTTGTTTAATGGGTTAACACAGCTTTATTGGCACTAAAGAACACTGTTTTTATCACTTGTATACTAAAAGGAAATGTAGTAACAATGGTCAGGATTCTGTGAATTCAACCATAGTTCCTGTGCAATGATGGAATGAAATAAAGAGTTTAGAAATTAGTGGTTTATTGCATCCAAGGCTGTCATCCTTGTTATGATGTCTTGGAGAATTAATAAAGAAACAAAAACTTGCATTTCTGAAGCACCTTTTATGACCAAAGAGTCTCAGAGCTTTGTGCAGGCAATGGCATACTTTTTTGAAGTGTAATCACTGTGGCAATGTAGGAGATGCAGCAGTCAATGTGTGCACACTGTCCTGACTATAACCCAGCCCCAAGCCCCTGGACCCATTCAATCACATCTTCTGCAGCATTACTGTCCAACTCCACCATGGCCCTGGTAGAGGCTTCGGTAGCATTAACCTGCGCTCTCTATCAGTCAGGGGGTAGCATGAGCCCTGGTCACAGTGGGTAATGCTTGCTATCCAGTCACCAGCCTTGTAAGGCATCCTCATTCTCAAATGCATCAGGTACACAGGAGTGCTCCAGGATGTAGGAGCTGTGGCAGCTGCCAGGATAATAGGCACATCGCCTACATTAACAATGCTGTTACTTACTGGATTCCCACAGCAGTAAGGCCTAGCCCTCTAAGTGCCACCTGTTTATGGTCAATGGCACCTGGGAGAAGCCAGCTACCTTCCTGAATCCTACTGCCCAGGCTGCAGCACTCATCCCAGCATGGAGGTGGGGATGAAATGAATTGTGGAGATCTTGCATAGTCACCGTCCTGTTGCATTTGTGGGAACACGACGGAGAGATCCCATGCAGGTCACCCACTGCTTCTCAGAAAGAAGCAGTTGCACAGGGGTTCAGAGTGGCTGCTAGGTCCACAGCCCCTGGAAGAAGATGGCTCCACTCCCCCATCGTCCCTAAGTCTCACTATATCATCTGGCCTTGTTCTGTCAAAGTCCTAGGCCATTCGGAGCCAGCCTCAGATGGACATAGAGCCTCACTCAGTGCCAGGAATTGGAGTCGGGGCCATAAACCTGTGCATCCCACACATGATGAGGAGCCCTGAGGCTTTAGAGCTAACATGGGAATGGGGCTTGAATGGCTACCCTTTGCGCTATGTATTTCCTGTGATTCCTCAGGCTACATTACACATTGACCACTACATGTCTAGGATGATTAGCCTATGGCTTCCTGCCTGCATTCAGAGCTGGAATGTGGGCCCAAGGTTAGGATTTCAGGCTCCAGTTAAAAATAGGCTAACCACCTGTGCAATGGTGACCCTGCCTCGGCTTAGAGCCCAGGCTCAGGCGAAGGTCAAAGTTAGCAACACCCAAACTAAATATACAGAGGCGAGAGAGATCGAGGAACAGAGGATGAAAACGATAGAAGGAGAGAAGAACTTTGATTCTATGTTGGTCTTGGGCCTTACCTCAGGTCTGCCTAATCTCACTGTGTACGATCTGTAAGTAACTGTGACAGATATTATTTTTGCCTATGTTCTAACACATATTTCATTGAAACCATATTCTTCATCTTATTTGGTCCCGTTTTAAATTTTAACGAAATCAAATTGCCATCATTAGCTATTAGCTAAAATCTGTTGAGTGCATTCTTTTCATATTTAATTTTAAACAAATATTGTGCTTCAATGTTTCAAAATCAATAAGTGACATTTCATTAATGCTGATTGCTTTATGAAGACGTGGGTTACAGAATAAGAACACAGTGTCACTTAAGAGTGGTCAGGGGACAAGACAAAACTTTTTAATATAGAGCTTGAAATTTGAAACTCACCTTATTTTAAAACTTCAGTTAGATCTTTTGTAAAATGAAAAAGCTTCACTTTCTCCACATTTTTCCCATAACAAGCTCCCATGGAAAATGCTAGAATCTATAACAAAAAATGTGATGACAGGATATTTAGAAAATAGTGGTAGGATTAGCTGAATTGAGATCACAGCACATAAACAGCTAACAGCATCAGCCTTGGCTCACTGTCCACTTTGAGAAAAAACTTAATGGCGTGATCTAGGTTTGTACTTTGTTGCAGTACTGAGGGAGTGCTGAATTGTCAAAATACTGCCTTTTAGATGTGACAGTAAATCAAAATCCCAAATGCCTTTCCAGCTGACAATGAGAGAGTCTGAGGCATAATGGTTTACTCCACATCCTTCCCTAAACTGACATCTGTAAATAGTTATCTCAGTGCTCCAGTGGGGTAATTGTGGTGTTGCCTCTATGCTTGCCAACCTCAATGACTGTACATTGGAAGTACTCAATGGCTGTCCCAGGGACTTTGTTTTGTTTCTTTCTATTCTTCCATTTGGTGATCAGTGCTTCCAACTGGCTTGACTTTGCATTGCCCAACTTTAAGTGGATTTTCAGTTTTAGTCACATTTCAGTGGAAGTGACAATCTGCAAATGATGAATATTGAATTTTGAAAAATGGTTTGTGATTTAAAAGCTAGATTATTTTCTAAATATTCTGTTTCCACTTGAACTTCCTATATTCCTTTATCAGAGCCTTCTCACATCCTCTTCATAACTTCCTTTCCTACCTTACCTATTAGCAGCAAATTTAGCAATCATACTTTCAAGTCCTTCATCAAAATAATTGATTATAAACTGTAAACAGTTGAGGTCCCAGGTCTTGAACATATTCAATGACTGAGGCTCACTAGCCCATTCGAGAACTCCAAAGATTCACCATCCTCGAAAGAAATTCTTCTTCATCTCAGTCCTAAATGGCCCCTTATTCTGAGACACTGTGTCCTTTTTGATGCCAACCTTCTGCCAGATGAAACATCCTTCCTTCATCTAGTCTGTCAATCCTTTCAGGAACTTTATTAATTTGGATGAGACAACCTCTCACCTTTGACCCAGCACAACATGCCATTGGAAAATGACCTGTTCATTCCTACTCTTTTTTTCTGTCCATTACTAGTTATCAATTCCTGGTAGGATATTCTTCCAAATCCCATGTACTTTCTTGACCAACGTTTTTATGTGAGACTTTATCAAAAGCATTCTGAAAATCTAAGCATACCACATCCATTGTTTCCCCCTTGTCTGTTCTGCTAGATACATCCTCAAAAAACTCAAACACCTTTGTTAATTATGATGTTCCTTTCTTCAATCCATGCCAACCTATCATGCAAAGGCAAGCTAGTTTGGAGGCACTGATCCAATGGAAGAATAGAAAGAAACAAAACAAAGACATTGCAAACATGGGACATCCCAAAACTCTTTACAGTCATCGAGTACTTCCATTGGCAAGCACAGAAACATCACCACAATTACCCCACTGGAGCACTGAGGTAACTGTTTACAGATGTCAGTTTAGGCAAGGATGTTGAAATAACCAATAAGCCTCGGAGTCTCTCATTGTCAGCTTGAAAGGATTTTGATTTACTGTCACATAAAAGGGCAGTACTTTTGACAATTCAGCACTCCCTCAGTACTGCAAATTGCAAACCTAGATCTCACCATCAAGTTCCTGCTCAAAGTGGACAGTGAGCAAAGGCTGATGCTATCAGCTGTTTGTGTGTTGTGATCTCAGTTCAGCTGTAGTGCCAATCAATGGAAGAATGACTCTCTGACCCTTTTCTGCTTGGTTTGAAGTGCAGTCACGGTAGGACTCTGTCTCACATGTCTTCATGACCAATTGAAGTAGACCAATGGCAAAAGTTTGGTCATCTGGTCCCACTTTGTGTTGGAGAGCAGAGCTTTCAGGTTTATTCTCTATCTAAATGAACTCTGAGGTGTATACAACAGTAAAGGGAGTTACATTAATAAAACACAGATTTGAGTAACACATTATACCTCGTTTACATTACTTAAACATTGTTGTGCTTCTTGAAGGAATATTATGAGAATGTTTCACAGATTGTTTAACAAATGTAAATACTTTGGAGCCTTTTGAAGACAAATACAGGATGTGAATTGCAGGGTCAGTTGCTCCTTGTGTTCTTTACATAAGGAAATATTCAATGTATTCTCCTTAACCTTATTGCACAGAGGAAGTCTATCCTGGGATTGGTAAATACACTAATTGTGTAATCCTATTAGAAACCTTCTTTACAATCAGTACTGTAATTACAGAAATAATTTTAAATAATAATGCCGTTTGGTGGTAGCTGGCCCTTTCAAGAAATCAGATTTTCAGTCTGTCATTCTAACATTTCTAAACAGTACGTTGTATCCAACACACAGGTCAGTGATACTTTGAGAAGTTTGCTCCATCAGGAACATTACAGTGACAGCATGTCCTCTGGAGATACAAGGATCTGGAAGAAGAAAAATGCCTATGCAGCTGTGAAAGTGGATCCTGATGATGATTATGTTACTCCAGGGGCATTTGAACTGGAGCGACTCTTTTGGAAAGGCACTGCTAAATTTGCTCATGCTAACGAAGTTTGGCCAGATATTTACATAGGAGATGAGTAAGTTCAAATTGTACTGTAAAATCCAACCAGACTAAGGCTGTATAAAATATAAATTTTATATAACATCTGTCTTGTACTAAGAGACTGAAGTAAAATAATCTTCACTATTACAAACCTTTCTAAATCATACAACTTAAATCCTAACATTTAAATGGGCCAGAGTGAACACTGGGTGCAGCACGGTGGCTCAGTGGTTAGCACGACTGTCTCACAGCACCAGGGTCCCAGGTTCAATTCCACCCTCAGGCGACTGTCTGTGTGGAGTTTGCACATTCACCTGGTGTCTACGTGGATCCCCTCTGGGTGCTCCAGCTTCCTCCCACGATCCAAAGATGTGCAGATCAGGTGGATTGGCCATGCTTAATTGCCCATAGTGTTAGATGCATCATTCAAAGGGAAATGGGTCTGGGTGGGTTACTCTTCGGAGGGTCGGTGTGGACTGGTTGGGCCGAAAGGCCTGTTTCCACACGGTAGGGAATCTAATCTATTCTACTCCAGACATGGCATGATAAGAAATTGTTTAGAACTAAATGGGAAAATTAGAAAAACGTGCCTTAGCATATAGTTTAGTATCATAAGCTACTGTTAAAGTTCAATTTAAATTCTTTTAAGAAGAACTAGAGGATTAATTAAAGGAATCAGTTATCATAAGAAGAGGTAATGGTATGGAAGTTAGAGGTGGAGTAGGAATGGATGGATTAGCATGTGAGAAAACATACAGATTTCAGGGCTAATGTTTAGTTTCTGCAGTTCTTTGTGCAAAGAAAGAAATAAAAGTACGTGGATAAAGCAAAATTTAGTCCCTATCAAAGTGGACAGTCACATGATATAACTAGGCACCAGCAAAGATTGCTAATGATACCTCTCCAACACTTCGGGGTTTCCGTTACCTTTCTTATTCCCGTCCACAATCTTCTTTTTTAAACGATTTACGTGGCTGTTCCCTGTGGGAACTCATACCTTGCTCTCTGTACTCGTTGTTGGCTAGACACCTCCTGCAAAGCACATTTCACTTGCTTACAACATGCTAAATGCATGCAGACAATCTGTCCTGGTCCTGCCAACTGACCTTCAACATGAATAACACATTACAACATGTATAACACATAACAAAAATATGCAGTCACTACTCTCGGGTAAGAACAGATTCAAAACCTAGATTCCAACTCTCTGGATACACAACATTCCTTGAAGCACAATCTCACTGTTATATCTGGATAATCACAAATACCAGCATTGATGACAGTCATTAGCTCCTCCACTGATTGCGAAAGGATGCTTACATAGTCTCTTGGTAGTTTTGTGCCTTTGTTCTGTAGGAAGTGTCAAGTTGAATCTCAAAAATATAAATCTGTGTTGAAATGATCAGAAGCCATATCCAACTAATTATTTAAAAAAAATTGGGTAGAGCTTTTGCGTGACTAAAAATGATCCCACACCTTATTAAGAGTATTCAGAGGAAATATAGAGTGAAATGCAGAAGATTGAATCAATTTAGGAACCAATTGTAAGAATGATCTATATTCTACTGATTAAATATAAATCTGAAGAATCCCATCATTTAATAGAATTGCAAAGTACAGCAGGAGAGGCCATTTATTCCTTTGGGTTTGTCCTAACCATTTGAAAGATCTATCCATTTACTGCCCTGACAACTGTTTATTCTTTTCTGTAAAAAACACTGCTTCGTCCCCAAAATGTAATACTTTCCAAAAAGAAAATTAATTTTGGGCATAAAAGCACCTTGACTTTGAGCATTTTGATGGGACTAGTAAGAAGGTACAGAATGTATATGAAGCAGCTCCTGATGTAAGCGGAATAAGATTTGGTTGCTCTCTGCACATGCTCTTAATTAGTTATGGAGTGACACTAGCAGGGATTTGAGACCAACCATACACATGCCCAGATGGTATGTCCAGAAGAAATGGTCAAGAAAGTGAAGATAATATATTCTCCAAAACTTTGCTGGAGTGAAGAGAAACATATTTTCAAAGTATGAATACTTGCCGTTAACTGAGCAGTTTGCAAGTCAACTAAATTAACATACTCTGTATATTTTATTATAGAGTAACAGCATTAGATCGGTATATGGTCGAAAAGATGGGTTTCACTCATATACTAAATGCAGCCCATGGTCGCTGGAATGTGGACACAGGAGATGAATACTATAGGAATATGCCTATCGATTATTATGGTGTGGAGGCTGAAGATGTGCCAACGTTTAATTTAAGTGAATTCTTCTATCCAGCTGCCCAATACATTGACAATGCACTAAGCACACCAGGGGGTAAGTCATAATGCACACTCTAACCAATATCACTACAGGCTAAAATCCCACAGAGATGCAGGAATGTGCTCCCATAATTGCTGAGAATGTGGTGCTGGAAAAACACAGCATCCGAGGACCAAGAGAATCGAAGCGCTTATGCCCAAAACATCGTATCTCCTGCTCCTTGGATGCTGCCTTGTCTGCTGTGTTTTTCCAGCACCACAATCTCAACTCTGATCTCCAGCATCTGTAATCCCCACTTTCTCGCATCAATTGGTCGCTACTAACAACTTTTATGAATCTACAACCAAAGATGACTCAAAAGTAACAAAATTACAAAAGCAAATATTTTCAAACAAGTTTAAAAGGTTGATTGATATACCTTAAATGTGGCTTAAAATTACATTTTTCATATATGGTGCTCTAAACATATAAAAAAACCTGCCTTTTTAGTGTTCCTTAAGGGTATCCTGCCCATTGTGTTATGTCTATTCTGAACTTTTAGAGTTCAAGAAATTATTTCTTGCCAAGAAGAAGCTAATCTTTCACAGGTAGAAAAGAGTGTAAGCATTTAACATCTGTGTTTCTTTTATTTGTTTGTTGTGACAAGTAGAGAAACTGGGATTGTTCTCCATTGAGCCATGAAGATTAAGATTAGATTTTCTTTCTTCACTCTTGATACATGGGTGTCATTGTCTGGGACCCCATTTATTGCCCATCCCTAGTTGCGCTTGAGAAGATGGTGGTGAACTGCCTTCTGGAATCACTACAGCCTATGTCCATATTCACTTAGCAGTGGTGTACAAATGATCAAAGAAGTTGTTATCAATAATAGGAATGGACAGATATTGGCAAAAGAAACTGAGTAAAGATGAGATTACTTTTCAATGAAGAAAGTTCTTCTGAATTGGAAGAGATTGGCTCAAAGGTAACTTCTGTTGTGTAAGGTCATGGCTCTGTAAGCGTTAGTGTTGGGTGCTGCATGAGACTTAACCAATCTTATGGTGTCATACCATTTTGGGTGGAGACATAAGGAGTCTAATGCTAGATCCTGATGTGTCAGACACATCATCCTGCCTCTTGATGGTCTTGGTAGCTATGTCTAAGTAGCTAAATCATCATGCACTTATTGCTGTTGAGGAAATGATTGTTGAGCCAAGTGTTTCTTTTTGTTAAGATAAAGCATTAAACAGGCCCCGGGGCCCAGTTTCAAAAGGATTGCTGCCAGCACTCTACCACAACCAATAATCAGTAATGGCTGGTTCCACAGATACACAGTAACTTCACTTGGGAATTGGGTTGCTGTTTGAAAAGGAATGTTTTGTAGGGTAATAGGTAAGAGCAAGGGAGTGGCAACACCAGTTTCTGTTCTGCACGATTTTAATCTTGTGTTTAACAACCTCCTCAAACAGGACTTGGCAAAACTCAAGAATACCATATTGAGACTGCAATAAAATGGTTTTGAGTTGACTCTAAAATTAGGTTCAATTTTCATGCTAGAGTTATGTAAGGAGGTATTAGTTGTCCTGGATTAAAATCTTCAGCAGCATTCTTCAGTAACAACGTTAGACGTAACTCAAAGCCCTGTGTTAGTTCGATAGTTTTAATCTGATGTGTTTCAACTCTGTGTAACATTATTCCATTAATTTTCACAAAATTAGTCAGGCTATAAATAATAGTCATTAAATGGTTTTTTTTTAACAAGCTTCCATTTGCAAATGATACCCCCTCAGTGGCGAGCTTAGTTAGCAATATATTGCAGAGAATATGACGCTCACACACATCACTGAAAACCTGAAGTAGAACATGATTATTAATAGCAGCAATAAGCCATCAAGTACGTCAGAATTACCATTGGTGAAAGATATTTCAAAAGGTCTTCAGTTCCAAGTTACAATTGTAGCTGTTTCACTGATGTTCAGACATTTGCAATACCTTCCATCAGATGTAGGTGCACAAACAGAAATTTTAAGGTGAAGGTTATGTAAACATGCTTTGTTTTAAAGACTGCATTTCCTTCCAGATCACTGGGTTTCAAATGAATGTTTACACAGCATTATATTTTGGATTGAGTTTTAAGTTCAATTTAAAATTAGTTTTGCCAGCATTTTATTCTTTAAGAAACATACCATAGGGATATGTGACATTTCATTACATTTTGCTGTTTTCTTCTTTCAATCAAGGGCTTTCCCCTCACAGAGTATGTGTTTTAGATAATTATTCATTCAAAATTATTCAGAAAGTTCAATTTTGGCCTGGGGTCAGTGCAAGACCAACTACGTTCCCAAAGTGCTTTACATCAAAATAAAATACTGCAGATACCAACAATCTGAAATAAAAACAGAAACTGTTGGAAGCACTCAATGGAGAAGGCAGCATGTGCAGAGAAAGCAGCAGTAATTTCATATTATCTTTAAAATTAGCATGTTTAAAAGCTGTCATAAAAATTCTTTGCCGTGTTTGGATACCTAGAAAAATATCTAGTTCTTCTATATTTCCAGTGCTTCTTGTTTAGGATTTTTTTTGTTGCATGTAGTCTAGTGACTCTGATATTAGAGAAGTGATCCTCCTAACTTGCAATAAAGTGGACCAACTCATTCCATAATACATGTTGCTCTGCTTTTACAGCTAAGCTGTTAGTCCATTGTGCAAGGGGGCGGAGCCGATCAGCAACACTTGTCCTGGCTTATCTGATGATCTACAAAAATATGACAGTGGTGGATGCAGTTCAACAAGTAATAAAACACCGGTGTATTTTACCAAATCGTGGCTTTCTGAAGCAACTGAGAGCACTTGATATAGAACTGGCGATGGAGAGAAGTATTGCAAATAATGGCATCAACACAAGCGATGGAAAAGAAACTTGTTAACAATTCTTTTATTATACACAGACAATATAACATTTTTATATAGAAAACCACAATCAACTGTAAATATAGTTTTGGTATGTTCTGATATGCAAAGTTTTAATAAATTAACCACATACTACTTTCTGATATGGCATCCCATTGTCCCAAAGGTTTATATTATCTTATAATATGAATGAATTTTATGGAAACCTCAACAAAAAAAAATGTGATGTGATCCAGATGTGGATGTTCTTACTCAGAGCACAAAGTGTGTGAACAGAAGTAGGCCTCGGCCATTTTATCCCATCAAGTCTGCTCCACATTTCAATGAGATTGATCTATCTCATTCGAATAATTCTCAAATTCACGTTCTTGCAACCTACAACCCTTGATTCTCTTACTGATTAACAATCTATCTCAACAGCAAATATACTTAACAACCCAGCCTCAACAACCCTCTGCTGTAAAGAAGCCCAGATTCACTAACCTCTGAGAATAAAGTTCCTCCTCAATTTCTATGTTAAACGGGTGACCCCTTACTTTGATATTATGCTCTGTGGTCCTAGATTCTCCCACACTCTCTGCCTGCCAACGCCCCCTAAGAATCTCAGAGATTTCAATAAGATCACCTCTCATTCATCTAAACTCCAATAAGTATGGGCCCAACCTACTCAAACTCACCTCACAGGAAAATGACTCCATACCTGGGATCAACATTCTCTGATACTGGCAATGGAGGCAGCTATCTTTGCTTAGATAAAGGGACCAAAACTGTTTGCAGTATTCAAAGTGTGGTCTGATGACTGCCTTGTATAGTTTTAGCAAGATCACTACTATTTTATAAAAGTCAACAGTCCATTTGTATGTCTAATTACCGACTAAACTTGCCTGCTAGCATTTAGTGATTTATGCAAAGTATCTCCCAAATTGCTCTTTGCTGTGCCTTTCTGCAATTTTTCTCTATTTAAATAATATCCTGCTCTATTCTTTCTGCCAAAGAGCCTAAGCTCACATTTTTCTACATTATTCCATCTGCCAGATTTTGCTCACTCACATAGTCTACAGAGGAATATAGACAGGTTGAGTGTCATCCTTGTTCCTTGCCTCCCACCTATTTTTAGTGTCATTCATAAACTTGCCAATAGTGCACTCCCTTCAGTTATCCAAGTAATGAATATATGTTGTAAATGGTGTGACCCAACCAATAATTCCTGTTACACTCAGATTGCAGATTGCCATCCTGAAAATGCCCCCTTTAGCCCAACTCTCTGTTTTCTATTAGTTAGCTAATCCCCTAATCCATGGACTTGTCTTATTAAGTAGCATGACATATAATACCTTGTCAAATGCCTTTTGGAACTCCAATTATATTACATTTACAGGCTTTCCTTTATGTATCCTGCTTATTACTTCCTCAAAGAACTTTCATAAATGTGTGTCATGCATGATTTCCCCTTCATGAAGTTTTGCTAACTCTGCTTAGTTGTGTTATATATTTCAAAATGCTCTATTACCTGCTTTATAATGGACTCTAGCATTTCTCAGTGCCAGATATGAAGATAACTGGTGTATAGTTACCCGCTTTTTATCTCCTTCCTTTCTAAAATAAATACATTACATTGGCTGTTTTCCAATCTTCTGGGACTTTCCAGGGTTCTTGGAAGATTACAACCAGTGCACCTACTTTCTCTGTAGTTATTTTAAAGTCCTCAACACATCCCAACAAGCCCAGGAGACTCATTGGTCTTTAGCCCTATTAGTTTCCCTAGTACTTTTTCTCCAGGGACAGTTATTGTACTTATTTCCCCTCCCACCTTTAGCTCCTTGATTATGTAATGTTTTTGGGATGCTATTAGTGAAGACTGAAGCAAAGCATTTATTCAACTCTCCTACCACTTCCTTGTTCCCCATTAATAAACCAGTTGCCTCATTCTCCAAGGGACATATGTTCACTATGGTCTATCTCTTCCTTTTTATATATTTAAAGAAGTTTGGAATGTTACTTGCCAGTTTGCCCTCACAGCTTATTTCTTCCCTCTTTGTTAAACTTCTGGTCACCTTTTGTGGGTTATTAAAATTTTCCCTATCCTCGGATTTACCACTAATTTTTGCCATCTAGTGTGTCTTTCAATTCAATTTGGTAATATCCTTAACTTTCATGGTTAATCATGATTGGTTTATCCCTTGAGTTATTAAACATCTTAAATATTGGCCATTATCTTCAAGCCAAGATTAAGATACTGGCTTTTTAAAAATGTCTTCATTATCTCCCACTTTATTCTCTGTCCCAAAGAACAAATGCTATAGGGAGTCTGTAGACTATTCTCACCAGTATATTCTACCCATTATTATTTCTTACCTCCATTCACATGGTTTCTACCTCATTCAATCCAAATTCATTTCTTGCTACAGGAGTTATTCCATCTTGTACTAACAAAGCCACTCCATTATCTGTTTCCTTCACATACTCTGAATATTTAGTTCCAACTTTGACATCCTTGTAACAATGCTGGTGCAATGGATAGGTCATATGCATTAACCTCTATTTGTACCATTAATTCATTTATATTGTTCCAAATTTAACACACATTTGAACAGTCATTAATTTCACCTTTTTACTATTTCCCCTCCTTTGATGCTGTTGCCTTTTTTTTAAAAAAAGCTTGTATATTCTCTCTCTCCCTCCCTGTTCCACTCAATTGCCCTTCAATATTGCCAAATCCTTTTGCTTTGTAACTCTATGTATCCCTCTCCTAAACACCCCCTTTCCTTTAATTATTTTAAAGCTCTAATATTATCTCATTACAAGGGCTTAAAAGTAAATTGCTAGCTGTCTAATAAAGTGATCAACAAGACTATGAAAGAATTGGAGTAGCACAGACATCTCAGAGAACTGGAGGAGTTGAACTAAGACAGAGCAAGAACATGGAGGATCATGAGCTAACATTGGTCAGCAGGTAGAATGGTGGGTACAGAGTGTTAAGGGAGCTTAACTTTCTGGAGGGAAACTGGCCAGGCCAACATTTACAAATCAATCAACAAGAAGATAGATCATACCTATGATTGGTTGGTCTTTAAGCAAGTGCCAGCTCCAACAGAATACTTGATGTTGTTCCTCTAAATTAAGAGCATTACTATCTCCCATTTGCCTCAGAGAATGTCTAAGGCCCAGGATTTCTGCTTTCATGACTGTGACTGGCTGAAGTCTCATCATCACCACCAAGCAGGCTGAGACAATGGCATTATATGCTTTTGTTATACTAAACCAATGTGTTCAACCAGCATATTGCCTGCACACAACCATGGCTAACTATTATACAGCTTCATCAAAGTGCCCATAAGCTGTTAGTACGTTACAGCAGTTTAAGTTGACTGCCTCAGCTTATTTGGAGCATATCTCTGAAAGGGATGGAGTCCTGTCACCTCTGATATAATTACATTCCTTGGGCATATTCCCATTAATAGGAGGCAAGTTTGCCTCAAAACATTGGGTGTGTTTGCATGTACATGTTTGTTGGGAATCACTTTCAAAGTACCTAAAACAAATTATTCAGGATGATGGGGTAAAATACTAATTGAGATCTATCAGCCTTTCTTGGTTGAGCAAGAATGGAATGTGGACATATAAAAATCCTTATCTTCCTAGATCACATCCTCTTTTGTAAAACCTCAAATGTTGGACAGAAAGGCCTTATAAGCAGACCTTCAGGCCCCTGCATTAAAAAAAAGGGAAAAATATCAGGGAGATGGCCATTGTGACGTACAATGCACTTGATAGATAGCTTTTAGTGAACTCACTCTCAACTTACCACATCTCTGGGGGAAAAAAAAGTGTGCTGGCTGTGAAAACCAATGCCAGTGTTACTAATGCTCTAATATGATAATTGAACAGAATTAAAGTTGCTTTTGATTAATCAAATGACACAGAAGTTTAAAAAACTTGTAACAATTTTTCATTTCATACGCAAACTAAAGGAACTTGCAATTGTTAATTTAAGTATTTTACAATCCCAAAAGGGAAGGGAAATTTGTTTTGAATAAACATCACTTGGTAATCCTGTACATGGCTTTTGTGCAACTAGTTCATCTGAAAGACATATACCCTCAATTCCTCTTGCTCGTGGTGAAATATTGATTGAAGTCTTGTGCGAAAACCTCTTTCAGAATTATTTTGTCATTGGTACAAATACATAGGAGAGATCAGTTCATTAACTTTTACAGACAGACCAGTCTAACTCAGTTGTACATCTGGAGATCTAAGTGAATATAAAAATAATAAGAGCTGCTCAAATCCACCAAGTTTAACCCATTCAGTTTAAAGAGTGGATCTGGGATCCCCTCGGTGAATAAAATACATCAGTTTATAACTTGCTTTGGTAGCCTGTATAATTGAAAAGTGGGAGGGGGAGTTGAACCTTACTGCTAAGCCTCTTCCAAGGATGCCTACCTAAAGAAGCTCTCCTACTCTCTCAACAAGGATCTCAATGAGTCTCTAAACAACTCCCTGTCCCACTCCCCAAGGGCATGCAAGTTCAGGGCCTCCTCCACCACCAAATCCAAGCCACCCACCAACTGGAGGAAGAACACCTCCTTTTCAACCTTGGGACCCTTCACAGCATCAACATCGACTTCACTTAATTTCTAAATTTCCCCTTGCCCCTCATCCCAGATCCAACCCTCCAACTCAGCACTGCCCTCTTGACCTATCTGTCTTTCTTCCCACCTCTCTGTTCCACCCTCTCCACTGACCTATCACAATTACCCCTCACCTGCATTCACCTATCTCACACCCCCCCAAGCCCCAGCCTCCTATTTATCTCTCAGCCCTGTTCCCCTTCACATTCCTGACAAAGGGCCTTTGCCTGAAATGTCGAGTCTCCTGCTCCTCAATGTCGCCAGACCGGCTGTGCTTTTCCAGTGCCCCACACTTTTCAACTCTGACTCTCCAGCATCTGCAGTCCTCACTTTATCTCCTGAGATACTAAAAAACCTATGAAGCTTTTCAAGCTGTTTCTGTTTTTCTTTCAGACTTCCAGCATCTGTAATTTTTTTTGCTTTATCTTAGTTTTATTTCGGTTCTAAGTAAACAGTTGAATAATAGACTTACCTCTTACTAATAATGCCAAAAAGATACTTGGCGTTTTTGATTCTGTTAACTAGCCAAACTAGCATGTTGCTAGTTACTTCTCTGGATTGTACAAATACCTAAAAATAATGTTGCTGAACAAGCATTCAGCAGCACTGATGAAACATGCAGCAGGGAATCACAAGGGTAAATAAATGATACTTATTTCACAGGTAAACTTCAACAAGACTTTTAAACTGTGACAGAAGTAATTCTCAATGGTAAAAACTCAGTACAAATTTTGATTCATCTGCAATTTTAAAAATATGTCCAATTATAAATAGAAAAAAATGTTGGGTTGCAATGGAAAGTGGCATATTTTACATCATTGGCTACCAGGAAAAAGAGAACTTTCTACCAGGTTCATGTATAGCCATAATTAGTTAATTGAGGTGATGGTCAGTCATAATTATGTGTTTGGATGTAAATCTTGAGATTAATCTTTGTCCTTTTAGCAGTGGTAATTAACAAATGAAAGTTTTTTTAATAAAACAAATACAATGCCATTGATAATGTACCATTTGAACATGAACAGGAGTGTCACAGTGATTCCAGCAGGGAGAACAAATTGTTGGAAGCAAAGCCATTGTACAGCCAGGAATTCTCTTATACGCATTCAATAAAAGTACTGTTACCCGATAGATTTAGATACGTTCAACCAACCTGTTCAGGTATGTTATGACACATGTCTACAGCAGGTGGGACTTAACTCAAGACCCTCACACTCAGAGATAGGATCATTACTATTGAACTAAAAGAGTATACCCTGAGGTATACAGATCATAATTGAAGTGTTTAGATGCTGTTTTTTGGGACTGAATTATTTGCTGCCTATTTCAAATAAAATTTCATCATTACTCTGTAGTTATACACCCACTTGTCCCTATTATCCACCCTTTCCACAACTCAGAGACTGCATTGGTGATTGAAGCAAAGTCTTTTTTTTTGCGTGAGATCATACCTCCCAGTTTGTTTTCAAGTTTCTTTGACCTTTTAATTGCACTGACCACTTTAGCATTAATGCAACATAAGGAAGAAATAAATGGCAATTTTTGTTTCATAAATAGGGTTTAAAATAACAAGACTGCCAGCTTACTGTTTGCCCATACCCCACACTACTGCTTTTTCATAGTTCTCAAGCCAGCTCTTGCCTTCTATAATACTTTTACTTTCCATAATTACCGGTCATTCAGAATTCTTCAGTCCACATCTTTCCTGGGTTTCCAGCACTTTGCCAATTTAAATTAAAAGTATGTCCCATGTAAATCGGAGAAAATATTGGTTTGCAATGGAAAAGGGTATATTCTACATCATGAGCTACCAGGAAAAAGGCAACTTTCTGCTGTTTTAATATGCCAAAGAATTGATTTCAAGATTCTTGATTTTGCTTTATAATCCCCTCATCTGATCTCAGCTCCTCCATTTAGATATTGCCACTCACATTCTTCCCTGCTGACACACAATTTTACTCCACACTCACCACTCCAATTTCAATATCATCAGTTATTGCTCTCAGAATTTTGCCCACTTTTCCCCTTGAACATTTTCCAAAAATCTTGAAACCTATTCAGACATTTCCCTGCTTTTAATACCTCATGAAAGATCTTTATTTGATTATTCTGCGAGCTATTTCTCCTTTTCCTCCTTCACTCCTGCTTAATATTCACCAAGTAAAATGTTTTCAGATGTCCTCCATGAGGTGCATTTTCCCTTTTATTCTGTTAAGTGATGCATGTCTGTCAAAGCCAGCATTCAACGGCTTATGCCCGAAACGTCGATTCTCCTTCTCCTTGGATGCTGCCTGACCTGCTGCGCTTTTCCAGCAACACATTTTTAAGCCCATCTCCAAGTAGTGGCTTGCAAGGACATTTCAGAGGGTATTTAAGTCACATGTAGGCCAGACTGGATAGGGACTTTCTTCCCTAAAGGATACTAAAGAACCAGATGGGTTTTTAATGACAATAATAACAGCTGTCACAATCATTGTTACTGAGACTAGCTTTATATTCCAACTTTTAGTAATTGAAGTAAACATGAATCTGCAAAGAATGGAGGGATGCGAACCAAGGGTGGGCAGAAGAGATTAGTTTAATTTGACGTCATGTTTATAACAACATTGTGGGCCGAAGGGCCCATTCCTATGTTGTACTGTTCTGTGTTCTGATGCTGTGGTGGGATTTGAAGCCAGAACAGTTGCCTGGATCACTAGTCCAGTGATAGCTCTACTACGTCAATGTCTTCACCCAATGAGGTGTCTTCCATGAAGTGAAATTCTGATTGACAGGGAGTTCATAAACAAGCAACATGATTGAACTTACACTAATCATTTTAGGCACTTGAGTACTAGTTCCTCAACTAATAATACCAATCAATAAGAATTAAAACATGAAGTTAACAGAAGCTCTCTGAAATATAAAAGCACACAAAATCTGGAAATGGCTCAACATAATTTATTCCATGTTAAAATGTACAGCGTCCTTTGAAGTGACTGGCCAGAAGGATAACTGATAAATACAAGTGTTTCTCTCACTTGTCTGTGTCCTATTTTATACATGTATCCAGCTTTTTCCTCTCAGTCCTTACAGTCACCATGTACAAGTACAAAGGCTACAAAAAGTAAGCAATATAAACAGACACAAATACTTTTTACATGCGTTTTTAAGCTTATGTTGGTCTATTCACACACTACAGTTCTAATTTTTTTTAAAATATAACTTCAATATTCTCTAAAGATAGAAAAATCTACTGATGGAATGCCAATGAGTAGTTAAAGGTGTTATCATTGGGCCAACAGAACTGAACAGTTACTCGTAGACAGCATTTTTGTGGCTGACTGATATATTCAGGAAAAAAAAGCTACGCTTTATATGAAACCCACAGGTACAAATATTCAGATACGCTGTTAACAGAATGTGTCTTCATTTGTCCAACAGAGTACTTTGCATTTATAAAACAGAAAGCTGCCTCACCAAAGGAAAGAAATTAGTTACAAAAAGAAACATTTCAATTATACACTAAACATTTTTGCAAGTAACCCTTTCAAAACTGCCAAATGAAATCAAGGTCTCGCTTTTACATTTTTTTTTACAGTCTCAGAATTAACAAAAATATAGTTTTCATTTTACTTTGAAGCTAGTAAAACCTAATAAAGGCAAAACATAACAAATGGTTTGCTGTTAAACACAACACATATTTGTTTTACTAAAGGGCACACTGTCACAAACAAATTCTCCAATGATGTTCTGCTGCATGCTGAATTAGGCATCAGCTTCACAAAATCAAATATACATGTATTGTATAACAACAGAAGTCCAAGGAATAAAAGAATCCCCAGCTCCAGCCCCCGGTGTGATTTAGCTGTCTGCCATTTGGACTTTTATCTTCACTATTTTCTAACTTGCAAAATCCTTTCCAAGGGCAAATAGGCACATATAAAGTTTCTATTGCATGGCTGTACTACCTCAGTTTCCATACTTCTTTCGAAGATGTGCTCTCTCCAAGCCAAACTCAGAAAGGAAAAATACGAATGTACAAAGATGAAAACAATCCTTACCCAACTCGACTTAAAACAAAATAAATAAGGCTTCCTTCTGTCAACAGATTGAATGCAAAGTGCCACTTTTCTTCAGTATTATTTTATCATGACAGCTCAGCCAAATAGCCAGTCTTCAAAGTAGATAACCCTACAACCTATTCTTTATAAGTTGGATTTGATTCTAGGTATGCAGGTTTTCTTTTAGTACCTTAGATACTTGGCAAAATCTACCTCCTCATATAGGAGCCATTCAAAGGCTGTTTGGACATGCCAGTATTCATGTGACTGTAGTGGGCTGGTGGCGTGTACATCATATTACCATGTGGACTACTTTGCATTGGTTGCTGGGTATATGGCTGACTTCCCATCATGCTCATTTGCATTTGCATGGGGTACTGGGCAGTTTGATTCATGTAAGCAGGATTTCCATGGTAACCACTGTTCATCATGGACTGAGTCATCCTGTACCCATTCATAGCATTCAACGTATTCATATTCATGTTCATAGAGTTGACATTATAAGTTGGTGCTGGCATTAGGCCCATGTTCATGCCTCGTTGCATGGTCAGAGGTCGAGGTGTGGGCTGCATGGCCACAGATGGTGAGGCACGGCTATAGATTTGTTGCTGGTGTGCAGCAACAGGTGGTATGGACACAGACTTGGAACGTATGGCAACGTGGCCTTTGGCTGCCATTTGCGTTGGTAATCTTTGGGTATGAGGGATTCCAATATTTGGGGCTGCCATATTGTGCTGTAGAAGTGGTGAAGCCAGATTCATTGGTGGAGGGGTAAGATTAGGTGGGGGAGTCATTGTAGGTTGTGCTTGCACTCCCCCAGATATGGAATGAGGCGACTGTGGAAGTTGTACAAGGCCCGTATGTGGGGTGGTCAGGGAGACACTAGTTGCATAGGAAGTAACAGCAGCAGAATGGTTATAAGGCAATGGATGATCCATGATTGTGTTAGTTAGCTGTTGTAATTTGGCCAGGCTGAAATTGGCAGATGGCTGTGGATAACCCCCAGTTCCAAAATCACCCTGGCCCATCCTTTCGTAGATGCTGATGGTTGAGTTTCCAGTTTCTGGAATGTCTGTCATTTGTATTGCTGGTGTGAAACTGGTGGTCATGCTGCACTGTGACAGTTGTTGTTGATTGTTGCTAGGAGTTCTTTCAATTATACAATTCTGGGGAGATTTAACACTGCAGTTTGGTGGAGAGTTGATACTATTTTGCTGCATCATACTACAACTACCATTAATGTTAGTCATCTGCTGAGTCATTGCACAACTACTCTGAGTAAGGCTACTGGAAGAGATGTTATTGTAAGAGCAACTATTCTGTGTTGAGTTGTTGCCACAAATGCTGTTTCCCATAGTTGAATCATAGCTGCTTGGGTTCTCATAGTTTTCAGTTGTACTCTCAATGCTGCCTAGGTCACTGAAGCCACTGTCCACAACCTGTTGTGAATGGTCAGAAACTGAAGGAACATCCATCATTGGACTGGTCTCCACATTCTGTAACGATGGAGCAGAAATACCACTCTGATCGGGGCTGATCTGAGTATAATTGTTCTCAATGGGAGGTACACTGGGGCTGTTTACCGATCGAACTGATTGGCTAGGATGAGAGTGAACAGATGAAAGGGGACTGCTATGATCTGACTGATGGCAGTCATTCATTTGTGGGCTCTGTTCTGTATGAGCATAACTTTGCAGATTCCTACAGGCCTCCATAGTTTCTGCACAGTCTTGGTATGTACTCACTTGCTCACTATTTTCTTGATCACCATTTTCTTGTGTTAGTGACTGAACAGCTTGCACGGTTTCAGTGTCAGGTTCTACAGTTAAATTTTCCTCTCTAAATTCTGGGCTCTGCTTGCCATTGTCTGTATGATCTTGGTTATTGGTGCGATCATCATCTGAATCTGGCATATGATCTGAATTCCTTTCATTATCATTGTTCTGATCTTCATCAGAGTCAGGCACAGGGTCATCAATGTGATCCATCTCATCTTTTTGCTCAGTGTTATTGCTTGGAACATTTAACTCTAAGAATGGCTCTTGGCTTAGGGATTCTTCCTTAAATATTTCCTCTGGAGTTTCTTTTTGTACTTCAATACACTCCATGTGACTGTCATCTTCATCATCTGCATCATGATCCTCATTTTGATTCACTTCCTCTTCATCCTCTTCTTCCTCATGTTCATGATTACCAGTTTCATCCCCAGGGACATCACTGACATGATCATGCTCCTTCTCAGATGCCTCCTCCACAGATTCTTTCTCCTCTTTAGATATAGAGAGAGATTTACCTGTGGATTCCGGCTTTTCCTCATTTTCAACTTCATCCTCCTCTGTTATTGCAGGAGCTACATCATTGTGCTTTTCAATTACAACTTGCTGATCAGTTGCAACTCGCGGATCAGTCACAACTTGCCTCTCCTCTGTTATGACTGGCTGGTCAGGCTCCAGGGGAGTCTCTGGTGGCGTGTACAAGTTGAGTTTAAAACCAGTTTTATTTTCGGCTTTGCGTCTCCATTTAGCTGGACCACGCTTCACTCCTTTAGGCCAACCTTTTTTGCGTTTCACAACTCTTGCTATAGGCTCACAATCAACAGAGTTTTCCTCAGTGTTCTCTTTTGAAGAAGTATCAGTATTTGCTTTATCTGGGCAAGAAAAAAAGAAACTTGCTTTAAGTGTTTACTGCTACCCACTTGAACAACATTGGAGCTTAAAATATCTACAGTTCATTCTAAAGTTATAAGTTAAAATAAATAACTATTTGTAGAAATATCAAAGACATGCTCAGATAAAAGTAAACCATAACTCTGAGGTTTTATGATTCAGTTAGGAATAAACCTTTATATGCAATTTACATAAAATTGGACAGATGATTTAATTTAATAGAATAAACATTTAACAAACATCACAATGAATTCATGATGCTTCTCCTGTAGTTAAATGTTGCATTAATTAAAGGTGGAGTGAAATAATTAAAGCAATCTCCCATTTAATCCTCTTGAAATCTGTACATTTTAGTTATTAATTATGTTTTATGGACACACCATGGTAAAACAAATGCTCTGCTCAGCATCCCCGACTCAGTAAAGGGAAAAAAAAACTGTTCTTGTCACTAATTACTGCTGCTACACGTGACTGGATGTGGGTTAAGACAAACTATGGTTTGTTGTGATTCCCTCCATAATGGGTAGTTAGTCCGTTGACAGGTATTTGAGTGAGGTATGAGAAACCTCACCAACAGATTAAAATCTTCATGATAAATGGTGGGAGGGGAAAAGAAAACAGAAAAAATATTTTTACTCATTTGCATTAAATTATTCTGCCTGAGCTTCTGAAGGTCTTATTTTGCTGAGGTGAATACTTACATATAATTAACAGCACTGTACAAAATAATGTAGCTGCAAATTAGTATATTTTGTTAAATAGGACAAGATAAAAATAATTCAACACCAATTAGCAGTTGTTTGATTTGTTATGTGTAAGATAATGATTCTCTTTTAAGATGTACAAGTAGCCAATTATGCAAACTCTAATGTACAATATAAAATCATCCAAAAATATCATCCAACAGGAGTTGACATTGTACAAATTTCTTTATGTAAAGAATGTACAAAATCATGTGCTCAATTACAATTATTTTGTTTTCTCTGACTAAATAACACCCATGAGTTTATTTTTGATACATTTTGATTGCATGTCTTGTGAGTGGTTCAATCATTCTATATTCCTTGTTGAATTTAAGCTATCAAAAAAAATCTTTTGGCAAAGGTATGCATTCTTCTACTCTCTTTCCAGTCCTCAAGACTCCAGGGATCCATGCAGCTGGTGTGTCTGAGGATAGGGCCCAGATAATGTCATAAAACAAGATATTTCAAACAGTATATATTTGGATCTGGACTGGCATTGAAACTTTCTTTCACATTATACCATTGCTGTTTGAAACAGAACGTTTCTAATGCCTCTAAACTGGCCTGAAATTTGTAATAAATGTGGCTCACAAAAATTTACCCTCAATGTTTCCTTTTCCACTGGGAAGTGCTTTTCCTCTACTTCGCATCTTCCCACAGTGGCAAAACTAAGATTTAAAATTCAGATTGTGAGGAGACCATATATTTTTAAAAAAACTATCAGTGGATGCACTTTGTTCAGTTCCATCATGCACTAAAAATGCCAACATCAAACTGCTAGAGGTATATAAAAGGGAAAAATCAATGCTAGAAAGGAATGTTTTGAGGATATTTTTAAACAATGTATGTGGCTGCATTTCTTGCAGTTAACACTGCTCTCCAGATCATCATTTTAGCCATTACAAATGCCATAAATTTGTCAAATTGTAACCATTCTCAGTTACAATTCAGTCATACATGCATTTATACATTGTTAGCACAGTACAAACTTCCATACATATCTACATTGTAATCAGTATACATTATCATACATTTACATATGTTAGTACAATGCACATGGTCATACATTCAAACTATTAGCAGTGTGCACTGTCATACATTTATACATTATGAGTACAGTGTATACTGCATTTTTGCTTATACATTGTTAGTACAGTATTCACTCGGCATGTCAAGATGCACAGAAGCCTTACATAGTGGTTTATAGAAGACCAGGGGAAGTTTTGTTGAATGTGTTACTTTGGGGCACATTGCTCTGGCAGATAAGATAGTGAGCAGTGGACCATCTGCCTGAATCACTTTGGTTTATTAATTTCCATGAGTTGGTGGATTGGTGCATTTTCCTAATGGATTTTGCCTGGGCACATCAAATTCAATTTTGTGGGGACATTTACCCTTATTCAGTTCCAAGCAGACCACTTTGGCACAGCATAAGTGTTTTTGAAATAAAACAGAAAATGTTGGAAAAATTCAACAGGTCTGGCAGCATATGTGGAGAGAGAAACAGAGTTGAGAAAGAGTTAATATTTTGAATCCAATATGACTTGAGTCTGATATAATAAATGGGTCTTGAAGAAGTCATTTGACTTGAAAGATTAATTCTATTTCTGTATCCACAGATGCTGCCAGACCTGTTGAGTTTCTCCAGCATTTTATGCTTTTATTTCAGATTATCAGCATCTGCAATATTTTGCTTTTATCCGGTGCATACGTATTCCTCCAAATTATTGTTTGATGGATCTTTAGATTTCAAAAGGACTCGACGTACGTATACAGAGGAACCTCGATTGTCCGAACTAGATGGGTGGGCACTATTTCGTTCGGATAACTGATTATTTGGTTAATCAATTCAATGCCTTTCCTCTGGGGCTTGGGAGTTTTCTATTGAGTCTGCTTTGTTTTCAGGAGACGAGACAGCAGCATGTGAACCCCAACCCCGTCTGCCCCCACCCACTCTCCCAACCCTGCCCCCTGCTCCCCCCCCCCGATCTGAACCCATCCGCTCCCCCGCCCCGTCATAACCCCTCCGCCCCCCCTGCCGGCAGCTGGAGTGGACACCAACAGTAAGACTGCTGCTGCCTTTGTGAGGTAAGTCTCCAACTGAACGAACAAACGAACACACACACACACACTTACTGCGACTTTTTGACAAGTTTCATGTATGCCCCGTACAGGACAATGTTAGAGATAATATCTGAGGATGTGGATGGGTGGGGGGGGGTTTGGATTCACCCCTATGTTGAACTCCAGGGAGAAAGTGTGGGGAGAGAGAGAGAGGGCGGGAGGTCAGTCATTTGGAGACGGTGCCTGAAATGTCCAGGACCGTTCTCGGCAGTATTTCAGTGAGCCAAGATTGTTTTTAATCATTGTAAACAAAAGACGCGATCACGGTTGAAACAGCTCTTTGATGTAATATTTCTATCGAGACCTCGAGATCTCCTTCGGATAATGCAATATTCAGATAATTGATATTTGGATAGTCGAGGTTCCTCTGCAATCAGAAAATGTGAAAAAGAAATACATGCATTATCTGCAGAGGGTTCATAGTAATATTTGACTGATATTTGTTGTCCAGATGTGGATGGAAATAGCAATGGATTATTAACAGTAAAGGATAGCATAGCGTGTATATTTCAGTTAGTATAAAGGGTGTTTTTGATTATATCAAATTTAACCCAGGTATTGTCTCTGCATTCAGCTGGTATCGATTTTGACTGGATTATTTCCTAATTTTCCAGGACGAGATTGGATGCTGATGATATGTAGAATTCTACAGAGAGCTGCTTGCTGACATTGGCTAAACAATGAGACTCAAAATAATAGGTTTCTATACAGTTCAAAAACATAATTGAAAGTTAGAATGTTTTGCGAAGGTTTGCTTTAAACAATGTATTAATAATGGACATCTCTTCTTTCACCTTCCTCCTCATTTAAGTCCCAGACGTCAGACATTATCTGACCTTCCCAGCCCTGTCCTACAATGCCACAAGCTCCTGCAAAGCTTTCAAATTTTTTGATTAATCTAAAGTCTTTATTAATATTCCAATCATGGAGAATTATGTTAATATTTAGTCATGATAGTTTTGTACCTGTATGTTGTTCTTTCTCACGAGTTTCATCTGCACTTTTGCAGAGTTCGTCTCTCTCATCTGATTGATCCTTCTTTTTTAAGTCTAAGGTAGCACAGCGATGCCTGAAATAATTCTTTACTTCTTCATCATTTTCGTCATTCTCCTCCTCTTCACAAGTAGGTTCCAAACAAGGCATTTGACTCTCATTGTCAGAGTTCTCAAAGGCTTCATGCAGTACCTCAGTTGTTTCAGAAATAGTCTCAGTGGTAACACTGCTGTTATGCCTCCGACGTTTGCGGCCCCTCTTCTTTCTGTGCATGAGTGGCCTCTGAAAAAGTAAAATTAAATATCAAAATAATTTAATTTGTAGCATTTTCATATAGAAAACATGGTAAGCAAACACAGAAAACCTTAATGGCTGGGAATTTAACCTAGACAGATTTTGCATCGCTCAGTAATGTTTAAAAGAGTTTAAAATGTACTTGTTCCTGCTGACAGCAAGCCTGGAGCTATTTTAGCTCCTATCCATCATTATAACATGATATGTGTATTCCTGACTAAATTGGTCGGCAAAGACAAATTAAGTGAGTGGGAAAAGCTGTGAAAAATGGAGTTTCAAGTGGAAAAGTGCAATGTCATCTCCTTTGGATCTAAGACAGATGGAATGTAGTATTTTGTAAACAATGGAGGAATATGGGAATTAGTTGGCCATACAGATACATCTGTAAAAGTTAGCTAAATTAGGGGTGGGGGGTTATAAAACAATCGCAGAATCACAGCATTATTACAGCGCAGGAGGTGATTCTGTCCATTGTGCCCGCATCAGGTGTCTAAGCATTTTGACTTAGTGTCAATCCCTTGGCTTTTTGCCATAACCCTGCATATTATTTAAATAAAAATAATGATCTAATGACTTTTTGTATGTCTTGAATAACCCTGCCTCCACTGCATTTCCAGTGAGTGTATTCGAGATCCTAACTACTTGCTGTGTGAAAATGTGTTTTCTCACCTCTCATTTGTTCCTTTGCAAAAACACTTTAAACAACACCCTTTTGTTCTTGATTTTCTTATGAGCAGGAACTGTTTTTCCCTTATCTATTCCATCCAGACCCCTCACAATTTTGAATACTTCTATTAGGCTTCCCCTTTCCAAAGAAACCAAACCCAATTTATTCAGTTTAATATTATAGCTTAAGTTTCTCATCCATGGAACAATTCTCACTGTTTTGCCTTTTGTACTCTCTCCAATCCATTCGCTTCTTTCCTAAAGTATGGCGCCCAAAAGCCGAGATTTAACTTGTGCTTTATAAAGGTTCAACATAACCTCCCTCTACTTGAACTCTATGTCTCTATTTGTGAAGCCAAGAATACTGACTGCTTTCTTAATTGGTTTCTCTACATGCCCTGCCACTTACAATGACATATACTCGAGTATACCTAATCTGCTCCCCTTCAAGCATTGTGCCCTTTCTTTGTTACACACTGCCCTTGCTATTTGTACCATAAGATTTTATGATAAAGGAGCAGAAGCAGACCATTCAGTCCATGAAGTCTGCTCTGCCGGTCAATGAGATCATGGCTGATCTGATTATCCTCATCTCCACTTTCCTGCCTTTTCCTATAACTCTTACTTCCCTTTCTGATTAAACATCAGTATATCTTAGCCCTGAATATACTTAACCACCCAGTTTGACAACCCTCTGCAGTAAGGAATTTCATAGATTCACTACCCTCTCTGAGAAAAAAATCCTCCTCGGCTCTGTTTTAAAGGTATGACCCCTTCCTCTGAGTTTATGCCTTCTGGCCCTTTCTGCATCCAACCCATCAAATCCCCTAAGAATCCAAGGCCACCTCTCATTCTTCTAAATTCCAGTGAGTACGGGCCCAATCTACTCAATCTCTTCTCAAAAAGACATTCTCTCCATATGTGGTATCAGCCTAGTGAACCTTCTCTTTACCAAAATGTATATCTTCACTTCTTTGCACTGAGCTTCATCTGCCTCCTATTTGCCCACTCTGTGAACATCCTTTTGAAGCTCTTCGTCGTCCTTCTCATTGTTTATAATGGCCCCAGATTTTGTATTGTCCACAAACTTTGAAGCCCTTTGTATTTCAAGATCCAGATCATTTAAAAATGATAAAAAATAAAGACCCCAGATCTGTTCTTGAGCAACTCTGTTAAAAATCTTCCATCAGCCTGAAAAATACCCGTTATTCATTAGTCTTTGTTTCCTATCCCTCAGCCAATTTTGTAGCCACATTGCTGCAGTTCTTTTATTCCACGAACTATGATTTTTATCTCGAGGCTATTGTGAGACACTGCATTCAATGCCTTTTGGAAATTCATGCACACCACATCAATATTCCTGGTATATAAAGAGGAATAAGTTGTGCTTTAAGACCTTGGTAAGACTTCTTCCATTCTAATTTAAGATTCTAATTTAAGATTTAGCAAGGGCAGTGTGTAACAAAGAAAGGGCACAATGCTTGAAGGGTAGCAGACTGGGTATACTCGAGTATACGTCATTGTAAGTGGCAGGGCATGTAGAGAAACCAATTTAAGATTTTGGCATTACACTTCAAAAAATAATATATATACACAGTGCAGATTTATCACAGTGGTACAAGGGATTAGAGGGTTAAATTGCAAATACTACTTGTATGAACTCAGATTGTATTTTCTTGAGTGTGATTGAGAAATGACTTAATCAAAGTGTTAAGACAATTATCTCCAAAGATCCTTATCATTATCCCTAAAAATCCTTATCATTATCACCAAAGATCCTTAGGCAGCACCTTCGAAGCCCATGACCATTTCCATCCAGAAGAACAAGAGCAGCAGATACACTGAAACGACACCACCCGCAAATTTCCCTCCAAGACATTTGGAAATATATTGCCATCCCTTCATTATTGCTGGGTCAAAATCCTGGAATTTCCTCCCCATGCACAATGTGGGTACACTAACAGCACACAGACTGCATCAGGTCAAGGTGGCAGCTCACCAACAACTTCTCAAGGGCAACTAGGAATGGGCAATAAATACTGGCCCAGACAGTTACGCCCACATCCCACAAATGAATGAAGAAAAATTAAAGCATTTGATTGTATAGGTCAACATAAATGATTTCCACTAGACTAGGAATTTAGAATGGGAAAGCGTAAATCTTAAAATTAAGGTTACGTGATTTAGAATACATTCAGTCAGTCAAACATTTTTTCACATAAAAAAATCTTGAACTCCCTCAAATGCTTGTGGATTATTGGATCAGCATTCATGAGGTATGGATTTTTTTTCTTGAAAATAATTTTGTGCCCACCTGCTAATCACAAGAATTCCATGTTTTCTGAAATTAAAATCCATACACCAATTTTTAGAAAGGTGAGTTTCTGAAGTGCAACTTCTGAGATTTTGTTAACAAAAATTACCTTCCTTAACAAAAAAAGTGCAATGCCCAGGTCCTAATTGTTGTAAACTATACTCAGATTAACAGGAGTAAAATACACCAGAGGGCAGTATTGTATTGCTTCTGGAATTCTTGAAGTCAATGTGCCAATTCTTTTGATGGACAAAATTCAAAGAAAATTTCATTTAAATAGTGAAACGCGTAAAAAAACATTCAAACAAAGAATGGAGAAAAGTTATATTTTGTAGTTTCTTGTGACTATGCAAAGCATTGTGTGCATGGGTGTCTAGATTTATTTGAACCAAATTTTCTTTCAAACTTCTGTGAAGTATGTTAAGTTAAAGGTACTATACAAGTTATTACTATAGTAACAATACAATCTGCACATTATTCAGTCAACATTAGCACAGTACTGTCAATTCCTGAGTTTTTTCTTTATATTTTCACCATGTGATAAACTGCTCCATTAATATTACTCAATACTTGAGAGAGTTAATAAAAATTATATTTTCTGGAAGAAGAGTAAATGTCTTTCAATTCTAAACAAACATGCCTGAGTAAGACATATTAAAATTAACTTCTGAAAGCAGGACGGAGTCCATGTGAATCCAAGGTGTTTCAATATAGCTAGAAATAACATTCCAATCTTTTGAAACCTGAATGTGACTCCCAAAATATCTCCAAGTGTTTCACATATAAATAATTACTTCGAAGTGCAGTGATTTTGTTTTAATCAGTGAATACAGCTGCTTTTTGGCAGCCAGTAAGTTTCCATAGACAACAGAAAGATAAGCTTTCAATTAATACATTTTTGGCACTACTAGCGAAGTGAAGAATATTGCTCTGAGATTAGTGTTGTGCAATTTATGATGTGTAGCTGAATAGGTTTTAGTTTAACCTCTCACCTAAAAGAATGACACCTCTGATGCAACCACTGGAATATCTGCCAATCTATATGTTCAAATACACAAGCTTCCGACTCATGGCATAAAAATCCCAAAAGATCCATGTGTTTTTTTTTGGATTGAGACTCCTAAAACAATATTTGACACCATTTTGCTTGATCAGCTTTCAATCTTAAAATCAACATTTAGGCAAGTGCAACAACATCCATCAAATTTAGATTAATGGAAAATTAACTTCGCCATTTTAACTTACCTTCCTCTTAGACCCTCTTAACAGTGACTTTGCCGTGCCTGGAGATAAGGTTGGCTGTGTATCGTCATTCTCCTCTTCATTCTCTTCTTCACTCATTTCATATGCATTTTCCACTGTTGATTCGCTATTGGCAGGTAGACATTCAGATTGCATTAATCTATTTTTACATGCTGGACTAGCAACTGAATGCTTATTGGCCTGCATTTCAGCATACTGCTCTTGCTCTTTTTCCCAACAGCTAGCTTGCTCCATTAATTGCTCAGCCTAAAATTTTAAGCAGATAAACACAACATAAATTCAACAATTGTGAAACTAGACCTTTTACAAATTAATAGTTTAGTCAAATACAATTATCAACCATCTAATGAAATTGCTCCAAATGAATCATGTAGTAAGTAATTTATTCATAATAGTATGTAACCGAATAACTTTTTGAGAACTAACGATTATAAAGTGGACTTTTAATTGTTTTGCACGGTAGTACATGGTTCATTAACACGGACTAATATAGTATATTTCCTTAGAAGCATTCATTTAAAATTAGTCATTTTGCTTTTCATGGGTCACGTAAATATAGAAACATTACTGAAGCAGAATGTTATAGGTTCAAATTGCATGCCAAAGATGTGCAAAGAGAAGCCAGGGGATGCAAAAGAAATGGAGAAAAAGATATGAAATAGGAGTATACATAGACCATTCAGCCTTTTAAGCCTGTGCCACCATTCAATAAGATCATTGCTAAAATGTCTGTGTTTCAATTTCATATTCCTGTCTATCCCAACAACCACTGATTCCGAGGCTGGGCCTCACTGTCAGAGATGCCATCTCTGAAGTGAGATGTTGAACGGGCTCACATGCTTCTCCGGTAAATAGAAGATATCCCTGGCAGTAATCAGCATTGCCCGTGTCCTGACTAACATATATCGATCAACCAACTTATTAAAACAGATGATCTAATTGTTTATCTCACCACTGCTTGTGGCAGCTTGCTGCTTTGAAACTAACTGCTTTATTTTTCAATGTAGGAGCAAATTACTGAAGATGCTGGAATTTGAACTGAAAACAAAAATCCTGGAGATCACAGCGGGTCAGGCAGCATCGATGGAGAGAAGGCAAGCTAACATTTCCAGTCTAGATGACTCTTTATCAGCTCTGATGATTCGAAATGTTAGTTTATTTTATTTTCAGGGATGCTGCCTGGTCCACTGTGATTGCCAGCATTTTTTGTTTTCAGCTTTGCTATATTTTTCAACGTGATTTAAAAATGACTTGGAAAATACATCATTTGCTTTAACACACTTTGCAATGTTACTGAGCTTTAAATTGACCAAATGGCAAATTGGTTGGTGAGTGAGATAGAACTTTAATATCATATTCCAAGGAATATGTTGTGAGCTTATTATTAGCCTGATACTAATTTAAAAGGAACATTTCTGCCTTGATTTCTGGACAGCTGAAATTGATATAATTTTAAACGGAATTTCATTAAGTATAAAATGACACATCCAACTACATGAACAACGTTGTTGTCCAAAGGTTAACTGATAATCAAGTCTAGTTCAGTTTCTGGCTAACAGCAAACTCCAGGACGTTGATGGTGGGGAATTCAGTAATGGTTATTGCCTCACTGTCAAGAGGCAAAGTTTAGATTCATTCTTGTTGGAGATGCTTATTGCCTGGTACTTTGTGATTCAAATATTGTTTGCCACTTGTCAGCCCAGAGCTGATTATCATCCACATCTTGCTACATTTGGACATGGATTGCTTCAGTGCCCGAGTCATCACGAATTATGTTGAACATTGAGCAATCAGGCAGCATGCCCACTTCTGAGCTTTTGATAATAACAAAAATTACTGATGAAGCAGTTGAAAATACTTGGTCATTTGGTACTCCTGCACCGAAGTCCTGGAGCTAATGTGACAGACTATCAACAATCACGATCACCTTCCTTCGTGCTAAGTATGACTCCAACCAGCAGAGAGATTCCCCCTTGAATCCCACTGACTCTAGCTTTGTTGGAGCTTCTTGATGCCACACTCAGTCAAATGCTGCATTGATGTCAAGGTCAGTCACTCTCACCTCCTCTCAGGAGTTCAGCTCTTTTGTTCATGTTTGAATCAAACACAAACGAGTGATGGATAGACTCGGAGATTCCACATCAATGGATCAAATCCACACTCTGTAGTCATGCCACATCCAAGTTGGAATACTGCGACCACTAAAACAACTCATCTGAGGAGGAGCTCCATCCTCCATAATGGGGAAGCCAACACTTCAATGCAACAGGCTGAAACATTTGCAATAATCTTCAGCTGGCAGTGCTGATTATTGCTCAGCAGTTTTGCTTCATAGGACTGTTAAAGACCCCTTCAGAACTATACTGAAGGGGCTGTAATTAGCTTGGATTAAGTTTGTCCTGCTTTTTGTTTATTGGGTGCACTTGGGCAGTTTTCCACATTATCCAGTAAATGTGAAGGTGTACTAGAACAGTTTGACAAGCTGCACAGCAAGTTCCAGAACCCAAACCTTCAGTATGATTGCTGAAATGGTGTAAAGGACCATGGCACTAGGTACTGAAAAGGCCTTCAGCCATTTCTTGATATGACAGTGATAAAATTAAGGAGGAATTAGACAGATTTTTACTTGGTAATGGGTTGAAGGGATATGGAGAGAAGACAGGAAAATGGGGCTGAGGAGCATATCAGCCATGATTGAATGGCAGAGCAGACTCAGTGGGCTGAATGGTCTAATTCTGCTCCTATATCTTATGAACTTGATATCACAAGGCTGAAGGCTGGCATCTGTGATGGAATCCTTTGGAGGATGCAGAGGGAGATCACTCGCTCAGCACTGCTGGCTGAAGATTAGTGCAAATGTTTCAGCCTTTTCTCTTGCACTGAAATATTGGCTTCCTCATTATGGAGGATGGAGCTCCTCCTCCAAAAGAGTTGTTTAATTAGTTGCAGTATTAATGATTGGATGTGGCATGACTGCACAGTGTGGATTTGATCCACTGATGTGGAATCTCCTAGCCTGTCCATCGCTTGTTGCTGTTTGGCATGTAAGTCGTCCTATATTGTGGCTTCACTAAGTTGACACCTTATGTTTAAAGAAACGAGGTAAAAACAATGACTGCAGATGCTGGAAATCAGATTCTGGATTAGTGGTGCTGGAAGAGCACAGCAGTTCAGGCAGCATCCAAGTAGCTTCGAAATCAACGTTTCGGGCAAAAGCCCTTCATTCTTCCTGATGAAGGGCTTTTGCCCGAAACGTTGATTTCGAAGCTACTTGGATGCTGCCTGAACTGCTGTGCTCTTCCAGCACCACTAATCCAGAACCTTATATTTAACCTCCTGGTGTAGTGCCTGGCATGCCCTCCTGCACTCTTCATTGAGCCAGAGCTGACTTGATGGTAATGATAAAGTGAGGGATATGCCAGGCAATGAGATCGCAGAACAAGTACAATTCGTCTGCTGTTGATGGCCTTCAGTGTCTCAAAAGGTGCACAGTCTTGAACAGTTAGATCTATTCAAAAGCTACTCCATTTAGCATGGTGCTAGTATCATAGAACACAATGCAGGTATTCTTCATGTTTTTGTGTGGTTGTCATTCTTATCAATACCATGGAGACATGCTTATAATTATGCAGATTGGTGAGGAAGAAGTCAAGTATGTTTCTACCTCTTGTTGGTTACTTAACCTCATATTGCAGAGCTATGTCTGTTAGGACTTGACCAGCTTGGTCAGTATTGGCGCTATGATAGACATTAAAGTCCCTCACCCACAGTACATTCCTCATCCTTCTACCCTCAGTGTTTCCTTCAAGTCAGGTACCAAGTGGAGGAACATAGTGTAAGATGGCAGTGGAGTACCGGGGCTGTGTGCAGGCTCATACCAGGAACCCATCTCCTTTCCTTCTTTGTTTTACTTCTGCTTCTGCTCTTTCCTTTTGCTTTATTTTCAATTATTTTTGTTTTCTCTGGCAGGTTGGTCAGTAGCACCAGCCTGGCAGGAAAGTGGGCTACATGCATAATGGCGGACAAGACTTCTCACCAGCAATAGGAATAGCAGCAGGGAGGACGTTCTCTGGCAAAAATCCTGGTGTTTGGGGTCTGTGGCTGCAGCAGCAAGGTCATTCGCCAGCATTTGGGGTCAGTGTCTGCTGCAATGAGGTCATTCTCATGGCGTTCGAGGACGGTGGCAGCAAAACTCCTCCAGCGATCGGGGACAATGGCAGCGGAATCTTCAAATGGTGAATGAAGCCAGCAAGGAGCCATCTGCAGCCAACGCTGGAATGGTGGCCCAGCAGAGCCTGACCTGGCAGCAGGGTCAGAGATTCTTGGTTGCAGGCGAGTGTGGGCTCAGCTGCATCAGCAAAATGGGGCCAGCAGTGAAGAGATGGCGCCTAAAGTAGAATGACTCCAGGTTAGTGGTCTGGCGCCGGCGGTAAGGTGGTAGAGGTCTCCCTGTGGCTCGATGCTGGCATGGATGGGGTCAGAAAGACTGATAATCTGAATGTTTTACTTGTTTATTTTTCTAGCTGATTCCTATGACCAATAATGAGGGACTATTTATTCCTTCATTTTTCAATTATATTTGTTTTCTAACAACTTGATTTGCATTTGTATCTGTACCCAGGTACCTTTGAACCTAAGATGTCGCTGTAAGTGGCAACTGTAAATTTTTCATGGTACTCATAAGAGTATGTGACAAAAAAACAAATTCATTCATGGCCTGAAAGGTGGTGGTGCGGGTATGTGGTAACCAGCAAGTTTCCTTGTCCATTTTTGACCAGATACCATGAAACATGGGGTTAAGTGTCAATGTTGAAGATGCTCAGGACAAATCCTTCCAGACGAGAGACCACTGTGCTGCCACCTCTGCTGGATCTGTCCTTCTGTGGGACAGGATGGTAATTGAGTTGCCTGAGACACTATGTGTAAGATATGATTCCTTGAGTATTACGCTGTTGCCTGACTAGTCCCTGAGACAGCTCTTCTAATTATGGCACCAGCCCTCAGGTGTTTTAAAGGTGAATTTTACAGGGTCAACAGGACTTAATGTGTCATTCCTGGTGTCTCAGTCCATGCTAGTTGATCTGTCTGGTTTCATTCCTTTTTGGTAACTCTTTGTTGTTTGATACAGTTCAGTGGTTTACTAGGCCATTTCAGAGGATGGTTGAAAATCAACCATAATGTTATGGTTCTAGAGTCACATATGTGCCAGACCAAATGTAATCCTTCCCTAAAGGACATTGCTGAATGAGACAGGTTTTTATGCCAAACTATACAGTCACTAACTTTTTAAGTTAAGTTCAATATTTTGCCATCTACCATACCACTGCTTCTCCCTAGTAATACTTTTGAAATTAAATATGTGATGATTTACATGCTGCTTAAGGGTTAGCCTAGTTAAAGTTGACAATCTTAAATGGTTATACTGTTCACTGGAGATTATGAGAGATGTTAATGTTATCCTACTCCTCATGAAATGAAAAACTTGTGAAGGAGAAGACTGCTATTTACACAGGTTAAAGTCCTTGTCAGACCTATTCACAAATTATATAGGAACTCAAGAAGTTTAAATACACAACGAAATAGTCAATGCTCAAAAATACAATAAAATTAAAACCATCCAGAGGCAGTTTTTAGAACAACAAATCATGTAGAGCCAAACAGGAAACGTGGATGAAACAATCAGTTTTGTCTGTGGATAGACTTCTAAAGAAGTGTTACTTGGATGCTTAGAATTCCAATTCATCAATGGTGCTCAGATACCTTTGCCAATGTTAAAGCTTAGCAGTTGAGCCGTGATTTATACTGTGAGATTTCTTTCATGTTGTACCCATTTCTTTTCAAGTAAATAAACTGAATAATCAACAGCTTTGTCACTTTGGGAGGTGAGGTATTAATGTCTGGATATTGTCATTGCCCAAATGACATTTTGCTCCAATAATGAGTTCCTCTAATGGCTTAGTAAATCTTACAGAATAGAATAGTCTACTATATCACCATCATTCTGCATATATTAAGTATTTCAGAAAAGCAGTTCTAGCTACCAAAGCACTTTCGGCTTGATTGGTTTCTGAACAAAGAATTTACTGGTTTTCTAATGACAGTGCCTGCAGTCTTTACATTTTCAGTTTTGATCAAAGGAACCAGCTGCCATCTTAATTCCAGCTAAAAAAATTAACAAACAGAATGTTTCTGTCCTTTTCTCATAATCATAAAATCTATATTTGTTTCAGGATGCCTGACAGCTGGAATTACCATTCTGGGTGGATATAATACAACCAGGGACTGTACTAGTAAGATGCTAGTTGCTAACGCAGGTGTTACAGAAATAATCAAATTGATTGAAGTGTCTTCATATAATCTTACTTAGGCTTGACTACTTTTTAAATTTATTCACAGGATCACTTGCTAGGCCAGCATTTAGAGCTCATCATCAATTGCCTTGGAGAACATGGCGGCATTTTTATTTTAAGGGCAGCACGATAGCACAGTGGTTAGCACTGCTGCCTCACAGAGCCAGAGATCCGGGTTCAATTCCTGCCTCAGGCAACTGTCTGTGTGGAGTTTGCACATTCTCCCAGTGTCTGCGTGGGTTTCCTCCGGGTGCTCCGGTTTCCTCCCACAGTCCAAAAATGTGCAAGTTAGGTGAATTGGCTATGCTAAATTGCCCGTAGTGTTCGGTGAAGGGGTAAATGTAAGGGAATGGGTCTGGGTGAGTTGCTCTTTGGAGGGTTGGTGTGGACTTGTTGGGCCGAAGGGCCTGTTTCCACACTGTAAGTAATCTAATCTAAACTGACCTGGTGTTGTGTGATTTTTAACTGAGCTGTCTCTTGAACCATTCTGGTCGTTGGGGAAAAGGTACACCCACGTGCCATTAAGGATGGAGTTCTAGGATTTTGACTCAGAACAACAGTGATAGAAATCCAAGTCAGGGTGGCGTGTGACAGGATGGGGACTTTCAGCTGGTTGTATTCCCATGCATCTGCCGCTATTATCCTTACAGGTAGTAGGGGTAGCAATTTAGAATGTGCTGTTGGAGGAGCTTTGGAGAATTGCTGCAGTGCATCTCATAGTACACACTGCAATTACTATATTGGTGGTGAAGGTGTGTCAAATAATAGCCTGCTTTGTCCTGGATAGCTTTGGACTTCTTGAGGGCTGCTGCAGATTCACTCATTCAGACAAGTGGTGACTCACATCACACTCCTGTCTTGGGCCATGCCAGTGGAAAACAGGTTTAGGGAGTTAGGATCCGAATTACATAGATCTAATTGTTGATCGCCATGATCATCTATAGGCAATATCACCATCCTTTGATTTTTATAGAGAAATGGGCTAAATCAAATAAAGTCAGTAAAACATCAGTAAAATATTCAGTATACTAAGAAGGCATTTGACTGGTTCAATGCCATAAACCAACAGCCATAATTACAAATAGATAAAACTGCAGCATCTTATTGGATAAGATCAGCTAAAATCCCTGAATCTCATAATAAAAACGAAATTGAGTTATTTTCACCATAAATCACAAATTCTGCCTTCACTCTTCCTATTGTTGTTTGGTATAATAATGCATTTTATTCATCTGGGACAGACTAAGACTGTACAAAATATGTTTGTTTAAACAGCGCATGGGTGCATCTCTATATTGAGTTTGTGATGTCTCTTGGAAAATTCTTCCATTCTCTCTTGCTATTCAGCAGTTGGTATATGATCAACAACAACAATGAGCATTTAGATAGTACCATCATGTAATAAAACATCTAAGATGTTACCAAACACCATTTGACACTGAACTACATAAGGGCATAGGAGGACAGATGACCAATAGCTTCGCCAGCCAATTATGTTTTAAGAAGCTGCTTAAAAGGACTAACAGGAGGAATAGAAATATAAAAAGCAAATTCCAGAGTTCCTATTCAGCTTGATGAATGCACAGTCACTAACGGCAGAATGATCAAGGATGTCCAAGAGGGTGTGTAGAGCTGAAGGAGACTACAGAGATAGGGAGGCATTCAGACAATCAAGAATTTGAAATTGAAAGTGAGAACTTCTAAATCAAAATGCTGCATACCAAGAATAGAAGATAATATGATACAGATTTCATGGCAGAGTTTGAGATTCTTTTATTTACTCACAGGAAATGGACAGTTTTTCTGCACTAGGCAGTTGCACCACTCTTATACTAACATCAAATAATTTGGGTCCATCAGTGATGTGGTGAGACATTTAGACAGGGTATCCTGACTCAATTTTCATTTGCATATACATAGAAATTCAAATCTTGTTGTGAAATGACAGCAATCTGCTAGAGTGTTTGGAAATTAGAAAAATCCTTTAAAAAGCCAATGTTTGTAGCAGACAACAGCTTCAGATGAGGGTAGATGGAGGTTAAGTATAAATTTAGAATCATAAACAATCTGTCAGCTGGAGAGCTAACCAATTGACAAATCACCTCTGAAGTAGCAGATGCATTTTGCAGTTTTTCTTAACATTTCTATTAATTGCTGCCTGAAGAAGAAGAATTCAAAGTCATATAGTTGACAGTATGTCATCAATTCGGCAAAACTACCAGAAAACTTAACTTACATCACGCCTTCAATATAACAGTCTTAGATTTTGTAGAGGTATTATGGAACATTTGTTACTGAGCTCTCAACACCAGATCTAAACAAAAATCCCTGAAAAGGTTTCTTAAAGTGAAGCTCAGTTGTGAGGTAGCTAGAGGAAGAAGCTAGCACACTCCCAAGTTTAACAGCTGAAGTCAAAAGTGAGTTAAACCCACTAAGGTGTTACGTACAGAGACTAGTTTAACTAGTATATGAATCATGTTTTGGGAACTGTACCAAACAGTAGTGTCTTAGGTGCAGTACAAAAGCCACTTTATTTCTTTTCAAATTATACAGGAGCATTTTGGAATTACTGAGTGTTAAAAATTTTTCTATGTTCTTCCATTTTGTTAATAAAAGCAAAACCTGCAGCATTGTGCACTTATGCTTCAGTGAGAGACGTCTTTGTTAAAAGAAAAACAATAAAAATATGATCCATCAAGCCAGGTTCCTGACTAGAATTTAACTTGTACTGTAATAACACCTGTTGGGATCATAATCTAATGGCTGCCCTGCAATGTTGCCAAATCCTCTGTCTTTGTCAATTTAATGTTCCTCTTTTCCAGAACACCCCCACCATTTAGTTCTTTACACAGTCCGTTATTTTATTTGCTGTGACATGCTAGTCTTGCAGTTTCATCAGGTTGACACCTATATCCAGAGCTGTTCCTGGAACTGTCTTGCACTCTTCACTGAACTTGGGTTGATTCCTTGGATTAATGGTAATGGAAGAATAAGGAATATGTTGGGCCATGGCGTTACAGGATATGGTTGAAGACAATTCTACTGCTGCTGATAGCCACAACATTTTGTGGTGGCCAGATTTGAGCTGCTAGATCTATTCTATACCTACCTCACTGTGGTACTGCCACACAGAATAATTGAAAGTTTGCTCAATGCTAAGGTAGTACTTCATCTTAACAAGAACTGTACAGCTGTTAACTCTACCTTTCCTGTTATGGACAGACGCATCTGCAACAGGAAGCACAAGATCTAATAGGTTTGTTCCTATAGTTGGCTGCGAGCCCAATATGACAGATAAATTCAGGACTCGCCACATTGTTTAGTAATGCCTTTGAGTCAGTCACTTTTGATTATGGGCAGTAAAGTTCCCAGAATTGAAACTATGTCATAATCTTCCTCAATATTTTCACTATGTGGCGTTTAACCTGGACGAGTATTGTCTCAACAGTTGACAGAGGGCACTATCAGTTAGATGGTTTTCTTGTCTATGTTTCATCTGATGCTATGATATAATATTGAGGATTATCAGGACAACTCCCTCCCAACAGTATAACATCTGTGAAGAAAAAGTTGGGAAAGTTATCAAAAGCCACCAATCTTTTTACATATCTTAAATATGCTCTCAACTCCAACCACGTGAGACAGTGATACCGAAAGCAATTGGGTCTGGTACTATGATCACAATACTGGGGATTTGTGGAGAGATGGTGGTATAGCGGTAATGTCATTGGACTAGTGGCTGGGAAGTATAGATCAGTAAGCCTAACGTCTGTGGCAGGTAAGTTACTTGAGAAGATTCTGAGATAAGATATACATGCATTTGGAAAGACAGAATTTGATTAGGAGTAGTCGGCATGGCTTTGTGAGTGGGAGGTGATGCGTCACAAATTTGGTAGAGTTCTTTGATAATGTGACTAGGAAGGTTGACAGGGGCAGAATGGTAGATGTAGTCTATATGGATTTCAGTAAGGCCTTTGATAAGTTTCACATGGTAAGCTGTTCTGGAAGGTTAGTTTGCATGGAATCCTGGAGGGGCTGGCAATTTGGATACAAAATTGGCTTGATGTTAGGAAGCAGAGGGTGATAGTGGAAGGGTGCTATTGGACTGGAGGCCTGTGGCTAATGGAGTGCCTTAGGCGGCGGTGCTGGACCTATTACTGTTTGTTATCTATGTGAATCATTTGGATGAGAATGTACAAGGCATGACTAGTAAGTTTGCTGATGAGTCACCATTAGACTAGCTTTTAACACTTAACTATTTATTTAATTCAAATTTTATCATCACAATGTAGGATTCAATCCATGAACTCAAAACATTAGCCAGGAATTCTGGGCCACTCTAGTCATAAGAGTCCTACAGCACAGAGATATGCCCTTTGGCCCAAACTGGTCCATACCAACCAAAATGTCCCTCCACACTAACCCTATTTCCCTGCACTTGGCCTATATCCTTCTAATCTTTTCCTATCCATGTATTTGTCCAAATGCCTTTCAAATGTTGTTAGTGTATCTGCCTCAAACACTTCTGCTGGCAGCTCATTCCATATGAGGACCACTCTCTGTGTAAAAACGTTGTCCCTCAGGTTCCCTTTTATTCTTTCCTCTCTAACATTAAGCTGATGCCCTCTACTCCTCGATTCCCCGATTTTGGGAAGAAGACTGAGTGCATTCCCCTATGCATGCCTCTCATGATCTTCTATAAGATCCCCCTCGGTCTCCTACGCTCTAAAGAAAAATGTCCTATCTTGTCCAACCTCTCCCTGTAACTCAGACCATTGAGTCCAGGCAACATCCTTGTAAATTTCTTCTGTACTCTGTCCAGTTTAATAACATCCTTCCTATATCAAGGTAACCAAAACTGAACACAATACTCCAAGCGTGGCCTCACATCCTGTACAAACTGCAACATAACTTCCCAACTTCATCAGGGTGATTTGGAGATGCCGGTGTTGGACTGGGGTGTACGAAGTTAAAAATCACACAACAGCAGGTTATAGTCCAACAGGTTTAATTGGAAGCATACTAGCTTTTGGAGCAACGCTCCTTCATTAGGTGGTAGTGGAGGGCTCAATCCTAACACACACAATTTATAGTAAAAATTTACAGTGTGATGTAACTGAAATTATGCATTGAAAAATTGATTGTCTGTTAAGCCTTTCATCTGTTAGAATATAGTGATAGTTTCACTTCTTTCATGTGTAAATCACAAAACCTTTTTTTTAAAAAGTGCATTCTCGGGTTAGCTGTTAACAATGGTGATAGCTAGACAATATGTTGAAGGTGTTGGCCCCCTGTGTTCTCTGTCTATGCCATGATGTTTAGATTGATTCTAATCTAAAAAGTGAGACAACGGAGTTTTACATAAATTCATGCAATTTTTGAGCTCAGAGTTCTACATGAATGCATGCAGTTTTTGAACAAAGTACAATGTAACCCTGAAAGTACAAATTCACCCCACAATATATATGTGTTCATGTGACTCTTTGTCTGTCTGTGTTGTGAGTGTGAGAAAGTGTATGTGTGTGTGTGTAGTGAGTGCAAAGTGTCTTAAGTCTGTGAGGGCGTGCATGTGTGAGTGTGGGAGTGTGTGTGAGAGTGAGAGTGAGAGAGAGGAGTGAGAGTGTGTGTGTGTAGGAGTAGGAGTATATGTGTGTGTGTGTGTGTGTGTGTGTGTGTGTGTGTGTGTGTGTGTTTGTGTGTGTGTGTGTGGTGGTCACCTGTAATGTGACATGAACCCAAGGTCCTGGTTGAGGCCCTCCCTATGGGTACTGAACTTAGCTATCAGCCTCTGCTCGGTCACTTTTCTCTGCTGCCTGTCCTGAAGTCCACCTTGGAGGATGGTCACCCGAAGGTCCGAGGCTGAACGTCCTGGACCACTGAAATGTTCTCCAACTGGGAGGGAACCCTCCTGTCTGTTGATTGTCTTTGATCATCAGGGTGGGCATTGAGTATGGAAGGCCAGTGTGCCAAAAGCCTTCTTCACTGCCTTGTCTACCTGTGACTCCACTTTAAGAGAACTGTGCACCTGAACTCCAAGATCCCTCTGTTCCACTACACTCCTTAAGAGCCTACCATTCACCATTAAACTCCCACCATAGCTTTCCAAAATGCAAGATCTCACACTTATCTATGTCAAACTCCATTTGCTATTCCTTGGCCCATTTTCCCAGCTGATCAAGGTCCTGTTGCAATTTCTGATAACCTTCCTCACTGTCCACAATACCACCTATTTTAGTGTCATCAGCAAACTTCCTAATCATGCCTTGTACATTCTCATACAAATTATTGATACAGATAACAAACAGCAATGGGTCCAGCACTGACCCCTGACATACTCCACTAGTCACAGGCCTCCAGTCTGACAAGCATCCTTCCACTATTATCCTTTGCTTCCTACCATCAAGCCAATTTTGTATCCAATTTGCCAGCTTCTCCTGGATTCCATGCGGTTTAACCTTTCAGAGTAGCCTATCATGTGAAACCTTATCAAAGGCCTTACTGAAATCGATATACACTACGTCTACCGCCCTGCCCTCATCAACATTCCTAGTCACTCCATTAAAGAACTCTTACAAATTTGTGAGGCATGATCTCCCACTCAAAAAGCCATGCTGACTACTCTTAATCAAACCATGTCTTTCCAAATGCATGTATATCTTACACTCAGAATATTTTCAAATAATGTACAGATTTTAAGCTCTCTGGTCTATAGTTCCCAGGCTTTTCGTTGTAGACCTTTTGAATAGTGGCACAACATTCGTTACCCTCCAGTCTTCCAGAATCTCACCCGTGGCTAGTGATGCAAAATATGGTTAGGGCTTTTGTGGAGCACTGGTAGTGGCCCCCATCTCTGAGATAGGAGGTGTGGGTGGATGTCCCACCAGCTCCAAAGATGTGCAGTAACATCAATAAGTTTCTTAGAAAACATCACATAGAGGCACTATCACTGTCCCATAAGATTCCCCTCCAGAATATCTATAAATTAACGTTAGACATACAAGAAATGGAGCACAGATTGAATGATTGCTTGAGCAAAGGAGACACAGGGCCATGAGCTATGGAGAAAGTTGTTAGATCGGACTACCTCCCTTTTTTATGTGGCTGCACCTAAGCCTGGTTGTCCTTGGAAAGGGAGCTTACTATGTTCATTGGCAAGCTTGAGGCATTCCACAATTGGTGGGCACCACAGTGGCCTGGAGATATAGATATTTTTAGCCATGTTGTTCAGACATGTTATGATACACCTACAGGTCAGGCAGGACTTGAGTACAGTCCTTCAGAATCAGGAGGTAGGTACACTACCACTACACCACATGACTGGAACACTTGTGGCCTTTGTGACTGGTGCACCACTATCCAAACATTACTGTATGGTTCACACTGCGAATAAAACTAAAACTGAATGAAGACGGATTCTTGATCTCTGGTTTCCCTAAGTGACTGTCAGAAGTTTAACACTATCATGTTTGGGAAGTTAAAGGAATATGAAGATTGCTACATCCCCTGGTTTCACATCTAAGAAACTGGAGAAAGTCCTCCCACGTACAATAACTTGAAGTACAATACATTGTGCATAGCAAGGTAACACCAGCAGCAACGGGGTGAGTGGGAAAATAATCTTATTTCTGTGTGACTGCACAGAACTGCATAGGACACTGAACGAACTCACCAATCTTATCCAAATAGTGATCTTTAATATAGAACTGAACCAACATATATCAGGGGAACTCGATTTCACATCTCATTAAAAGGATCATACCTTTAGTGAATGAACATTCCCTGAAGTCTTAGAAATCCATTTTGCTAACAACAGGCAGATATTCTTGTAGACATGGCAAATGTTTGGTCATTCTGCTGAATTTTGACAATCTTTTAAACATTACTTATATATCAAACACTTTGATCTTGAGAACAATTAAGCGACTGTCAGACATCTACAAGTGTGAGACACAACTGAATTTTTAATATAATAATCTTTAATATAATAATATATAGCTTTCCTTGGAGGAGTACATGAAAATAGTGATGTATGAACAAATTTGTATAATGTGTCCTTTACCCACAAAAATAATGGAAACCATGTAGGAATACAGTGATCTCAAACCAGGTTTACTTTCATGATACTTGGATTGTCTAAGATTTTAAGATACAGTACAGAGAAATTCTTTCTCACGGGACATCTGCTTTTATCATACAAGCTCGAGGGGAAGAGTCTCAACATTAGATGGTAAGTGGGATATGTTCAATCCAGAAATCTTGCTTCCTCCTTCTCTACATTACAATTGCTTAGGCTAGCCATTAACCTGTTTGTTTTTAAATTCTACCTTTGAATTTTTGACATGTGAAGTCAGTTATTCTGGTTTCCTGGATGAAGATAAGGTCTTAGGACATTGGATTCCCCTGGTCCAATCGAATAAGGAACATTGCTACATTTTTGATGAATTATTGACCTGCAATTTAGGGCCCCACTTTAATTCTGCTTTTTTCCCTCAGATGTTGCCTGACCAAGTGAATATTTTCAGTGTTTTCTGCTTTTACTGACCTCTTCGTGTCTGCATCCAGACCTTGATACCATGCTCAACCATATATTTAATATTCATGATAGCCCACTGTTGCCAAAATATTATTCATATGGATTTTACTAAAAATATATTCTGCTGCAGAATATTAAAATGGTCAAGCAACCCTTTTTAATAGGTAATTGAAGAAAATTCTGAAGAAAAAGTTAAGTTAAAATTGTTCAAAATAGAACTAAACAAGAGGAGCAACCAAATCCATTTCAGTGAAAATACCCAAACTGTTAAAAACAATTACCTCTTTTTCAGCCTCCATTTCCTCTTCTGAAACAGCAGCACTGGACACTACCAATGGAGTCCACCGCAGGCTCTCTTGGTCCACTTCATTAACACGTGGATTGGAATGCAACTTTCCTACATGCTCCTGAATCAGTTTGTGCCTTCGAATTATAACAAATCTACAAAACAAAGGTGTATTTAGTTTGTGTTATTGCTGCTGGATTTGTTGATTCTTCAAAAGGATTCACCAAATACTTGTCTCATTTATGCTGCCAGCGCATGTGTTATCTGATCAAGGACTGCTTTTTGTAACAAGAAATGCCAGTAGTGAACATTTCACTCTATTCTCAAAATAGTAATCAGAATGACAGGCAATTACATTATTTCACATTCCTTAGCTCATATGCAAAAAATGAACATTCTTTTACAAAAGCAAAATACCCTGTTGTACTGAAATCTGAAGCAAAAACAGAAAATGCTGGAGAAACTCAGCAAGTCTGGCAGCATCTGTGGAGAGAGAAACAAAGTTAACGTTTCAAATCCAATGACTTCTTCAGAATTCGGTTCCCCTCCCTAGCTAAAACTACTGGGTTTCTCTTATATGCTTGAAATATTGAGATTGCAATATCATGACCTTGCACTGTCGGAGGTTCTGTGAAATAAGTTTTCTTTTAAGGTAACCAGTTAATCCTATGATGAACTATTGTAACCAAAAATTACTTTATATTTGAAATGTAATTTTACAATAATGGATGAACATTGTCACAAAGTAATTAAAACAGAAATTGCTAGCGACACTCAGATGGTCAGGCAGTATCTATGGAGACAGAAACACAACTAATGCTTCAAGTTGATGGCATTTCATCAGAATTCCATCAAATATGAAGAGCTTGCATATTAGGTTATAAAATGTTCACCTGGAACACCTAACTGCTACAGATGAGTCACATTATTAGGTATGTGGAGAAATTGCTTTGTCAATTCCTGCTGAAACACTTCAACAGACTTCACAGACAATGCTTTTATACTGCACTCAGGCTACGCTTTTTTTTTGCCATGTTGTTTGTGTGGCTTGAAGCTTAAGTTACCAAATATTATAAAACATCCTGTAAGTAAATTTGTTAGGACTCACTGAGGTTAATTTTTACAATATGAAATTTTGAGTAATTGTTCAAAACACTAAAATTGGCTGTTGAAAATTTCATCAGTAAAAATGTAAAATGTCAGTTCATTTGATATGTAATTGAGGTTACAGCATTTACCAAAAGGTACACCACTGAACAGCAAGTAATTCATAGAAATGAGATCAATTGATGGACCTAAAAAATGATTCTAGCAAATTGATACAATCATGCATAGTTTGTCAAAACTAATGTCTTGGCTTTATACTTTACACATGATACTTACTTGCAATGTCGCTTGTCAATCATCTTTAGCTGCTGCAGGGTCATTGCAATGTCATGTGGGCACATCCCCGTTTCTCTGCTAATACCCTTTATACTGATATGCTTGTCCTGATGCCGCTGTAGGTATTCTAGTATTACACTCTTCCAGTACGCCAGGTATGAAAGCCGTCCTAGGTCAGACAGGGGCTTTTCAGGTGAACCTGCCTGTCCTTCCTGCCTTGAAAGTAAGTAGCCTATATACAGATCAGAGAAAATGCTGTTAAAAAGAACAGAGAAATGAGAACATTTAATCTATTTTGTTATTTCGATCCATGTAGTGGATGAACTCAATTACTTTTTTCAGTTTGAGGTAACCTACACAGGCCATGTTATATTGTTTGTTACACCATATGTTGGATTTGACACCTTCAGGAAATGACTAAGTCTTTGGGCTCCTGTCCAGCAGAATGTTGCAGGTCCAAAAAAGTGTTGAGAAAAAAAATATTTAAAAGAAGATAGAAACAGAATTACTTAGAGTCATAGAGATGTACAGCACGGAAACAGAACCTTCAGTCCAACTCATCCATGCCGACCAGATACCCAACCCAATCTAGTCCCACCTGCCAGCACCCAGCTCATATCCCTCCAAACCCTTCCTATTCATATACCCATCCAGACATCTCCTAAGTGTTGCAATTGTACTAGCCCCCACCACTTCCTCTGGCAGCTCATTTCATACATGTACCACCCTCTTCGTGAAAATGTTGCCCCTTAGGTCTCTTTTATATCTTTCCCTTTATTTAATTAGATTAGATTACTTACAGTGTGGAAACAGGCCCTTCGGCCCAACAAGTCCACACCGCCCCGCCGAAGCGCAACCCACCCATACCCCTACGTCTATCCCTTACCTAACACTACGGGCAATTTAGCATGGTCAATTCACCTGACCTGCACATCTTTGGACTGTGGGAGGAAACCGGAGCACCCGGAGGAAACCCACGCAGACACGGGGAGAATGTGCAAACTCCACACAGTCAGTTGCCTGAGGCGGGAATTGAACCCAGGTCTCTGGCGCTGTGAGGTAGCAGTGCTAACCACTGTGCCACCGTGCCGCCCTTCTCACCCTAAACCTATGCCCGCTAGTTCTGGACCCCCCGACCCCAGGGAAAAGACTTGGTCTATTTATTCTATCCATGCCCCTCATGATTTTATAAACCTCTATAAGGTCACCCCTCAGCCTCCGAAGCGTCAGGGAAAACAGCCCCAGCCTGTTCAACCTCTCTCGATAGCTCAAATCCTCCAACACTGGCAACAGAAATCTTTTCTGAAGCCGTTCAATGTTCACAACATCTTTCCGATAGGAAGGAGACCAGAATTGCACGCAATATTCCAACAGTGGCCTAATTAATGTCCTGTACAGCCATAACATGACCTCCCAACTCCTGTACTCAATACTCTGATCAATAAAGGAAAGCAACCAAATGCCTTCTTCAGTATCCTATCTACCTGCGACTCCGCTTTCAAAGAGCTATGAACCTGCACTCCAAGGTCTCTTTGTGCAGCAACACTGCCAAGAATCTTACCATTAAGTGTATAAGTCCTGCGAAGATTTGCTTTCCCAAAATGCAGCACCTCGCATTTATCCGAATTAAACTTCATCTGCCACTTCTCAGCCATTGGCCCATCTGATTGGCCGTTGTAATCTGAGGTAACCTTCTTCATTGCCCACTATACCTCCAATTTTGGTGTCATCCAAACTATACCTCTTATGCTCGCATCCAAATCATTTATATAAATGATGAAAAGTAGTGGACCCAGCACCGATCTTGTGGCACTTCACTGGTCACAGGCCTCCAGTCTGAAAAACAACCCTCCACCACCACCCTGTCTTCTACCTTTGAGCCAGTTCTGTATCAAAATGGTTAGTTCTCCCTGTATTCCATAAGATCTAACCTTGTTTTACAAGTGCACATTCTTCTGTAGAACACACAGTGTACTTCCAGTTTTACTATGAACTATACATAGTCATTATTTAGCCTGATGGTTGATCATTCGCTGGCTTTTAATCACTTGAGGGAGTGCAGCGTAGGCTCATGAGGTTAATTCCCAGAATGGCGGGACTATCTTACGCTGAAAGATTGGAGCGACTGGGATTGTATAGCTTGAGTTTAGAAGGCTGAGAGGGGATCTGATTGAGACGTGTAAGATTATTAAAGGATTGGACACTCTGGAGGCAGGAAGCATGTTTCCGCTGAGTCCCAAACCAGAGGACACAGTTTAAAAATAAGGGGTAGGCCATTTAGAACAGAGTTGAGGAGAAACTTCTTCACTCAGAGTGGTGGGTGCATGGAATGCTCTGCCCCAGAAGGCTGTGTAGGCCAAGTCTCTGGATACTTTCAAGAAAGAGTTGGATAGAGCTCTTAAGGATAGTAGAATCAAGGGTTACTGGGATAAGGTAGGAACAGGATATTGATTGAGGATGATAAGCCATGATCATAATGAATGGTGATGCTGGCTCAAAAGGCAGAATGGCCTACTCCTGCACCTATTGTCTATAATTTGTGAACAGCAGTGATCAATGATATCAACTAGAGGAAAGATTGCAATGAGTCAATGTGGGGGATGAGGAAGGAGAACTGAAGGTGCTCTTACTATTAATTACTGCTGTAAGTGAATTAGCCCAGCAGGAGTGGGCAAGAGGAAGCAGTGAGAAACATAGACACGATTATTTTAAAGGAAACTAAAAGAAATTTGCTGGAAGATGTTCACTATAATTTAGAGATTCATAAGTAGCTCATAACTTTACCATAAGGCATGACTTAATCTTTTTAGACAGTTCACTGTGTAAGAGACACAGGACCTGCCTGTACATTACAATTAATAAAAATCCATTCTCGACAATTATTGGAAATTGGCATCTGTCACCATTTGGAAAATGCAAGAAATAACCAGTAGTAGCTTCCACTGACTAACCTTGTATATACATCAATGCCTCCGTAAATTGCAAAGTAATAGAACATTTTTAAAAACTTCAAAATATTTTGAATGTAGGAGGTAACAAGAGAATAAAATAAGGATATAAACAAACTGGTCAAAGGAGTCAGGCTCTCTATCCAACTTTCCAGATGCTACCAAGTCTAGGCATCATAAAATCTGGAGAGAAGCAGAAAACTGCAAAACAGTATAGATTGCTAGTGAGCAAAACTGTAAGAGTTCAATGAGGAGGGATGCAAAGTTATCTATTTTAGAACAGAAATAGGAAAATTGGAAACTTTTCTCACTAAGGAGAAACTAGGTGATTTTTGAAATTTATTTTCTGGATGCGGCTGTTGCTGGCAAGACCACCACTTTTTGTGTATCTTTAGTTGCCCTCAGTTAATGCAGGTGAGCCACCCCTGAATCAGTGCAGTCTGTATGGTGGAGGTACTAATTAATGATGTCAGGTTAGATATTCTAGGATTTTGACTCTGTGGCATATAAGATATGGCAGCGTAGGTCTAAATCAAATCAAGGTGTCTTACTAGGAAGGAGAACTTGAAGATGGTGCTCTTCACATGAACGTGCTCTTTCTATTCTTGAAGATTGTGGGTTTTGGGAAATACTAGAGAAGTCTGCATTTAATTTAACTTTCTCTTTCTACTTGATTCACTTTGTTTATCTAACCATAATCCTTTATTGTAAACATTTTTATTCTCCTTTATATGTTAATTTACTGTCTTTATGTTCTTCTTCCATTATCAGGATAGAAAATGATGTCGGGCATTATAGTATGGAACGAGGTAGAAATATTGTTGTGGGAACGAAAATATATTTTGGGGATGGGGAGCAGAGCAAGTAGCAGCTGGTTTCAGAATAGAAACATCTCTGATCATATTGTGAACTCAGCAAGTTGTTAGAGGATAAACAGAACTAAGATAATGAACATGACAATACTGCAACTGTTAGCAAGCAGAAATTGAAAGAATAGTGAGCAAACTATGAAATGCTAACAAATTTTGTGACCATTTAAAATCCGACTGCATTAATTCAAGAGATATTAGCTTGATTATGCTCTCACATGTCTATTTCTGAGAAGAAACAATTAGCTACACTGACTGACTTGGAATTGTGACCTTCATTTTAGGTTAAAATAATTGAAATTTGTTATTTTTTAAAACCTGTATTTGTTTTAGAAGCAGCTTTATTAAAGTGTACAGAAATGCAAGTAGTTGTTCATAGAGGAAAAGTATACTTTAGGAACTTGTCAATATTTCTATTAAAGTAAACAAAATAATGCATTAATTTCTGCAGTGCCAAATCACTCTTCCCTTGAGCAAATATAATTGTACTTACATCAACTTATGTTACAATGCACGGTATACATATAAATATACAATTCATTAATGCTGTATCAAAACTCTGACAATAGTCTTTTGTAAAGTGCTATTATACAAAGATTAAACATAATTCTGCCAATATTTAAGAAAAAGGTCACACAAAAAGTAAAATATAACCAACTGACAAGTTGATCCATAATTTATCGAAAGCATTATAAGGCCAGTACTCCTATTATAAATTTGAAACAAATATGTGGAACAAAGGAGCTTTTTATACCAGATTTATTACTGTAATTAGAAAATAATATATTACAATTAGCTTTTTAAATTTTCTGTCAGAGATCTCACATCCCAGGACAATGTCGTAAGCCTTCATAGACACAGTTACAAGAATACCAAATTCTGCAAAAAGGTAGGAAAGGCTTGACTAGAGTAAATCTCTCACAAAACGCTGGGCTCTTCCAACTGCAACTTAGGGTTATATTTCGGCAAAATAGTTCAGATTTATTGTACAAACCAAAATCCGAGAGTTCATATTAGCTTATTTCATGCATGATATGATATAAACAGTTAAATCTTTCTAGTCTCATTACCAAGCTGATATTCTAAGAGATAGATTCTGCTTGGTTGCAAGTCAAGTGACAGCAATGAAGAGGTCAGAGTTGGAATGTTTCTATCCAAATGTTTTGTGACCTCCTGCAGCCCTTCAGAAGCCCATGAGAATAACCCAGGAGTTCATAACAGAAGATCTTAGGTCACAAGTTGTTTTTCACTCCCCATTACTTTGTAATGGCCATACATATTTGCATGCTAAGTTATGTGTTCCTAGGACACAGATCAGGCAGCTTGGGAAGATGGCCAACATACATTGCATTTTTAATACCATTTTTTCAATCTTACAGAACTTGAGAATGCTTTGTGTATAATGCAAGGGGCATTCTATTCTTCCACAGAGATTTCAAAGGCAATCAATGCACATTTCTTAAAAGCATCAAAAGTAATTTTCAAAATGCATCATCTGTACTTCATTTAGTTTCCTATTGCTGAAACATAATTATTATATTTGCAAAAGCTTTTGAAATATTTTACAGGTTTCTTGTACCCAACTGTTTGATCTACAGTACATACTGATTAAACTGACTGCACTCTGTTTCATTTCAACCTTTAACAATTTGTTTCAGCCTACTGGCTTTGTGTGCTGGCATATGCTCTGACAGTTGTATTCTTTATTCAAGCTGAGAGGAATCAGAAGGGTAAAATTTCATACTTGACTGAGTATCAAGCCCTAAAATAAGTGACAATATTCTATTACTTAATGATGCACAAATCAAAGCAGTCATATCAAGATTAAAATGCATGCATTTACCAATTTCAGTAGCCCATTACTTTCAAGAACACCCCAATTCCCTGACAAGGATCACTGAAACATGGTTTCAAACAAAACAGAGCACTTACTGAAATCAATCAGGAACCTTCCAAAGCCTTGTCTTTGGTACTGGGGCATAATCATTATGCAGGATACATTGTACTTCTGTTGGCAAAGCTTTTCCTGAGGGAAGGAGAAATAGACCTAGTTTGTCAGTGATGATGCTGATGCAGACAACACATGTCACCTACCACTGTCCTTGCAAAATGTCACGCTAATCTAGGCGAACACCGATTGTTAATAACAATGACATATCACAATCTGTTACTGTGGTTTTCAATCAAACCCAAGTTGTCATCTCTGTTATTTGGCAAATTGCTAATGCACAAGGTTTATCCATGTCATAAAATCCATTCAACTTAATCTTTCAATATAACAATCTAAGATCAGACTGCTCAGAAAAGCCTGATGTGCATAGCAGCGCCCTCTGAAATGCACCTCTGGCACACTTTATATTTAAAATTTTTTAATGGATTATATTTTGTGAAGAAACATAACATGAATATATAATACAAATGAACATCGGATGTTTATGGGATCAATTTAAAGTATAAATATTGTGCTACTCTAGGAATAAGCAGATTTTAAACACAGAGCAGCAAAACGATTTAAAATGTAAAACCTATTTAATATGTTTTACATATAATCAATACACAGCAGAGAATTAAGAACTGTAGTGTTACATGAATTGCATTCCACTTCATTAGACTGACCCAAATTAAGACTTTGTTGCATCTGCATCAAATGGTGGAAGGAAAGATTACGTACCTTTATGTGCAGTCTTCATTTCCAAATGAAATTAATTTCCACGAGGTATGAATAAAGCCACCCTATCCACAGGAAAATCACTAGAAATCCCTAACCCTTCAACACACAACCCTCTTGTTGCAATGCATGATACCCAGCTTTGTTACCTTCAGGCATTATTATAGCAAGAGTCAAATTCAGACAATTAAACAAGGCAACCTGCCAGCCTGAACTTACACATGAACCAGTTTAGAAAAAAAAACTTACAAAATTACCTCAACGAGGAAAGGAAAACAATTAAGTTTTACAAAAATGCTGCAGCTAAAGATGGATAATGTTTCTTTGTGATTTGATATGCATGGCTTATGAAGGATAATATTACAAAGCAAGGAGGAGGTATACTGTATTTGCTTCCTATTAAAGCTAAAGAGTTGTCAAATTTTACAGCACAATATTAATAAAGTGAATCATTTCTGATAGAAGTTGGCTCGGAGAAAGTGAGGACTGCAGATGCTGGAGATCAGAGTTGAAGAGTATGGTGCTAGAAAAGCACAGCCAGTCAGGTAGCATCCAAAGAGCAGGAAAGTTGATGTTCTGGGCACAATTCCTGATGAAGGGCTTATGCCCGAAGTGTCAAATCTCCTGCTCCTCGGCTGCTGCGTGACCGGTCGCGCTTTTCCAGCACCACACTCTTCGAGATAGAAGTTGGCAACATGTTATCTAATGTAATAATTGGTTGCTAGTACACAGCTTGAATATTGCAGAAAAGGACACATTTTGTCAAAGCTTCTTGTCTTGTACTCATCTGGACAATCACAAGAATACCAGTGTAAAAAGGGAACAATATTTAATATCGAATGTAAAAAGTGATGAGTAGAAAGCAAGTAGACTCTAATTAATAGAAGTATTGGCCCAGAAAATGCACTAGTTAGATGATAACTGACAGTCAGCTGCCAAACTTGCTCCCAAAGTCCACTTGCCAACCAATCAGCATTCTCTTCTTATTCAGTAAGTATGTTCCCTCTGTACATGAGTATTCTTGCAAACGTCCTAATGAGTGCCACATAAAAAGCTTCAATAAAATGCATTCTTTGTCCAACACCACCAAAGTAATATTGTTGAAATTACCCTGCACCGAAGTCTCTGCTAAAATGGAATATTATTTGATATTGTTAATGATATTTTTACCAGTATCCATACAGATGATCAGCCTTGGTTCAGTGGTTCATTCTTACCTTTAAGTCTGTCTGATATTTTGTTTTCTAGTTGAAATATTAAATCAAGACTCTCTCTCCTTTTCCAGTTGATGTAAAACATCCTATTAAAACTAATTGAAGAGGAAGAGGGGAATTTTCCTTCGTGTCCCAAACAATAATAATTCTCCAACTAATATTACTAAAAAAAGCAGATTATCAGATCACATAGTTTAGTTGTTTGTTGGTCTTAATGTGAGAAATGCTGGCTACAGCAACATTCATTGTTGGTCAAGAGATGGTGGTGATGCACCGTCCATGTGCGGAAGGTAGATCCACAGCGCTTCTGTTCCTATAGCAGATTGAAACGAGCTCACTAGGCCACTTCAGAGTGTACCGCCATTCTTCTTCCAAAAGGAGATCAGTGAATTAGATAGGATTTCATGACACTCTGGTCACCTCATGATCATTAATTGAAATTATACTTCCCTGGGCTGCAATAGTTTAATCTCCACAGCATTAATTTGGGCCTCTGGATTGCTAACCCAGTGTTATTACTACGACACAACCATTCTCCAATTTATGCAAATTGGTTTCTGCATTTCCTAAACAGTGGGAACACTTCAAAGTTTGTGAGAAGCTTTGTAGCTCGGGTGCCCGTTGTTATGGTTCTGTTCGCCGAGCTGGGAATTTGTGTTGCAGACGTTTTGTCCCCCATCTAGGTGAAATCCTCAGTGCTTGGGAGCCTCCTGTGAAGCGCTTCTGTGAATGTTTCCTCCGGCATTTATAGTGGTTTGTCTCCTCTGCTTCCGGTTGTCAGTTCCAGCTGTCCGCTGCAGTGGCTGGTATATTGGGTTCAGGTCGATGTGTTTGTTGATAGAATCTGTGGATGAGTGCCTTGCCTCTAGGAATTCCCTGGCTGTTCTCTGTTTGGCTTGTCCTACAAGAGTAGTGTTGTCCCAGTCGCACTCATGTTGCTTGTCATCTACGTGTGTGGCTACTAAGGATAGCTGGTCATGTCGTTTCGTGGCTAGCTGGTGTTCATGGATACGGATCGTTAGCTGTCTTCCTGTTTGTCCTATGTAGTGTTTTGTGCAGTCCTTACATGGGATTTTGTACACTACGTTGATTTTGCTCATGCTGGGTATCGGGTCCTTTATCCTGGTGAGTTGTTGTCTGAGAGTGGCTGTTGGTTTGTGTGCTGTTATGAGTCCTAGTGGTCGTAGTAGTTTGGCTGTCAATTCAGAAATGTTCTTGACGTATGGTAACGTGGCTAGTCCTTTGGGTTGTGGCATGTCCTCATTCCATTGTCTTTCCCTTAGGCATCTGTTGATGAAATTGTGCGGGTATCCGTTTTTGGCAAATACATTGTAGAGGTATTCTTCTTCCTCTTTTTGCAGTTCTGGTGTGCTGCAGTATGTTGTGGCCCTTTTGAACAGTTGCATTAAGACACTCTTCAAAACCAACCAAGAGCAAAACCAACGTAGTGTACAAAATCCCATGCAAGAACTGCACAAAACACTACATAGGACAAACAGGAAAACAGCTAACGATCCGTATCTATGAACGCCAACTAGCCACGAAACGACACGACCAGCTATCCTTAGTAGCCACACACGCAGATGACAAGCAACATGAGTGCGACTGGGACAACACTACTATTATAGGACAAGCCAAACAGAACAGCCAGGGAATTCTTAGAGGCATGGCATTCATCCACAGATTCTATCAACAAACACATCGACCTGGACCCAATATACCGGCCACTGCAGCTGGAACTGACAACCGGAAGCGGAGGAGACAAACCACTATGAATGCCGGAGGAAACATCACAGAAGCGCTTCACAGGAGGCTCCCAAGCACTGAGGATTCACCTAGACAGGGGACAATACACAAATTCCCAGCTCGGCGAACAGAAACACAACAGTGGGAATATTTAAAAATCACTTGCAAAGCTCTTTGAAGTGCCTTAAGGTCATGAAAGGCACTATATAAATTCAATTTTTTTCCCCTCATTGGGCTTTTTACCCAACACTTCACTGAATTACATGAAAACTAGTTGGCATTCCAATTTGGAATTTCTCTGATGGGAAAGAAAGAGGTGATCCAAATATAGGACAGCATTTTGTTCTGGTATCATCTTAAACAGAAATATTGTGCATTGTCCTCGTGTTCAATGAAATAATGGAGATCCATGAGTATACAATCAATTCAGTCAAACTAGCTAAAATAACAATCAAAATGACAATTTTCCATGTAAGAAACTGCATTACAACTGTAGCCTCAGGCCCAGAAGAGCATATAGTATATTTCAGCCCAAGCAATGAGATTTAAATCCAATTCACATTTTCAGCAGTACTGCTGCATATGCAAAACAGGTTATTTTTCACAGCCCTATTCAAACCTCGAAAGTTCTGCAATGGTATCAAATTAAAGTTTTAACCAAAGATTTTTCAAAGTTGATCCTTATTTTGAATTATTACCAGTGCAGTTGCAGTGCTGACTCTGAAAGATGTGATTTTTAATTAGTGGTTAAGAATTCTACAAATGAAGGATATTATGTGTTGATACATTATCCTCTTTTCCTCTTTTTAAATTACTTAATTATTTTTGATTTCTATCATTGATGTAGGCACCGTGGTCGGGTGACTTACAAAGCTTTTCACTGTAATTTTCATGTAAAAGTACACATAACAATAAATTTCTATTCTATTCTATTTTCTGGAACCAGGATTAAAACTTCATATTTTTCATCAATTTCAGTAGTAATCTTAAATATTGGTAATTTTGGTAAAGAAAGAAGAAAAAACTTGCTTAGTTTTTTCACTTCCTCTGGAGATCCCAAAGTACTTTATAACCATTGAAGAAATTATGAGGTCAGTCAGCGTAATAATGGAGGAATACAGATGCAGTTAATTTACGCACTGAGCCAGGTTCCATAAATAGGAATAAAACAATGACGAGGTGATCTGCTTTTGTAACTTCGTTAGAAGGATTATATATTGGCTGCACACTGAAACACTCTTCTTTGTAATAGTGGCATAGGAGCTTTCATGTCCTCTCAAGATGTTAAATGACAGCTTGGCTACACACATACTGTACTCAGACTTTCAAAACAATTACCACAAATTGCATTGTTTTAAAGTGGTCTGGACTACTTGCATTAGGAAAAGATTATAAGAGTATAATAAACAGGATCATCAGAAAACCATAAGACTCAAACATGCTCACCCTTTCACCTCAGTTCTGAATTGCTAATCCTTTATCTCAAAACCATGTACTCTTCTTCTAGACTCATTAGCCAAGTCTCAGCTTCTCACCACCTATATTATCAAGTCCTCTGAATTGAATTAAAAAGGTAGAACAGGGTCCACAGTAATGTAGGCAGCATAAGACAGTTAGCAAGTTTCCAACTGGTGTAATCTAAAATTTTACAAAGTGTTCTTGATCAATTGGGTCAATGAGCTGAAGAGTGGCAGATTTAGATTAATTTGGATAAATACAAGGCATTGTACTTTAGTAAAACAAACAAGAGCAGGACTTGTACTATTAAAAGTAGGGCCATGGGTATTGTTTTAGAACAGATACACCTAAAGGTTCAGGTACATAATTCTTAGAAGTTTATGTCACATTAAATAGGGTGGTTAAGAAGGTGTTTAGCACGCTTGCCTTCATGATCAGACCTTTGAGAATAGCAGTTGGGACGTTATGTTGAGGTTCAACAAGATATTGGTGAAGACTCTTCCATAGTACTTTCTCTAGTTCTGACCATCTTGTTATACTAAGAATATTATTAAAGTGGTGAGGATTCAGAAAAGATTTACCAGGATGTTTCCAGGAATGGAGGGTTTGAATTATAAGGAGAAGCCTTTTTCACTATAGCGTGTTCATAAGACATTCAGATGCACACATGAAAGAGAAATGTTTGGAGGGATATGGGCCACGTACAGGAGGTGGGCTAGTTTAGATTGGGACTACAGTTGGCATGGACTGGTTGGACCAAAGGGTCTGATTCTATGCTGTAAGATTCCATATGCAGCAGTATGATCAAACTAGGTTCATTCAAGTTTCTTCAATTCTTCAAAAGGTTCCATGATATTTAAAAATTGTGTGTTTTTTTGGGCTCTAAGCAAATCTTCTTGAATTCTAATTTTTCTAATTCTTAGCAAAGTAGGCAATATTTATTTTAAGTATCATAACTTGAAACACATCAACACAAGCCATTTCAAATTTAAGTTTTTTTTAAAATTGCAGTAAGGAGGAGTTCTGAATTTTCCAAGCATACTAAATCGCAATTGTTTGATAAAGTTTATAGGCTGGTTACAGTTGGAGGAGGATGTGGCAACATCAAAACTTACTTCATATTCCTACACTGAAGTATCCAAATTAAATAATAGGCTTGCCTACAATTTTCTATAACTGACCTTGTAATAGTTGGTTTCAGATTGACTTGTCACATCTGCGCAAAAAAAAAAACTACAAAAAAAAACAATCTAAAAATTGCACATGAAAGCAGTTGCAATACAACCAGAGTCAAAAGTACATTGTTCCAGCCACCTCAATGTAATGGTTATAAGGTGACTGCCACAGGAACATTAAACTCAGAAATTTGTCATACCCCTACAAATATAAGTTGCGATATGTAGAGGTTATGACATCAAGGACTCATAGCACTGAAACAGACCCTTCAGTCCAACCAGTCTGTGCTGATCATACTCCCAAACTAAACTAGTCCCTCCTGCCTGTGCTTGACCCATACTCTCCAACATTTTTTATTCACATACTTATCCAAATGTCTTTTAAACATTGTAACCGTACCACATTCACCACTTCATCTGGAAGTTCGCCTTAACTTCCTTGGTTAGCCATGTTTAGTCTATCCTTCCCTTAGAATATTTTTCTCCTTACTGGTTATGTGAACTCAGCCATGAATTAAATGTTAAATAATGCAATGAAAATGCATCTCTTAGTATATTTCTGATAGTTTTCCAATTTAAATTTAAAATACCCATTTTGTTAAAAGTTATTCTGCCTTTTTGAGCTTTCAAACTGTCTTTATTATCTGCATCAGATCCCAAGTACAGAATATGATCAGCTTTCGTCAATGCTGCTTCCTCTTCCTCATCAATTCCACCTATCTCCCTTCCACTATTTTTAATATGATGTATAAGTAAATAGGATTGCTTTCATGAGATTTAAAAAAAACTCTGGGCTTGACAGTCAGTCATTTATTTGAAGATCGGTGCCCATTAGGTTTTGCAACATTTTGTTTCTGACCCTTCTTGAGCATGTTCTACACTGTCACTATGGTAAATCAACACAGTTGAGTCTCCCTCTGTGAGTGCAGCACAATCTCCCATCAGAAGCAATCTACTACCTGAATTGTTATAAACTACTATTAAATTGCACCATGTTATCACAGTCAATTAAACACCTGGATTTCTGCAGTCAACAAAAGCAACAGCATGATCAGCTGACCTTGACACAAATTCTCCAAAGACCGAGCAATTTCTGCAGTGTACTTTGCCTTTTTCAACACTAATTTGAATCAGGAGCCAAGGAAAGGGACTCTCCAGGTATCCAGCAACTGAAATATAATTTAACAAAATAAGCAGCCAATCCCAGTGAAGAATTCTCGCACAGCAAATCAGGAAGAAAAATACAACTCTACTTTGAGTCAAAGAACTGTACATCATGGAAAAAGACCCTTCAGTCCAACTTGTCCACGTCAACCAGATATCCCAAATTAATATTTGACAGCATTTGGCCCATAACCCTCTCAACCCTTCCTATTTATACACCCATCCAGATGACTTTTAAATGTTATAATTATATCAGCCTCCACCACCTTTTCTGGCAGCTCATTTCATACATGCACCTCTGCATGAAAAGGTTGCCCCTTAGGTCCCTTTTATATCATTCTCCTCTCAGTTTAAACCTATGCCCTCTAATTTTGGACTCCCCTACCCTGGGAAAAAGAAATCTTCACCCTATAGATGCCCCTCATGACTTTATAAACTTCTATAAGCTTTGTTTTGCTGTTTGTAAAATTATAAGAACCAGCCTAAAATAGTAAAATAGTAAAGTAAAATAGCCCCAGCCTATTTAGCCTCTCCATATACCTCAAACCCTCTAACCCTGGCAACATTCTTGTAAATATTTTCTGAACCCTTTCAAGTTTCACAACATCTTGCCTGTAAGCAGGAATTGAATGCAGTCTTCCAAAAGTGGCCTAACCAATGTCCTGCATCGACATGACCTCCCAATTCCTAACATCAATGTACTGACCAATAAAGGCAAGTGTATCAAACACTCCTTCACTACAATGTCTACCTGCGATTCCGCTTTCAAAGAACTATGAACCGGCAACCCAAGGTCTCTTTGTTCGGCAACACTCCCTCGGACCTTACCATTAAGTGTATAAGTCCTGCCCTGATATGCCCTATCAAAATGCAACACCTCATATTTATTGAAGTTAAACTCCATCTGGCACACCTCGGCCCATTGGCCCATCTGATCAAGGTCTTTATAATTTTAGAAACAGCATACCAAAGCTTAGAATATACATTTAAAAGCTGAAATATAAATTAAACTACACTTTTTAAAACAGATTGATCATAATACATTTCCTTTTCATTACATAAATGAAAAATTACTGTCTTTCACAATTAGAGAAGTTCTTGTTGTGATTTGGCATGCTGTTAAAATCCCAGCTACACCTCATTAACAACACAACCTTTTGGGAGACTATACAGTGATATCAAGCATAAAAAGGGAACTACTCATTTGCTCAGTGCTGTTTCATCAAGGGAGAGCTCAACATTGCTTCCTATGGAACCTGCAAATCTTATGGAGAAGGATAAAATCACTGACAACTGGATTTTGTATTTCCATGTTTTATTATGTTGTGGGGAAAATCACCAGTCTTGGAGTCAGAGTCGGGGTTCAACGACAGTGTTTATTGTACAAGGAAATACCAGAGCTCTGGGGAGAGAAAGACTCCTAACAGCACAGTGGTCAGCTGCAAGTCCTCTCTCAACCCGGAGCGCATGTCAACATACTTTTATACATTTTGTGATATAATAGGTCAGTGATGAGGTTATTGTCTTTGTAACATAGTTTATTTGTTGTCAACATTGCAGAATCGTTGATAGTTTCAATGCAGTCAATGTTAGTTCCAGTGCAGCCTTTGTTAGTTTCAGCGTGGTCATTGTCAGTTTCAGCGCAGACATTGTCAGTTTCAATGTCTGCGCGGAAGTCCATTGCTGTAGTAATGGGTGCTAATTGTTCTTCCTGAGAAGGACAATTACTGCAGCCCTGACTATTAGTACTTTGTATTGAGTCTGTATTAAACTGTTAGTATTTCTACCAAAGGTGTTGCCTGGACCCAGACATTTCAGCGGACATTATACGCTACTCATATATATTCTCTTCCCCCACCCGTCTTAAACTAATCAACTAGGATGGGAATGTATTGTGCTGGCATTCTGGTGGCCCCAGGCAGTATCTGTGTTTGCTCTGCTCTCTCTCTCTCTCTCTCTCTCTCTCTCCATATTGTGGTCCGATGGCCAGCTTGGGTGTCAAATGGTCAACTTATGGTTCAGTGTCCATCTGTGTGTCTGTGTGCAGAGTGTCCCCTGCCCAGTAACATATACCACTTCAACTATATTTATGGACTCCAGGAGTTACTGACAGTTTCAGGGGAGCAATGACAATAAATGTGGAAAGTTTTGTAGTTATAACAATCAAAAATCTAGAACATTGCATATGGGAATATAATTCATATATAAATATTGAAGGAAATTGGGAAAGAACTAAAGGACCAGTACCATAACAAGGCCAAAAACACGATTGTGAAAGTGTCACTATAAGGGTTTAAGAAAGATTTAAAGCTTGAATTTAGACATATCTATACATAAGGTGATATATTTATTACCGATTATTCACATAGATAATCTGGCAGTTATTCATAACTGAGTTAGGTTTGAAAAAGGTAAGTAAACCCTGTGGTGAGATCCTGTAGGTTAAAACATTTCTGAATAAATCACGTACAGTTATGCAATTCTGAACAAAACATTGCCTAGGGTACTTGAATTTACCAGAAAAACAATGTTTCAGCACTAGATAAAGAAAGGCGAAAAAGTGGATGCTAGCGTGAATAAATGTTCACTCAATTAAGGAAAATCATTGCGAATACATTGACATTTGTACAGTTGTCCATCCTGCTTATTAACAATTTTTACTTCCTTTTATACCTCCTTAGCGTCAACTCTTCCATAATTAATCAAGTGGTCCTGAAGGAAAGTGAATCCATACACTCTGATTCAATCACCAGTGCAAATTAACTATCCTCTCCATAACTGAACACTAAATGAATTTAATGGTTCACTCTGAAACTCGGAAAACATGAATACAAAACTAATTCCATATGCAGGGGACTAAAAAAAAGCACAATAAACATTTAATTGTGAATCTCATATGCAAATCAGTCATTCAAATAAAAAGAAAATCAAACCAGCATTCTGCATTTCATCAATTTAATATTTTGCTCTTGAAAGTGGAATAAACACTTCATAACGGATTTGTAGATTTTCAATTAATGTCAGTCGCCATATTGCAATTGACAGTCCACTTTGAAGCTGCCAAAAGCATTTTTTTTTGGATTCAAAGTATAATAGTGAACAGTCAATTCAACAATCAACACATTAACACAAATCCAATATGTTATTATCTTGCCCCAAGAGTGTTTTTACCAAATAATTTCCAAGTAATAACAAACTCTAGAATCAAAATACCTAATGGATATAGAGAAACTGAATACACAGATTTAGCTGCATTCACATTTGCAGGCATAGAGATCATGGAATACTTGCATAAAACCAAGCTGTAAAACTTGAGAACTTGGGAAAGATAATACAATAAATGTAATTAAAAAGAGACTAGATCAGCAATGGAAATGGAAAGTGTGATTAGAGTGGTCAGTTTCTTTAGAATTTTTAGAATTGTATAAATTGACTACCCAAACATTGTATTGATAGAACACCTACAATCATTCCTGAGAGTAGTATTTCTTGCATCAAATAAAGCTCACTCTTTTTGGACAAAACATTTGACGTTTGAGGTATTTTTGGGTACTGGGGCAAGCCCTCACTTTTACATGTGGGAACGTGGCTGGGGCATACCATGTAAGGACTGAGGAAGTGAGGAGACAGAAAAACAGTTATCTTTATTTTGCTCAGAAAGTGTCCTTACAGTTGCAGGACTGGCAATTAAAGTGTATCAAAGAACCACTGGCTGGTGATTTGAGTGCCAAGTGATCAAACTGAGCTCCAGGAGTAGTGACGAGTTGAGAGGAGTCATGCTGAAAGAGCCATAACAGCTAAGTGCTGTCTGGGTAGTTTTTTTAAAATTCACTCTTGGGATGGGAGTGTTGCTGGCTGGCCAGCATTTACTGCCCATCCCTAGCTGCACTTGAGAAGATGGTGCTTAAGCTGCGATAGTCCATATGCTGTTGGTAAACCCACAATGGCTTAAGAGTGGGAATTCCAGGATTTTGACCCAACAACAATGAAGTAACCGCAGCGTATTCCCAAGTCAGAATGGTAATATTGAAGTTAGATTAGATTAGATTACTTAGATTAGATTACTTACAGTGTGGAAACAGGCCCTTCGGCCCAACAAGTCCACACCGCCCCGCCGAAGCGTAACCCACCTATACCCCTACATCTATATCTACCCCTTACCTAACACTATGGGCAATTTAGCATGGCCAATTCACCTGACCTGCACATCTTTGGACTGTGGGAGGAAACCGGAGCACCCGGAGGAAACCCACGCAGACACGGGGAGAACGTGCAAACTCCACACAGTCAGTCGCCTGAGGCGGGAATTGAACCCGGGTCTCTGGCGCTGTGAGGCAGCAGTGCTAACCACTGTGCCACCGTGCCGCCCATAAGTTGTTGGGCAATAGGAGAGTCGAAATCAACAGGGGATCGGAGCTGTTGCGTGATAGAGATCAGAATCACCCGAGGGCAGGAGCTAAAGATGAAGAACGACTATAATAGGAGTATCTAAAGTGGAAATGTAGAGAACATGTCAGAAGCTGATATCTTAAATTGGGTATTCAATTTTTATGGTTGGCAAAAGAAAGACAGGAAGGATGAAGCAATAACTATAACTAACTTGACTCTGGTAACAAAGTCTGCAAACATATCATTAATTTGCTTCTGCTTTTAGATGAGTCCAGAAACAAGACCAGGGATAGAAATACATTCTACTGAAAAAGTTCAGTAAAATTACACTGAAAACTTCACAACAATTTGGAATTCTGTCAGAAAAGATAAAAAGAGTAACAGACTTGTTACTCTTTTAAGTCTGCTGTGTTTAAGTCTGCTGGAGTATTTATGTAACACTTTGCAAGCTAGTGAATGGTTTATGTGCGTGAAATGTCTCTGAACAAAGTTATGCTTTTCTCGTTATTTTATAAACATACATAAACATGAATGTGAGAGAGATAAATGGATTTTGAATTGTGACTTTATGATTTGGATCAAAGGGGAAGGATTTGAAGTGTTTGGAGTAATTCATTCTGAGTTGGATTGGATTGATAAAACCTACAGCAAACTTTTAAAGATTTGAGGATACTAGTGCCTGCCATTCACTAAAGACTAGGGTGAATCTATTTTAAATTTTGGATGTTGCTAACTGGGATATCGGAAAGAAACAATAGAGATGATCTAAATTCAAAGATAAATAAAAATATAAACCGTGAAGTATTGAGAGACCAGACAATTAATCCAAAATCTTGCAAGCTTCAGGGCTGAAGAAAATTTAAAATTACTGGGCAAGAGAAACTTTCAGTGTGACTTTAAAGATGGAGGAAGTGAGGACTGCAGATGCTGGAAAAGCACAGCAGATCAGGCAGCATCTGAGGAGCAGGAGAATTGATCTTTTGTGCATAAGCCATTCATCAGGAATGAGGCTCCTCATACCTGATGGAACACATTGACACCTCACCACCGTGGATGAAGCTCCAGTCATGTTAAAGTTTCAAATTTTCAAATCAAAGTTAAAGACGAATTCAAATGTGGTCAACTCCTTAAAAACCCAGCAACCCAAGATCCCAGAGATTCACAGACTGCTGATATGAAACAATTAACAAGGGTGGCCAAACAATGTCAGAATCACAGAACTGTTTCTGCGTGGAAAGGGGCCCTCAGCCACTTGTGCCTGTGTTAGTTGTATTAACCAGTGAGCAGTTTAGAGAAAATGATTACCCTGAACATTGTTTGGTCCCAGATAACGATTTTAAAAGTTAGTTGAAGTCAGATTGCAGAATTTGTAACATTAGCTAAATTCCTAAAACAGAAAGGTAGTGAATCAACACATAGTAGGGACAGTAGGTATGAATTTGGAGTAGTGTGAGATTATCCAATTACCTGAAGCAGGCAAGGATATATATTACCTCCGGGGAAATTATATACAACACAAAGTAATAATTAGAAATCTTGTAGGATAGCAGGATTACCAAAGGAACTTGCAGTAGTTAAAGCTAAATGTTCACTAGAAGATCCCAGTTCAGCGGGGAAATACAGGTGTGGCTAACCAGATAATCAGGTACACACATGTATCTGAGCATCCAAACAGAGAATTCAAGACAGAAGTGCGTGGTGACAGTTGGAAGAGTTCAACAATTGACACATTAAACACACGAGAGTCCAATGCATTGGATGTCATGAAAATTAAAGTGCACTTGAAGAACTAAGTATAGCATATCACAGGGCTCAACAAATTGGTTACAGGGTATATGAACGGAAACATAGCCAATGTACCATACAATCAGGAAAAACTGGATTGGGGAGGAGCCTAACACTGCAGTTGTTATGGATAAACATGAGAAATAGTTCATAAGGAATGGTGGGAGGGATGAAAGAAGATAATGGTGAGAATAGGGAAATATTTAGTTCCAGTTGCAATTGTATAAGGGGTGACAGTATAATTAAATAACCAGGAACTTGGTAACAACTAGAAGCCCAATTATTTTCTGTTTTCTGGATTATATTGCAGGATGCACCAATGAGCTTTGCCAATGTTCTTGAACAATTTCACCTCTACTGAAGGAAAGTGTTTAGATTATCTTACAAGCTGATGCATGGCAAGCATGAGGACACAAGTTCCGACAAAGAAATCTCAGAACCAGAGATACAGCAACTGCACTCAAGCGAGCATAGTGATTATGAGTAGCTACACATGCACTGAATGTCCCTACAGATACCACCTCCTGGCTGTGGAAGTTGGCACAGCTATGTGGATTATATGACACTGGAATTAGGGGAGTATCAAATATTAGGTGTGAAAAAATGCAACCAATATACTAAAAAGATACTGAAGGTTGGGTAACCTCTGAAGCTTTGGATTCTAATGCCAGGATAAGCTTCCACGTGTCATGTTGCAACGAGACCATCCAACAAGTCTGCTACCACACCTACTCTGGGGGGGAAAAAAACCCTGCTTTGTCCCGACAGAGGAACCCAAGCATGGATTTGTGTTGATAAGCAATCCTGTAATAGTAAAGTATACCATAGGATGGCACTTGCAGCGTTGAATATTTTAGACACAGCATTACCACTGTGGTGCTTGGGAAAAGACCACAGCATTACGTACTGCTTTAAGCAGATTAACGAAACAAACATCACAACTTAATGGGGACTGAAAACAAAAAAATGCTGGAAATCACACTGGGTCAGGCAGCTTCTATGGAGACAGAGCAAGCTAATGTTTCAAATCTAGAAGACTCTTCAGAGTGGGGCTCTGAATAAGAGTCATCTAGATTCTAAACTTTAGCTTGCTCTGTCTCCATGGATGCTGCCTGACCTGCTGTAATTTCAAGCACTTTTTTTGTTTTCAGTAGAGATTCAAGCATCTGCAATAATTTGCTCCTATAACTTAATGGGGATGGGTTACTAAATTAGGAAGACCAAGGGACCACAGTAAAATTGACACAAGTGTAGCTTGGACTTATATTAGCAGTTTTATCAACCTTGTGAAGAAAATTGGTCCAACATAACTAACTGTCAATTCAGGGATTAGAGTCCATGTATTTGACTAATTCTAACTATATTGTAAAAGAAAGAATGTTACTGGGATCAGTACAAACTATTCCATCCCATCTTGAGAGATTTTTCAAATAGAGAGCATAGGGTTCATTAAAAAGTGGTGTAGTGTTAGACACCACAGTACAATCCACATATGGTGAAATGTATTGACACCAAACTGAAAGGCTGTAAAACTGGTAATTATACAATAATGCTCTCATCTGACCTATGAGTCAGAGGAGATGAAATGCAGAGTTTATACTACAATCCACTGCACTACGAAGCAATGTTAACTAATACGGAACCAACTGCACAGCCTATGTTGTGACATGCAAGGTGAGTGATTTATATACATTTTAAATGTCATTCATTTTCAAGTTTCAATTTTGAACTAGTAGCATGAAGGTTTTAGTCTGTATCTATGATGATGCTGAACAATTTAGCTTGTAAGGCTTTTTGGAACCATGATTTCCTTTAAAAAAAAGTATGACAGAAATAGTTTCTGGGTGTCATGGGAATTTGTACAGGCACAATGTAAACAGTGAAGTGCAATAGGTTTTCAGTTAGAAGGACCTCGAATCATTTTTCTTTGTTTGCATAAAGGAAACACCCATAACTTGGAAACCTTTGGTTTCAGTTTGCAGAGGTCTTGGATGTTAGATATGTAAGGCAGTGCTAGAACTGTTAATAAATAGATTACCTCAGTGGAAGCATTTAGCGTGCAGAAGGATTATTTGGTGCGGAGACAGTCTAAGAATATTTGAGGAAGAGGCTATCAAATACAAACTGAGAATTGGAGCAACAGTTAAGTCAATCTATAGAGATGATGTGAAGGGGTAGTATTTGGATAAATGGGATTTTATTTTGCCACGTGCTTTGAAATCTTTAAAACTATTATATGTAAGTAGCTTGGTTCATTCTATTTTATCTTTATTTCTTTTGCACAGTTTTTATTTTGTTGTTAAAATCATATCTGAGGCATTGAATATTTGCATTCCAATAAATGACCACCTATTAAATCAATAAAATATGATTAATCAAGCCACCATTCAGTCAAGGATCTGACTTGTTCAATACAAAGAGGCCAGTAATGAGGTCACCACATCTGACGTTCTGGCATGGGTACACCCAGTGCCAGTCGGTAAGTTGAATTATCATGGCTGGAGGAAGTCGAACTTGTGGGCCTACACTAATGAGAAGCAGTCTGAATATCAACGAAGACAGAGTCAAACAAAATATATAAACAAAAGAAGATGAGATCATGATGGCGGTGGTGAAGAGACGGAGTTATTAAAAAACATATACAATCATAGAATAAGGTGGAATGACTGAATCAAAGATGAAGCAGCTGATCAAGTGAACTTTTTTGTAACTGAACAAATTAACTCCTCATACATTGTATTAGTACAATCCCTATGATCATTCAACAGAGTAAAAGTTTCCTTTGTTGCTCCGGTCTTTCACTTTGAACACAACTTAAAATTTTAAATATTTTTCAGGACAAACCCTTACCCGTACAAGATAAAACCAAATTATCACTGCCACAAAAAAAAGGTTTGAAACTATCCTCCATAATATGCAGACCTGTGAAAAACACTAGCAGGTACTTTTGTTGACTAACAAGAACAAGTTAGTAAAACTATTATTCAAAATACATTACTCATATTTATTTCCTTTGACTGAATACCACAGTTAACTCACTTTCTTCCTTATGTTCATACAAACACAAGTTAGGTAATCTTTTATAGTACTTAACCTATTGTTTTAGATTTTCCGTACACAATAAACTTCTGTTTCATTTGTGTCTCCTCCAGTTGTGATTGTGGAACCCTTCCCAACCACCTCATTTATATCGATACAGTTATACAGATCCCCTTACACAGGAACGAGAACAGTTTCTGATACAATTACGCAATACAAGAAAAAGAACATTTAAACAATTTCATCAGGGCCCTTATATTCATTTACATGATTTCCCAGATTTTCTGTTAATTAGTTTATTCAATAATTTTGTGAATCACTTAAGGTTTGGAACAAGATGGATTGCAGCACTGAAGTTGATCATATTCGAGGAGACAGTAGGTAGCAAATTTGAGAATAATAAGTACATGAGGTTTGCTGGCATGAGAGCACAAGGTGTGTTAGCACTTCAAATTATGGTTGTATCTTTTTCAGGAAACAACATGGCTGCCAAAAGAAAGACAAAATGTCTGACTGATTGGATTGGATTGTTTGTTTTACTGAAATTGCTAGTTCCTGTTTGATAGCTAAGAAAAAAAAGAGCAATTGTTAGTTTTGTGAAGTTTAGTGCTTCTTGATAGATATTCTTGCGTGTTCACTGGATGCGGATTGTTAGGATTTTCTTATCTTTGAACAAATTAACATGTGAAGGTAATAGTGACCTAATATTTGACCCATTCAGGTACGAGTGGTATTAACAGTATACATGCAATGCTTTTAAAACTGACATGTGTTATAGAATCATAGAATGCTACTGGATCCACTCTCCTGCCTTTTTCTCCAGGCCATGCAATTTTTTTTGCTTCAAATAACCACCCAATTCTTTTCTGGAGACCACAACTGAATCTGCCTCCACCATACCAAGGCAAAGCATTCTAGACCAAAACTACTCACTGTGTAAAAAATATTTACTTTATGTTATCATTGCTTCATTTGTTAATCGTCTTAAATCAGTATCTTCTGGTTATAATTTCCACTCACTACAGATGCACACTAGCTAAAAAACTGCCAATTATACTGTCAAAAACTGCCAATAAAAGTTTTGATCTACTACTGCACTGTTTTGCCACTGCATAACTAGTAAAACACTTTTTTCAATGACAGAACACTTTTTAAATACAGGTTAACTGACACTGGCTTTGAAAGTTAGAAGAAGAATTCTCTAGCTATGTGTCAATATTTACAGATGATTCCAAGGTAACCCCAACAACTCAGTTTCTCCCTTGAATATTAATGCTTGTAGCATGAAAGAAAGCATTGAAAATGACTGAATCTTAGACAGAGTGGTAATGCAAAATAACTGCTTTACCTATCACACAAGATTAAATGTTATCAATATTGGAGAGACACAATGCAGAATCACATCAGTCATTTGAGTAACATTGTATGGGTGCTCTTTTCAAGCAAATACAAAATCAGTAAGGAACAAAAGGTTGTTTTACTCTACGTTTCACAGCAGAAGTACTTACCTTGGAAAAATACCCAACAAGATGACAGCCCTTTTCATCATTTTTAGTCAACACGTAGAAAAGAAACGGTTCAACATCATAGTAAAGTGTTTTATGGTCCAGGAAAAGCTTGGCCAATAGACAGAGATTTTGGCAGTAGATCTTACTGATATTTCCATCAACCTGTGAACAGAATGAAGTGTAATGAACACATTCCCTTTCATATTCAATATGAAGGAGCTAGATCTTATTTAAGCGTAACTAAGCAAAACCTTCAATGGATATACACCATGGCACTCTTCTGCAGTCTTAAAATATCAAAGCTGCTACAATTATCACCACCCCATATAATTATCATTTTCACTGTCCACAGCAACTACCAGAACAAATTACCTCCCAATTCAGCATATGAAAACTGTTTTTGATGTTATTTAATTTATAGTTCACACAAATAAGACAGTTACACACAAACCATGTCAGTTAAACTACAAAACTAATTTAATGTTTTGAACAGCATAAACATAGCTCCATTACAAAGTCAATAAAATACCAAACAGTATTCAATGAAAGCTACCCTCAAAAAGTAAGGCCCAATTATAGCCTTTCACTGGATACAGGTCATTCTGCTATAACTTGACAGTTGTGTTCCTCTGCAACCTCACACTATAGAAAATCGTGCAATGGAAAACCGCTATAGAAAATTGTACTATAGAAGCTCGTTAATAGAAAATCACTATACCCGTTAAGTAGAAAGCTCACGTTAACCAAACAACGTCCACAATTCAATAATCGCGTTATGGCCAATTTGTGCTGATGAAACGCGTAGTTTCAAACAGTCTATACTCCTGGGGAACATCTACATTACAAACTCATTTGTACAGTCACTTTGAATCTGCGCTAGATTTTGTTAAGGAAGCCTGGAGTAAAGGCTTCATCTCATGTGACTCCAAAGCAAAGTGAGATAAAACTCCCTTCTTTGAGATGTCTACTCTGCAGAGTCAATTCGGGCTCCAACTTTACATTGCTTCTTTTCAACTTTGAAACAACACGAATAACAAGCATAACAAAGTCTTACTGAATGAATCAAATTCGATGGCCTTCAAACTGAAAAAGAATTTTGGTAACCATAACATTCTGATGCTGGAAGTAAATTATTGAATGTATTCCAAGTTTATTTTGATTAAGTGCTTCCTCATATGTGAAGTAAATTGACTAAGAATCAGATTGTATTTACATAGCTTCAGTGATAACCAAAATGCTATTCATACAGACGTACAACTAACCAACAGCAAACTTCCTTTTAGTTTCATACAGACAGTTCTCCTTTAAGGCCATAGTTGCGTTCCAGTGAACATCGCAATATAGAAATAAAGGGACCTATGGGCAAAGTGGGGTTGGGGTAGACAGCAAAAAAATCACTCACGATCGCTCTAAAATCTCCCAAAAGTCTAATGCAAAGTAAAGCACAGCCTGAACGAAATCATTTTTATTAATGAAACAAAAAGTAAATTTAACACAGTACATTATAAAAACATAGGAAAGCTGCTCTCTGTACAGTACCTGTCATAGAATGCTGCTCTGTCAGCAGCTGACATCAGCGCATGTGCAGTATGGCACAAAGATCGGCGCAGACATCGTGCATGAATAGAATGGTGCAGAGACTTCAGCGCTTACCTTGGCGCACGTTCAGAATGGCATGAAGACTGGCACCGACAATTCGCATGCGCAGATCGGCGCTTACCTCAGTGCATGCTCAGAGTGGCACATGTACAGGATGGCGTGGAGATTTGAGTGTGGACATCGGTGCATGCTCAGAACGACGAGGACATCAGCACATGCACAGAACAAAGTGTGCAAATTGATCCCCGCTGGAATTGTGCTATTGCAAATGGAGGCAAGCATTCTTGGAAATACTGTTCCTAATTCTTCAGTGACGTTATATTCAAATCATGCTGCCAAAACGCACATTATCCCATAACTACCTTTATTAGAATAGTTTGTCATACAATAAAAACTACAAATGGGAATAAGTGTGCAGCTTATTAAATTAACAGCAAGACAAAATTTAAGATCCACTCTACCTCAAAGACAGACAAGTCATTTTTTCGGTATATTTCATTAGCAGGGGGATGGTACCAGCCACACTTCTTTGTATGCCTCTGCAAAATGTTCCGGCTTTTCATGTACTTCAGACAAAATTCACACAGGTATAACTTTGGTAGCCTGCAAAAGTTATTTTTTAAAATTGTTGATATCTGTTTTTTAATCACGAAATCAACAAATACTGGCCAGCACAGTAACTCAGGTGGAGTGAGGGGTAAAACAAACAGAGAATGCTGAAAAAACTCAGCAAGTCTGGCAGCATCTGTGGAGAGAGAAACAGAGTTAATGTTTCAAGCTCTATGTGACTCTTCTTCAGAAATGGTTAAGGAGAGTTATACTGGGCTTGAAACATAAATTCTGTTTCTCCCTCCACAAATACTTCCAGACTTGCTGAGCTTTTCCAGCAATCTCAGTGTTGTTTCATATTTCCAGCATCTGCAGTATTAAATGTTCTCTGGAGTAAAAGGTGAGCAGACTGCAAACATTTTATAAGTTAGTTTCATTCTTAGTTTTTGAAAGACAGCACACAATATTGTGATACAGTTTCAACTTATTCTCATTATTCCAAAGCAAGAATAAGTTTTGACATGCAGAAATGATTGTTATTTATCTGAACACAACCCTTTACAAAATCAACATCTTCATCAGAACGTCTCCTCCCATATCAAAAACTTCAAATTTCTCTTCATAATCCTCTGCGATCATCCTGATGAATTTTTAAGCATGTATCACATTGAATAACTTTTATTAGATTTTTTTGGATGTTGAGCTAAGCAACGAAAATATAAGTTTTATGTTGTGATTGTCAATATCTGTTAATATCTTGTTAAACAAAAATTAAAGTAGATCAAGTCCTGTTTTCTACATCATCTGAAGTGCCCAGTTTAGGAAGGCAGCAGGCTTACCCATATACCACCTGTTCAAAAGACAAGTATTGACTCAAATTCAATTACCACCATTATCCTTTTCTAAAGAAACAAGTTTAAACTTGTGAAGTGGTGCATTAAGGCTGTTATCGCAAAATTTAAAGTATTAGTCTCTTCCATCATTTTATCATCTGTACTTATTTAAAAAAAGATTGGTCTCATACTATTTCCTTGAGTCAGGCTCTAAAAACGATTGCAATCTTCCATTGCACTAAATAGGGAAGAAAGTTCTCAGATAAAGAAATCTTTTACGAGGTAAAGGCCTTGCTCTGTGCTGGTGTTATTAAGACTCTGTGGTGTTTCTGAACTTTTGTTGCCCTTTCTACGCTTCCCAAAAGGCTAACTGTACTGTGCTAAGTTTTGGAGGATCTCACTTTCAATGAACAATTTTTTTTTGAAGAGGTCAAATTCCAGATGATAAATACTAAAATTAGCATGGTGTCTCCCTATTTTGCATAAGCAGTTGACACAATAGAAACTGCACCAGACGAATTGTCAAGTAGACTTGTGGAGATCTGTTTTTGAAGATCCTATAATTGTTGCTTCATAAATCTCTTAGCAGCATTTGAAGTCAAGATAGCGTAATCTCTATTATGCTTGCCTCGTTAAGTATTGGCAGACTATTCTATCAAGATCAACACATCTCATGAGTAGAGAGATCAGGAAGAGGAGAATGGTTTATTCTATATGTAATTCCAGGTCATGGGTATTCCCAGATACCGGAAAACAAATTTCAACTTGTTTTAAAAAAAGGTGTGGTGCAGTCCCTGTTCTTCATTTTAGAATTGTTCTTTGTACTCTGTTAACTGACCAAAATCTTCAACAGTTTAGAAAGCAAAATGCTGCAAACACCTAAATTTAGCTAGAAGACAGCACACATGGTGAGATTTTGAATATGCTACAAAATATAAGTCTGTCAGTCTCCAGACTTTTGATAAATATTATAATATATTGGTATTTTCCTATCATATCACCAAGTCAATAGAACTTCAGTCCAGTTTGGCAACTTCCTATTTGACTTCATTAAAGTACCAAAGCTGATTTACATTCAACTATTTCAGCACATTTGTGAAGTGAACATTATGTAAGTCAATCACACTTCAATAAAATGAACTGTATATTATTACAATGATATTATTGTGGACTCTGTATAAATGAAGAATTGGCATTATTTAAAGTATGTGTAATCGATGAAGTTCATTAGAAGCTGTACTGTGCATTTTGCTTTCTCAAGTAAATAAAGGTTGTATTAATAATCTGATGTCATCAACAATCAAATATCCAAAGGATAAACAACAGAATATATTCCTTGGAATATTACCTTGCATATTCTTGTGGGTATGGTGAAGAATACCAAGTATGGACTTCATATTTCCCAAATTCAATTACAGATGGGTATCGACCATGTGGATCGACTGAAGTGATAATTCCAGTTTTCTGTTGAATAAATAAATTAATTAATTAGTTGTAAAAAAAATCCAAAATGAGCCAATTTATCTCCAATGATTGTCTGACTTTTATAGAAACATTAATTCAAATGTGATGCAGAAAGTTTTATTTAACCAGTCCAAAAACAGCTACAATTCTTCCCTGAAATGCTAACCTTCCTGGTCAACATTATAAATCTATGCACATTATTTTTAATGTCAAACTCAGTCTGTACACAAATACAGTTTTGAAGTTTTAATTTTGGAGTGAAAATTTGAGTCTAAAATGCATTTTTTTCACTAAAGCAATAATCATAAGAGGTGGTTGTGGCTCCTCAGTGGTACTGGTATTTAAAGTATTTTCAGTACCATTAATAAATTGATATTAAAAATTCAATTTCAGAGCTTCAATTAAAACCAGTACTGTTGCCTCCTGAGCTAGAAAAACATGGTCACAATTTATCTTACGTAAGTGCTTGTTTGCTTTTTGTCCTGAAATTAGTCACAGTTCATTCTCCTGATTTATCATATGTTTAGCAATGCAAAGACAATAAAATGTCATGACCAATTCTGTTTATGTTGTAGCACAATATTTTCTCCAATAGTACACTAAAGAAAGATTGAAGATAGGAAGCAAGACCCCCTTTTTAATCTATTCTAAGCAGTTTCACTAGAAGGTAAAGACAAACTTTTATAATATTAGGATCAAAGAATGATTACACTTGTCTCTTTAAGTGTACAAAGAGGAATGAATCCATTATGCTAACAGCTTATCATCTGGGACCAATAACAGCAACACTGGCATCCGGTATGACCGAGAACTTGAAGAGAGTATCACATTGCTTGACAGAATGTAAGAACTGGCAGAAAAACATTAACACCAGAGTTGACACTCTGGATAAAGGTATGGAATGAAATAAGCCACAATTTTGTGGAGGATAAATGTAAACTGAAGCATTTCATATCGGAGAAAATACATTTTTGAAAGTACATTTCGATAGGCAAAGAAAACAATTAAAATCTGATAACATATTTTGCATTTAATTGGGATAAATGAAGTTTTATGCATTTGGGCTGGACCAACAACACATGTTACATTTTACAAGAGTACTATAGAGTAATCACAGAATAGAATCACAGAATCCCCACCATTTGGCCTGAGTCCATACCAACCTGCCAAAGAGCATTCAACCCACACCCATCTCATCCCTGTAATCCTGCATTTCCCATGGTTAATCCACCTAGCCTGCACATCCCTGGACACAATGGGCAATTTAGCATGACCAAACCACCTGATATACACATCCTTGGGAGGAATCTGGAGCACCTGGAATAAATCCATGCAGACACTGGAAGATGGACAAACTCCACGCAGAAAGTCGTCAGAGGGTGGAATCAAACCCAGGTCTCTGGAACTATTAGGCAGCACTGCTAACCACTGAGCCACCATGCCACAACATCTCCACAGATTTACAACCAATTCCAATTAAGCTTTTCGGTGTTATGAACAGACTATTGATTATAAAATGTAACATACGACTTTCTCCTTGTACGAATTCATGTGTTTTAAAGGTTATTTTCTTAATACCAAATAATTTTATAGTTGCTTGTGGAGAACCCATGTCTAACCACATTGCTTCAAGCATCAAGAATGTGTGGGACAGATTTGATGAACTACATGTTCTTTATTTGCATGCTACTTTCATATGTTTGTAAACTGAATTTTGGATGGAGTTAAGATTATTTTAAACACCGAAGTTAACAGTTTGATAATTTGATCAAAATCATATAAATAAAAGTTTATAATTTCAAAAGTTAAGCCAATACAAAATCTTCCACAAAATGTTTTCATATTGTTCAATACTGCAAAGTCCTCTGCTCCCATTTAAGTTAGATTTTGAAAAAATTGAATGCGAGAATATAATATCCCATTCATCCGCACATTATTGACATTGATGAATGATTCAATGGAAATTTAGCGTTTAATCAAAAAGATAAAATTGCTGACAACTTGTTCGGCAAATTTTTCATTAGCCTTTGTGAGCTTTGTTGTTATGGAATATCTAGCCTTTACAAATTAAAATGTTCTCCATTTAGAGCATGCACTCTTTATGCTTTCTCAGACAACATAAATATTGCAATTATTCTGAAAATACTTCTGAATAATTTATTCTCTAGACTAACTGAAAGTAAATCGCCTGGCCTGAAAAATTCACATTGCATAAATAATAAATCTCATTATAATACTGAAACAAAGTCGTGGTAATAATATTTTACTACATAAAGTCATTTCCAAAAACAGAACAGAGCAGTCATCCAGTAAATGCTGCAACCAATATTCGTGACTGACAGGACAAATGCATTCAATACAATGAAAGTAATAAATTTGAATCATGACAGAAATTTGTGTGTTTTAACTTCTCTGCAAGAAAAATTGATTGCTATGTATCACGTTTAGATTAACAGATAGGGAAGTAGGCAAAATGACTTGATCAATTCATAATACTGACTTTTAAGTCTTTAGCAGTTTCAGTCATTTTATTTCAATTGTGTTGTAAGTGCAGTCTTAACAGTTCCAAGTTTGTTTAATCTGAAAGCTTTGCTGCAATATCTAATATTATCATTAAAGAAACTGATGTTTTTGAACAAATCTATAATAGTAAATTATTTTGATGACAAAACCTTAAAATTGTTGGCTTTTGTTGCTTTGGAAACTAACACAATACTTTATTCAGATGCAGTGGATGTCACCACACTATGCTCCATACATGATGTGTAGATATATTGTGCATGTAGTAAATCTTTAAAACTCTACCTTTCCACAGAATATCTTTTCCACTTCTTTCTCAGAGCACATTCAGTCCATTCAACTAGAGGTCAGTCAGGTTAAGGCCATACTCAGGATTTTTTACTTGCAGTGTTTAACTAAAGTAAGTGAATGAGTGCTTGGGGAAAATTAGATTGTTAGCACGAGACAGCAAAATAAAAATAGCTCACTGTAAACAGAATTGTCCACTTCTAGGAATTAATAGAGTATTATATGAACCACCTGTACACAGTAATGCACTGGTATAGATAGTAAATCCAATAAATTCCTGGTGTTCATCCTCAATGCAAACCTGTTAATCCGTCTTTATCTAACCCAATTAATAAATCCTTCTATCCCTTTCTCCTACAAGGGTATGTCCAACTCCCTCTTAAATGCATCTGCCATATATTGTGGCACATAAAGTTCAAGTAAAAGACAACTTTTCCCATTTCCAAAGATCATGATTTTGAATAGTCTTGGTGAGTAAGCAGATTGTTTTCTCCCTGTTTCAGCCATGACATGGCGTTAACAGTCAGCCTTAATGCTTCTCAACACAAGTCAATGTTTTACCTTCTGGATTCAAGGTATAAAACAGGCAATATCGGCTATGTTACAAAGATGTTTGGCGTTCAAAAAAACATGCACACAGAGCAGACATGATGAATGACAAAGATGGCAACATCTCAATTCAGAAATGGGGGAAGGAAGCTTGGGGTGCAGAGAGTTTTACACTTGATGGATAAGTATATCCCCTATTTTGAGGGATTTTGAGGCTTCAAAGGTTGACCATCATACAGACTTGTGTAAAAGTTGGGTTTGTAAGACTACATTTTTTTCCTCAAAAAGGAGCAGATCAACCTTTCGATCAGTAACATTTTCCAGAGGTTGCAATCCACTCACTCCCAACAATTCATTGTCACAAAGTTTGCAGGTTGGGAAATGTTCCCACTCACCTCATCTCCCAAAAAAATTGTGCGAAGGAGCCAAAAATATAATTGCATTAAATTCTACACTAAATTCATTTATAAAACCACAGAAATTTATATAAATATTCAGTTTTGTCCATGGTATAAAAGGAATCCTACTGACAAAAGCAGGCACTGAACACATTAACAGCTTCTTGAATAATCTATCATTATGAGGATCAGCAACATTATCACATAATCAAGTTGTCATCAGCCACATCATCCCACAAATAATCACATTCTGTGCCATCAAATACATTACATGTTCCATAATTCTTGAATGATTTGACAATATTGATTCTGATTTCATCCCAAGCCTCTACAATCCATTCACAAAGGATGTTAATATCAAAACTTGTATTCAGTATGCCTTACTGAAGGTCTTTTTGCTCTGGTCATCCAGTCATTCCATTTCTATCTCATTCTATCCTTGAAGGATTTTTTTTCCAACTGAGACATCCAATGGTTATACAAGGCTGCTTAAAGCACAAGGAAATCACTCCAATACTATGGTTTTACAAACTAACTTCAGCAACAGCATTAATAATGCATGATATGAACATATACCAAATGTGAAGACCTTTTTTCCTTACATGATCTCCTGGTCCAAATCTCCAAACTTTTCAAAGATTTATTTGCAAGCCATCTCATCCATCCTTTATTATGAAATACTCCTTTGGGAAATGCTAATTTGGGAGGCTTTTTCTCCTGATTAGCATAATTCAGTGAAGCTTTGTTTCATCAGACATAAACAACAGTGCAACTATGAATCTATTCTTTTTATGGCCAGTAGCTTTCTCTAATATAGCTTTCTCTCCAACTATACTCACTGGTTGACAGGTTGGCATGTCAAAATTCAAGGAGGTTTCATCTACATTCCTAATAGAAGCAAATCAGTGTCCATTTGTTTGTTGAGCTTTGATTTTAAACTGAAGTATGATAAGCTTGTCTTCAAGTTCAGCTGGCAGACATTGTAAAATCTTGATCATTTGTCACAGTACAAATATGGCATCCAGGGCTGAATTTTAAATCTGGAATGTTTAATTTTCATGCTCGATTCAAGGCAAAGATTTTATAAATCTTGAGAATCTGATGTACCAGTTTTGTGATTTTCATCGATGCATTTTGAACTTTGACTTCCAATTTCAGCTACATGCCAGGCTTTCCTGGTCTTGGACACTTGTCTAAGCTGTGTAGAAATCTTCCTTTAATGTCTAAGTTCTTCTCCAATATCTTGACTCCTGCAGCTGTTGCATAATTACTTATCTGGTCTGCAATCTCACTGCCTTTAATGTGAACTGTGATATGTACCTATCATTATTTCTCAATAGTCTGTTACCATTTTAGGTGGAGGGATTAGCAGAAATGTAGCATGTACCAGTGGGTGTTAGCTCTGATATTACATGTTAACATATACCAACATATGGAGCTCAACAGTCACTTTCAAAATAGTGTGCTAATCTAAGATTCTATCAAGTCTGTACCATGGTAAGTTTGTACTTACCACCTACTCACTGCTAAAATCAAAGAGTTTGGATTTTTGATTAGAAGTCAAGATTGACTTTACAAGAAACTGACCGTTACTGAAGTATATACGGTATATGTCACCATCTATAATTTTTTAAAAAATTATCTCCAAGGCTTCTATGTCCTTTTTAAAATAAAGGAGCTCAGAAGTATTTACAATACTCTAAATTAAGCCAAATTAAGGTTTGGTACAAGTTTAATGAAATACTCCAGATCATTAGGTAGATGGCAGTGCTGCAGCTGTTCTGGAATAGCTCAGCTTGGTTATGGCAGGTTCTGGAGCACAAGGCTTCAGTAGTGTTGCCAGAATGCTCTGAGGGCCCATACTACCTGCAGTATCTGATGTCTGCAGCTATTTTTTAATATCATGTGCAGTAAATCAAATTGGTTGAAGACTGGCAACTGTGATGCTGAGGATACCAGGAGAGTGCAGAGGATGGATCATTACTTGGCACTTCTTGAAGAGAATGAATCCAAGTTTTTTGTACTGACGTGGTGGGCTTGCTCTTGTTTAGGATGAGGATATTTGAAGAGCCATTATGTCTTATTAGTTTTTTACTTGTCCACCACATTCATGACAGGACGGGGTAGGATTGCAGAGCTTAGATCTGATCAACTGGCTGTGAGATTACTTAGCCCCACCTATTGTTTGCATCTACCAGTGTTCAACATGCAGGGAGCCAGAGCTGGAGCTTCACGAGATTGACTCCTCATTTTTAGGTTTTTCTGGTGCTGCTCCAAGCATGCCCTCCTGAGTTACTTCTTAACTATAGCAGCACGGACTGCTACCTTCATGAATCTGTGGGCATTCATTCCTAGGACCTCATTTTCTCTATACCTTTGTACACTCCCAATTTATTGTTAAAAATCACACAACACTAGGTTATAGTCCAACAGGTTTAATTGGACTATAATCTAGTGTTGTGTGATTTTTAACTTTGTACACCCAACTCAAACACCGGCATCTCCAAACCAATTTTCTTTTGCCTCATTGGACATTCCCAGCTGCATCATCTCACGCTCCCCTGGTCAGTGGAGTGAAACTGACATTCATTAGCTTATATATAAAAAAAAGGAGTTGGCAATGCACAGAAAAGATGTTGTTATCATGCACTGAAACTATGACAAAGCAATTAACAGTGCTTGGAGCAACTCTTGCAACAGTACCAGGCTTACAAACTCACAAGCAGAAAACATGATCACTAAATCTATCAGTTTTCACGAAAGAAAATCAAAATACTTGCTGCAGTTACAGGGATTTATAGATGATAAAATGGTAGAATAATTTGCAGTCATTATATACTTGCTTAGTGTATAGAAACTGATGTGGCTTCAGCAGCAGTTTCACATCATGAATCAAAAAAACTACTGGATTAAAAGATCAACACACTGAATTGTACATAGCTATCTTTGGCAGAAGATTACTGGATATTTCATAAGGAGATTTGGGAGACTGCGTTGATTCTCAAGCCCCAATACTTCGGAGGTCACTCCAAAAGTTAATAATGTTATTAAATCATGCAAATGCCTCAATTTACTTGTCTGTTGGAATCAAGTTAACAGAAAATACTAACTAGATTCCTGTATTTAACAAGAACTTTTTTGAAAAAAGCACATTCTAATGACAAATAAACAGCAAATAACATAATGCTCTACTCATTAAAAATTTAATCCTTCATTTAAAACCTCGAGAGAGAGAGAGAGAGAGAGACACACACACACACACACACACACAGACAGACACAAAACCAACAAAGAACAAAACATTGGTTTTCTGAGTGGAAGGACAAAGCACCAGTCGAAAGAGTATGTTCAGTGATTCCCTTTCAGCTTCATTAGAGGCATGAATAGGGTGAATGCACTCAGTCTTTTTCCAAGTGTTGGGGAATCAATGACGAGAGGGCATCAGTTTAAGGTTAGAGGGGAAGGAATACAAGGGAATCTGAGAGGCAACTTTTTTTTATACAGAGAGTGGTACGTCTATGGAATGAGCTGCCAGCAAAAGTGGTTAACGTGGATACATTAACAACATCTAAAAGGCATTTAAACAATCACATGGATAGAAAAGGTTTAGAAGGATATGGGTCAAGTGCAGGGAAATGGGGTTAGCGTGGATGGACGTCTCGGTGGGCATGGGCTGGTTTGGGCCAAAGGGCCTGTCTCCGTGGTGTAGGACTCTATGACTTGCCAGGGTTTTCTGTCCTTTGTGTCCTCTTTCTTTAATTGTTTTGCTTCTTTAAAGGAGGCACAGGGTAATTGGTACACTAACTGCAAAAGTCTCTTCGATACTGGTTAAAGGCAACAGCTTACAGTAAATGGCTTTCGTCAGGCACCTTTATTGTTGAGACCAACCAATCAACCGACCGACTAACAACCTACTCTTTCAGCAGTCTGAAGACGTCTTCTGGTATCTTCACACACACAAGCTGCTCAGCTGTCTCTGGAAGCACTGAGTTGTCAGGGTAATAACCTTTGGCATCCATCATTGGTCAAGAGTGCACAAACCAATCAGCTACTTGCTGCAAGCCAAATCTCACTCTACACAAACTCCGCCATGCCATCTACAAACACCATCCTCCATGCTTGAACAAAACAGCAGTGTAACCACCTCACACAATGAGTTTCAGTAATTTGTTTTGTTAAAAGAAGTGAAGCAATTCCATCCAAAGTCCTTGGTTGTAAAGCAGACCATTTCCCCTTAAATCCATAATTAAAAATACAGAAAAAAGATGGCTTTATTTTTCTTCATAAAAATGGCTCAGAGTTTCTTTGTTGGGCATAACACAGACATTAAATATATCCAATGTTGTATCTATTTTGCCAATGTTACAGTATGCCCACTTATCCTCCCAATCTCATTTGACTGCACACAATATTCCAAAAGTGGCCTAGCCAACATACAGCCGCAACATGACCTCTCAACTCCTATACTCAGTGCTCTGACCAATAAAGGAAAGCATACCAAATGCCTTCTTCACTATCCTATCCACCTGCGACTCCACTTTCAAGGAATTATGAGCCTGCACACCAAGGTCTCTTTGTTCAGCAACACTCCCCAGGATCTCACCATTAAGTCTATAAGTCCTGCCCTGATTTGCTTTTCCAAAATGCAGCACCTCACATTTATCTAAATTAAACTCCATCTGTCATTCTTTGGCTCATTGGCCCATCTGATCAAGATCCCATTGTACTCTGAGGTAACCTTCTTCGATGTCCACTATCCCTCCAATTTTGTTGTCATCTGCAAACTTACTAACTATATATCTTACACTCACATCCAAATCACATTATATAAATGACAAAAAGCAGTGGACCTAGCACAGATCCTTATTACACACCACTGGTCACAGGCTTCCAGTCTGCAAAGCAACCCTCCATCACCACCCTGTCTTCTACCTTCAAGCCAGTTCTGTATCAAAATGGCTAGTTTTCCCTGTATTCCATGTGATCTCACCTTGCTAACCACTCAAGCATGAGGAAAGTTGTCGAATGCCTTACTGAAGTCCATACAGATAACGTCCACTACTCTGCCCTCATCAATCCTCTTCGGTACTTCTTCAAAAAAACTCAATCAACTTAGTGACTCATGATTTTCCAAGCACAAAGCCAAGTTGATTATCCCTACTCAGTCCTTACCTTTCCAAACACATGTAAATCTTGTCCCTCAGGATTCCTCCAACAATTTGTCCCCTACCGATGTCAGGCTCACCAGTCTATGGTTCCCTGGCTCTTCTTTACCACCTTTCTTACATAGTGGCACCACGTTAGCCAACTTCCAGTCTTCCAGCACCTCACCTGTGACTATCGATGATACAAATATCTCAGCAAGAGGCCTAGCAATTACTTCTCTAGCTTCCCACAGATTTCTAGGGTACACCCGATCAGGTCCTAGGAATTTAACCACCTTTACGCATTTTAAGACATCCAGCACCTCTTCCTCTGTAATATGGACATTTTTCAAGAGATCACCATCTATTTCCTCACATTCTAGATCTTTCATGTCCTTCTCCACATTAAACACTAATGCGAAATACTTGTTTAGTATCTCCCCCATCTCCTGTGGTTCCACACATAGGCTGCCTTGCTGATCTTGGAGAGGTCCTATTCCCTCCCTAGTTACCCTTTTGTGCTCAATGTATTTAAGGGATACACTTAGTGTCAGAAGTCTGGATGGGGTAGAATTTGTAAGAAGTGTCCAGGAGAGTTTTCTAGAGCAGTATGCCAATAGTCCGACGAGGGAGGGGGCCATATTGGACCTGGTACTGGGAAACGAGCCAGGACAAGTGGTAGAAGTTGTGGTGGGGGATTACTTTGGGAACAATGACCACAATTCTGTAAATTTTAGAATACTCGTAGATAAAGAAGAGTGGTCCTAAGGGCTAATTAGGCCAAGACCAATTATATCAAAATTAGGGAGGCGCCCTGAAATGTGGATTGGACACAGCTATTTGAAGGGAAGTCCACATTTGAGATGTGGGAGGCTTCCAAAGATAGATTAAAGATACTGCAGGATAGTCATGTCCCATTGAAGACAAAGGATAGGAAGGGCAAGATTCGTTAACCGTAGATGACAGGAGAAATTGTACGACTAGCCAACAGGAAAAGGGAAGCGTACATAAGGTCTAGGCAGCTAAGAACAGAACGGGCCCTGGAGGAATATCAGAAGATTAGGACAAGTCTTAAACAAGGAATCAAGCGGGCTAAAAGGGGTCATGAAATAGCTTTAGCAAGCAGAATTAAGGAGAATCCCAAAGCATTTTATTCTCATAAGAAGCAAGTGGATAACTAGGGAAAGGATTGGTCCACTAAAGGATAATGAAGGAAGGCTGTGTGTCAAACCTAAGAGAATGGGTGCGATTCTGAATGATTACTTTGCATCAGTGTTCACGGAGGAGAGGAACATGATGAATCTTGAGATTGGAGACAGAAGTTTGATTAGTCTGGATCACGTTGGCATAAGTAGGGAAGATGTGTTGGGTAGGCTAGAGGTTATTAAGGTGGACAAATCCCCTGGACCGGATGGGATCTATCCCAGGTTGTTGAGGGAGAAGAGAGAGGAAATAGCTGGGGCCCTAATAGATATCTTTGTGGCATCCTTAAATACAGGTGAGATGCCTGTATTTAGAAAAGAATGGGCTTATCAGTGATAGGCAACATGGTTTTGTGTGGGAGAGATCGTGCCTTACCAACTTAATAGAGTTCTTCGAGGAAGTGACCAAGTTGATAGATGAAGGAAGGACTGTTGATGTCATATACATGGACTTTAGTAAGGTGTTTGATAAGGTTCCCCATGGCAAACTAATGGAGAAAGTGAAGTCACATGGTGTGCAAGATGTTCTAGCTGGGTGGATAAAGAACTGGTTGAGCAACAGGAGACAGGGAGTAGTAGTTGAAGGGAGTTTCTCGAAATTGAGAAAGGTGACAAGTGGTGTTCCACAGGGGTCAGTGTTGGGGGCCACTGTTGTTTGTAATATACATAAATGATCTGGAAGAAGGCACTGTTGGTATGATCAGCATGTTTGCAGATGACACTAAGATTGGTGGAGTAGCAGAAAGCATAAGGGACTGTCAGAGAATACAGGAGGATATAGATAGACTGGAGAATTGGGCGGAAAAGTGGCAGATGGTTTTCAATCCAGACAAATGTGAGGTGATGCATTTAAGAAAGACTAATTCTAGAGCGAATTATACAATGAACAGAAGAGCCATTGGAAAAGTTGATGGGCAGAGAGATCAGGGAGTGCAGGTTCATTTTACTCTGAAGGTTGCTGCACAGGTGGATAGAGTGGTCAAGAAGGCATATAGTATGCTTGCCTGCATTGGATGGGGTAATGAGTATAAGAGCTGGCAAGTCATGTTAAAATTGTACAAGACATTGGTTTGACCGCATTTAGAATACTGTGTAGAGTTCTGGTTGCCACATTACCAAAAGGATGTGGAAGCTTTGGAGAGGGTGCAGAGAAGGTTTTATGAGGATGTTGCCTGGTATGGAAGGTGCTAGCTATGAAGAGAAGTTGAGTAGGTTAGGTTTATTTCCATTAGAAAAAAGGAGATTGAGGGGAGAGTCTGATTGAGGTTTACAAAATCATGAAGGGTATACACACAGGGTGGATAGAGACAAGCTTTTTCCCAGGGTGAAGGATTCAATTACGAGAGGTCACGCTTTCAAGGCGAGAGGTGGAAAGTTTAAGGGGGATACACGTGGCAAGTACTTCACACAGAGGGTGGTGGGCATTTGGAACGCGTTGCCAGCAGAGGTGGTACAGGCAGGCACAGTAGATTCATTTAAGATGCGTCTGGACAGATGCATCAGTAGGTGGGGAGCAGAGGGATACTGATGCATAGGAATTGACCAACAGGTTTAGACAGTACATTTGGATCTGCTCAGGCTTGGAGGGCCGAAGGGCTTCTTCCTGGGCTGTAAATTTTCTTTGTTCTATAAAATCCCTTTGGATTCTCCTTAACCCTATTTGCCAAAACTATCTTGTGTCCTCTTTTGCCCTCCTGATTTCTCTCTTATGTATAGTCCTACTGCCTGTATACTCTTCTAAAGATTCACTTGATCTCTGCTGTCTGTGCCTGACATGTTTCCTTTTTTTCTTGACCAAAACCTCAATTTCTCCAGTCATCTGGCATTCCCTACACCTACCAGCCTTATTTTCATCCTAACAGGAACAAACTGTCTCTGGACTCTGGTTATCTCATTTTGAAGACTTCCCATTTTCCAGCTGTCTCTTTACCTGCAAACATCCGCCCCAAACAACTTTTGAAAATTCTTGCCTAATACCATCAAAATTGGCCTTTCTCCAATTTAGAACTTTAATTTTTAGATCTGGTCTATCGTTTTCCATCCTCCCTCCTACAGGGAGGATGTTGAGAAACTTGAAAGGGTCAGAAAAGGTTTACAAGGATGTTTCCCAGATTTGGAGGATTTGAATAAGCTGGGGCAGTTTTCCCTGGAGCATCAGAGGCTGCGGGGTGACCTTATAGATGTTTATAAAATCATGAGGGGCATGATAAGGTAAATAGACAAGGTCTTTTCCCTGGGGTGGAGTAGTCCAGAACCAGAGGGGATAGGTTTAAGGTGAGAGAGGAAAGATTTAAAATGGACCTAAGAGAGTGGTGCATGTATAATGTGAGCTCCCAGGCCAAGTGGAGGAGGCCAGTCCAATTCAAACATTTAAAAGGTATCTGGATGAATATACGAATAGAAAGGGTTGAGAGAGATATGGGCTAAGTCCTGGCAAATGGGACTAGATTAGTTTAGGATATCTGGTCAGTGTGGTTGAATTGGACACAAGGGTCTGTTTCCGTGCTGTTCAGCTCTATGACTGTATTATTAAGCCAAAACTTAGAATGACTGAAATCAGCACAAACTTTGGAACCCAAGGAGACCACCAAAACACACAGTGCTTTTATAACTGAAGTAGAAAAATCAACTCATTTAATCTTTAGAAATTTTAACATTACTCAGAACTTTAAAATAAATTGAATGGTAACCACTTCTTTTAACATAGAGGAACTAAGGTGAAGGTTCAAGCCTAATGCAGAATATTGCCAGACTGAAAGAATTAAAAACAGGGTAAAAAAAACTGACGATTAAGTGAATTCAAATATATATTCCATAACTGGAAGATTGTGAGAAGAAGGAAATGTTAAGCTCAAAACTCTCTCAGTTTTGTGTAAATCTGCAAAATAAATAATTGGGAATTGCCTTAGCAATTCTTGATTTGAATGTATTCAAAGAACAGCAATGAACATGCACATTCCCTGACCTCAAAATATATTGATTACCCTTAAAGTTCTTTTATCAATGTTGTAAATGCAAGAAACACAGGATCTAAATTACACAAATCAAAGTCCAACAAAGAAGCATGTGAAAATGACAACACTATCTGTTTATTTGTAATGTTGATTCAGCTAACGATATTGGCCAAGAAACCAGAAATCTTTTCTCTTCTTCAAACAGTGCTATTGGACCTTACATATCCATCTAGAAAACCTAAGGTACCTCAGACAGTGCAGCATTCTCTAAAGAAATGCACTGCCACTTGCCCTGAAAATGTATGCCTATGTCTTTGATTAAGTTAAAAATCATATTAAATCAGGTTATAATCCGACAGTTTTACTTGGAAGCACTAGCTTCAGAACACTGCACCTTCATCAGGTGGTTGTGGTTCTCCACAACTACCTGATGAAGGAGCGGCGCTCCAAAAGCTGGTGCTTGTTGTATAATACTGATGGTGTTATAGTCCCACTTTCAAGTATAAACTCAGAAAGATCGGTCTCTGCTCCACCCTCTGTAACTAGATCCTTGATTTTCTGACCCACAGATCGCAATCAGTGAGACTTAGCAACAGCACTTCCTCCACGACAATATTCAATACGAGCACCCTACAAATCTGTGAGACCAAATTTTGTCCTAACTCCATCGACAAGTTTGCTGACAATACCACTGATGTAGTTCAGAAATCAAACAATGATGAGATGGAATATATGAAGTGACAGAGTGCTTGCTGGTGTGATGTGAAGTTAACAATCTCTCCCTCAACATCTACAAAACGAAAGAGCTGGTTATTGATTTCAGGAAGCAAGGTGGAGGTCATGCTCCTATCTAAATAAATGGAGCTGAAGTGGAGATGATAGAGAGTGTCAAGTTCCTAGGAGCGATGCACACCAACAATCTGCCTCGGTACACCCACGTTGATGTGACTGTCAAAAAAGCAAAATGCCTCTACTTCCTTAGGAGGCTAAGGAAATTTAGCATGTCTGAAAAGACTCTTACCAATTTTGCACCACTATCTAGATGTATGGTATGGCAACTGCTCTGTCCAGGGCCATAAGACACTACAGAGACTTGTGAACACAACCCAGTTCATCATACAAGCCAGCTATCCATCCACTGGCTCCACCTATACTTCTCGCTGTCTCGGAAATGCGGCTATCGTCATCAAAGATCACCTATTCCAGTTATATTCTGTTTGAACCGCCTAAACACATGTAGCTTCAAGAACATCTTCTTCCATGCTATTATTTGACTTCTGAATGGACCTCTCGAATTTAATGCTGACCTCGCTTTGTGCGCCTTCTGTGCAGCTGTAACATTGTAGTCCTCACTCTGTTCTATTACCCTTATGCACTTTGTACGGTATGATCTTCTTGCCCTGCTTGCGAAGCAACTTTTTTCACTCTACCTAGGTACATGTGACAACAATAAATCAAATCAAATCAAAACAGAAATTCAACAAGTCCCATACAGTTGAGAGGATTCTAAATATTTGCGAAGAAAGTGGAAGTGGAATACCCTGGAATCAGCCAAATGAGCGCAGAAATGGAAATTTCACAGAACTCACAGATGGCAGTAATGTTAATATTGGTACATGTAGAAGCAATTAGGAACAAAGAGACAGCAGCTCCTAGTTAGACTTGAAGTATCAAAAATAGCCATATCTTTGAGAAATTGAGAGAACCAGAGCTTTACTCCCACTTTAAAGTGAATTAGAATTTAGAGATTTTGTGACTGCACTTTCGAGAGGAGATTGCACACATTAGCATATATAATCTTAAAGAAAAATCCAATTATCAGGACAGGATAAGGTTGGTCAAAAAGTGGAAATCATTACTGAGAGGAATGGGTTAGGAAACAGTTCAGAGTCTTGGCAAATTTCATGGATGAAAGATAAACAAAGCATTTACAATTGACTATTTCTGTAGTTATTTGGACCTTGAAATATTCGATAGAATCAATATTGCTGACTCATTAGGCAAAACAATGTTCAATTAAATCTAACATCACAGTTGACTTCAGATGACAAGAAACTCAGGCCAGATCGGACTCATTTTCATCTGTTTAACTGCGCTTGTCAACATCTTTTGGAAGAGCCTGGAGAAACCACTTAACATCATTCCCTGTTTGTAATACCTTTCAGCTTGATGCAGGAAAAAAACTACATTAATTCAAAAGAAAATGAAATGCAAGAAAACTAACCCTGCAAAAAATAGGAATTCATAGCAAATGTACTTTACAAAGCACATAAGCTAAACTTCACAAAATGTACAGAGGGTAGAAGGATAAAACTTTAAGAATCATTAGTTGAATAATCAATTTAATTTATTAAATCACAAGACCATTGGGTGATTCTACTGACTGATTACTTTCTGTCCTGTGAATATCCAACTTGTTAGCTCCTAAGGAACCCCTTAACTATTCGCTACCTCTCTGCTCATTGCATCAATAACTGTCGCCATCTGTCTGGTTACCCTACTGTACAAAAGGCGCACTGGATTTAATTTTTGTTCTTGAAGCAAAATACAGTTGAGGTTTCATCACATTCTTCCAATGCTCAGTTCCATCTTTAATGGGCAAAAATGAGATGGTTCAGTGTGATCAAGCAATATTCCCTCAAAAGGGAAAAGGTAGGAGAAACAAATCCAGAGCTAGTTAGATGACAAAAGGGGAACTAAGTTTATGAAGAAAAACGTGTTAATGACAGGCAGTATATATGTTTGAGTATCAAAGTTCATAAATATGGTTCAAAAATCCCAAAGTCTCTCCAAGCATATCAATAGTAAAAAGAATAGGGTCAACTAGGGACCAAAATGGGTATTCACATTTTAAGACAAGAGGTACGGCTGAGATGATAAATGAATACTTTGCATCTGTCCTTACCTCTGGGGTCATGAACCTCGGACATGAAAAGTGCTTACAATTGATAAGCAGGTTTCGAACATACTGTTGGCACTTCAAGTTAATAAGGGAACTAGGAGCAGATGAAATGTATGCAAGGATATTGAAGGAAGTGAGAGTAGAATTTGCAGAGGCACTGAAATAATCTTCCATCCTTCCCAAGATTCAGGGGTAGTAGTGCAGGATTGGAGAATTGTGAATGTTATGATCTTTTTTGAACAAGGATGTACAGGCAGACTCCCAGCAGTTACAGATCAGTGCTTTTAACTTGGGTGCTGGGAAATGTTGAGAAATAATTATTTCAGAAGAGTCAATAGGATCTTTTAATAGCTTTTTGGAGGTTTTTGAAGAGATAACAGAAGGAGTTGATATGGGGAAGGCTGTTGATGTCATGTAGTGGACTTCCAAAAGGCATTCAATACAGTGCCACACAACAGACTTGTGAGGAGAATTAGAGATTATGGAATGAAAGGAACAGTAGCAAAATAAGTACAAAATTTAATGAGGGATAGGAAACCGAGAATAATGGTTAATGGGTATTTTCAGGCTGGAAGATGGTTTGTAGTGAAGTTCACCAGGTATCAGTATTAGGAACTTGGCTTTTCCTGCTATGTGTAACTGATCTAGATTTTCATGTGCAGGGGGAAATTTCCATGTTTTCAGATGAGACAAAGTCTGAGAGAATTGTAAACTACGAGAAGGATAGTATTGAAGTTCAAAGGACTTCAGCATGTTGGTCCAGTGGGCAGGTAGGTGGCAACTAAAGTTCAATGCAGACAAATGTGAGGTGACAGACCTTGGTAGAAAGAACATGGAGAAATAGTAGAAAATAAACAGTATCATTCTAAAGGGTGTGCACAAGCAGGAAGTCCTGGGTGTAAATATGTAAGAGACATCAGAGGTAACCTAGTAGGGTGACGAATCATCTGGAAATGAACCTCCCAGCTCAGCGAGCAAACCTACACCCAGAACTATTAATAGAACACGTTATATTCTAAGCTTCATTAACAGGAAAAGAGAGGATATGAGCAGGAGATTATGAAGAACTTATATATAACACTGATTCAGCTACAATGCCATGTACAGTTCTGGGTGCCACAATTTAGGAAATACGTGAATGTAGAAAGAATGCAAAAGATGAGAATGCTTTCAGAGATGAGATACTTCAGTTATGAAGGAAACTTGGAGAAACTGGGGCTGTTAATCTTGACTGGGGAGAAGGCAGAGGGGATTTGACAAAGTTTTCAATATCATGAGAGGTCTAGACGGAGCTGATAAAGAGAAACTATTCTCACATAAAAGGATCAAGAACCAGAGAGCTCATTTTTAAAATGTTTGCAAAAGAAGCAAACTCAAAGCGAGAAAAACTTTTTCACGCACTAAAAAGTTAGGGTTAAGAACACTGCTTGGATTTGTGCTTGAGCTAAGTTCAACTGAGGCATTCAACATGGCATTGGATGATTACTTAAACAGGAACAAGGTACAGGGCTACAGGAAAAAGCAAGAGTTGCCACTTAATTAAAATGGTCAGAGTCAGTGCAAACACGATGGGCCAAATGACTTTTTTTGCACTATAACATTGTTATAATTCTCACAGGGGTCACACATGTCATCATGCTCAAATTCCTTTCTCAGCTGCCACAGTTATAACCAGTTTGCCTTTCAGCAAAGTTCACTCAATGTTATTTCACTCAATATCGCAGAGTCATTAGGGACAGTTAAGCGACTACTGGACATGCACATGGAGAGCAGTGAGTTGAGGGGTGCGTAAGTCAAGTTATTTTATTTCACATTAGGATTAATCCTTGGCAAAACATTGTGGGCCGAAGGGCCTGTTCTGTGCTGTACTTTCCTATGTTCTATGTTATTTTCCTCAACTAAAATGTTTTAAGGTACTTAAACAAGAAGCTAAATCAGCTCACTTCACTACTGAACAAGGGTTCCTTATACTCATGTCTTCCATAGCCTTGCAGTATGTCTATCCCATTTGACACTTGAACAGGCTTTTGCTTTGAAGCAATTCAGGACTTCTCCCCAGAGCTGCACAGACTATTTTGAAGATGCTACTCTGAATGTGTGTGTGTGTGTGTGTGTGTGTGTGTATAGTGTAAAACTTAAGCCAGCAAACACTTTCAAAATCTCATCAGGATTTCTTGGAAATGTGGTTTTAGCTCACAGTTCAAAATTACTTTCTGACCTTTTGTAAAATTTAGGTCAGACATCAAAGAATGGAAAACTAACATCTATTCTTGTCTATTTTAGAACCTAAAGGCTGAATTTCTTCCCAGCCCTTGAACGAAAAGAGCAGTAGCATGTCAGTTGGGAAAATATGGCGAGATTGGAAATAAAGAAAACAAAATCTGATTTGCCACCCAGACTTAAAACGGCAAGATGCAAATATGCTTGTATGCAGTGAGAGGCCTATTTGTATGCATTAGTACCTAATCTCACTTCATTTCTGTGCTATTTCTTAGTCTCCCATGCAGCAGAGAGAAACTAGACAGTGGCAGCTCCTGACATAAAAAGTCAGGGCAGGTCCCGTTGTCCAGTTTTTCCTTCAGGCTTTAATCTTGGTCAGCAGTCTTCAACAGCTCAGGGTAGTCTCCACTGGCAGCAACTATTGGATCTCCATCCATGAAGGTCGACAGTAGACATGTTCCAGCTTCATGATAACAACGTGACACAAGATTTAATTGGAATACAGTTCTCCACTTTAATACTGCACTCTGCAGTGCAACAAAACTTTATTCAGAGGAATCTCGATGACCTGAATGAGATGGAAGGGCAGTATTTCGTTCGTAAAATTGATTATTCAGATAACTGATTCAATGCCTCTCCTTTTGGACTCGGAGTTTTCTGAAGTCTCCTTTTTCCTCACTCTTTCTGTTTTGCTTCCTTTCTCTGTCTCAGGATTTGTTTCTGAGCAGACACATGTGTGCTGAAGCCTCTCCCTGCCGCTGCTGGACTTAAATGGGATTGACAGAACGAGCACTTGCTAAGTCTACTCCCCGTTCAGGAGACTAGGCAGCAGCAGACCATGCGCATCTGCCCCCGCCCCCCCCCCCTCCCCCCTTCCAGCCAGCGGCCAGATGCCTCTTATCTCTTCTCCCCAATGGGACTCCAGAACAAAATGAATTAACGGAATGGAGGCAGCAACTGAACTGGACACTAACAGCAAGACTACTGCTGCCTTTAAGGGGGGGGAAGTCTCAAAATAGCATTCACACATGCAGCCACAACAAACGTTTTTCTGCAACATTTTGACAAGTTCCCACTCTGCCCTGCACAGGACAATGTTGGCTAGATTATCTGGGGAAGGGGGTTTAGGGTACATCCCTGTGTAGAACTCTAGGGAAAGTGTGGGGAGAGAGAGAGAGGGCAGGTCAGTCATTTGGAGACGGTGCCTGGGCTCCCAACGATGTCCAGGACTGTTCTTGGCAGCATTTCAGTAAGCCAAATTCACTTTTAAGCATCGTAAACAAAAGATCAGTGTTGGTAACACCTCTCTGATGTAATGTTTTTATCGGGACCTTGAGATCTTCTCCAGATAATCTGAAATTCAGATAATTGATATTCGGATAATCGAGGTTCCTCTGTATTGCTGCTCCCAGACTGCTTTGGATGCAGGGACAGGCATCAGAGCTCTTCACAGGCTCTCTTCATGCTAACTCACTTTGTGCCTACTCAGATGCTCACTGCATCTCTGCCTTGTTCTTTATGCTTTGCTGCCTCATTCAGGACTTAAAGGTTCACAATACTGTCTCTTGCCTTTTAGCCCAGACACAAAGCTAGGCAGCTTATGTGGTTGCCAGAATAATCAGTTAAGGGGGTGTACATATTGCTGTTGCACACCGCACGACATCAGAAAGATAGAAAATAAGACAGGAGTGGGTAATTTGACCTTTCAGTTATGCTCCATTATTAGTTAGTATCATGGCTGATCATCCAACTCACATCACAGTTCTTGCTTTCTCTTGATACCCTTTGATCTTTTCAGCTCTATGAACTACATCTATCTAACTCATTCTTGAAAGCATTCAATATTTTAGCCACAGGAAGCAGTTAAGGTTAAGAATTCCACAGGCTCACTGTGAAGAAATTTATCATTTCAGACCTAAATAGTTTGTATTGTCGGACTTTGTCACATAATGCCACAATACTTCACATGTTTGCTGCAAACATGGTAAACACACTGCATGTGCTTCAAGTAAGTTTCCATGCCTCAAGGTCTAAGGGCAATAATTCTTGAAGTCAAGGAGGGAGGGACTGTCATCACAGTTAGTCAAAGGCAATCCAGGGGTTTGGTCACAGTTAGTCAAACACCTATGGACGTCAGGATCGAGGGCTTCTATATCAACGTAGTATGGGGAATTGGGCACAGTCAGTTCTGTAGGTCCATTGAAACCAGACGGGGATCAGCAGGAAGTCAGTCAGGGAGGTGCACAGACATTAATCTTGGGTGATTTGGTTTGGGAGGGAGAGGGGAAGTTCAGCAGTCCTATTGCACTTACAATTTCCTACACTGTTTGTGCCATATGGCTTGTGCTGCGTACATCAGAATAAGATCCATTATGTTAAAGTTCCATGCAGAGGTGTTCTGTAGCTCTCCTTGACAAAGTTCTCCATGTCACGCTGTATCGAGGACTATGCTAATCTATAATTTGTGTGTGATGTGTATGCTGACTGCTTACATAAGGGTGTGTTCTGCTTCTGATATTGGGTAGCCATCAAGAAGGTGCTGTCAGAGATGCTGTAGAGCTGGGATAGTGGCAGCAGTCTTCTAAGGTGAAAGAGGAGGACATTGAGCATGGAGAACATCACCTTCAGCATGATAGAACGCTGCAGCATCAGACACAATAAACCGAACAGGACTTAACTGACACTTGATTCCAATTGACGTGGTCCAGGTAAAGTGATTGCTCATTGACTGTAAATTTGTTACTGCTCAAAAGGCAAACAACCTTGTTTGTGCACAAAAGCAAATGCAAATCTTGTTTGTTTTGTTCTTTGATTTTCTTGTTAATTAGAAGCTATAATAGGCAGAAAGGTAGTTTGTGAGAGGGATACAAACGGTTTACAGAGAGATATTGATAAGTTCAATAAGTAGGTAAAAAGCTGGCAAATGGAGTTGGCTATCTGGAGCACTGTGAGCAGTTTCGGTCCTCTTATTTTAGGAAAGATATCATTTTGTTGGAAGCAGTTCAGAGAAGGTTTACTAGGATGATCTAAGGCTTATGAACTCAGTACTTATGAACTAAGGCTTAACAAGTTGGCACTCTACTCATTGGAGTTTAGAAAAATGAGACATGATCTCATTGAAGTACATAGGATTCCTAAGGGGCTTGATGGGGAAAATGCATGGATATGTCCCCTCATAGGAGAGTCTAGGACCTGAGTGCACAGTCAAACAACAAAGAAATGCCAATTTAAGATGAAGATGAGCAGCAATTTCTTCTCTCAAATGGTTGAATGTCTTTGGAGTTCCTTACCACAGAGAACTGTAGGCGCAGAGCCTTTGTGTATATTTAAGGTTGAGATAGATAGATTTTTGATCAGTAAGGGAATCAAGGGTGAAGGGGAAAACATAGGAAAGTGGACAGGAGGAATGCTGGATCAGCCATGATTCTATTGAATGGTTAAGCTGGTTTAAAGGGCCGAATGGCCTACTCCTGTTCATATTTCTTATGATTCTTATTCTCAACTGTTTGATTAATTTCCAGCACATGATGCTCCCACATTGAACAATATGATGTAATACTATGTTAGAAATTAGACATGGTTCTAACATGGCATAGCACTCAGGACAGATAACCTGTGCAGCTTAATTCTTATAACTGTACTTACTATGATAGACAGTAGACCAGACAGATGATTTAAAATAACACATTATTATATATGAGTTTCTATTTCTACTGAAGAGTCACCCATGCCACCTACATGCTCTCAGAGGTTTCTTCTTTTGTTTCCCTCCCATTTCATGTACGGAGAAGGGCTATTCTTGGCTGGCAGTGACTGACATGGTGTACAGATGGGCTTTAAATACAGGCAGAAATCCTGGCAGTGAGTATTTCTGCTGCTGGTGAGTGTGTGACAGTGCAAGTGTGGTGATGTAAGTGCATGGTGCATACATGATGAGGCAAACAGCATAAAACTGCATAAGATAAACCGCTAGATCTCACGGAGAGAAATTCCCCTAAGAAACTGCATGAAATTGACACAATCACTTTCTGGTAAAATTCAGCCCAAGGTTCCCAAAAGTGCTTTCAGCACAATATTATGAAACTGCATCTACAAACAGACAACTTGACCCAAGTGATCCTGACCAGCGTTTATGTTTCTGACAAAGCTCCTTCTGCACTTCTTCCAATCCAACTACAACTTGAAGTTGAAGGACAGGAGTGAGGCAGAGGAAGAGAGTCCAGTGTCCAACCCTATATCCCTGGAACACTACTGAGCCAGATCTGTGCTGACTCCCTGATATGCTCTCTCAAAAAAAACCCCCAAAAAACGTAGAAGTTTAAAACTGTAGAAAATGGAAAACAAATTCAATCTCCATATCATTTTGGCAGGCAAGAAAAGAGCTAAACGCAATCAGTGCTAGTAATTACAGAAGGGTTTTTTGCCATCTGCTTCCACTCCTGAACTGAACCTTGATTATTAAAGATGACTTGATGGTTGCACAGTGTCCAGCACTATTTGCAGCTTATCAGATATTGAAGAAGTTCGTGTTCCTGTGCAGTAAAACATGGACAATATTCAGGCAATGGCCATCAACAACTGAAAAAAAAACTAACCATTTTTCCATGACATTGTCTGGCTGAGTCCCCTATCTTCAACATCCTCAGAATTACTACTGACCAGAAATGTAATTGGACACATACATACATTGTGACTACAAGAACAGGTCAGAGAATGAAAGTTCTGTCGGAAGTAACTCAGGAATGTGATGGAATACTTGCTTGGATGAGTAGAGCTATAGTAATGCTCAAGAAGCTCACATCACCAAGACAAAGCAACCTGCAGGGATAGCTAAACATCCAGAACCTTAACTGTTCATTCCTTCCAGCACTAATGCAGTGACAACAGCATATATTATATTCAAGATGCACTGCAGCAACTTGCCAAGGTTCCTTCAATGGTACCTTCCAAACTCACTTCTATCATCTAGAAACACAAGGGCAACAGTCACAAAGAATACTGTCACCTGCAAGTCCCCTCCAATCCACACACATCATGATCAGAAATTACATTGGTGCTCCTTCACTGTTGCTAGCTCAAAATTCTGGAATTCCCTTTCTGTGAGCACCTTGAGTGCACCTGCACCAGATGGACTGCAGCAGTTAAAGAATATAGCAACCCATCACCTTCTCAATAGCCATTAGGAATGCGAACAAGTTTGGCCTTGCTGGTTCATATCACATGCAAGTATGAAAAATTGGAATATGGTGACCTTGGAGTCAGCCAGCATTTTGAAATTTAATAATGTTCGTACTTTGAACCATAATGCTTGGAAGATAACTGCATTACATGCGCCTATAGTGTAATTGAAATAAGCAAGTAGAACGACAAATATTGTGTGCTGTTAACATTATTTCTGCTTAAATGACAACAATATAGAATCACCAAATATTGAATTTTGACATTCACCAGGTTTCAGGTGTTCTTTCTTTGATTCATTCATGATGTGAACATTGCCAGCCCACCTAGCATATTGCCCATTCCTAGATACCTTTGAGAAATTGTACGTGAGTTGTCTTCTTGAACTGCTGCAGTTCATTTGTTAGGTAGAAAGGAAAGTTCAAGGATTTTGACCCAGAGACACTAAAGGAACAGCGATAGGTTTCCAAGTCAAGGTGATGAGTGGCTTAGAGGGGTACTTGCAAGCTCCTGCTCAATGAATATATGAATAGGAAGTGTGTGAATTGCATATTTATTTATACATCCTAACTTGCCACACTATTTTTGTCACCTAATCTTTAATTGCTTCGTATAAAATTTTCTGTCAGAGAATATCTATTTGACGGTTCCATACATGATACCATGACTTAAGCCACAGGAATATTCCTTTTTCATTAGCAACCAATCAGCTAATGGCACCATCATAGGGAACACATTAACAAAGGGGAATTTAGAATAATTTAGACAACATTTGAGAAACTGATTCTGCAGCTTTTAAAATAAAATTTCAGCAATAAAATTATTAGCTGTTTGAACTAACAATCCAGTGTAGGATCAGGATGTTAACCTATTTTAACTATTTGTCACAACAATTTCCAGTGTCTGTCCAAGGCAATTGCTACATTGAGTAGTTCTGAAACTTCAGGTTTGATTACCAACTCAAAACAGTAAACAGGAGCGTTTGTAAAAATGGACAACCCAAGATGACTCTGACTCCAAATTAAATCCCACTGTAAAGTATTGAACCAAAAAGCAATTTGGGTGATACACTAATCCTTACCTCAGGCACAGATTCCCTGTAGCTCAGCCTCACTAATTCCTTGTTTCACCTGGCATCTGTGGAGAGGGCCAAGGCCGAAAACAAAGGGGAAATTAAATCAGTGCTCATTTGAGTCTGGGTTCCACAAACAAAAGGTGAAAAAAAAGCAAGGATTTATGACCTAGAGAAAAGGTCATACAGGAATAAACATGATTTTAATGATTTCCAGAGAGCACTAATTGAAAAGAAAAGCTCATCCCTTCAGCAATTACTGGCTGTTCTATTGGATCCTAATTAGCTGTTTATGAAAACTATGTGATTTCATTGTCAATAAGTGACAGCCTCCCCAAGCATTTTTACATCTGTAAACCCAGATTCCTGATTTCAGGGCAACATCGAAATTTTAAGTTTCATGTAGGAGATAGATACTGTACTATAGTATGAGTACTGCACTACGAGTCAAAATATCTGGATTAAACAAGGTTTTATGATTAAAGTTCAATGAGAAAGGAGGGCTTCTCCGAAAGTTTTAAAATGAGATTTCAATAACCAACAAATCAAAGTTCTTGTATTGAAAGATATGAGTTTTCTTGCTGCTTCAAAATCTGATGCATTCACTCAGCAGTAAGCAAATCATCAATGCAGGGAATGGTCAGCATTTTACTGGAATTGAATAAGGAAAAGAAAAATCAGCCAGCAAGGTTTAATTTCATTCAATCAAGTATCAACAAGAAAAGAACACTATATTCTCCTCCTGGGGAGAGAACTAATTTTGCCAACCAAAACTGGCAATTTGAAATGAATGACTTTCTCACAGAAAACATATCACCCCTTCACTACTTTGCGTTCCCCTTCTTATTTAAAAATACGTAAGTGGCAAGATGGTTTTAACTTGTTTAAAGGCATATTTTGTTCTATCTGCACTGATTATATGCCTACATTCCAAATAGGCAACTGCTTACATACTTATTCCCATCAAACAAATAAAGTTTAGCCACAATAGACATGACATTCCTCATTTCTTGAAGAACTGTGAACATTCACAAACAACTTGGTACCTCATGATTAAGATAGACTAATAATTAAGAGTTACTTTGAATACTGGAGGATAATCGTACCTTCTTTCCCTGTCAAGTCAGAGCAGATATTCAATGCATAGCACAGCCATGCTGCAAAACTTTTCAACGCTGAGGTAAATCACATTTTTATTTTTGACTTGGAGCTGACAATGTATTTCAAACAGCTTGATGTTCTACTCAAGTTTGAAAATCTTTCTCAGAAGTCCTTTGTAATTCTCAGCAAGTAGAGTCCTTTCCCAGAGTTTGGAGAAGGTTTTATATGAAAATCATACAAAGTCTCCAGGTAACATGAATGCTTTATGGATACTGACCATGAGGACAATTAGCATTATATAAGAGTAAGTTTTAGTCTATAACATTCAGTGAACACTATTGAAATTGAAGCCAACTTTGAATGAATGCATTATTGTTCATGATTACACGAATAACCCACAAGCAATTTTGAAAAGGTCTTTGCAGGATAAGTGAACAGAATATTACAGTCAGCATTATTTGATAGTTTAAAAGTAGTGCTACCAAAGCTGAGGCATACACCTACATGCGTCAGTTTAGAGAGTATCACCTAATCCAAAATGATAGCTCAATCATGGGAAATGTAAGATACAGCACAGCATATATTTATTCATCATTATACTGTTTGTGACCAGATTTTTAATTGATTCTTTTGTCTTCTATAGATCATATTTATTTTCAAATTGGTACCGAATAAGAGCTGAAAATGTGTTGCGGGAAAAGCGCAGCAGGTCAGGCAGCATCCAAGGAGGAGAATCGACGTTTCGGGCATGAGCCCTTCTTCAGGACCGGGCAGGGACAGTCTTGGACACCCCGTGCTGGCCTCTTACCTGCCCTCGATCTCTTCATAGCCAACTGCCGCCGCGACATTAACCGCCTCAACCTCTCCACCCCTCTCACCCACTCCAACTTCTCACCCTCGGAATGTGCAGCCCTCCATTCCCTCCATTCCAAAAACAATTAGACCTATTAAGAGCCGCTTGTTCAAGGCATGTATGTGGATGGGTAAAGGAACGCATAATGTTCTGTAAGCAAGAAAATTATTTAGCACCATAAATGTTAAATGAGCCTACATATTGCATCAGAAATAAGGCAGAGAGTCTGAAAGCAAGTTACGATGGCAAAGTAATAACCACTGTTAAAATAATATGTGAAAGTTGTACTACACAGTCAACAAGCCCAAGTCTAATAGCTCAGCACACAATCTATGTATTAAGATCAGCAAGTTTGAGATGACATACTGTACTGGGCCTGTTCTGCATGTTGAGATGGGTGGAAAAATAAGTCATGAGGCACTATTCAAAGAAAAAGGATCTTGCAAGTGCCTTTGCCTTCTTCTATCAACGAACATCACCTGAATCATTCTTCTTAATTCCTATACACAAACTGGCTGTTGTGTTTACAGTGGTGTATCAAAAATAATTAATTGATTGTAAAGTATTTTGAGATATCCCAACAGAATAAGAATTCTCTTTTTAAATGCTTCTTGTTGCGAAGTTGGGTAGAGTACTTGCAGATTGGGAGTTAAAACATTAGAATTTGTTGTTTGTGAAATTGTAAAATGGGCCCTTTAAAAGATTATGCTTTTTCTGTGCTTTGAGATTAAAATGGATGTCTTTGAGCAGCAGCTTGAGTTTGCAAGGACACATAGAATCTGAACTGAAACATCTGAATTGAAAGGCTGCACAGTTAGCAGGCCAAGCAGCAATTTTTACCAAGACAACAGGTTTTTGAATTTAGCTAATCAGAATGAACCAGGCACTTAGATACCAAAATTGAAAAATGTGGTGCTGGGAAAACACAGCAGGCCAAACAGCATCCGAGAAGCAAGAGAATCGACACTTCGGGCACAAGTCCTTCTTCAGGAATGAGGCTGGTGTGCCAGGCGGGCTGAGATAAAAGGTAGGGGGGAGGGAATTTGGGGGAGGGGCACTGGGAATACAATAGGTGGAAGGAGGTGAGGGTGAGGGTGATAGGCCGGAGAGGGGGTGGGGGTGGAGAGGTCGGGAAGAAGATTGCAGGTCAAGAAGGCGGTGCTGAATCCGAGGGTTGGGACTGAGATAAGTTGGGGGGAGGGGAAATGAGGAAGCTGGAGAAATCTACATTCATCCAGTGTGATTGGAGGGTTCCTAGATGGAAGTTGAGGTGCTCTTCCTACAGGCGTCGTGTGGCCAGGGTCTGGCGATGGAGGAGGCCAAGGACCTGCATGTCATTGGCAGAGTGGGAGGGGGAGCTAAAGTGTTCAGCCACGGGGCGGTTGGGTTGGTTGGTGCGGGTGTCCCAGAGGTGTTCCCTGAAATGTTCCGCAAGTAGGCGGCCTGTCTCCCCAATGTAGAGGAGACCACATCAGGTGCAGTGGATACAGTAAATGAGGAGTGTGGAGGTGCAGGTGAATTTGCGACGGATATAGAAGGATCCACTGGGGCCTTGGAGGGAGGTGAGGGGGGAGGTGTGGGCGCAGGTTTTGCACTTCGTGCGGTTGCAGGGGAAGGTGCCGGGAGTGGAGGTTGGGTTGGGGGGGGGGGGTGTGGCGGGTGTGGACCTGACAAGGGAGTCGTGGAGGGAGTGATCTCTCCTGAATGTTGATAGGGGTGAAGAGGGAAATACATCCCTGGTGGTGGGGTCTGTCTGGAGGTGGCAGAAATGATGGAGGATGATACGATGTATCTGGATGTTGGTGGGGTGGAAGGTGAGGACCAGTAGGGTTCTGTCCTGGTGGCGATTGGAGGGGTGGGTTTCAAGGGCGGAGCTGCGGGAAGTGGATGAGATGCGGTGGAGAGCGTCGTCGAACACTGAGAAAAAATTGCAGTCTTTGAACAAGGAAGCCATTTGAGTTGTTCGGTACTGGAATTGGTCCTCCTGGAAACTACAAACCGACCGACTCCCACAGCTACCTAGATTACACCTCCTTCCACCCTGCCCCCTGTAAAAAACGCCATCCCATAATCTCAATTCCTCCGCCTCCGCCGAATCTGCAGGGAACACCTCTGGGACACCTACACCAACCAACCCAACCACCCCGTGGTTGAATACTTTAACTCCCCCTCCCACTCCGCCAATGACATGCAGGTCCTTGGCCTCCTCCATCTCCAGACCCTGGCCACATGATGCCTGGAGGAAGAGCGCCTCATCTTCCATCTAGGAAACCTCCAACCACAGGGATGAATGTAGATTTCTCCAGCTTCCTCATTTCCCCTCCTTATCTCAGTCCCAACCCTTGGATTCAGCACCGCCCTCTTGACCTGCAATCTTCTTCCCGACCTCTCCACCCCCACCCCCTCTCCGGCCTATCACCCTCACCCTCACCCTCACCTCCTTCCACCTATCGTATTCCCAGCGCCCCTCCCCCCCTACCTTTTATCTCAGGCGGCTTGGGACACCAGCCTCATTCCTGAAGGCGGCTTGTGCCCGAAACGTCGATTCTCCTGCTCCTCGGATGCTGCCTGGCCTGCTGTGTTTTTCTAGCACCACATTTTTCAACTCTGGTACTCCAGCATCTGCAGTCCTCACTTTCTCCCACTTAGATACCAAAAACCTAGTAAATTTAAATCTGACGGTTGTGACAACATAGGACCAATCCTATTATAAGGAATATTGATACGTCATCATGGGTAAAAAAGAAGGGGACAATTAGACAAAGACCCCAGAGCTAACTGCCATTCGCCAGATCTAATAGCCCTCAGCTCTTGAAAGAGAAATTGGTTCTCAAAGTCATCTATATCTTAGAGAAAGCACCATTTAAATAATAAAGGCATTTCTGACAGGAGTATGACAAAAAAGGCACTTCTGACAGAAGATCAGTGAAGAAGGCACCCCTGATAGAAGAACTGGAGAAAAAGGCGTTTCTGACAGAAGAATTGATGGAGAACGCACAGAACATTCCAGAAGACATGTAACCTGGTTGTAATTTCAAGAGACTAAAATCAATTTTTTCATTACATGAGTGGGATCTGGATATATTGGAACAGCATACCATGAGAATATTGTTTTATTTGAGAAAAGTTAGTAGTTAGGAAGGATTTATTTGGTTTGTTAATAGTTTAGTTCATTTGTTCACTGCTAGAGTGAGATAAATAAATTGTTACTTGTTGATTTTGGAGCAAGTGTCACTTACTCTCTTTACAGGTTGTAGGACAAGGTGCTCCTCTTTGGGTGTTTCAGCTTTAGTTTGGGCAGATGGGGGAAAATGGGCAACCTTCGCTTCATAACATTACCTACAAATTAGTGAAACCCAAAGTTGCTGAAGAGGTTTAAACTGGCAATGAATGGAATTCTCAAATGATTAATCAAATTTCCAATTCATTATGATGAGAAGATGGGTGAATAGAAATTCAGGTAAGGTCAATATATTTCACCTTGTACAAAGCATAAGTGAAAATGGCACCTCATCGTGATCAGTCACTTCAACCACTGTCAAGGAGAAACAAGTTCATTTTGTTGAGAGATAGGCCTGCAGCTGGCACCTGGCTCTACTCGAATTTTCTTTGGATATTCCAGCAAAACCTCGTTTAATATAAATAATGGGGCCTATGGGAAAATGGGGATGGGGCAGACCAGCAAGAAATATCACTTGCAATTGTTCAAATGTCTAACACAAAGTATAGCACAGTCTGAATGAAGGTATAAATCATATTTATCAATGAAACAAAAGTAAAGTTAACAGTGTTTTAAGAAACATTGTTAATGCAGGGACAGACTCTCTCATTCTTGTTAAGCAAGCTATATCGCATATTCTCTTCTAACGCTCAAAACGCTTTATAATATCCAGCTTCTCTTCCAGTGTTACAGCCTTTCCTTTGCATTTACCAACCACAATTTTATCAGCAGGATGCTTCTTGCTAACAGTCTTGTCACAATACCCCTCCTTTTTTTGGCTAAAAAAGGGGTAATCTAGGAGTAGTGCACCTTTTCCAGGAAGCTGCTCAATGTATCTTTCAGAAAGCTGCTTTCAGCACAGTACCTCTCCCAAAAAGCTGCTCTGTCGGAAGCTGACATCGGCACTTGTGCAGAACAGCGCGCAGACTTTGGCACAGATCTCGGCGCACGCGCAGAACAAAGTGCACAAAACGATCACCACGATTGCAAACAGAGGCAAGTGTTCTTGAAACTCCCGTTCCTTAATTCCTCAGCAACATTACATGTGGATCACGCTGCTGGAACGCAAGTATTCGGAGAACTGCCTATATTACATAATAAAATAATTAGCATAACTCATTCATTAATTGTGACGTCTTGGGCACTTTAACTATATTTTTGTTCTTTTGTTCAAGGACAAATAAAATGCTGAGATTATTAGCAACTAAGTTCCGATGGTTACACGTGAATGGTCTTGCAAAGAAATCATGCAAGTCAAGCAAATAAAAATGTGCCCAATTAACGTACTCAAATTTGATGTCTTACAAATCAAGAAAACTTCTTAAGTCCAAACTACAAAATACGTACCCTATCTGAATAAATCCATTAAAAAAATCTTTCTAATTTAACACCTATAGTTATAAAAGTTGAATCAGACCAGGGCAGATGATATATTTCCGTGAGCAAGACAAGGAAAATACAGACATGGGATTTGGGACTGAGATAACAAGAACTATGCCACCTGTTTTTCTGAAAAAAACAATAGAATAAAATATATACAGCAACTTTCTGCCTGGAAGCAATTTCAACCTGGTACTGAAAGAAAATCTTTTGTTAAAACTGCCTTATTTTCAGATCATGCCTCTAAATAGATTGATTGCTTCCATGGATACATTATATGCTTAATATGAAATTCCTAAATATGAAAATATGAGGGGGATATTAACAAACAACAGAATGTTGGTAAATTTACTGACTGACTTCCACATAAAATCTGCAATGTTCATCCCACTAGATTTTAAATTTCAAGTATTATCATGTCAAGGGCAGTGTGTGAATTCAAGGAGATTTCAATGGCATTCTAACAATGAATAACATGACATATTCCTAATTAATGCCACAGCTAATCTATCAATTACAGAGAGAAGATGAGTTCAATTAATATCTGGAATTCAAAAATCAAGCTCTTGCAATCAATCTACAACTGAACAAGCTGCCATGATTCCTAGCTGACAAAGAACTTTGAGAAACATTAAAAATAGCTGAAATAACTTACAGGTAAGCTACAAAACATCTTGGAGGAATGTTCACATATCTCTAAGGATGCTCATTAATATTCTTATACTCAAGGTAGATAATACCCTATAAACATGGGTAGGATGCAACTTCTCAATATTGAAATAATAGTGATACTAGCCCTCTAGTAAAACTCTGTTACCAAGTTAGTAAACAAGTCAGGAGTAGTGAACAAAGCAACTAGCCTTTCATGGTTTCTTCAGGGAAAAAAAAGGAAAAAGAAATACAGCAAAGCTGGAAAAGTTAATCTGTAAGGTTAAACAGGAGTTCATAAAATTATGATTATTTTGAGAAATGCACTCCATTGAAACAGTGTCTTCATTAATCCATTATATTCTTAATGTAGTGGTCAGAGACCAATTAAAAGAGAACCATAAAGTTTGTCACCATCCTTTGCCTGCTCCATGACAACATGGAAGTTGTATTAATAACAAGTGGTTCCACCACTGAGCCACTCCCTGTTTGGACTGGTGTCAAGCAGGGATGTACCATCACCCCAACACTGTTCGCAATCTACCTCACTGCAGTGCTTTACCTCACTGCCAACAAGCTCCCCACTGGATTGGAGCTTACTTACAGTACCAGCGGGAAATCATTCAACCTCCGTCAAGCCAAAACCAGAGTCACCTCAACCAGTGTCAATGCCACTGAGCTGCATCATGCAGATGATGCTTGTGTATGTGCAATCTCAGAAGATGCACTCCAGACCATTGGTGGCACCTTTACAGAGGCACAGGAGAGCATGGGTCTCACTTTGAACATCATAAGTTTAAGGTCCTCAATCAACCAGGCCCAATCATCAAGGTCCATGGGGAGACCTGAGAAAACATTGACCTTGGCAGTGTCCTGTCACCCAAACCAGCGAATGATGAAGAGATCCAGCACCATCACCAGTATGCTAGCACAGCATTCGGCTGCCTGAGAAAATGGGTGTTCAAGGACAACATCAGATTCGACACTAAGATTATGATTTACAGATTGTGCTGGTTCCCACCCTCCTATGTGGCTCTAAAATGTGGAGTCACATAAGGCGCTGGAGCAGTACCACCAATATCACTTGCACAAGATCCTGCGAATCTACTGGGATGAAAGATGCATTGACATCAACGTCCTCGACCAACATCCCCAGCATTAAGGCACTGACCACCCTTGATGAGCTACAAATGGGGTGAGCACATTCCGCATGACTGATATGAGAATCCCCAAATGGTTGATCTACTCCTAGCTTCAAAACAGCTGGCGAGCCCAGGTGAACAGAGGAAGTGCTTCAGGAACACCCTCAAGGTCTCACTAGCAAAGTGTGGCATTCCCACAGACACCTGGGAATCGCTGGGCCAAAACCGTTTAAAGTGGAGAAAGAGCATCTGGGAAGGAGTAGAGCACTTACAGACTTGCCATTGCGAAAAAATGGAAGCCAGGTAAAAACAGCGCAAGGAGCATGCTGCCCACATTTGCACTCCACATACCCTTTCCAGCAACAACCTTCTGCCCTAAGTGCAACTGAAGCCACATCAGTCTGTACAGGCACTTATGGACTCACCTTGGGAGTGGAAGAGAGTGTGTTCAACTGCCAATGAAAAGAGAGCCCAAAAGTAATGCCTCATGACAGCTAAAATAGTATCATCTAAATTAAATGCCTCATGCTTGATGTAAGGTTCTGACAACTATTCTACCAAGAAGAAAACACAGTATTGAAGTGTATTATCGACTGGTCCTTCTCCAGATATGTTTGATGATTTAATTAGCAAACGGACCCAACAAGACTCATTCTATTAGACATCACAGGGTCCCAAAGGCTCAAACTGCCTTAATGGTGCACGTTTTAGAAATATTCTTGATTTCTATGGTTGCACTTCATAGGATTATGGTCAGCATATTATCACTTCTTCCTTCCTTATGTCCAGAACTCCTGCATGTTAATGCTTGTTAAACCTGGGGAAATTAGTAAAACAACAGTTTGACCAAAGAGATATGTTTTTGGATGTCAGTCAGAGTAACAGGTCATTTACTCTTCTTCATTGTTATTCACCCACTTTTTTGTATTTCTCTACATTATGTATGGCTCACAAATGGGTATCCTGATATCTGGCCATGTCATCTAAAACTAGCTAGAATGTATGAGAAACAAATTTGCTAATTTTCTATTTCCCCATTCTCATCATTACAATTCCAAAGGCAGCTGCAAACAACATCTCTACAGTTACCAAACAAGTCAGACTTGAAAATGATTAACCAGAACAACAGACAAAGTGATTAGTCACTGTGACCAGACAAGCTGAAATGATCATTTTTCTCATTCAATCTATGCAGAAATTGGATATGGTTCAATTCTTCTGAAATCTCCAGCTATAGGAGGTGGAGAAAAAGAACAGAACAAATTTGCTAGTTCTCACCAGCTCAATACTATGAATGAGTAGAGAATGCAGTTAAGTTTCATGCAATTGTTAGTGTTCTTAAAGTGCTGAGTTGGAATAATATCTAAGTTTGTTCTCAAAAAGGCATGTAGCTTGTGAGCTCAATATAGCATGCTCCACACTCTACACATGATATACCATATAAATTATTGAAATAAATCAGTGTTTTGGTTGAGGACTAGTAAAGTACCCATAGTAAGTCACCCTAATTGATCCGGTAGATAACTAGTACACAACGCAGAAAGTAGCAATGGAGTCAAAGTGACAAAAATATCCTTACCTCTTTAACAAAAATATGGACTAAAATTTCCCAGCCTCACAGCAAAATGACCAGCAATATAGCTGCTGCTGAGAATGTTCCCAGGATCTGCTGCCTGCTCACAGGAAGCAGGTAGCCGAATAATATTCTTAAAGAAAGAATTTGGTGCAATTTTATGGTCTCTCTGCCATTTTTCTGACAGTGGAAATAAGGGGGGCATCTTGTCAGCTCAATGGAGGGTGCCCCTGTTGGATGCTGGATGGAGTGATGCTAGCAGCAACCATCAAAACTGGATGCTCAATGCTACAAGGAAGAAGCTGCATTTGGGAAAGGTTTCAATCATGTCCAACACTGATCCAAAGGAGGTGTTTCTTCGCCAACTTAAGAGTCTAAATGTTAGCTTTTCAATGCTCTGTGTACAGTCCAGAGAGAGAGAGCTTGCCTAATGTTGAGATGTCCTTGCAGTCCCCAAATTGCCTTAGCAGCATTCAGCACTGACTGCAGGGCTACCGAGGCTCTACAGCATCTGGCCTCTGATTGGGCCATCTGCCTAATGCTACGTTATGACTAGTTGGCCTGAGTTCTAGATGATATTTAAACAATCCTAGAGACTCAGCCAATAGCTACAAGGTGCTCAAGTATAATACTTTATAAATCAACACAGACATTTATTGAACAATAAGTAGTATTTGTTGCTAATATATTGGTATAGTTTAGATCTGTGACATTGATTTAAGAATAAAGTACGCGACTGCAAATTAAGTTGAAATACCTATATATAGAGAACTTTTTTGAACAACACAAAGATTTGTCTTGCATTAACGAAACAAAATATGTAGCAAGTTGTTTTTCAGACCTTATTATCCTGAGGTCAGAAATATAAGAACAGATGAACATTGAGCACGTAGCTCCTTGCTGTAATAATAGTGATTGCTCATCTTCTCAGAATTTGTCAAGAGTATTACATTCTGAATATCAAGTGCTGTACTTCAACATACTGTCCTTTTGAGATTTCAGCTTTAAATAAATAATTACCAAATCAGTCAGATCTAAAAAAATCTATCCTGAAAATGTTTGTTACAGAAGCATATTTAACAGTCGTGCTAGATGCGGTGGTTGGATTCCAATGACAAGCTAAGATCGAGTCTCGTCCTATTGGGACACAATTAAGACTGATAAATTCTGAAGTCCATGGTATGCTTATGATCAGCAATGTTGCAACAGCATGATAAATAGGAGATGGAAACATTGAATATAGAGCAAAATTAGACCATTCAGCACTTCAAGCCTGCTCTGCTATTCAATATGATCATGGCTGGTTATTCATCTCAGTACCCTGTTCCTGCTTTCTGCCCATATCCCCTGATCAGTTTAGTCCTAAGAACTAATATCAACACCCTCTTGAAAGTCTTAACAAATCCTGTGGCAGAGAATTCCACAGACTCACTATTCTCTGGGTGAAGAAATTTTTCCTTTTCACCATCCTAAAAGCCCTGAAACTGTGATCCCTGGTTCTAGATTATCGAGTCATCAGGAATGTCCTTCCTGCATCGACCTTGTTTAATTCTGTTAGAACCTAAAAAGGTTTCAATGAGATCCTCCCTCATTCTTTTAAACTCCAGTGAATGAAGTCCTCACCGATCCAGTCCCTCTCTGTATGTCAATCCCACCATTCCAGGAATCAGTCCAGCAAACCTTCTTTGCATTCCTTCAACAGCTAGAACATCCTTCCTCAGATTAGAGACCAAGACTGCACATAATGAATATTTGCAGTTAGTATAAATGGAATTAACAACAGAACAAATATAGAAGTATTTTCCTCCCAGTGTAAAATCTAGACTCATTAATTTCTCCCTTTGTTCAGAACCTTTCTTGTGCCAATGTGAAATTTAGAAGGGAAATGTGGCTTCCCCCGATTCAAACATAATTTATTCTATATTTACTCCCAACTTTACCTTTTAAAAATTAAAGCTGGAAGGACAACGCTTGACCAGTTGCATGGCTGAGCTTTAAAGATGGCGCCGGTGCCAGGAATCCCAGGAGGTCCTGGCAGTGGCCAGTACGTCTGCCTGCAGTGAGTAGGAGAATATGATGAGTGGGGTGCATAGAGATGTAGTGCATAGTTAATGAGGTGAGTGTGGGAAGATAGTGCAAGCAAACCAGCTGGAGGTCGGAGAGAGAAACACCCCATGAAACTTGCCAAAAATGATACTTAGTTGATTTCTGTTAAGATTCAGCCCAACGTGTCTTTTTTCACCAATACTCAAGTTCTGTACTACTAAGTGACTGTGTGAAAAAATTAATTATATAACTTCATTTTACGATTAAACTTTCTAGTAGTTTTCTGATAGTGTTTGCATATGTCTCAGATACAACTTAAGATGACAAATATTCGTACAAGTATACTTCAAACCATTCAGTGGAGTCTAAATAGTCACAGAATTTAGTTCACTTTTATCTTCCACATTCTATGTTATTTCAACATTCCTTAAATAAAACATTTTGTTCTAAGTTCGGGTCTGGTTCGGTCCTCGTCATCTGTTTAATTGTGTATTCACTGATATGGCATACCGGGATGGCAATCCACAGATTCAGAAAATCCCATGAATTAGGAATAAAGAGAATAAAATCATCTTTTATGCTCCAGCACAGGTGATATATTGTATATCCAGAACAAAATCTTGACTGTTTTGAGAGTTTTTTTTAATCTCAAATGAAATTTCAACCTTACAGTTATGCAATTTTCCCCCATATTGGTAAATCGAAAAAATGTTATTATTTCACATATGCAGTACACTTATAAAGATATATATTGTATTCATAAGAACATATCATCTATTTCAAATTGAACTACTTTTAACCTTTTCATTCTCAAATGACATTAAAAAATGGTTAGCTCTTAGTTTATGTGTAGGCAAAGATTTGCCAACTCGATCAGAAATGAGAAGTTTAAATGAATATTGTAAATATAAGCACATTCACATTAGCACATTTCATTGTGCTAATCTTTGTAACACTGGAATGAAGATTTTTACTTTCAAAATGGAGGGGTCCAGGTGATACTCAGTAGCCAGGGTAAAACATTCTGGGAGATGGCAGCCTCTTTCTGGGACGATGTTAATAATATAGAGCTGCGATCAGTATGTCAAGGAAGCTGTTGAGGGTCCATTCTGTCTTTTAGGAAGTGAGGACTGTAGATGCTGGAGATCTGAGTCAAAAGGTATGGTGCTGAAAAAGCACGTCAGCCATCATCAAAGGAGCAGGAGAGTTGGCTTCAACTTTCCCTTCCACTCCATCAAGGACATGCAAGTTGTGGGCCTCCTCCACCAAAAATCCAGACCACCTGACGACTGGAGGAAGAATGCCTTATCTTCAGCCTTGGGACCCTCCAAACACATGGCATCAACATCGACTTCACCAGATTCGTCATCTTCCCTCCTCCCACCTCATCTCAGATCCAACCCTACAACTCGGCACCATCCTCTTGAACTGTCCTACCTGTTCATCTTTCTTCCCACCTATCCACTCCAGCAACCACCCCCCCACCCCCCCAATCGCCTTCCCAGCTACCTTCCACATGTCCCCACCCCACTAATTATCTCTCAGCCCCCTTCCGCTCCCCCCCACATTCCTGATGAAGGGCTTATGCCCGAAAAGTCGATTCTCCTGCTCCTCAGATGATGCCTGACCTGCTGTGCTTTTCCAGTGCCACACTTTTCGACTCCATTCTGTCTTTCCCAGTCTACCCTTCAGTGTGAAGTATGCCCATTCGATCATCGTGTCCATGCCCTGGGGTTCCAGCTTCATGTGTCCCAGTCTAGGTAAGGAAACAATGCTGGCTGCTTATGCACAGTTTAATTATCCTATCTACATACTTGCTGACCCATGTTGTCTCCCAGGCCCTTGTATGTCTCAATTTTTACTCACACTCACACATATTCACTCACTTACACATACAACAAACTTACATACACTTACAACACTCATACATACACTTACATCCCACTTCTGTAACACTCTGCAACTCCTCAACATGCATTTAATTCCAGCCTCTTATGCATCCATGTTTTTAATTCACTGCACATTTAAGAAGTCCTTGACATTCAATAGCATTGCCATTGCTAAATCCCTCCAATATCAACATCCTGGGGGTCACCACTGACCAGAGACCATCCGAAACAGCCCACTTAAACACAGTGGCTTCAAGAGCAGGTCAGAGCCTGGAGATTCTGTAGTGAATACCTCCTGTCTCCCAAAACCCATTCACCACACCTCAGATGGGGGAGGGTTGAGGGGGAAAGAGTCCTTTATAGTAACATCAACCATTTGTGGGAATTGAACCCATGCTGTTGGCATCACTTTGTGTCGCATATCAGCTGTATAGCCAACTAAGCTAACTGACCCCCACTGAAAATTTAAAATGGGGGTAGAAGTCAGCAGTTGCCTGGATGGGTGCAGCTTCGAAAATACTCAAGGAGGTCAACACCATTCAGGGACAAAGCAACCCAAGCTCGATTGGTATCACATTCACAAACATCTGATCCCTCCACCACTGATGCTCAGTCACAGCAGTGTATTGCAGACATTCACTGACGCACCTTAGACAGCACCTTCCAAACTCACACGCTCTACCATCTCGAAGGACAAGGGGCAGCAGATATATGGAACCACCACCCCCTGGAAGTTCTCCTCCAAGCCACTTGGAAAAATATCAGCCATTCCTTCAGTGTTGCTGGGTCAGAATCCTGAAATTCCCTCCCTAAGAGCATTGAGAGTCTACCTGCAGCACGTGAACTACAGCGGTTCAAGAAGGTGGGAGTGAGCTGCCTTCCCGATGGAGGTGCTGGCAACTAGGGACGGGCAACAAATGTTGGCCTCAGCCAGTGACACCCACTTTCAACGAAATAATTTTTTTAAAAAGCGCTCCTTAAAACTTGCCTCTTTCACAGAGCCTTTACCCTCCTGCTCTGTCTTCTAATACTTCTTGATGTCATATTTTATTTATCAATGTCACAGGAATTGCTGCGAGTTCGGACCTGGACAGCTGGGATTTGGATGAGCTGCAGGATTTTCTCCCTCAGGTGTTCCTTGTCTCGACAAATTTTAAAAATATTTTCACAGGGTTGGAGATTCAGGAGGGCATTGCTGGCTGGACCAACATTCCTTGTCATTGTCATTTGCCCTTGAGAAGATGGAAGTGGTCTAATTTCCTGAACTGCTACCATCCATGAGCAGGCAGCTTAAACCAGGTCAGTACGACTCACTGCACAAAAACAATTCTTCCTTGTATTCCCCCATCTGTCTGATGCCCAAAATCCACAGTGTGCTGCATTTGCTGACACAGGTACTGACATGTTGTATGCCACTGTAAATCAAATGTCTGTAGATTTGGGGGATGGGAGAATGGTGGTGGAGGAGTGGTGGTGAGACAGACTGGGAAAGGTACTGTGGAGAGATTGGGAGGAGCTGGGAAGGGAGCAGGTAGCATGAGAACCTGGATGGATGGCATCGGAACCGAAGAGGTGGGGTATGGGGAGATCCAGGCTGAGTGCAAAGGAATGAAGACAACAGAAGGGGAGAGAGCCTCCTGGGGCCTGAATCCTTCCTCTAGCCCCCTCCACTCCTGGTCCTGGGCCATTTGCTTTTCACACTCTATGGGTTACGCCGCTCCCCCCCACCCCTCACCCCCACCCCACTCCAGCCCCATTCCGGCATGATCTCCAGCCACCAATGAACCTTATTTCGAAACAGTGTACCCTTCACTGCACTTCCGGATGATGTTACACATAAAGTCCTGTTATAGGAAGTATATTATTAAATTAGAGAATGTTCAGAAAAGATTTATCAGGATACTACTGGGAATGGAGGGTTTCAGTTTAAATATAGGCTGAGATCTTTTCCACTGGAGTATAGGAGGTTGAGGGGTGACCTTACAGCATTGTAGATAAAGTGAATGGTGAAGGTCTTTTCTCTAGAGTGGGGAAGTTCAAAACTAAGGGATCATATTTTTAAGGTGAAGGAGAAACATTTAAAAAGGACACAAGATGCAGCTTTTTTTGTCCAGAGAATGGTTCACGTGTGGAATGAACTTCCAGTGGAAGTGGTGGATGAGAGTACAGTTCAAATATTTAAAAGACGTTTGGATGAGTACGTGAACAGGAAATGTTTTGAGGGGGATGAGCTAAAGTGCAGGCAGATGAGACTAGTTTAGTTTGGGAACATAGTTAGCATGGACTGGTTAGACTGAAGGGTCTGGCTCCATGCTGTATGGTTCTATGACTCTATGGCATGACTATAATTACAGACACAATAAACGTTTTAATTTTTTTAATAACAATTAAACTTTTGTTCTGTTTGTTGCTGACTCTTGAACTTATTGTTTCATAAGCATTACCAGCTCATATGCATAACAGGCAAGAAATTATTAAATTCTGCATGCTGAATATCTTAATTATATAACTAATTTTAAAGCACACAGTTATGTGAATCCACATGTGCAATGTGCAATACTGGTCACAGTTCTAGAATTTATTGCACTAATCAAATGAAGTACCTCACCTGGACTGAAAGATCCCGAGCTTGTCTGAACATTTCTAAATCCTCCTCTGTCACATTGTCCTGGTGGAAAGCTACACCTCCATCTGCAATATCCTTTTTGATATTTTTCATAATTTCTTCATTGTCTGCAGTTTACCAAAGTAACAGGAAAAATATTCATGTCCAAGAGCAAGATTGACTATCATATGAATGCCATTATATACTCCATTAAAAGCTCCATAACATGATCACAACTCATTTGGCTGCTTTATTACTCAAGTGAGGTAAATTAGCATTCTTCAGCTAACAATTTGAATACTAATAGTCACAAGACCAATCAAGACATGGCAATGGAGGCAGGCAACTGGCACAAAGTAATTCAACAACAGCATTTGCTTTGTCCAGCAAGGTTGATATTAGTGTATGCAAAGAAATGAAGGAGGAAAAACAATTAATAAAATGTAGAATAGAAATATCTACTGTTAACATATCTGCCATTTCTCTCTATCAATGCTGAAAGCAACAACCACAATGGCTGCATCACAGTTCAAAAAGGAACAGTAAGGTGAGATGAACAATGTGGCAATTTGGATGGTCATGCGTTTCTACAAAGTTGTAATTAGTGCTATGCAGGCATTTGGGACTCTTAGTACTACAACAGATGCAAATTAAACAAGATGTTTCATCGGTGATGCAAGTTTCTATGAAAAAATGTTAAGATATTTAGTTAGCTTCAGAAAAAGGGACAAAATATTTTGTTTACATTGGAGAAGGAACAAAAGAAGCTAAGGGCTATGTGATAATTAGAGAAAACTTTCAGTGAACAGGACGCAGGTTGGTTTGGACCTTTGCTTACCATCGTCCCGATCCTGTTTAATCCTTCCGTGTGCCATGTTCCCCATCCCTGCTGAGGGGGTCCCCATTTGAGGGGTCAATCTATACGTTAATCTGCCTAATATTTTGTGCTTTACAAAGAAGGAGCTTTGTCTGAAATGAGCAAATGATTTCAATGAGCATGTCCTGGAATCCCTCCATCCATGAGAAAAGGCAGGTAACATGAAGCTACTAATATCTTTCTTTTGTCCGATTGGAGGGTAGATTTTTGATGTGGGAACCAATTCAGGCTTATGCTGCATATGTCTAAGTGTTGCATAATTGGGATTCCCCTTTTTACGAGACTTTCTGTGAATGGTATAAATATGAGATAACCCATCAAAGAGTCCCTTTATACGGTTGCTGTTAGGAAGTTTACTATGAGAAAGAACACTTGATTGGCTGGAAGAACTTTGAGGGGCATTAGCAGAAGTGAAGGTGCTGGATTTGCGAGAGTTGGGGCTGTGACTAGGAAGTGAGGATTGACAGAATGGGAATAACTTTTGAGCAAAGCTTGTCGACCATGTTCTGGAGTTAGAAGTACGTGACTGTTTCAAAGTGCAGTTTTTTTTAAACAAATAGCATTTTGGAAAATCTATTATTTCACCTCGTGTCTTTCGACCATTAGGTGAAGGTGTAAAGAATTTAGTTAGGCCATCAACAAGGCCAAAGGTTGTTTGGTTAACTGTGAGTTTGGTAGTACCAGCCATGGTTTGGTCTGTATCAGCCAATCTGCTGCTCGAATGTTTCAGAAATGCAGCATGATGAAATGTTGTAGAGATTTGAGTCTTTTGACCCCTACCAGGTGACCCCCTTCCTGTGTCCATTGTCATGGATCCTTCATCATTGTCTGCAGATCTGTGGAAAAGTGCAAAACATAACATTACCACTAAAAAACGAACTTACAACGTTTCTAAGAGTGTTTCGAAAATTACAACTATATAAAGAGAAAAACAATGGGGAGGAAAATCAGATGCACAAATGAAGAATTCACAACCTTCAGTGTATGATTACATTTCTACTTGTTTATATTTTCATGACCATTTTTCATGTTTTGCTCCATGTCATCTGGAGTTATTTCCATCACATCATTTACATTCCCGCAATGTAAAACCATTCATCTCAAACCATTCTACAGTAAAAGGGATAAAGCAATTAAATTGGTTCTAAGTCACTGCTGATGTAATTAAACACTATAAAGCAAATAAACTTTTTTAGATAGACATGTCCTCTCTCAAGGAAATGCCCTTTTTCTAATCATACACCTCCTCCAAATAGGTCAGCGAAAATGGACCTTGATTATATGCAAAACTGCATTCTACTTTGCTGTGACAGTGTGCATCAACTTATCAATAAGTGATGTTACTACATAAAATGCTTCAATGTGGGCTTTGTGACCATCCATCATGAGCAGATAATTTACTGAACGAATATAAAAGGAAATCTTCAAGAAGTTATCTAACTGACATCTTTACAATTGTTCCTACATTCCTTTCAGAACTATCTTTTGTGTACTTTGTATTAAATCACCCAAGAGCCTTTGGAATACATAGCTTCGGTTCGGTATGATTTACAAAAGGCAGTATTAAGTTATGAAGTAAATCAAATGCCTCATAAATATAAATGCTTATAACATGACTTTGTTGATGGATATTGCCAAATTTCAATTATATATTCTTCAAAAACCATTTAAACAACTGCCTCACGAGGGGCTGTATTGCAACAGTCAGCTCCTGTAAGTTGAAGTGAACTAGGGATATTGACTGGAATAAATTGTGAATAAAAACCTACATATAATTAATTATTCAAGCTGACAGAATGAATCATATGCTTTGAAGTACACGCCCTTAGATTAAACTTAAAACAGAACACAACAGATAAATTCAAATTATTAAACTAAATTTACATACCACAAGGACACAGATGTATGTCAACAAAGGGCATAATTTTCATAAAAATTTTGATAACCTTTCCAAAGTCTGCAATTGGAACAACATTGTACTTAATACGGCTAAATGAGAAGCGAAGGAGATTTAGGATAGCAAAATAAATGGTCACATTTTGATAACAGTGAAACAGGGCGATGACTTGGCAGCAGTCGAAACAGCTGCAGTGTCAGATGGAGAGGAACTAAAGACAAACAGAATGGTCAGGCACTTTGGGAGGAGCAAGGAGTTGAAGTCTGAAGTCAGATGAGAATAAAATTCTGAGTTTGATCATCGGCTTTTCAAAGGAATACTATGCAATTGGAAAGAACACACAGTATTGACACAAAGAATTAAGGCAAGGGTAGTATGAGCGAATCAAGATTGTTTCCTTGAACCAAATTATTGTGAGTGAAAATGTCAGTTCTAGTCAGTAACAGTGAACTATTTTGGAATGCAGCACATGAGGCCATGCCTTCAATTGAGTAAGTGGATAGTTATAAGAAATTACATGCATAATGCCTTAAAATTGTCAAATAATGACTATTCTGTTGAGTTCACTTCTACCACAGTATTTGCCAGCTGATTGCCTATTCATATAATACCAATAAGTGTAGAACAATATGGTGATGGACAGGCTTGGGAATTGGAGACTGTCAAACAAGAGAAACATGTTCAATGTGTCCATTCAATAAATGAAATGCTTTAACTTAAGCTGAATCACCTTTTCACATTTCACAAACTACCTTCCCATAACTTCTATTGATCATAAAATCCCGAAAGTGTGGAAGCAGGCCATTCAGCCAATCAAGTCAACACCAACCTTGTGTGGTGAAAAGCATCAAAAACAAAATCATATTGTCAAATTACAAAAACATTCCAATTACCAATTACAAATAACTACAAACATCCTCAACTGCTTTCCAAACAATAACTTTTTAAAAAACTTAGCAATAGGTGATATCATAGTTAAACAGAAACATCATTGGAGTGGAGACTGATAAAATAAATCAAAATCATGAGCTGCTGTCTTTGTACAGCATTGTTCCTCTCAGTTTCATATCCTCCTTTGCACTACATTTGGTTTATCCTCAAAAGCAGTCTTCAATGATATACAGTTTTGTCCCCTCCAAATCCCTCATGACTTCAATCCTCCATCACTGGCATTTCATACAAAATGACTTCCTTAATACCATCATTGGTGGCAGAACCTTAAGCCATTTTGAAATTTCCTTTGTCTCAACACCCTTAAAAGAAATTTTGATACTCATCTTCTCAACTACTTGGTTAGTTACTTCACCCATATTTCCTTCAGGTTCAGTCTTTGTTCTTTCATACTGTATATAACTTATCCCTACTGTCACATTAACTTGGGAATACATGGGTAGCTCAATAATTCAATCTATGAATAATGAGAACTGATTTTTCTGTTTGCCAAATGAAGAACTTTCAAACTGGCTTTTCTCTCGGAATGACAGTGCACTCCTGCAAATGGCAACAGATGTGGTTCTGAAATCCAGATCATTACACTGGTTGGTTAAATGACATTGCCTCAAAAATGTGTTGGATATGATTAAGTATTCTTACAAGCAGCATATTAGAAACAGATATTTTATGTAATGACAGTCTTCTGTCATGGTTCACAACATTGCACGATGTGAACATGATGTGCTCTTATGCTGCATTCAAAGAAACGTCTAGCTCAAAACACTGACTTTCTAACTTATGGGAAAATAATTCTAGCCAAAATATGGAGTAATTTGCTCAATGCTCCTGGCAGTATTTGGATACACAATTAGAAGATATATTCCTGTCAGACTGATACACAGAATCATATTTCTCAAACAGATATATTGAAGATCTAAATGAATGGAACTGCACAGAAACCAGCTGTGAAAGATTAAGTTTTAAAACAATAAATGTAAGGAATTAAACATTTTAAATAGAATTAGTAGGAATGTGTATGTACATGGGAATTCATTTCCTTTACTCTTGACATCCAAAATAGAGTGTCACCTTACGTGGAAGTCATTTGTATTGAATTCAGAGTTCAGTTCAGTTGAAAGATGATGAACTTGCAATGATTGTGGATGGCAGTGACAGACTTCTTGTTGAAAATGTGTCATGAAGGAGAAGTGAACACTAGAATAGTATTTGCTTTAGCTACAAAAAGTCAACATCCATCAACTTTAACATGAATTTATATTTTTTCAGGTCTCTTTACCCAGTTTGACAGTTGTTGAAGATTGGAAGAGAAGCTGTTTGTACTCAATTACTTTACTGACAAAGCAACAATGAAGATTTTGAGGGCAGTTGCCACTCAATAGACCTTTCAATACAATAAGACTGCAAGGTTTCCTGAGCCTCTAAATAAAAATCTGTTTTAATGGACTGGATACTTGTTTTAGAATTAAAAATACAAAATCAAGATCAATTTTCCTCTGCAGATTTTTAAAATTGGAATTACATTAATAATTCAGAATCAAAGGGAAACACTACAGGTCTTTACTTAATTGTTGCTTACGCATTTGATTTAGCATAAGGGGTATCCCCATCAGTTTAAAAAAAAGCAATCCATTCTTGGACCATGAGCAACTGAAAGGAACTTGCAGCTTTTCTGTACTAATGAACAAATACACTACTCAATGTGGTAATGAACCAATAAAAAGGATGATCTTAGTTTTAATTCTTGGCTTATGCTGAGTTATCAAGAGAATAACAGGGGTATAAATGATTTGGGTCTTACATACTTGGGATAGAAAGGAAAAATAAGAAATCCACTGATGTTCTTATTCTTTTGTATTCAGCAAATTGTTGAATTGTATTGGTCAATGAATACTAAGGCTGTGCTCAGTTCCAAATTAAATGATTCTGATTACAAAATTACAAATGACTAACTGATTGATTCAGAAGTTTCGTTTCCAATTTTTTTTTAAAAAGGTGGTGAGGCAGAAGAAATTTCAAAATGGCTCAAGGTTCTCCCCGCAATGGTGGTTTGAAGGAGATGGTTATGTATAAAATGCTGGAGGACTCGAGTCATGAAGGATTTGAAGAAGAGGACAAAAAATATACGTCAGTGAAGACAATTATGCTGGACAAACAAAACCTACATGAAGATCAAAGAATGTTATTAAGATCTGGCAAAATATGAAAAGCACAAAAAGATACATCATTGTGTTTTTTAGGGGCACATGAAAGTATAAGTATCAATGAAAGCGAAGGCAAAGAAACCAATGGATAATAGCAGATTGGTGTGCATTCAGCTCCAAGATTAGGAGCCAAATTTAAAGGTAGTTGTAGATTTCTAACTTAGGAGCATGACATATATTTAAGGGTTTTGAGATAAACAAGAATAAGTACAGAACTTTTCAACTTACATAAAATAACAAGTTGAAAATCTTATTTTAAAAATCTTGAAATAATTACAGTTAAATTCCATTGGTTGATGGGAAAATAATTTGAAACGTCAAGCACTAAGTTGAGTGGCTACCTATTTTCATATAAAATTGAAGAACACAAATGAATTTCACCACAGTTATGACAGCTTTCTGTATTTAGGCACTGTAATAATACATATATATATAACAATCTGTGCCTTAGTGAGAAATAAAATTCCTGTTAACTGACAGTTTTCAACAAGTTAACATTACATAAGAACATAAGAAATAAGAGCAAGAGCATTTTTTTAAACTCAACCTTTGAGCGACTATGATGTTCAATTAAGGCTGACCTTCTATCTCAGTTACACCTTCCTGCACAATCACCATATTGCTTAGTTTCTTTTGTGCCAAAAGCATAATTCAGCCTCACATGTACACTCACTGAAAATAGCAAAATATATTTCCCAGACATCGATCTGGTTTTCATGTCCAAAATACTTCATCAGTTTGACTTCAATTGAGGTATAGGAGGTTTGAATAATAATGTAGACAATTTAATTTTTGTCACTGTTTAATATTTATTGATAATGTGATTTTCTTTTAAATGGAGCATCAATTTTCAAAAGCTACATTATTAATTTAAACAACTTTGTGTCTAGTCTGCCTTTCAATCTAGGGGGCAGCATTTTGGTTTGAAGGCATGGTAATTAGAAGGAAATTTATCAGGGTTACTTCTTTCAAATATTGCACTGCAAATATCTTTAAACATTTGTTATACTTGTTTCAAATAATACACATACATGGTTCTTTGCTTTAGTTTATTTTTGGGACGTCCTACTGGTTTCGCATAACGACGTTTGATCTGTGCGGCTTTCTCATGAAGTAGCTTTCTTCCCTTTTTCTTTGGTCTGCAGATTTGACAGATCCACATTCCTATCATAAAGGATACAGCCATTAGCTTTCTCAACAAAGTTTCCAATCTGTGCCAATCTATTTATAATTTACAAATCATGTGAAGCTTTAATTCCACTCCTGCTATGAAAATATGTAAGTCAGAAAACATTACAGGAAATGAGGATTTTGTTAATTTGCACATTAGATAACTCACAATTAGAAACAGAATTCAGAAGCAATAATTTAACAACACTGTTGGCACACTTACAGAAGAGATTCCATGATATCATCAGAGCTCAAAAGGTTCCTTCTCCTACAAATACCACTTCACAGTCATGAAACTCAAATCAATGGAAGATTTTTCTAAACCCACTTGATGAATAGAAGATTCTTTAACTAGAACAATAATTAGCTTTCACTGAAATATGGGAAATAAATCTCATTGAATAATATGGAGCTTGTATGTGAAGGAGAGAGCAGTACAGAAAGAATACCAAAAAACAGATGGGACTGGAGATTAAAAGATAACAATGATTTAATTGCAAGCTAATGAGGTGTAATTTGAAATTATCACACATTAAGGTAGTATGTGATGAAATTCTACAGCACAATCACAAATTACGAGAATGCTAGAGACTCAGATATTTTCTGTTTCCTCTGACCCTCATGCATTACTAGCAAAAACATAATAAAAAATGATAAAATGGCCACAAGTCAAATGGAAAATTTGTTCACAAAAACATATACCCACTTTTATAAAATGTGGCTCTGATTATATGTTGGAACTAAGATTACAGGAAATTTTACCATAATAGACAAGTAAAGACAGGTTGAGGAATGACAATAACTTGAAAAAGGTGTAAATAAGAAAATAAATGGAGGGAACAAAAGCAATCAGGATGGTAATAAGCAATATACGACAGTAACAACAATGTAGTAATTTAAACTGATACCTACCAACCGCTCAAGCATAGGTCAGTAGATAAGACTTATTTGAGCAAGAATAAAAATCAAGAATTCAGAATGTTGACAACTGAAGGATTTCAATGTTCAGAAATAAAGTGGTTAGATGAGAAAAGACAGAAAAGAACTGTGAATGAAAGGCAATTTCACAGAAATGTCACATTTCAGAAAATTCTAAGCATCTTAAGTAGATTAGATGCTTAGCAGTTTACTAGAACTGATGATATCAAAGCAGTGTAGAAATAGGGTGGGACTTGGGCACTAAGCGATATAGTTACGTTCAAAAAATTATTGAAAGGGTTAAGGTCACAATGGCTCAGCTGCATAAGCCAATCTGCAACTATGATACACAGGCCAGGATAGTCCAAACACAAGAATGATACCTGGATGTCAGAAGTTAAGTCATGAGGCAAGATTAAACAAAACTGACATGTTTTCTCGAGATTTTAGAATGTTAAGGGGTGAACTAATCAAAGTCTTCAGGAAAAGACTGGGTAGATAAAGTTAAACTAGTTGGAGATTTAGTCTGAGATTTATAGCTGGACTGTTCAGGAGAGATGTTAGGAAACGCTTCCATATACAAAGGATGGTTGAGGTTTGGAACCCTCTTACACAAATGCAGAAGATGCAAGATCAGGTGATAATTTTAAATCTGAGATTTAAATCTCATGATTTTATAAACCTCTACATTTTAGTGAAAAAAGTCCCAGTCCACCTCGCCTCCCTTTGTTACTCAGACCCTCAATTCCCAGCAATTAGATTTGATTAGATTACTTACAGTGTGGAAACAGGCCCTTCAGCCCAACAAGTCCACACCGACCCTCCGAAGAGCAACCCACCCAGACCCATTCCCCTACATTTACCCCTTCACCTAACACTACAGGCAATTTAGCTTAGTCAATTCACCTAACCTGCACATTTTTGGACTGTGGGAGGAAACCGGAGCACCCAGAGGAAACTCACGCAGACACCGACAGTTGCCTGAGGTGGGAATTGAACTCGAGTCTCTGGCACTGTGAGGCAGCAGTGCTAACCACTGTGCCACCGTACCGCCAATATCCTGGTAAATCTCTCCTGAACCCTCTGCAGCTTAATAATAGTCTTTCTATAACAGGGAGACCAGAACTGGACACAGTACTTCAGAAGAGGCCTCAACAATGTCCAGTATAGTCTCAACAATGTACTGTACAACTTCAACATAACATTCCCAACTCCTATACTCAAAAGGTCTGATTAAAGGCAAGCATATTAAATTCCTTCTTAACCACCTGACACAAACTTCAAACAATTACGTAACTGAACCTTAGGTGTCTCTATTTTTAACAGCCCTTCTTTCAATTGTACAGTCCTGCTCCCTTGTTTGTTTTACCGAAATAAAATACCTCCCATTTATCCAAATTAAACTCTAACTGTTGCCCTTCAGCCCATTGACCCAACTGATCAAGATCTCTTTGTAATCTTAGGTAACCTTCTTCACTATTCACCATACAACCAATTTTGGTGTCATCCGCAAACTTACTAACTATGCAGTTTATATTCTCATCGAAATCATTTATATAAATGACAAACAAAAACTGACCCAACACCAACCTCTTTGGAACATCACTGGTCACAGGCCTCCAGTCCAAAAACCAACGCTCCACCATCACTCAGATTCCTGTCATTAAGCCATTTTTGATATCAATTGGCAAGCTCACCCTGAATCTCATGTGATCTAACTTTACTAATCAGTCTACCATACAGAATCTTATTAAAGGCTTTACTAAAATCCAAGTAAACAATGTCTACTGCTCTGCCCTCATCAATCTGCTTGGTTAGTTTCTCAAAAAATTCAATCAAGTTTGTGAGGCATGATTTCCCTCGCACAAACCCTTGCTGGCTATCCCTCTTCATTCCTTGCCTCTCAGAACCACTTCCAACAACCTAAGTACTACTAACGTCAGACTCAGGTCTATAGTTCCCAGCATTCTCCTTACGTCCCTTCTTAAACAAAGGCACAACATTAGCCACTCTCTAGTCACCCAACATCTCACCCACACTTATAGATTATAGAAATATCTCTGCAAGAAGCCCTGCAATTTCTTCCCTAACTTCCCATAATATCCTGCGATACACTAGGTTAAGTCTTGGAGATTCATCCACCTTTATATTATCCAAGATCTCCATCCTCTTCTGTAATGCAAACTGTTTTTGAAATATCAGTATTTAATTCCGAGTTCTCTAGCCTACATTTTTTTCTCCACATTAAAAATCGATGCAAAATATTCTTTTAATATCTCTCCCATCTCCTGAGGTTCAACAAAAAGATGACCTCTTTGGTCTTTAAGGGGCCCTATTCTCTCTAGTTGCTCTCTTTTCCTTAATGTACTTGCAGAATCTCTCCTCAACCTTATTTGCCAAGGCTACCTTGTATCCGCTCTTTGTCTTTTTGAACTCTCTCTTAAGAATAACCCTACATACATTATACTTTTCACGAAATTAATTTGAACCCAGTTGTCAATATCAAATGTATGATTCTTTTTTATTCTTGACTGGAATCTTTATTCGTTTGTTGTTCTCTAATCCTAAGAGCCTTGCATTACCTTTCACTCTGACAGGAACATTACAGCTCTGAACTCTCATTATCACACCTTTGAAAGCATCCCACTTATCAGACATCCCTTTACCTGCAAACAGTCTACTCCAATCAATTTTTGGAAGGTTCTTATCTCATACCATAAAAATTTGCCTTACTCTAATTAAATGTACGCAAACAGGAGGTTGGAGAAGAACACAGGAAGCCATGCAGCACCAGGACGTGAAGAAGTCAATATTTTGGGTGTAATCTTTCTTCAAGCCAGGAGGTGGGTATAAGGGGAGCTACAGATAAAAGGGGGAGTGAAGGAGGTTGTTGGATGGGGAAAAAGGGCGGAGTGGTGAGGAAAGGATACGTGAACACAGGTAGAGGGTATGACCTGGTTGGTCAATGGGAGGAGTGAATCCAGTTGGTCAGCGGAAGAGAAGGGATGGGGTGGGTCTGGAAAGGGAGTCGGGGGATGGGAAGAGAGGTTATTTGAAATTGGAGAACTTAATGTTGAGTCCTTCGGGCTGTAGGCTGCCTAGGCGGAAGATGTGGTATTGTTCCTCCAATGCATGGTCTGATTCGCAATGGCAATGGATGAGGCCTAAGATAGTCATGTTGGAAAGGGAATCGAAAGGGAACTGAAAATGGGCAGTGACTGCGAGGTCACCCCTGTGGGCCCAGCTGAGATGCTTGGCAAAACATACCCTAAGTTTACATCTGGTCTCACAGATATACAGAAGACCACATCGGAAGCACTAGATACATTAAACTAGTTTGGAGGAGAGGCAGGTGAACCTCTGTCTCACCTGAAAGAACTGTTTAGGGCCCTGGATAGAGGGGAGGAAGGTGGTGTGCTGGCAGGTTTTGCATCTTTTACAGTTGCAGGGGAAGCTATCAGGAGGTTTGTGGAGGTTGGTGGGGAGAGTGGCGGGAACCAAGGAGTAGTGAAGAGAATGGTCCTTGTGGAAGGCAGAGAGGGGTGGGGAGGGGAAGATGATCTTGGTGGTGGTGTCTAATTGGAGTTAGTGCAAGTGTTTAAGGATGATATGTTGGATGCGAAGACTGGTGGGGTGGTATGTCAGGACAAGGGGGACCTTGTATTTATTGCATTTGAGGGAGTTTAGTGCAGTGCAGCAGGGAATGGAGGAGGTGCACTGGAGGGCTATCTGGATGACAGAGTGGGGAAAAGCACGTTGTTCAAATTAGTTAGACATCTGGGATGCTTGGGAGTGGAATGTCTCCTTGTCCGAGTAAATGTGATGGAGGTGGAGGTATTGGGAAATGAGATGGAGTTCTTGTAGGATACTGGGTGGGGGGAGATGTAGTCCAGGTAGTTATGGGAGTCTGTGGGTTTATAATAAGTGCCCATCTGTGGACGGTCACTATAGATGGAAACGAAGAGGTCAAGAAAACAATGCGAGGTATCCAAGATAGGCCAAGTGAATTTAAGGATGGGGTGGAAATTGTGGGTGAAGTCAATGAACTGCTCCAGTTCAGCCTGGGTGCAGGATGCAGGATTAATCTCTTCAGGTGTGTAAACTTATATCTTCAGATCATTAGTCCTCTTGTACACAAACCCAAAGCTAGTATCTCTCTATTTGTAATTATAGTAAAGTACATTTTGAAAATAACAAATAAGTCTCCAATACATCAGCCTCAGTGATACCTTTTGGCATTTTGGAGAGTGGTGGGTCACAGCATTCCATGTGAAATCCTCGATCACAGGAATCACAAAAAAGCATGTTATCCTAGAGAAAGAAAAATTGCAGAGTATTTCAATACATAAAGTCACTTGTGTGTTTAAATTGTACTAAACTGTAAGCAAATGTTAAAATTACTAAGTAACTATAGTATTATGAACCTGTTTCTGGTTTAATATACATTAATGATAATATTTATTATGGGATCCTGTTCTCAGGTGGACAAATTGGTGTTCCTTTTCCAAGCCTGACTTCATGTCTCCTTTTAGCTTTGGTATAATTATTCCAATAACAATAATTGCTTCAATACAATAATTATTTCTTTTCAAGAATACCTCAAAGGTGCAAAGTAAAAAGGCACAGCAACCAATGGTGGACCTAGGAAGACATTCTGGGAGAAAGTGAGGACTTCAGATGCTGAATATCAGAGTAAAGAGTGTGGTGCTGGAAAAACACAGCAGGTCAGGCAGCATCTGAGGAGCAAGAAAATCGATGTCTCGGGCATAAACCCTTCATCAGGAATGAGGCTTGTGAGCCCATGGCGACCTGGGGGGGGGGGTAGTTGACAGTACAGAAGACAGAAGTGGGAGTAAAAGTGATAGATCGGAGAGGAGGGTAGAGTGGATCGGTGGGAAGGAAGATGGACAGTTCATGAGGGCGTTGCAAAGTTGAAAGGTTGGATCTGGGTTACCCCCCCCCCCCCGCCCCCCGCACAGCAACAAAACTATCTTGTGCTGGCAAAAGCACCTTACTTAGTTGGCATCCTGTGCATCATGCTCAACACACACACCTCGACCTTCAGTACGTTGTGATTGAAATGTACGCCTTATTTTTGAGATGCGTTGCAGCAGTTCGGCAAAGTGCTTCACAGCATCTTCCAATTCCCTGATCTCTAGAGCTTAGTAGAACAAAAGGTATGTGGCAACATCAGCATCTGAAAATTTCAATTCACACTCAATCCTGACTTGGAATTATATCACTGTCCCTTCATCATTACCAGGTCAATATCTTGGACCTCACAACTTTGAAATACTCTGCATGTACCGAACCAACACTGGCCACAGTGATTCAAGAAGACAGCTCACAAATACCTTTTCAAGAGCAACTGGTGCGTGCCTCATCAACCTTGATGTCACATAAACAAATTAAAATCATAGGACATAGAACAGTACATTAACCTAACCTACATGCCCCTCAATTTCCTGCCGCCCATGTGCTTGTCCAGTAGCTGCTTAAACATCCCAAACTCTACTACCACCGCTGGCAGTGCATTCCATGCACCCACTACTCTCAGTATAAAGAAACTATCTCTGACAGCTCTCCTACACCTTCCTCCAGTCACCTTAAAATTATGACTTCTTGTGAGAGCCATTCCTGTCCTAGGGAAAGGTCTCTCGCTATTTATCTATGCTTCTCATTACCTTGTATATCTCTATCAAGTCACCTCTCTTCTTTCTTCTCTCCAGTTTGAAAAGTCCTAGCTCACGCAACCTCTCTTCATAAGATAAACCCTCCAATCCAGGCAGCATCCTGCTAAATCTCCTCTGCACCCTGTTCAAACAATCCACATCCTTCCTATAATGAAGTGACCAGAACTGGACACAATATTCCAAGTGTGATCTAACCAAGGTTTTATAGAGCTGCAGCAAACCCTTGTGGATCTCAAACTTGATCACCTTGTTAATGAAAGCCAAAACACCATATGCCTTCTTTACAACCCTATCAACTCAGGTGGCAACTTTGAGGAATCTACGTATGTGGACCCCAAGATCCCCCTGTTCCTCCACACTGCCAAAAATCCTGCCTTTAACCCTATATTCAGTATTAAAATTCAACCTTCCAAAATGAGTCACTTCGCACTTATCCAGATTGAACTCCATCTGCCACTTCTCAGCCAGGCTCTGCATCCTGTCAAATGTCTTGTTGTAGTCTGCAACAGCCCTCGATACTATCTACAATACTACCGACCTTTGTGCCATCTGCAAACTTACTAACCAAGTCATTTCTTTATCCAAGTCGTTTATAAAAATTACAACAAGCAGAAGCCCAAGAACAGATCTCTGCAGGACTCCACTGGTTGGTGACCTCCAGACAGAATACTTTCTATCGCTGTCTTCTATCGGCCAGCCAATTCTGTATCCAGACAGCCAAATTTCCCTGCATCCCATACTGCCTAACTTCCTGAATGAGCCTACCTTATGGGAACCTTATCAAATACCTTTCTGAAATCCATATACACCACATCCACTGCTTGGCCATCGTCAGCATGTCTCGCTACATCCTCAAAGAACTCAATAAGGCTTGTGAGGCATGACCTGCTCCTCACAAAGCCATGCTATCTTTAATCAAAATATGTTTTTCCAAGTCATCATAAATCCTATCTCTCAGGATCCTTTACATACCTTGCTTACCACAGATGTAAGACTGACTTGTTCTACAATTCCCAGGGAATTCCTTTTCCCTTTCTTGAACAGAAGAACAACATTCACTTCCCTGCAATTATGTGGTACTATCCCTGAGGAGAGTGAGGATGCAAAGATTATCACTAGAGGCACAGCAATCTCATTCCTCACTTCCCGTAGTAATCTTGGATATATCTGGTCTGGCCCTGGGAACTTATCTACCTTGATGCTTCCCAGAATTTCCAGCACATCCACTTTTTTTACTACCAATCTGTTCAAACCTATTAACCTGGTCCATGGTGTTTTTTTTTAGATTAGATTACTTACAGTGTGGAAACAGGCCCTTCGGCCCAACAAGTCCACACCGCCCCGCCGAAGCGTAACCCACCCATACCCCTACATCTACATCTACCCCTTACCTAACACTATGGGCAATTTAGCATGGCCAATTCACCTGACCTGCACATTTTTTGGACCGTGGGAGGAAACCGGAGCACCCGGAGGAAACCCACGCAGACACGGGGAGAACGTGCAAACTCCACACAGTCAGTCGCCTGAGGCGGGAATTGAACCCGGATCTCCGGCGCTGTGAGGCAGCAGTGCTAACCACTGTGCCACCGTGCCGCCCGTGTTCTCACTATCAACAAAGTCCCTCACGCTCTAAAAATATTTCCATTTTAAAATTCATACAAACTAGAGAGTCTCCAAAAATAGTTTGGTCACTTGGCAACAAGTTTCATTGCTTCTGATGTACAAAGGTACCTTACAGAAAGCAAGTACTAATTTTGCACTACTGATAATAGATTCATAAATAAAGAGGAAACTGACCATTCTTCAGAGATTAAAACCAATGGTGAGCAAATTGAGGGTGCAAAGAACAACTGAAGGAAGAGAAACAAAGCATGGGAAGGGAAGCATCAAAGTAAAGGAGGAAGGGATCAGAAATAGAAAGATGGAAAGAACAAAGGAAGAGAGAGAAAAGGGAAAGAGAGAGAGAAGGGGAAGGGAGAGTGAGGAGGGGGACAGTAAAGGAGGGGAAGCAGGGACGTGAGAAGTAAGAGAATGGGATGGGGTGAGAGGGTAGGAGTTAGTGAATAAATACTTACAGCATTTTTTCCTTGATCTCGACAAGCACTGCAGGTCTTGCACTCAATACACTGCCATCTTAAGGTTTTCACATGGGCAGTTAACTCTGGAGAGAACTTTAAACATGATGGATGCCCTTCAAACAAGAAAAACAATTTCAACTGCTCATTTTAATGCTGAGATTTCTGTAGTCAGTGTCATCATAATAAACTTTTCATGATAGTTCATTCTGCAAATGCACCGAAGGATAGAGTATTAAATTATCTAAAATATTCCCAAATTCAATGCCTCATCTCTGCTGTCTCAGCTACAGCAGCAATAACATAAGTGGCCTGTAAAAAAAGAAAATCAGAGAAGATTTACTTTATATGAACTTTTATACATGGGATAATGCCAAGAACAGGACTCTTGTTTACTTACAATCCTGTTAACTATCCAGCACCTTAACTATGACCAACCTTACCTATGAACAGCCATATAGGAAAGTCTGTTACATTTTATGGTCAAATTTAAAAGAAAGATAACCTCAAATGTACAAGAGGCATGCTTAACCTTTGATAAGTTTGGAAAAGAGGATGGATATTCTGTAGAAGAATATATAATGGGATTTGATAGTCTATTTTCAAGATTGTAAACATTTTATTTAAAGATTCCTAATTATGTGCTTACCTTTAAACTATTGGACTATGCCAAGATGTCCAAAATGACAAGACCAGTTTCAGAAAGAAACACACTTTTGAAGCAGGTGTCAGAAGCTTTAAAAAAAGTGCCTTAAATAACATTCATTCACAGTGGCTTTCGTAGCTCAAATGGGGCATTCGGCAATAACGTAAATAACAAAAAGCCAATGGTAGCAGAAATGAAAGACAGCCCAAATACAGGCTGACAGTATCAATATGAAATGAAAATCATAATTAAAATGAGAGATGTAGAGGTGCATCCTGCAATTATAACAGGCAACAGCAACTGGGTAACTTTAACAGAAGTACGAATCTCAGGAATTGCAGAAGCATGGTTAACAGATGTTTCAGATGGGATACAAAATATCATTATGTATTGAATTATCCTAAATGGCAGTCAAGTCGCCACAGTCTTACCAGACCATACAGCTGCTCTCTCAGAGAGAGACAACAAGTAGTAATTTAACTGGAGGGTCACCATACCTCAAGTAAGGGGCAAGGTGGAGAGTGAGAGTCTTTCATGGTAACCTCAGCCGGTGTAGGGATCGAACCCTTACTATTGGCATCACATTGCTTTGTCCAGCCAATTGTGCTAAACTGACCCTCAGCAAGATTTTCAAATTGCCTGCCACACAGAAGGCTTGGAAGGAGAAAACAATGATATTGATCAGACAGAAAGTGTACAGTTACAAGAAGCCGCAGCCTAGTTGTGAATATTTTAGGTCCAGAGTTAATTCAGCTGCATGGCGTTGGGACATACAATGTGTGCAGCGGATTGATTAAGAAGTTACCTAAATTCTTGAAAGAACAAGGACTGGAAGTAGAGTTAACAACTTTGAGAGTTCTACGAATTTCAGGTATGCGAGGGAAACATGCTAGAATCACTAAAGAGGGTGATGACTCCGTATAACATAACTGGGCTAAACCATTTTAACAACACCCAATATCAAATGAAATACTTTTATTGTTGAGCAGGCTGCCTGAGGAAAAACCTCAAATCAAACTGGATATAAATCATTACAAGGTCATTGTTATTGGGAAATCAGTGGATTTATTCTTCACAGAATCTGGATATTAATGTACTTATTTAATGAGGTCCAACTTCTCTAATTAAAATATTCAACAAGTGTTAATGCCATCAGATGATAGGAGTTCAACAGAAAAAGGCTAACTAACATAAAACCAAAACAGATGTTTGCTTATCAATATTCACACTCTTTCAAACTCTTTCCAAGGACACAGGAGTAATGGATGTTGAGTACCCCTATAAAAGGGATCAATGATAAGTGTGATATTTAAAAAAAATACGGAAGATATCACAGCCCATGGCAAGAGACTTTAACAAAGTTGCAGCAATGGACTTGCAAGTATGGGATAAGCAGAAAAACACTTTCATCTTGAATTTCGTAGTCACGACAACTAGATTTAAGCAGTCTGCAATAATATATAAGAGTAAGAAGCAATAGTAGTCAAGGTATTAGTGAAATGGGTAGGAATTGGATTGAAATACAAGCTAAATTCCTAATAGACAATTGGGGAATAGGTGAAAACAGACAAAAATTGCTAATGATGAATTTAGAGATAAGTGGGAAAATAAAGTGCTATGGCAATAAACACAGCAGCAGAGGGGACTTATAGTAATGGCGTGTCAGAAAGAAATCAAGCAGTAATACATGAGATGCTTTACAAACTCCGAATCGAACAACCAACTTGCACATTAAAATCTGCCCTGCCATGGGCAGTCATTGCGAACATTTCACTGCAAATAGTTGGGGACCACAGTGCACATTGATTGGTTTTTGGAAGAAATCCAAAAATTGCTTCAATAATAAGTATGCACCACCCCGGCTTGGGAAGGGACTGTAATTAACTCCACTTTTTCTGTGCACTTGAGTGCCCTGCATGTAAGGAGAAAAGCCTTCAATAAAGCTGAGATTTCAAAGAAACTTTTATGAGTCTCACAGCATCGTATAAGACCATCGGAAAAAGTTAAAGACAAGGATAGAAAATTCAAGAAGGTACAGATGGAAAAACTAATTTCACAGCATGGCAACCAAACTATTAGTGAGCATTGCTAGAGTTTAATAGCCAATAATTACATATTTGCAAGTCATAGAAACTAATGAGACACCATACTTCATGTACATATATACTGGAAAATTATGAAGACCATGTTAGGGCTGACTCCATACAGACTAATTGATGTAAAGAAGCAGGACAAGGTATTTGCCTGACAGACAACATAGAAGTTAAGACTGAAGTATCATATTTGCCAGAAGAGGCCTGTAAATGGAAGATGCCACCACTACAGAGAGAATAATGAAAACTGCTGGTAAATACAAACAATGCGGAAGATGAGAGTTGGGGGTAGGGTTGATGGTTTGGCAAAATCAGATAAAGAGATGGAAGACCAGAAAATGCAGTCCAAGTTTTGAAAGTGGACCTGAAATTGAATGTAACCCTTGGACATTGCTTCCTAAATATTTTCCCTCTGCAATCCCATTTGCAGCTCAAAAATTGTTGTCCTTACATAAGAGCTGGACTATAACTGTAGGTCAGAGCTCTGTGGCAGTCATTGCTGGAAAAGCGCAGCATCCGAGGAGCAGGAAAATCGACGTTTCGGGCAGGAGCCCTTTATCACCCTCCACTCCTGACACCTTCCCCTGCCACCGCAGGAATTATAAAACCTGCGCCCACACCTTCCCTCTTCACCTCCATCCAAGGCCCCAAAGGTGCCTTCCATATCCATCAAAGTTTCACCTGTACTTCCACATATATCATTTATTGCATCCGTTGCTCTGGCTAGACTGCAGAGCCGAGATCTGATCAGTCTGTTGTGTAATCGCTTAGCTCTGTCGGTCAATCTCCTTTACACTGAAGCGCGCTTCAGGGAACATCTCCGGGACACCCGCACCAATCAACCCCACCACCCCATGGCTGAACAGTTCAACTCCCCCTCCCACTCTGCCGCGGATATGCAGGTCCAGGGCCTCCACCATTGCCACTCCCTCACCACTCGACGCCTGGCAGAAGAACATCTTATCTTTCACCTCGGAATCCTTCACCCCAGGGCATCAATGTGGACTTCCCCAGTTTCCTCATTTCCCCTTACCCAGTTCCAAACTTCCAGCTCAGCAACATCGTCATGACCTGCTCCACCTGTCAATCCTCCTTCCCACCTATCCACTCCACCGTCCTGTGACCTATCACCTTTACCCAGTCCTCCATCCACCCATTTCACTTTCAACGATCTTCTCCCCAGCCCCACCCCCTCCCTTTTATCTCTCCACTCCGCGAGGCTTCCTCATTCCAACTATGTTAACGGCTTTATCCTGGATAATGCCACACATCTTGAGTGTTGTTGGAGCTGCACTTATCCAGCAGAGCCCTGAATTGTGCCTTGCAATGGGTTATTCACTCCAGGATTCTCAGCCTCTGGCCTGCACTTCTAGCCATGATATTTATAAAGATAAGCCAGTTCAGTTTCTGGTTAATGGCAACCCTAGAATGTTGATAGTGCAGTTTCAACGATAACAATACCATTTTATGTCAAGGCTAGGTGGTTAGAATCTCTCTTGCTGGAGATAGTCACTGACTGGCACAAATGTTTCTTGCCACTTGTCAGCCTGAACCTGGATATTGTCCAGTCTTGCTGCATTTAGACAGAGACTGCTTCAGTATCTGAGGAGTCACAAATATTGATGAATATTGTGCAACTGTCAGCCACTATTTCCACTTTTGAACTTATGTTGGAGGAAAGGTTATTGATGAAGCAGCTGAGGATGGTTAGACCGAGGATACTCCCCTGCCACGATGTTCTAGAACTGAGATAACTATCCTCCAAAGACCGCAATGATCTTCCTTTGTGCCAGGTATGACTGCAAATACCAGAGAGTTTTCCTCATTTTGCATTAACTCCATTTTTGCTCAGGCTTCTGATACCATACCTGGTTAATTGCAACCTTGATGTCAAGACATTCACGTTGCCCCCTCCTCTGGAATTCAATCTTTTGTCAATATTTGGACCAAGGCTGTAATGACGTCTGGAGTTCAGTGGCTGTACCAAACTCAAACTGAATATCAGTGAGCAAGTGTTGTTTGACAGCATTGTGAAATGACACTTTTATTGCTTTATTGATATTTGAAAGTAGATTGATGGGGCAGTAATTGGTCAAGTTGGATGTGTCATACTTTTTCTGAACAGGACATGCCTGGACAATTTTCCACACTATTGCACAGACTGCAATATTGTAGCTGGACTTGAACAGCTTGGCTAGGGGCTCAACTAGTTCCAGAGACCAACTTCAGTATTATTGCCAGAATATTGTCAGGACCTCTAGCCTTTGTAGGGTTCAATGATTTTAAACTTTTCTTGATTGCACATTAAATGAAATTGGTTGAAGACTTGCATCTGTGATGCTAGTGACCTCAGAGGAGGGCAGCACTCAGCACCTATGGCTGAAGATCAATGCAAGTTCTACAGCCTTGATCTTTGCACTGATGAGTTGGTTGCCTCCATCATTTGGAAGGGAGCATTTATTAAGGCCCCGAATCCTTTTAGTTGTTTAATTGTCCATCATCATTCATGACTAGATGTGGCTGGACTGCAGAGCTGAGATCTGATCAGTCTGTTGTGGAATCGCTTATCTCTGTCTGTCAGGTGCTGTTTGGCATGTAGGAATGTACAGTGGTCACTCTTACTGATGAGGTCATTGACAGATGCATCTGAAGCATAAATATTGGTGAGGATCACTCGTTCCTTTGCCATCAGCTACTCAATAGCTACAATACTGTCCTTTAGATCTTGACCAGCTGCCAGTAGTTATGCAGCTATGTCATTCTTTGTGAAGGACATTGAAGTCGCTCATCCAGAGTACAGTTTTGTGCTCTTGTCGCTCTCAATAATTTCTTTGTCCATAGTGTTCAACATGGAGGATACTCTGGGTGGAAGGGGTGTGGGAACAGTCATGGTAATTAGCAGGAGGCTTTCTTCTCTATGTTCCACCTAATGCTTTAAGTCTTACTTGGGCCAGACATCAATGTTGAGAGCTCCCTGGCTAAGTACCGTGTGAGTATATATTACTATGCAGCTATCTATGCTGGGTTTGTCCTGACACAGGCCTCTCGTGCAAAAAGCAACCCTCTCCCACTACCTCTGTCCCCTATCAACAAGCCAATTTTGTATCCAAATGGCTAGGTCTTTCTGGATCCCAAATCATTAAATTTAAATTGGAATGACTAGGCAGCAGGGGCAAATTCTCTTGCTGGTCAGATGACCAACAGCAGGTCCTGACGAGCCAAACAGATGATCTCAGCAAATTCCATGTACTGCCTTCCTTTTTCTTACCCATAACACCAATATGTGTGTGTGTGTGTCTAGGAAGTATTTTATAAAGGGATTAGAGTTTTTATTAGTCAGGTTATAGATCAATGATTCATAATTATTTACCTGGAGCTTGAAACTATTAATTTGCAATAAATAGTAATTCTTGCTAAGTACTGGTCCGTGCTTCCTATCAACTTGGGTCTAACAGGCAAGTAAATTGTGAAATGTTGCATACTTTTATAAAATCTAACTTCTGTGCCAACTCTGGGAATTGCTGGCCTCGTTTTCTACCTGCTAACACAGTAAGATATAACAATATGAAGTTCGTCCTCTTCAGTGGTGATTCATATGCTGATGTTCAGGATCTATTTGAGTCTAGCAGGCATTTATCAGACATTTACTGGAAAAAGATAATAAAAATCATCTAATGGCCTGGGAAACCACTCTTAGTTAAAAGCTTCTGAAATATTGGTGGAAGTAGAGGCTATAAATACGGGCATGTATTTATCCAAAATTCTAAAGGAAATCCAATACAATGGATAGCCTGACAAAAGTTTGCCCATGGAGTGTAGTGAATAACTCTTTGGGACAACATACACTTGACTGGTGTCAAATGACTAAGAATTGAATGTTCTAGCTGAACAAAAATTAGAAAGACAACATTTGCCTTGAAACAATTCAGCAATTGTCAGAAATTTTCAGAAATGAAAGATGCTTTCACTAAGTGGAGATGTTTAAACAATGACACCTGATGGTGTGACGAAGGAGTCATAAGAACATTTTAAAATTAATTTTTGTTTACAATCAATTACAATTTATTGTGTTTAAAGAAAGAGGATTAATGTAAAGTTGTATATTATCAAAACATCAAAAAAGAATTCAGTTCTTGATCGGTTGTATTTTAAGCAGGTATAAAATGGAAAATAATGATTTTGTTCAGTTTTAATTAGTTTTGTTCAAAGATTGTAGATTGTTTGTATATGTCTTTTCTTATTTAAAGAGGGGAATCTGTTAATGCACAAAGCAGTTAAAAGCTTAATGATTAGGGTTAACTAATTATTTGATTAAATGAATAGATATAATAGGGAAACAAGTGGGACTGCTGTGTGTAAGTAGCTGAAGGCCCGAGTAGTCCCTTAACTGGTTTTGTATGTAAATTAATCAATTGGAACATGGTGATTTAGTGCTGGTGGTTCAAATCCCACCTACACCAGAGATGTCTAACAACAACTCTGAACTGGTTGATTATATAGAAAGCCTGGGAGACTCTTATGCATAGTGGGGATATCACTTCCTCTGAGGCAGGACACCTAGTATCAAGTCCCACTTGCTCCAAAGGTACATCTCTGAACAGGTTAATCCACATCAATAAATATGTCTGTTTCAGGATTGATTTCTCACTTGTGTCCAGGTTTGTACAAAACAAAATATCACATTTAAAAATGTTACATTCTTTTTGATTCAACTGACTGTGATTTTGACTTTGTGCTTCCTTCCTTCTGTACCACAATTTCTGGCAATACCATCAGTCAGTCCTGCCCTACATTGTGGAATTTCTTCCCTAAACCTCTCTTTCTCAAACATTCCACCTTCTTCTCTTTGCTGAAAATCCTCCTTAAAATACACTTCTTCTCAGATATAGCCATCCATTCTCTTATGGTGCAGTGGTGACCCTATTTCTGAGCCAAGAGGTCTAGGTTCGAGACCCACCTGCTCTAGAAGTTGCAATGACAGCTCTGAACAGAGTGACTAGAAAATATCTACGTAGCATTAACTGAGAAATTAAGTGTTGCAAAGGTTTCCTATAAATCAAACCTTAAGTTTCAGATGTATGAAAAAATATACCATTCAGTTGAGTACTTAATTTTCTGTTACACCAACAACAAAATGAAACAAATTAAAATTTAATGCTTTATGTAGAATACACTGTCAAAATAAAAGGTGATAAGTTCTGCAAAGAAAATCAAGCACATTTAAGTTCACAATTGACTTTGTTGAGAAATACAGACTTATCTGCCTCTCATGGGTGAGGCATAAGCATTGGCCAAAACTTCAATTCCTGGCATGTCCTGGTAGTCCCAAGGCATGAACAAAATGGGATAGGCTGCAGATGCTCAGTCCAGTGCTCCAGGTTCTTTGGTGGCTGTTGCAGAGAGTTTAGTGATGGTGGTGTGAAAACCTGATCACTGGACACAGAATGGCAGGAAAAAAGTCAACGACGACTGCATGGTGGTTTAAAAGGGGTAAGTAGCAGCAGGTAGCAGAGGTGCTGGGATGGCAGTCCTAAGGTAGTCAGGGCTCAGAAAAAGTCTGGATATAAGTTCGTGGTCAAAAGGTTGCTGGCTTTGTGTTGGAGAGATAACAGGTCTCCATAAAGCCAAACTGTTGCAGTTGCCTCTGAAGAGCTTGGGGCATCATTGTAATTGCAGGAGGCATTTGGTCACCAACAGTGGAGATGAAATAAGCCCACAAAGAGTACTTATTTGGTGCAACTCAGAAATACTGGAGCGCAGAGAAACGTAGGACAGTGGAAACCTAGTGAAGTTAGATGTTTGCAAAAGAGCTGGAACTTAGCTGTAGTCTCAGGAACCCAGTGGAAAGCAGTCTGAATTGGAGATGAGATACTAGGGCATAGGCAGCCATTGAGCAGTCCACGACAGAGTATCTGCAGAGGGAGTTCCAGGACTAAACTTTTGGAATTCAAGAATTGGAATACTTTGCAAAGGAGACCAAACTATAGAGAGATTTGGTGACATAGTTCATTAAGTCCTATGGGAGGGCGTGGATGGCTGACAATCTGTGGGATCTGTCTTGCCCTCATCAACAATTTGACAGATGCTGTGGGATTTTCCACCACAGTTTAATGACTCTCATTCACGTTATGTTTACCAAGGAACCTTGTGACTCTGTTCTCTTAGTCGTTACCTGGGATCTCAAATTCCTCTACATCAAACAAAACAATGTTTCAGGTCCCTAACCAGAATGTATCATAATTTGCAGTCTTATGAGGGATCATAATAACAAAGATATAACAGACCTAGTACTGAAATTCCAAAAAGACATAATTACAAGTAATATAGAAAACTGTTGCTGATTTTTGAGATGAGGGATGAAGAAACAATTGATACACTACTCACATTTTCAGTGAGCAGAGAGAACTATCATTAATACATGCATTGTCATGCTATATGTTTTTACTTTATGTCAGAAAGCATTTTATGACAATGAAAAAACAGAAAATTGGAGTTATATATGAGAATGTTATTTTTTGGACATATTTTAATCAATATTTATGACAATTAGGAATAGGATTTTATTGTAGTTCTAAATATCAAACTAAAATATTCTTATTTCATGTTTTCATGCGTAATATTGTAACAGCTAAAAACATCAACAAGATTTCCAGTCCATGAAACACAGTATTGTACTGTATACAGATACAATGCATTGTATATTAAAAGTAACAAAATGATCACACAGTTCTGCATAAACCACCTCCACTTCCTGTCTTGTGAAGAATTTTATGAATACTTTGTAACAGCTGAACCATAACTATTAAACTTCATTAAATCTCTCCTTTACTGAGAAAAGCTATTATTGGAAAAAAACGCTCAAATTCTGTTAGTCAGGTATAATGGATTACCATGTCTTATCAATGCACCTCTGTATTTCAGTATGCTTGCTGCAACTACAGCATCACCCAATACATCTGTGCAGCTAATTAAAGATAATTTGATCCTAATGAGGCAGAACGAGTATCAGCATTAATTTAAATACAAGTCGATCCATGAAAGTCATATAATGATTTGCCTACAAAAATCTCCCATCTTCTCTCATAACTTTTGGAGATCTATGTTATATAATTAATTCTCAACTCCAGCTCATGCAGTTACAACTTTGCAAAAATATATTGAGAGTCAAGGCTGACTATTTGGTTATGAGCAATAAATGGAAAAAAGTCAAACAATCATCATTTGTTATCAGTGTTTTGGACTATAAACAACTGATGTGACAGCCAATTTATGTTCCAGTCTAACTGAAGTTCTTTGATGAATCACAGGAAAATATGAAATGTAAATTTTTTTTATGCTTGTTTCGATTTGTTTTAATATTATGAAAAAGTGGACCCTTTAATATTCATTTCCAACAAGAATATTCTCCTTTCATATTTCCTAATTTTGTTCAACTACCAGTCTCACATGTTCTTAAATTCATACACATGGAAAAAAATTATACTATAGAAGAATCAGCTCCATAAAACATTGACCAGAAATAAGAGTGAAACATCTATGAAATTAATATCTGCAGCAATACATTTATGAATTTCGAACAATAGCAAAGAGAGCAGTTTCTGCAAGACACTACCAATGTCAGTCTTCGTTGTGCCATCAGGAAGTGTGGAACAGCCACTCTCATGACCCACTGTCTTAAAAAATCCATCTCTGAGGAAGTATCTCACCTTGCAACGTTTCTCTGCTTACAGAACAACCTCGGTTATCTGAACGTCAATTATCCAAATTTCAGATTATCAAGATCTCAAGGTCCCTGTACTTGCATTTCAATTGAAGTAAGAAAATTCTACTCCTCACCCAATTAATGCTTCATTTTGTAAATTTGAACAGCAAATTAGATGCAAGTATGTTTTAATAAATAATTAACTTCAAAGATATACTCAACACGTGACATCAGAGTTAAGTCTGACACTTTTTATAAAAAGGCCCTCCGATACTTATTCTCCCCGAGGACAAAGGTTTGTGATTGTGAACACACAAGAATAATGTATGTGCAAGCCCAAGCTTTGAGCTCGAACAGCAAGATTCCCTCTCAACATTGACTCACACATTGGAGTTAAGGCAAAAAGTGCACTTGCACTTATCGTTTTCGTTGCTTTTTCCTCCTGTTATCGCATGACAACTCTTTTTCCAAACAAAATGCTTTCAATATCTTTCAGCTGATAAGAAAATTTAATGCACCATTTTTTTGATAGAGGAGAGCAAATCGTAGTGAGATCGCACACATGAAAATAAACAGGAGAAAAACATTACCCCCTAAAAATAAATTGATGAGAAGACGGAAAATGAAGTCAGCAAAAAAAATGTTCCCTCTCTCGTGTTCCCCCTGTATTTTGCATCTCTCTCTCTCTCTCTCTCTCTCTCTAAGGGCTCGACAGTTAATGAGGAGGGAGAGACAACACTTGGTTAGTCTTGATGGCAGGACAACACTGAACAGAAAGATGCCAGCTGCTGTTGAGGACCGGGATAAAACAGAGGAAAAAGGTCAGTGAAAAATTTCACAGACTTCAGTCAAACTCGAGCCAAAAAGTGTTTTTATTTGTAAAATATCATGAATGCTTAAGTAATATGCAGTGTTTGTACATATTTTATTGATTGAATGAAATAAAAACTCTGTAAACATGCTTTTTTATGCAATTATGTTCAGTATGGCTTCTTTTGTTTATGATCAGATCAGTTATCCGAACATCAGTTAATGGAACAAAATACTCCCTGCCCGTCTCGTTCAGATAATCAAGGTTGTTCTGTACACAGCCAGAATTTCCCATATGAAACAGGCAAACAAATCTTACTGGTTTTTGCACATGAAAATCAAGTTTTATCACTGTTGTCACGTGTAATTATTTCATTTTTGGCTTATTTTTTAATTTTAGTTGCTATGTTTGTGAAATGACTAACATAAAAAGAATTTTTCAGATTGTTTTACAATTGCTTTGTTATACTGTATTTTATTTACTCTCTTACTTTCTATGAAAAATAAAACTAACCCTCTCCAACATCTCAAATGAACTGTAAAAATACATGACACAGGTTTTCAGCTTCATTTTGATTTTTGCTATTTCACTACAGATTTCATACCTTATCATAATTGATTTACCTTAAGATAATTTGGTGAGGCAAATAGGAAAAAACCTATTTGTCAGAAACTCAGCAGCTTTTCCCCTTTCACCTCACCTCTACTTTCCTGAAAGACATGTAAAACACTCCAAAGAGCAGAGGCCTGTTCAACCAAATTTGTTATGGAAAAAGAGTACTACATTACAACATATTTCAATACACATCCAATTCATCTGCCAAATTTAAACCTCTAGTAATGTCATTTACATATTCCAATTACAAAGTGTGACTCAACACAATGGAAAACAATTCTCTCAAATGCAAAATCTTGATGACAATTCAGAGCATGCCAAAATGGCTGCATGGAATTTTACTACAATAAATTTATGAAGGTTGGGGTTTTGAGCCACATTTCTTCGCACAGTTATAATTACCAGTTTGTTTAATTTTGCCATCAATTATCAGGATTAAACTTCAGTAAGAATCTTTGCTTGTTCTCTATATTTCTATACAGCTTTAGGTAGTCAATGAATGTTAATGAATAGATGGTTGTGTTGTCAAATCATGCTCATTAAATATTAGACCAAGACTGATGAAACCTGTGGGACTCTTTCAGAGGACTGGAGCCTATAATCTCTTCATTTTAGATTGGATATGAATCTAGTAATAAGTCCCAAAACATTTCATATGATGAAACAGGTAACAACTAATGATAATGAGAGGAACTATAAAGCATTAAACTGGGGTAAAATTTGGTGACAGAGAATGTCAGGGAAAGAGTTTTAGTCTGTGGGGTTGAGATAACAGGTGATATTCCTGCTGAGGGTTAATGAATACTTGGAAACAAGAGGTCTAAAGAGAAAAGTTTTGTGCTGTAGAAAAAAAGCAAATAATGTGTTCCAGACAGTCCTAATTTACTGATCTTTTTCTTTTTCATCCATCATTCATTTTATCTTCTGGTTCTCATCTACGATCCTCAGTTATTATGTAGTAAGTTATCTAGGTTATATATGCATATTTCATATACCTTCAAATAACTTTCCTATCTCAATGAACATATGCTTCGTAACGAAGTATTTCTGGCTCTCACAGCTTGCAACATTATTTGAGCCACTCTTGAATGATTCAATTATTTTAATTCTTCCCATAGTGAATACTTGCAAATTGGCTTGTCACATGGCTGACCCTTCTCATTAGAGACCATTAAAAAAAACCAGAATGGAAAATCTAGCAGAGAGGACCATAATTCCGTGGCATGGTGGCTCAGTGGTTAGCATTGCTGCCTCACAGAGGCAGTGACCTGGGTTCAATTCCAGCCTCGGGCAACTGTCTGTATGGAGTTTGCACATTCTCCCAGTGTCTATGTGGGTTTGCTCCAGGTGCTCCAGTTTCCTTCCACAGTCCAAAGATGTGCATGTGAATTGGCCATGCTAAATTGCCCATAGTGCTCTGCGATGTGTAGGCTAGGTGTATTAGTCAGGGGAAACGTAGAGTGATTGGGTAGGGAAATGGTTCTGGGTGGGATACTCTTCGGAGGATTGGTATGGATTCATTGGGCCCAATGGCATGTTTCCACACTGCAGGGATTCAAAAGGATTTTATGATATTCTATCAAAATTATTCTGATTTTGTTTCCACAAAATTGAATGCAAAAAGACCAGACTTTTTTTTTCCCCAATGGACAAGCATTCCTCTACTTTACCACTTTGCACTTTACCAGACTTTGGTTAATCCGGAGTCAGTGGATCTCACTCAATCGCTTAGATGTGTTTGAAACAGATACTCAAATGACTCAAGATATTAAGAACATTTCTTACCATGAAATGATAGGAGTTTCTATCTGAACATGCAACCACATATTTATTTCTAGGCACTTTGTCCCAAGTGCTCCCTTCACCAATTATTCTGCATGCTCACATTTGTTTTTATTTTTCATCTTGGGAAAATTTTACATTGTGCTTAGTCAGTTTCTTCCTCCTTCCTAGGCAATGAGGCACATAACCTGAAAATCTCTGGCATATTTCTTAATTTCCACATCTCAGAGTCACAGAGACATAACCCCAAACTAAACAAGTTTCACCTGCCTACTCTTGGTCCACATCCCTCTAAACCTTTCCTATTCACGTGTCTTTTAAACATTGTAATTATGCCCACATCAATACTTCCTCAGAAAGTTCATTCCACACACAAACCATCCTGTGTGTAAAACATTTGCCCCTCATGTCTTTTTATAATCTCTTTCCTCTCACCTTAAAAATCTGCCCAAGGACGTTCCAGGACTGCTAACTTCCAATTCCGTTAAAATCAGCTCAAGTCTCTCATTGCTGAACATGGTCATATTCTCATCAATATCTTCACCATCGCCAGCCTTTATTTCTCAAAAACGTTTCCTCACTAATACATCTTTACCTAAGCCCTTCCTTTCTTTCTATATATTCTAATTGAATGTTGGATTTATCTGACAGCACCTTCTATCATTGCCCCTAACTTCCCACATATAACCTGCTCAGGCTCCCTGATGTTCTGTATAAGGATTTCTGAATGAAAAGCTGCAAACGGTTGTTGTATCTAAGACAATTGTTCAATTACTTTAAATATAGTTCCCAAGTCCGCAGCTTTTACACATTGACGCAGATGTGGATTGTTAATATTTAATAATTACAGACATGGAAAACTGACACTTACATAGATACAATATTAGTGATTTTTGATAAGATTTGTAGCTCAGGTTGATAAGTCTAAGTTTGCTCACTGAGTTTGATGGTTTGTTTTCAGACATTTTGTCACCCTAGTTTGTAACATCATCAGTGAGAGTATCCAGTGAAGCACTGGTGGTATGTTCTGTCTCTCTATTTATAGGTCTTGGTTTCTTAAGGTGGGTGATGTCATTTCCAGTTTTTTTTCCCAAGGGTAGATAGGATCTAAATCAATAGGTTTATTGATGGAGTTCTGGTTAGAATGCCATGCCTCTCAGAATTCTCTTGCGTGTCTTTGTTTCAGCTGTCCTAGGATGTGTGTTGTCCCAGTCAAAGTGGTGTCCTTCTTTGTCTGTGTATATAAAAACCTGTGATAGTGGGTCATGTCTTTTGGTAGCCAATTGGTGTTCATGTATCCCCGTGGCAAGTTTTCTGATAGTTTGTCCTGCTAGTGTTTTTTTTAAACAGTTCTTGGATTTTGGAAATGGCGTTCATTTTGCTGGTGGTGCCTAATGGATCGTTTAGGTTCATTCATCGCTGTTAATATGTTTATAGGTTTGTGGGCTACCAGGATGCCAAGGGATCGGAGTAGTCTGGAAGTCATCTCTGAGAAGTCTTTGCTGTAAGGTAGTGTGGCTCTACATGTTGGTTGCATTGTGTCTGCTTGTTTATGTTTGTTTCTGAGGAATCAGCGGATTGTGTTTAGTGGATTCCTGCTTTTCTTGAAAACATTGTATAGATATTTTCCTTCTTTTTTTGTAGTTCTTGGGTGCTGCAGTGTGACGTAGCTCCTTCAAATAGCGTCTCGATGCAGCTCCATTTGTGTTTGTTGGGATGATTGCTTCTGAAGTTAAGTATTTGGTCTGTGTGGGAGTTGTTTCTCTGTAGTCGCTGGTTTGAAACTCTCTACTAACTGTATGTTCAACTGTCATGTCTAGGAATGGGAGTCTGTTGTTGTTCTCCTCCTCTGGTGAATTTTAAACCTATCAGGATATTGTTGATGGTGTTGTAGGTTTCCTCTAATTTGTTCAGTTTTGTGATGACAAAGGTGTCATTTGCGTAGCGGACCCAAAGTTTGGGTTGGATAGATGGGAGGGCAGCTTGTTCAAGTCTCTGCATTACTGCTTCCACTAGGAGTTCTGATATTGGTGATCCCATAGGTGTTCCGTTGACTTATTGTTATTGAATGTGAAGTGGGTGGTGAGGCACAGGTGCACTAGCTTGAGGATGTTGTCTTTGCTGATGAAGTTGGTTTTGTCTGGTGTTTGCGGTCCTGGTTTTCCTCCTAGTGATGCTAGTGTTTCTTTAGCGAGATCAATGTTAACCAGATCAAAAGGCTGTAACGTCAAAGGAGACCATTATTCCGTCTGCTTCTACCTTGGTGTCTTTGATGGTGTTCAGGAATTCTTGGGTGGAGTGAATGGAGTGGCATGAATCTTCAATTAGGTGTTTTGGCCACCGAAAGACACAACCCACTATCACTAGTTTCTATACATACAGACAAAGAAGGACACCACTTTGACTGGAACAACATAAACATCCTAGGTCAGGTGAAACAAAGACACACATGAGAATTCTTAAAGGCATAGCATCACCCACCTTAAGAAACCAAGACCTATAAACAGAGAGGAGAGACATACCACCAGCGCTTCACTGGAGACTCACTGATGATGTTACCTAGGATGGTGACAAAACTTCTGAAAACAAACCTTCCAGCTCAGCAGGCTCTTTTACAGACTTACAGATACAATATAACTAGTGGTAGGAACAAGAAATTAACATTAACATATTTAAGACGCATAAGTAAATTCTGTAATATTCTCGTATAAAGCTGGCAGTGTACGTGAGTAAGGATGGGTAGGGGAGTCAAATTTCAGCTTTTTCTCTTCCTCTAAAACTAGTTCTTAAAAGTGTCTATTTTCATGATTTCTTCCACACTACCACGCAAAACCAGAGTGAAAAGAACTGTGTTAAGGAAGGTTTCCAAGCCTGAAATGAAGCAAATGCCTGCTGAGTATCGCAACAGGTTGCCTATTTGAACAGTACTTAAAATGCTACATGTTAATGTGGAAAATAATCTTACAATGAATGCTGCTGGAAAATGAAATTCCTGAACATAAAAAAGTCCTGTTTTATTTGTTCCATTACTGATGTATAAATGATGCAACTCACCACTGCTACCACAGTCTGCGCAGGAGATGAGATCTTCTGGGTTTTTTTCACGATTATATTCCTTTGTCCCCAAGCAGAAACTGCAGATTGGAAAGGGATTTGCACGGGGCTAGAAATAAGAAGTTTTCTTCATTTAATTTTTTTAAGTGTACAAATGTCACTATCAATCTAATGTAGCAAAGTTAAAAAAAGTGTATTCAAAGTGTTTTTATTATAAATCACGAAGTATAAACATTCAACCATTATATGACATACATTTAAAAATGTATCTCATAAGTAATTGATTTAACTAATTCATTTTGGTACACTGAAAAATAATTTGTTTTTTTAAATCTTACTGTACTCAGTAATGCACAGTGCTCAATATTCTGTAATGCACTGTTCAAGCAGACTGCAAAATAATTTAATCAATTTAGGCTACATTTTAAATTATCTTCTACATGATTTAACAGTGTGCTCAATTTCTCGAACTAAAATATCAGTGTTTCCAACTGCAAACATAATATACAGGAATATCTATACAAGGATAGCAGTGAAGAAATTTAGTTTGATAAGCACAATTGATTATTCCACTTTGAAAGATAACAATGTAAAACATAGTAGGAATAGGGTGGGAAGCCATAAAACATCAGAATAGATCTTCTACCTCAGCAACACCTTCCCCATTATCTTAACGTCTTTGATTCACTCTGCATTTAAAGTTGTAACAATCTTCAATTTCAATATACTCAATGACCACATAACTAGCTTTCTATGTTTTAGAATTCCAAGGCTTCAGTCTGGTCTCCTTCACATAGGAAGGATATTGTTAACTTTATCCCATGGAGATTGCACCTTCTAATTATAATCGATGACCTTTCCTTCCAACTAAAATGTAAAATGTTAGCAAGACTACAACAATCATCTCCAAATGATCTAATAGCACCACATTTCATTGTTTGCATGGGTTTTCCAAAGTTGCCAAAGGAAGACGACATGATCAGCATGCAGAACAATCTTATAAACTAACCTAATAAGGCTAATATACCATACTTTCTAACCTCACTTGGGTGGACAGTGTAATTCATCTATAAGAGTAAGAAAGCCCTGTCTCTCAGCCTGGGCCAATTTCTTCTAACATCGTCTTGACACTCAGACCTTCCATCAGGGTATATGCCAACTTTCCAAGAGGAACTGATGAATCTGATGGTTAACTGACTGCTGCAACAAATGAATTCAGATAAATCTCTACGGAGAACTTTAGCTCAAATGATCCAAGTCTCTTGAATTTGTCAGAAAAGTGCTAAGCAACAAAAACCTGTATTTGTGTTTATTCTCATATTTGCCCTCGAGATAATAATTTCAGCATTGTCGTCAAAAACCCATGAGTCTCTTCAACAGCTTTAGGACCTTCAACAATCACAAAACATTTTAGCAAAATCGCTTCAATATGTCTGCCATCTTGGTCTTTTCGTCTCCCAAACAAACTGTTGTATTTGAATTTCTAGGAAGAATTTTTCGACAGTTATGCCTGCTGCGAGTCTGACACACCAACCTGTACACCAAGTAAAAGTTAAAGTTCATCAGCACTTCCCTCCTTGCAAAAAGTTCAATCTTTTGCCATCACAAATGAGTTTCAAAGTTTTTCCAAGACCTCATACATGGGTCAAAAGGAATCAGCTCAAAGTCTTGGATTGCGAATAAAAGCTATGTATATGTATTTGCCCTCAAAAATGGGGCATACGGTGATCTTGCACAAATCAGCAGTTAATCTGTGCACACCACATAATAGAAAGGACAGCCTATTCTTTTATTATTAGAAAATAGGTATCCAGCACATCTTGAAATAACCATATACAAAAAAAAACTATCCTGACAGTAATACCATGAGTAAAAGTGTGGAATAGTTTCTGGAAAGAGTTGAAACAGTGAAAGGGAAATTCCCAGTTCAACATGGAGCAGAGGACTATACTGGATGTTAGGTAAAAGATGAAGAATGTAGGTTTGCGGAATGTAGTCTAAGAAGGCAAGTTAAACTGGCTGAATTATATTCATAAATATACAAATTAGAGAAGCAGGCTATTTGACCTCTCAAGCCTATTCTGCCATTTGGTAAGATCATTAGCTGATTTGGCCTCAATTTTGTCTATGCACTATACCCTTTGACCAGCTGATCGATCAAGAATCTATATAGCTTAGACTTAAAAATATTCATTGGCTTTATCTTCACAGTATTTGGGAAGAGAATTCAACAGACTAAAGACTCTCCGAGAAAAAAAATGGCTGCACCTTAGTTTAAAATGGAAGACCTCTTATTTTTAAACTGTATCTACTAGTTGTAATTTCTACATAAATAGAAAACATTCTCAAAGCAACCTCAGTGTCAATTCTCCCATAATCTTATGTTTCAATAAGATCGCCTCTCATTCTTCTAAAATGAAATGAATACAGACCAACATGTGGAACTGTTCTTCACAATGCCTTCATTCCAGGAATGAATCAAGTGAGCTGACTTTGAACGGCTTCTAGTGATATTATATCCTTTCTGAAGTAAGGAGACCCAAATCATAGAGTCCTTCAGTTGTATATCCTCTCTTTATATTCCAATTCATTGCAATAAACGCAACTCCATTTTCTGTGCCTGCGTACTAACTTTTTGTCATTAATGTAACAGGACACTCTGTGCCACTGAGCTTTTTGCCATCTTTTTCCATTTAATAACCTACTAGTTTCTATTCTTCCAGATTCCAGTCTTAGTCTTAGTCCTAGTCCACATAATGAGGAACAGGACCAAAAGTTTAATTTGTTAAAAACAGGTCGATGATGATCTGATTACAGTGCTTAAACAATATAACAGTTACAGTTAACTAAAATATAGGTATTAAAACAAATATTGGTATGCCATATTGCATTAGGATGCCAATTAATGACCAAGTTCAGACTGATCTCTTATAAACTTAGCTCTCACAAAGGACTATCGCTGGCTGGAAGACTAAAATCAAAATAATTCACAGCTGGTTATTACTACCAACATAATTCTAGGGTCACTTAGAGGTGCAGTCTCACGGCGTATAAAGGGCTGAGCACCTGCAAAATGAGCATGACAGTGATACTAGATCATGTGGAACCACAAGCCAAAGTCTTTATTCCCATTCCTTGTAAATAAATATGTTTAGTAAAGTCTGTAAGAACGTGGACCTCACTATTTTCTAATTAATTTAGGCCTGTGAGCTTTGTGGCTGCGCCAGGATTTATTGCCCTAGAAAAGGTCACAGTGGGATGTCTTCTTGAATCACTGCAGTCCATTTAATGTAGCTACACTCAATGCTGTTAGGAACAGAGTTCCAGCAACAGATATATTTCTAATTCAAGACTGTTAACTGACTTGAAGGAGAATCTGTAAGTCATAACGTTCCTATATACCTCATCCCTTGTCCTTCTCACGGTAATGGTTGTAGGTTTGGAAGGTCCTGTCTAAGAAGCCTTGGCAAATTTTTGCAGTGAATCTTGGAGATGGTACACACTGCTGCAGTGGTGGAGTGAATATTTGCAAATGTTGTGCCAATTAAGTGTGCTGCTGGGTCCTGGATGGTTTCAAGCTTTGAGTGTTTTTGGAACTGCACTCATTTAGACAAGTGAGGAGTATTCCATTACATTCCAGGTTTGTATGTTGTACAGCTCATTCTGTTATAATGTGTGTTTCGTTAACATGAATTTGCTGTAACACAACAGACAAATTCTAAAACATAAACTTTAAAAATGTATGTTGGCTGTAACACGATTATATTGCCAACACTTTAAGCACAGTTTCTAAAGCGCGATTTTTCTTTAATGCAGGGTTGCACAAGAAAGCAACTGTCGCGTAAAAGAAGAACTACCTGTACATGGTAGATGGGCTTTTTCAGGGGGTGAGTTACTTGCTACAGGATTTCTAGCTTCTGACCTGCTCTTGTTGCCAAAGTATTTATTTGGCTAGTCAAGTTCAGTTTGTGTTCAATGGTAACCCACAGGCTGTTGATAGTAGTGGAGTCAAGGGCAGACGGTGAGATTCTCTCTTATTCGAGACAGTGTTTGCCTTGAACTTCTGTGGCACGACTGCCACTTGCCTAAATTTAGACATTTGCCAGCCCTGATGCCCGAAACGTCAATTCTCCTGTTCCTTGGTTGCTGCCTGACCTGCTGCGCTTTTCCAGCAACACATTTTCAGCTTTAATCTCCAGCATCTGCAGTCCTCACTTTCTCCTCAGTATCTGAGGAGTCATGAATGCGTACCAATCATGCTTTTGTTATGCTTCTAGCTTTTGTTAAGCTAGAAGTGGGGATAGTTATGAAAGAATCTACACATAAAACTAAAAGAAAAATAAACAGCAGAGGGCGGCTGAAGTAGTCTTTATTTTAATGTCATGATAACAAAATTTTGAATTGTCTCAAATAACAGAAAAGGTATACAAATGTTTGATCACAGGACTTTTATGATGCCAATCATTACAATGCATGTCTCTGATATGATTTCCAGGTTTGAACTTTTTTTTGGTGCAGGTGGAAAAATGTTTAAGGGGGTCAGGTGCCGTATCGGTTTCCCTGGTTAATATGAGCAGCAGGGTAGAATCAAATGTATCTGAATTGGAGGCAAAACCAAACATTTGATTTGATTTGCAAACAATACATCAAATGTATTGTTTCCCTTCTACGGAACAAGGTTGTTTCAAAAGTTGAATTCTTATTGATCAATGGAATTTTACAATTTATTTTAACTCTTCCATGCTCAAGGATACTGAAGTCAACAAGTTGTAACATTACCATACATTGCAGGGAATGCAGCTAAACACTGGTAAGCTGTATAACCTAATTTGAATGGAAGCTAAAGTTAATTGATAAAAACAAGGTTTGGTGGCCTATTGTTCCTCAGTTGAGAGTTTTTAGCATACAGTTCCTTAAATCTTAAAACTCAAATTTTAGGTGAAGTGTGACTACTTTGAAGTCCTTCACCAATAAGTCAGAAGGGTCTATTTTAGGTGACAGATATTGGTTATACTTGCTAAACTTTCCTTGAATATCAACTTGGCTCAGTTGGTAATGTTTTCCCTTCTGAGCCACAAGACTGTATACTTAAATTTATGCCAGGAACCCAGCACTTAAGTCAGGTTAATGCCTAGGATGCCTCAACAGCCTGTTAAGGGAGCCTGTTAAGGGAGATTTTATATCAAAGAACAGGGATTTCCCAGTTTCATTCTTCAACAAACACTTTTGGAATATGGTTCTGGTTGCTATTCTCATTTATTCTTTGTAGACTCAGCTATGTATAAATTGACAGACTTGTTTCTTCATAAAGCAAAAATAGCTAGCCACCAATGTAATTATTTGGTTGCAAAGTACTTTGGGCTCATGACAAGCGCCACATAAAGCAAAATCCTTCCCACCTTTCTTACTCACTGGTTAAATGGGATTTGCTACATTGTACAAAATAGTATCTGCATACAAAACCATTTGAGAATCTGCTGGGCAGGAATATTAAATCACTCGTGCGTGATTGGACAACAACAATTTGATAATGTATAACAATATTCAATCAAAATTAAAAGCCCAAATAGCTGAATTGAATACAATGAATCCTTAGTATCATGGCTTGAGTAGATACCAAGGATTCACTCTACTTGTAATGCAACAGAAATAAACATTACATTTAATATAGTATCTTTAAAGTAACGAAACACCTCAAAATAATTCAGAAGGCTGATATATTAAAAATACAAAGCCACATCAGAGAATATATAAGGCAGGTGGTGAAAAACCTGGTCAAAGAGGGATTTAAAAAACTAGAGATGATCTAGGGGTAGAATTCCAGAGCTTAAGGCCTTGGATTACTGAATGCTTAGCTACAAGATGTGCCAGAGGCCAGAATTAGACAAGCCACAAACCATCTCGGAGGATTGAGACTGAACAAGATTAAAGATAGGGAGAGACAAGTTCGCAAATTGGTCTAAAAACAAGAATTTGAAATTTTAAAATGAAGGCAATCCTTGAGAGGGAACTACTGCAATTCAGCAAGCACCTTGGTGATGGGAAATGTATTTTGAGGATACTGGCAGTGGAGTTTGGGGTGAGATCAAGTTTATAGAGGATAGAATGTGAAAGGACAGGTAGAAGTAGCCAAGTTCAGAGATAAGGAAGGCATGAATGAGGGTTTCAGCTGAAGCATGGGCAAATTGGTTGATGTTATGGAAGTGAAAAAGGGATTCTTAACGATAGCACAAATGTGCAGCTGGAAACTCATCTTGGTTTGAATCATAACCCTCTGGTTTAATATCAGACTGTTGCCAGGGAGAGAAATAGATTCAGTAGCTGGTGATCAAAGTTGGGAGCGTGCATAAAGGAAAAGGTTCCAGCCTACCAAAAATTTAATTGGAGAAAAATAGATCAGAGTATCTTCAAAAATTCAGAACATCACAAATTTTATGACTTTCATTCTTGGTAACAATACTATATTTCAAATCGAGATAATTCCACTTTAATATCAGCCGAATCAAAAATGTGGTGACTCTTTAAAAAAAACTTACAAAATAGTATGTTGTTAACAAAATTCCCTATTGCCAAGTTTATAACATGGTAGGTTTCAAAATATAGCTCTAAATTTAACCCTCATGGCAGGAACAGCATCTTATTGAGCTGATCAGATAAAATGCATAGCTAATCTAACAAAATATTAGTAAGAAAGACAATGTCAAAGATATACATTTTAAAGGAGGGAGTTAAAAAGAAGCAGAGATTTATGAAGGGAATTCAAGAACATAGAGTCATAGAGATGTACAGCACGGAAACAGATCCTTCGGTCCAACTCGTCCAACCCACCTGCCAGCACTCGGCCCATACTCCTCCAAACCCATCCAAATGCCTTTACAATTGTACTAGCCTCCACCACTTCCTCTGGTAGCCCATTCCATACATGCACCAGCCTTTGAGTAAAAAATTGCCCCTTAGGTCACTCTTATATCTTTCCCCTTTCACTCTAAACCTATACCCTCGAGTTCTGGACTTCCCCATCCCAGGGAAAAGAACCTGTCTATCTAAAAGTGGCTGAAGTCACAGCAGCAATTCTTGCAAAGGATAAAGCTACAACAACAGAAGGATAAGGCTAGGAAGGGATTGCAGCATAATGCCAGGAGAGGTTCAATTGTCAATACCAGACCATTTCCAATAGAGTTACTCCAGTTCTTTTATTTTTTCCATTGCCAATACGGACACAACTAAAACTTGAAGCATGCACATTGGAGACATACACAATCATGCAGCATGAGTTCCTGTCATGTTCAAACCTATCAGTTAACAATACTGAAGCCATGAGTGGGCTATAAAGTGACTTCCTGCTCAAAACAAGGTAAGCTTTTCAAAAACAAACTTTCCTGGCCAACTTCATTGCCCTTAATGTAAAAGTTGAGGGCCCAAAGGTGGCACATCAGTGATTTTCAAAACTAAATTTCACTTATAAATATTGCATATTACACTGGTTTCACTTTTTCATACGTACATCATCATGGTTGAACTTTCAAGCTCAGTTAGCACTCTCTCCTATATATTCTCAAGGATTGGTCTGTTTACGCTACACTTCTGCTCATCACACACAGGATCCCAAGCCCTGCCACTTCATCCCTCTCGTATCCCAACCTCATCATCTGTCCTTAACTGAAGCACTCTTTCACTCCTCTAGCCCCACTCCACACCCTCACCACTGACTTATCATTGACGGTCCCAAGCATCCATGCAAGCTAACATGATCCTGCTCCCTTCCCTTGTGCTACAGAGTTAAACAAGGAGACACAATGCTTTTACACATAACTGCACAAAGCAAAGATTGGTGCATGGCATCTTTAAGTAAACATGAATTTGGTGTCTCAAGCTTTTTGAGCACTACAGACTTTATCTTGAAGGCAAGACAGGTCAAATGCGTGAATGGCACTTACTGAAGAATAAAACTGTTCGATAAATTCAAGTTTATCGAGTGGATGAGACACTCGTCAGTTAAGCATATGAAGTGTCATGTTTGAAAATAACAGTCATAATTGAGCATTTTATAGCAGAGGTGGATATTTTTATAGATGACGAATTGAACTGTCTTTATGGAAGGTGTATATGATTAGATGTTCAACTTGGGTCAGAAAAGAGGCCAAAGTTGTGTACACAATCTTCTTCAACTCTCATGTCACATTCATTCATTATCCCTTTGTGGAGGTGCTGGCCTAGTGGCATTAGCTGAATTTTGGGATTGCTAGTCCCAGCAATTCTCAGCAACTGGGTTTGAATCCCACCATGGCAGATGGTGGAATGTGAATTCAATTTTTAAAAATCTGGAATGAAGAATCTATTGATGACCACAAAACTATCGTGAATTGTCAGAAAACCTCATCTGGTTCACTCATCCTCACCTTGTCTGGCCTACATGTGACTCCAGATTCTCAGTAATGTGGTTAACTCTCAACTTCCCTCTGAAATGACCTAGCAAGCCATTCAGTTGTACCAATTACTTCAAAGTCTCAAAGAAATGAAATTGGACTGATCACCTGGTATCGACCTTGGCACCAGCAAAGACAAAAGCAGAAACAGCCCTGTTGACCCTGCGAAGTCCCCCTCACTAACATATGGTGGCTAATGCCAAAATTGGGAGAGCTGCCAATCAGAGTAGTCAAGCAACAGCCTGACACAGAAATCATACCTTATTCACCATGTCCCAGACATCACTGGATATGTTGTGTCTCACTGGCAGAACAGACCCAGCAGAGGTAGCAGCCCAATGGTATACAGAGTTGCCCTGCAAGCCTTCAACATTAACTCACGATGTCATGAAGAATTGTGGTTTCAGGTTAAATATGGGCAAGGAAATCTCCTGCTGATTACGAATAGAGTCATAGAGATATACAGCACGAAACAGACCCTTTGGTCCAACTCGACGATGCTGACCAGATGTCCCACCTGCCAGCACTTGGCCCATATCTCTCCAAACCCTTCCTGTTCATATACCCATCCAGATGCCTTTTAAAGGTTGCAATTGTACCAGCCTCCACCACTTCTGGCAGTCCATTCTACACATGCACCACCCTGAAAATGTTGCCCGTTAGGTCTCTTTTATATCTTTCCCCTCTCACCCTAAGCCTATACCCTCAAGTTCTGGATTCCCCCACCCCAGAGAAAAGACCTTGTTTATTTACCCTATCCATGCCCCTCATGATTTTATAAACTTCTATAAGGTCACCCCTCAGCCTCTGACATTCTGGGGAAAACAAGCCCAGCCTATTCAACCTCTCTCTATAGCTCAAATCCTCCAACCCTGACAACATCCTTGCAAATCTTTTCTGAACCCTTTCACGTTTCACAGCATCTTTCCAATAGGAAGGAGACCAGAATGGCACAATTCGCAACTCCTCTGATACTGAAGCAATCCATGTTCCAATTCAACAATATCCAGGCTGGGGCTGACAAGTAACATTTGTACCACACAAATGTCATACTATGACCATCTAACTACCATCCCTTGACATTCAATGCGCTACTATCACTACATTCTCCACCATCAATATCTTGGGATATAACATTGACCAGAAACTCAACTGGTCAACTCAACTGCTATATAAACATAGTGGCTACAAGAGCAGGTCAGAGTCTCGGAATACTATGGCAAGTAACTCACCTCCTGACTGCCCAAAGACAGTCCATCATCAACAAGGCACAAGTCAAGAGTATGATGGAATACTTTCCACGTGGAGAAAGTGGGGGCTGCAGATGCTGGATACCAGACTCGAGAGTGTGTTGCTGGAAAAACACAGCAGGTCAAGCAGCATCCAAGGAGCAGGAGAATCGATGTTTCAGGCATAAACCCTTCATCAGGATTCCTGATGAAGGGCTTAAGTCCGAAACAAATACTTTCCACTTGCCTGGATGAGTGCAGCTCCATCAATACGAAAGACGCTTGATACCATCTATGACAAAGTAGACTACTTGATTTGGCACTACATCCACATGTAGCTACTCCCCCCCCACCACCAATACACAAACAGCAGTATGTAGTACCTTCAAGACGCACTGCAGAAATTCACCAAAGATCCTCAGACAGCACCTTCTAAACCCATAGCCACTTACATCTAGAAGGACATGGGCAGGAGATACATGGGAACACCATCACCTTCAAGTTCCCCTCCAAGCCACTCATCATCCTGATTTGGAAATATATTGCCGTTCCTTCAGTATCACTGGGTCAAAATCCTGGAATTCCCTCCCCAATGGCATCGTGGGTCAACCCACAGCAGGTGCACTGCAGTCGTTCAAGAAGGCAGCTCATCACTACCTTCGCAAAAGCAACTAGGGACAATAAAATGCTGGCCAGCCAGTGGCGCCCACATCCCACAAATGAAAAAAAAATGAGTCCAAACATTATCCTGTGCAATAGTCTGTGCTGGTTCTCGTCCATCACTACCTTCTAGGTTAAAGTCTTCATCCTGGTCATCTAATCACTCCATAGCTTCACCCCACCCCATGTTTGTAACTTGCTCCAACTCCAATCTTTAGTTCCCCAGTCTCCTGCAATTCTGGCTACTCTTACATCCTCATTTTTAATTGTACCACCATTAGCAACCATACCTTTTATTGCCTCAGCCGGTGCTTCCCAAACTGCTTCAGCCTGTGGCACACTTCCAATGTCCCAAACTTTTTCACGGTACACCAAATATTTTTTAAATAATCAGGACTAATATTGCAAGAAATTAGTTTGATAGAAAGTAAATTTGAACTGAAACACAAACAGCCTACAATTTTAACTTCACTTTTGTTAACTAGAATTGCAAAATTAACAATGAGACTGATTCTATGAATATAAATATTTGGTTCAATGCTGGAAAAGCTACCTGAAGTCCTGATCTATACTTTTTCAATATGATCCCTTCTCATTCTTGAGAAGTGACAGGGAAGAGAAGCTAAGTTTACAAAGAGGTCGTTGGTTGAAAAAGAACTATTGCTTGATTTCAGATAAGCTCTCTGAATTTGAGCTCAAAGATGTAAGGACTTCTAAGAACCAGGAATTCTTATCTTTATTCAAAGAGAAACGCAGAGCTGATCCTTCTGAAGATGCTGCAAATAGATTTTGAATCCAATTAAACTGCTCTGTCCCAGATGATCTGAAATAATGTGCAAGCTGACCTTGAAGTGAGCATAAATGTTGATCCACAATTGAGAGTAGCCTTTCAGCAGATTTGAGCTAAAAGCTTGCTTGAACATTAGAAGTGAACCATGCTTACCTCTCTTCTCCAAAGTTGAAGTTTAATTTCAACTCATTTAATTTTTTTGTGTATATCAGTATAGTTTCATTGTATCTTTGCAGCCTCTGAGTCTAAAAATTAGGGCCAGGCTGTTCAGGAAAGATGTTTGGAAGCACTTCTACACACAAAAGGTGATAGAAGTTTGGAACTCTCTCTCACAAACAGCAGTTTGCGCTTGATCAGTTGTTAATTTTAAATCTGAGGAAGATAAATGTTTGTTATGCAAAGTTATGAAAGGAAATGAGCCAAAGGCTGGTATATGGAGTTCGGTCACAGATCAACCATGATCTCATTGAACGGTGGAACAGAATGAAGGAGCTGAATGGTCTACTCCTGTTCCTATGTTTATTCAAGTACATTAGCCAATTTGGCCAGTTTTTCCACCCAGTATTTATTCTGCAACAGATTGGCATGTTAAGACTCATTATGCATGAATTATTTACATTCTTCCTTTGTTCACAAACTCTTGACAGAATTCTGCTTCTTGAGAGCTAGCAAACTTCAATATGAAAAGGAATTGATGTTTAGCTTCCATTTCTTCTCAAAGAACTGAAAAAGGCAGAAATCATCTGGAATTGATGAAGTTGACAAAATTTTCACAGTCGCATTTAGTGCAGATGTCAGCTCAGATGACAAACTATGTGATATGAGAGCCTCCATATGAAGAAAACAATCAATCAATGATTTGGGTCTCTGGGTTTCCACATTGTACTCTGGGCACAAAGCCTTTGACATTTCCAGAAAATTCAAGGGTTAGGCAGGTTTTCCCATTCTGAGGAAGGGTCACTGGACCCCAATGTTTACTTCGATTTCTCTTCACAGATGCTGCCAGACCTGCTGAGCTTTACAAGCAACTTTTATTTTTGTTTCTGATTTACAACATCTGCAGCCTCACCATCACTGCATATGCTTGTACATTTCTGCCATGGCATTCTATTTGTTTTGAAATACTCATTAATCTCAATATTCTGTTACTTGCTGTAGAAGTTCCTTACAACATAATTTATGCACTTTCAAACTGTCCTCCTCGGCAAGCTGAACAATTGTAATCCGCTTTGCTCAACTGTCAATGTCTAGATTCATCAATCAGTAGGGAAAACTTAATAAAAAAGCCAAAAGAATTACGGATGTTGTAAATCAGAAACAAAAATAAAAGTTGCTTGTAAAGCTCAGCAGGTCTGGCAGCAGCTGTGAAGAGAAATCAAAGTTAACATTGGGGTCCAGTGACCCCTCCTCAGAATGGGAAAACCTGCCTAACCCTTGAATTTTCTGGAAAAACGCTGCTTCCATGTCCTATGATACATATTCAATGTGTCTAATAATGATATTATTTGAAAGTGGAACTGTTGGCACCTTTTACTGCTTCAGGGTTCCATTTCCTGGCAAGCTGACAGAGGATCAGCAACTGACCATGAGGCTTTTGCCAGTGACAATCAATTGGGCAACATTTCAGCTAGTCTCGTGCATGATCTAATAATTTGATCAATAACCAAATGTCAGATAATCATCAGGGCACTGTATTTTTTAGACCTCGCTGCTGACTCATTACCTTTGTTGAACTGCAAACCCATCAGCTCGCCTTTTCAAAGATTGCTCATGATTATTGATTAATTTCTGCAAAACTATCACATTCTAAAGAGGAGGGCAAGTAACAGATAAAATTTATGGTATTGTGGTAAATGGGATGGAGCCTTTATGGACAGCCATCTGCATATGAAACACAAAATCAGCATAATTATTTAAATCAGGACTGTCCAATTTATGGTCCAACAACATTCTCCACAGCTGTCATTAACAGTTCCCTTTAGCAGGGTTTTACAAGAGTCTGGACAAGACACCATCTCTCTGATCAAGATGACATATGAAATGTTGAGTTTGTTTGACATATAGTTGCAAACAAACTTCTTCTATATTGTAGTTAAGCATGAATCACCTTGTTTAAGCAAAGCCCATCTTGGTGACATTCTGCAGCTCATAACTGTAAATCTCAAACCTGATATCTCTCAGATATTGAAGTCCAAGGTTCAGCTGCACACTCCACAATAAACACACTGCATCCAATATTCCATGCGAGTAACTGGTTCATGGTTTTCACAAGTTGTTTGTTAACACTTACATACGTTTTACAACTTGCAATTCAACTTGATGCAATGTAGCTTAAATTGTGTTGTGCATCACTTGTTGCTTGTTAGTTAACGAGGTCCTCCAAAATGCACTTCTCTAATTTAAGCAGTAACTGCTATCTTACACATTATTAACTCAGCTATCTTTTTGAAAAAATAGTAAACTTGTGTACTTTGACATAAAAATTCATTTTGCTAGCCAGGCTAACATCAACAACACAGGCTATTAATAAGCCTAAGACAAACAACTTCCAGTTCTGGTAATGGAAACCAAAAACTGGAAATGCACAAGAATACATGATTGGAACTACCGAATACTATCACTTTTGATAAGTTGAGGGTGATGTTGTACTCACGTATTAAGCTGGCAAATGATTTTTACCAATGGCAACATCTAACAATACAGCACAGATCTTCCAGAAAATCATGTAGCAATATAAATAAGACCATATGGTAGCCATAGTGATACCCCCTGACAATGATGGCCAAAAATTTCACTTATTCTATATCATGAAGAAAATAAATCAAAATTTGATTTTATAGATTTGTAAAATCCTATGATAAATTCACATCACTAAGTAAAAATTACTCCAATTCAAAAATTCAGCAGCACAACTGACAATCTTCTGTAGCGCAGTTGTGCCATGTGGCCAAATGCTCTGGATTTCATTCCTTAAAAGTTCCCTTCTTTGCAGCTTCTCCTCCCTTGTTGAATATGCTGCTTAAAACTTACCTCTTCCACCAAGATGTGGACATCCACCCTAATTATGTGGCTTTGGCGTCATCTAGTCATCAATTGTTTAGCATCAAGTTGATTTTTTTCTTAAACGGACTTTTTCCTAACAGACCTTGGCAGCTTTGTGAATTTGAAGCTCAAAAAATAATAACAGCACATTTAATCATTGACAAAAGCTTAGACTGTTCCGACCAGCTTGACATTTCCCTACTTTAACTTGGAATTAATATATCTAATCTTATGTTATCCTAAACTTGTGGACACAAAGAGTAAAGAACAATGGTTAACAACAACGAGGATCTAGAACAGTTCGATTACAGAAGAGGATGGAGATCTTGGAAAATATAAAGATGGATGAATCTCCAAGACTTAACCTAGTGTATCGCAGAATATTGTGGGAAGTTAGGGAAGAAATTGCAGGGCTTCTTGCAGAAATACTTCTATAATCTATAAGTGTGGGTGAGATGTTGGGTGACTGGAGAGTGGCTAATGTTGTGCCTTTGTTTAAGAAGGGACGTAAGGAGAATGCTGGGAGCTTTAGACTTGAGTCTGACGTTAGCAGTACTTAAGTTGTTGGAAGTGGTTCTGAAAGATAGGATTTATATGCCTTTGGAGAGGCAAGGAATGATGAGGGATAGCCAGCAAGGGTTTGTGCGAGGGAAATCTTGATTGAATTTTTTGAGAAACTAACCAAGCAGATTGATGAGGGCAGAGCAGTAGACATTGTTTACTTGGATTTTAGTAAAGCCTTTAATAAGATTCTGTATGGTAGACTGATTAGTAAAGTTAGATCACATGAGATTCAGGGTGAGCTTGCCAATTGATATCAAAAATGGCTTAATGACAGGAATCTGAGTGATGGTGGAGCGTTGGTTTTTGGACTGGAGGCCTGTGACCAGTGATGTTCCAAAGAGGTTGGTGTTGGGTCAGTTTTTGTTTGTCATTTATATAAATGATTTCGATGAGAATATAAACTGCATAGTTAGTAAGTTTGCGGATGACACCAAAATTGGTTGTATGGTGAATAGTGAAGAAGGTTACCTAAGATTACAAAGAGATCTTGATCAGTTGGGTCAATGGGCTGAAGGGCAACAGTTAGAGTTTAATTTGGATAAATGGGAGGTATTTTATTTCGGTAAAACAAACAAGGGAGCAGGACTGTACAATTGAAAGAAGGGCTGTTAAAAATAGAGACACCTAAGGTTCAGTTACGTAATTGTTTGAAGTTTGTGTCAGGTGGTTAAGAAGGAATTTAATATGCTTGCCTTTAATCAGACCTTTTGAGTATAGGAGTTGGGAATGTTATGTTGAAGTTGTACAGGACATTGTTGAGACTATACTGGACATTGTTGAGGCCTCTTCTGAAGTACTGTGTCCAGTTCTGGTCTCCCTGTTATAGAAAGACTATTATTAAGCTGCAGAGGGTTCAGGAGAGATTTACCAGGATATTGGGCGGCACGGTGACACAGTGGTTAGCACTGCTGCCTCACAGTGCCAGAGACTCAGGTTCAATTCCCGCCTCAGGCGACTGTCGGTGTGGAGTTTGCACATTCTCCCCGTGTCTGTGTGGGTTTCCTCCCACAGTCCAAAAATGTGCAGGTTAGGTGAATTGACTAAGCTAAATTGCCTGTAGTGTTAGGTGAAGGGGTAAATGTAGGGGAATGGGTCTGGGTGGGTGGCTCGTCGGAGGGTTGGCGTAGACTTGTTGGGCTGAAGGGCCTGTTTCCATACTGTAAGTAATCTAAGTGACCTAAGTGACGTTTAACACACACAATACACAATCCTCAAGTCACCAGTTCAGTAGTTTATTATAGAGAATTGCTTTTAACCTCTTCAGTGTTTCATGGACTGGAACAAATGTTTATCATCCTAAGAAACAACAGATCAAGTGTCTGATGTCTGTAGTCAATAGATAATCCAATAAATATCACATTTAGAAAAGGGAAAATTTAAAAAGAATGCTAAAATCAAATTTTATTTTAATTCACTTTAAAAGATCCAGCATTTAGCAGCTACTACACCAATACTTATTTTGATGACATAACTTTTAATTTCCTTTCCAATTCATCCCAAAAAGAAGACTGCAGTGTGAAATGTGTGCGTACTGTATACTTTCCAATGAAGGGCTTAATCCTAAAACATGGATTGTCCTGCTCCTCTGATGCTACCTGACCTGCTGTGTTTTTCCAGCACCACACTCTCGACTCTGATCTCCAACAACTGCAGTCCTCACTTTCTCCTATATTGCATACTTGGTATACTTAGAAGGAATACTTGTGCTCCAGAAGTATTTGTGCCCACAGTCGGTCAATCTGTTACAGTGCAATTGATAATGTGGAAAACTGCCCAGGTATAGTTTGAGCAGAAAAAGCAGGATAAATCCAGTTCAGCCAATTATGGCCAATCAGTCTACTCATGACCATCAGCAAAGTGATGGAAAGAGTCATCAACAATGCTATCAAGCTTCTCTTAGTAAAGAATAACCCAGTCACTGATACTCAGCTTGGTTTCCATAGGAGTCACTTGGCAAAACAAGGTCTCTGTCATTCATAATTGTCTTTAGTCCATAGACCAATTAACTCAATGTTGCCAACAAAAACTGTATCTGTATAGTCCCTTGACTCAAAATCATCTGCAACATAAATTTTAGTTAGCACTTGTGTAAACGATCTCTTCAATGGGTGTCAAGTTACTTGCTTTCCAAACATAGAACCAACCTTTCAAATACTGACTCTAAAATAGTTCTTTCACATTTCAGTCCTCAGTTAAAAAAAAGACACAAAACAAAAGATATTATTCTTATAACTGCAGTAACCATATAAATACCGTAATTACAAGAACAGATCAGAGGCTAGGAACCCTGCAGTGAGTAATTCATGTCCTGACTCCCCAGGGCCTGTCCACCATTGGCTAGGTGCAAGTCAGGACCACAATGAAATTCAGCCCAATTGCCTGAATGAGCGCAGCTCCAACAACACTCATGTGGATTGACATAATTCTAGAATAAATAGCCCATTTCATTGACACCACATCTACAAAAAAACTCACCCCTCCCTTGCAAAATACAAGATGCTCTGCAGAAATTTACCAACACTCCTTCAGCTGTACTTTCCAAATCCACAACCACAAAGGACAAGGGCAGCAGATGCATGAAAACACAAAATATTCTCCAAGTAACACACTGTCCAGACTTGGAACCATATCACCACTCCTTCATTGTCACTAGTCAAAATTTTAGAAGTCCCTTTTTAACAGCATTATGGGTTTACCAAAATGGCACCTTAGCAAGACTTTCTCAAATGCAATACGAATGGGTAAAAAATGCTGGCCCAGCCAGTGAAGCTCATATCCTCTAAGCAAACGAAAAGTTATGCGTGATGTCCTCTGAAGGTAATTATAACCATTGAAGATTAGAAAAAAAGAAAAGGCAATTTTCTAATAAGTTACCTTCCAATATCTTTAAACATAATTTAAATCATAGTTAATGTTTCAAAAAAATAATAAAACCATGATGCACAGCTGTGAAAATTTGGAAGCAGCTGCTGGCAAGATGAATAAATTTCTCTTTTCAGATGTCAGTTAACACTGAATGAGTTACAAAAAGACTAATTGATTAAACAAAGTACATGTGAAATTACGGCACACTGACTGAATGACTACATTTTGCTTTTTGTTTCATATACATAAGTAAAATGTGTTAATTGTGCTATAATGTAGCTTAGTTTCGTGAAAAAGTCTATCAGCATAAAAAAAAAATCAGCTAACCAGCAACAAAATTAGCTTAGTGATGTAATCAAACCAAACTGCTCTGGGAATCAAAAGGAAAAATGTTTAGGAGGAAGCAGAATTAAAAAGGTAGGAATCACAATGAGGGTTTTGGATGGCAAAGGAGAATAGATAAATAGAAATGGAGATGCAAAGCAATAAGGAAATTAATCATAGCGCAGAACGTTATAAACAGAAAACATTAGAATATTTGATGCAAGCCGCTGGGGTAAACAAGAGTTGAACATGTAAACCACCTGGGCCCTCCAGCCTGCTCTGCCATTCAACAGGATCAAGGCTGATCCAGTTAAGGCCTCAATTCCACACTCCTGCCAAACACTAATAGCTCCCTTGTTAGTCAAGAATCTTTGCACCTTCGCCTTAACAGTATTCAGTGACTCTGCTTCCATTGGTCTCTAGGGAAGACCCAATATGGTCAGAAAAGAAAATTCTCATGTCCATTTTAAAAGAAAAACCTCTTCTTTTTAAGCTATGTCCCCTAATTCCAGTCTCTTCCAGAAGAGAAAAACATCTTCATATCACTCAACCTGTCAAGTACTGTGAAATCTTGTATGTCTCAGTAAGATCTCCTTTAATTTTTCGGAATGTACGGATACAGAGCAAGTGATAGAATCTGATACGGTAGTGCTTCCCTCGTATCAAAAAAAAATGCCTGGCCCAGATATCAGTCAAGTAAACTTCCTTGGAACCAATTCTAACATTTTTATGTTCTTTCTTAAATATGACGATGAAGAGCACACAGGGCTCCATATGCGATTTGACCAACGCCCTGGACGACTATAAATTATTTGATGTATCTTGCAACAATTGACAGGATTCTATCTGCCTTCTTAATCACTGGGTTGTACCTGTGTCTAACTTTATATCATCATGTCGCAGGACTCAGAAATATAAAATATAAAAACAGACATTACATGTTTCTATAACTACTTAAGAAAAATAAAGGTGCAGTAAGTACTGATAAGTAGAAAGTGTGTCTGGAGGATTAACAATGGAAAATAAAGACATGGCAAATTAATTAACAGTCTACAATGCAAACTGATGTAACAGGTTCAACTCCTGCATTGTGAAGATTTTCATGTTGGACTCTCCTTTTCAACTATTCCCCTCATCTGAGGTGTCGTGACCCTTAGGTTAAACCACCATCAGTCATCACTTTCTGATGAAAGAGCAACCTTGTGGTCCAGTAGGGCTAATGGCAACTTTACATTTACCTTCAATTGTTTTAATCTGTTCCCTTATTTTCACCTCCAACTCACAATTATTTCTGGCTTGTTTTTAATATCCTCTTCTGAGAGATGCAAAATATCTGTTCATCTGTTATTTCTATATTTTCCAATATTAATTTCACAGACTTATCTCTAAAGAATCAATACTCAATTTTCTTACTGTTTTCTAAAGACCTGTTGGAACACTTACTGTGTGTTTATATTTCTAGTTATACTTGCACTCTAAATGTATCTCTCCTTATTAATATTTTAGTCAGTCTTTGCCACTCTGTCATATTAGGAACAGGAATAAGCTCTCCAGTCTATTGCGTAACTTCACTATTTAATATGAGCAAGGCTGATCAAACACTTCTATGCCTTTTACCCACAGTATCCCCATAACTCTTTATGCCATTGGTAATTAGAAATCTACTTAACTCTTGAATCATTCTCCAAATATCTCAAACAAGCTCATTAAACATGATCAGAAGAGAGGGAGAGGGGACATCTCAGAAAAACCTATACAATTCTAACAGGACTAGATAGGGTGGATGCAGTGGGCTCTCAATGACAGGGAAGTTCAGAACCAGGGGTCATAGTCTAAGGATATGGGATAAACTATTTAGGACTGAGATGAGGAGAAATTTCTTCACCTAAAGAGTAGTGAGCCTGTGGAATTCATTAACATAGGAAGCAGTTGAAGCCAAAACATTTATAATTTCAAGAAGGAGTTGGATACATCACTTAATTCTAAAAGGATCAACAGATACAGGGGAAAAGCAGGACCAGGCTATTAAGTTAGATGATCAGCCATGATTGTAATGAACGGCAGAGCAAGCTTGAAGGGCCAGATGGTCTTCTCCTAATTTCTATGTTTCAAGGATTTTCTATTCACAAGTTAATGCGGTCTAAGCCCAAGCAAATTATTTCATAGAAACCCCTGATTTATGAACATCCAACTTATAAATGCTTACACTTACGAATGTGATCACACACAGGTGTATAATTTTAAAGATCTGAGATACAAACATTTCTTGTACTTATGAGCTTTACATCGTCCTGCATTGTGTTCCGACTTGCATACAAATTGCAAACAGACATCAGAAGGGAACTCATTCATAACCCAGGTACTGTTTTTACCTAAGTGTCCATTTATTTTGATGGATTCTGGCATTCTCTCTACTACTGATGTCAGGTTAACAGGTCTTGCATTCCCAATTTTCTCTCTTGCTACTTTCTTAAATTAAACGGAGTGACATTTACTGGCTTCCAACTGGATTCCAAGGAATCATTGCAGAATCAATGGAATTTCGAAAGATGATCACCAATACATCAATTGGTTCAAGAGCCACCTTCTTCAACGCCCTGCCAAGTAGACTATCAAGTCCTGGGGACTGAGTCACTTTCAGCCCCATTTATTCCTCCAATACAATCTAATTAATAATTGTCCCCAACTTTCATTTTCTGTAATCGCTTAGACATCCAAGTCCAGGAGATGTCTAGTTCCTTCCTCAGAGATAACTGACACATAGGATTACATCTCACCTTTTTGCCCAAACGTGAGTTTCATTTAGTTTTCTGCATAGTTTTTTGCCACATCTTATCCAATTCTCATTTATTACCTACCTCAGTCTTGTGCCTCATGATCCATTCCTTCTCCATTTTATTGTGAACCACTCATCAAAAGACCCATGCTACATTTAAAAGGCTGCTAAGCACCCTTATGAGCTAAGGCTCTCCAGAACTATCCTATGTGGTAACTGACACGGTGTGAAGATGTCGGAGAAAGGGAAAATGGCACAGTGATTCTCCAACAGGGATCTGTAGATCCTAGTGGTTTAGGAGTGGAAACAAGGGGTGTTCTCTACCTGGAGTATTGGCAGAGGAGAGCATGCCAATAGATCCTGGCAACCTGGAGTGAGGTAGCCAGCTGGATTAGTGGGGTCTCAATAATGCAGAGGAACAGCCAGCAATACTGTAAGATCTACAAGGGTAAGTAGCACATTTTTCTCTCTGCTGCCTCATATTCCAGACAAAAGTCAGGTCTGCAGATGCTGGAGATTAAAGTCAAGTTCCAAACTTGCAGCTCAGCAACGTACTCATGACCTGTCCCACCTGTCAATCTTCCTTCCCACCTATCCTCTACAACTATCACCTTTACCTCCTTCCTCCATCCACCTACTGCACTCTCTACTGCCTTCGCCCCAGCCCCACCCTCTCCCATTTATCTCTTCAGTCCCGAGGCTTCCAGCCTCATTCCTGATGAAGGGCTCCTGCCCAAAAAGTTGATTTTCCTGCTCCTCGGATGGTGCCTGACCTGCTGTGCTTTTCCAGCACCACTCTAATCCTTCCTCAGACTCTGTCTAGCTCTGCTATTGCACCCACCTCCTCATAAGGCTTATACATTGCCACCTACAACATTTCCCCTTACTCGCTCTCCAGGCCCCAAACATTTATTCCACCAACCCTTACTGGTCTCTTGCGCTGCTTAATCACTCAATTGGATCACCTCACCAGTGTTCCCACCTGCACCACCATTAACAGTATGTCACCTCCTTTCAGCTTATTCAATCCCTCCCTTTCTCTCATTCCAGCAGAAGACAGCCAACAATAGAGTAGAAAAGCCCTGCACAGATGGAGTACCACCCAACATTTGACTCCTCAGCCCCTATGAGTATCCTCAGAGGAAAAGACTGGGACTGCCCCTGTGAGGATGCCAAGACATCCATGTCCTGCCAACTAAGTAACATTCTTCATTCAATCGCAATTCTTACATTAACCCTAATGTCAAGGTTATTCAATGCATGCTACTTTCAACAATTGGCCACTGAGCCTTTTCTCTCTTTTGTCTTGCAAGTACAAGGGGAACATCCACCACTTCTGCAGAGAAATGGCTGGTTCTGGTAAAAGCTACCTGGTCAACCTCAGAACGAAGGTACCAAGATCCCAGAGGAAACATCAGTAAGACTACATCCTGCACACGCTAACAGCTCAGACTCCAACACCTTGGTGGGGATGTTTGCTTTAGACAGTTTGGGAGCACATGCTAGTAAGAATATCACTGAGACAGTTCTACAGCTGACCAAGGAAAAAATGTTCCTGGCTGTTGGTATGGAGGACTGTGGGAGACCTCACCAACCAGAGGCTGTAGGAGTGCACTTAAGTATGGGGACAAAGCTACCTCAAGCTTTCAACCAGATTACCTCCATGGACAGTTGGCAGCTGCCCCGGAGAGCCAGGTCCAGCACATTTAGCATATGCTGGAGAGGCGCATGCATCTGCACTCAATTGCTCTAGCCACTGGGTGTGTCAACATAAAGCATGGTAACAGGAATATGGGGAACCTGGCACATACTTCAAGTGGGCCTTCTTCACAAGGCAACAAGTCAGTGCTAGGAGGCACCCAACCAAAGGTGGAATCTCACGTAGACTCCTCAAAAGTCACCTCAGGTTACTGCAGACGTACCTGGTCCTTCTATTTCTGCCTTCCCTCAGCTTTAAAGCTCTGTCAAGATGACTCTCGGTATGCGTTGGTCATCCAGCTGCACTCATCTACGGAGTCACCTGATCAAAACTACAGTGCCAATGGACTCCATTGCTCTGCAAATTTCTTAACATCCTAGCTGTGAAACCTCAGACACCACTAAAATGTAATGGGAGGGAGAGAACAAAGAAAACCTATTGAGGGCATATTGGTGACAGGGGTGACATTGTACTATATATGAAGTATTATATTTACATAAATGTGACTAATTAATTATTTATATCTATTTAAGTTATTCAAATTTACATCTGCTTATCTGACTCTGTGTCCCCAAATATAGCTGGCCAGCATAACGCCTAACTGCATGTCCACATATGGTGCACAATGGATTAATGTCTGTGTTGAGAGGCTGTCCATCTTGCTTCCACATGCAGCAACAAAGTGTAAGTAAGCCTCGAGGTTATGCTGATATCATAGTCCCTCATCCTAAAACATCCCTTATGTTTTTCCTGACCTCTGTGTCCAAAAGTGCTGTTGGAAATGATGTGATCAGTGATACTGGGGAAGGTAAATGTACAGACGATAGGGAGCATAGAAGGGTCATTATAGACTAGGGACTCCAAAACGATGTGTCCTGTATAGTACAGGAGTCAGTGCGTAATATTGTTTCCCGATAAAGAGCCTCACAATTGGTGGGTTCTGACGCCTCCTCTCTTACAGGTTGAGATAGTTACCTTGGCCACCCAGGGTTTGTTTGCAGCTATTTCCCTTAGCGTCGTAATCTTGGTATTCCAGAATGATGGAAAGTGACAGTGAGTGCTCTTTGGACAATGGATTCCAGCCTCAGCATGTGAGGCCCCAAACATCCAGCTCCCTTTCTTGACTGCCCTCTCCATGAATCCTATTTTCTTTGTAGATCCCATGTACCTATGCAACTCATTCATCTGAGCATTCATAGAGTAATAGAGATGTACAGCATGGACAAAGTTTCCTCTGCAGTCCTGGCATAAGAAGTGACCATGCCTGGTAAAGTTATACAATCGCTGCCCACTCCTCCACCCACCACCCTTTGGATCCAGGGGCTAACCGTGGATGAATACCCCTCCCACATTAATCCATTCCTACCCACGCTAGGACCAACCATGGCCCACATTCCTGAATTCAGAGACACGCACCATGCCCAACAGCACTCCAACCAGACACTCCAAAAGAGAGCAAGCGTACTTTGTGGGTTGCATCCCGGTCCAATCCATGAACTGATTGCCTGTCCCTGTGTGCTAAGTGACCTTGTAGCAGCCTTTCAATTATAATTGTTGGTGCATCCTGCAATGCATGTCAATACATCCTAAGTGACCCACAAATGGACCACATGATGGTCATGAAGGTTTGGTAAATATCTTCAGTGAGACATGAGTGTGGCAGAGGACTATCCATCATGTCTTGAGATTCTATTGGCACTGAGCAATATGAGAGGGTCCTCATAGCCAATAGCAAGCTGAAGTCACCAGGCACCCACTTGGATGTCCACCTTAACTGGCAAATTGCCACTGCCTATCAAGAAACTCTCCGATGGGATCTTGATCAAATGGGCCAATGGGCTGAGGAGTGGCATATGGAGTTTAACTTAGACAAATGTGAGGTGCTGCATTTTGGGAAAGCAAATCAGAGCAGGATTTATACACTTATGGGTAAGGTCCTAGGGAATGTTGCTGAACAAAGAGACCATGGAGTACAGGTTCATAGCTCCTTGAAAGTAGAGCCTCAGGTAGGTAGAATAGCGAAGAAGGCATTTAGCATGCTTTCCTTCGTTGGTCAGAACATTGAGTTGGGAGGTCATGTTGCGGCTGTACAGGACAATGGTTAGGCCACTTTTGGAATATTGCGTTCAATTCTGGTCTCCTTTCTATCGGAACAATGATGTGAAACTTGAAATGGTTCAGAAAAGATTTGCAAGGCTGTTGCCAGGGTTGGAGGATTTGAGCTATAGGGAGAGGCTGAATAGACTGGGGCTGTTTTCCCTGGAGCATCAGAGGCTAAGGGGTGACCTTACAGAGCTTTATAAAATCTTGAGGTGCATGAATAGCATAAACAGACAAAGTCTTTTCCCTGGGTGGAGGATTCCAGAACTAATAGGTTCAGGATGAGAGGGAAATATATAAAAGGGACCTTCGGCGCAGCTTTTTCATACAAAGGGTGGTGTGTATATGAAATGAGCTGCCAGAAGAAGTGGTGGAGGTTGGTACAACTATAGCATTTAAAAGGCATCTGGATGGGTATATGAATAGCAAGTGTTTAGAGGGAAATGGGCCAAATGCTGGCAAATGGGACTAGATTAGGTTAGGATGACTGGTCAGCATAGACAAGTTGGACCGAAAGGTCTGTCTTCATACTGTATATCCCTATGACTCTATAAATACTTAAAGGATGCAGTGAGCTGTTCCCAGTGTTGAGGCTTCAACAAACGTCTCATCTGATACTGCCACAAACCCTACCATAGTCCACATAGCTCAGGCCGCTGTAAGGTTCTGCCCAAAGTAATCGTTTAATTTCTCAGCCAGTTTTCTATTCCCCACGAAAAATTCAATTCTGCCTGTAGTGGACCCACGTTCACCTTTAACAAACATTTCCTTTCACGCTCCTATATAAGCTTGATCAGTCCATTTTTATGTATTTTGCTAGATTGAATCCATATTCTTTTCTTCCTTTTATCATGTTTCTTTGTCCTCCTTTGCTGTGTTCTACCAGATCTATTACTATTTTTCACTATTTTATATACCTTTTATTTTAATATTGTCTAATCCTCAACTTCCTTTGTCCACCACAGCTGACTGACCTTTTCTTTTGTGAGTTTTGCACTTTGACTGAATATATAAGCCATGTCCATTGCCTATGTAAGACATAGACTATTCGGCCCATTGAGTCTGCTCAGCCATTTAATCATGGCTGATAAGTTTCTCAACCCCATTCTTCAACCTTTTCGCATAATATTTAATCCTCCTAACAATCAAGATCCACCTAGCTCTGTCTCAAGATGACTCAATGGCCTGGCCTCCACAGCCTTCTGCAGCAATGAATTCCATAGACTCACCCATTCTCTGGCTGAAGAAGTTTCTCTTCACCTCCATTATTAAAGGTCTTTCCATTCGTCTAAGGCTATGCCCTCAGTTCCAAGTCTCGCCTGCTCAAGAAAACATCTTTTCAATGTCCACGCTGTCAAGTATTCTAAGTTTCAATCAGATCCCCCCCCCGTATCCTTCTAAACTCCATCGAGTATAGACCCAGAGTCGTCAAATGTTTCTCATATGTTAAGCCTTTTATGTCTGAGATTATTCTCATGTACAGTCTCTGGACACACTCCATGTCCAGTACATCCTTCTGGAAGTTTGGGGCCCAAAATTGATCATGATCTAAATGTGGTCTGACCAGAATCTTATAAAGCCTCAGAAATACATCCCTGGACGAAGACTCCCAAGTCCCTTTGCACTTCAGACTTCTGAAGTTTCTCCCCATTTAGAAGATAGTCTATACGTCTATTCTTCCTACCAAAGTGCATGACCTCACATTGTATTCCATCTGCCACTTCTTTGCCCACTGTCCTAAACGGTCCAAATCATTCTGCAGTCTCCTTGCCTCCTCTATACTACCTGTCACTCCACCTATCTTTGCATCATCTGCAAACTTTGCCAGAATGCCCTCAGTCCCTTCATCTAGATTCTTAAATGTATAAAATGAAAAGTGCAGAATACCACAAGTCACCGGCTGCCATTCTGAGAAGGACCCTTTCTCCCCCGTTGTGTTTTCTGCCAGGCAGCCAATCTTCCATCCATGCTAATACCTTGCTTCTAACACCATTGACTCTTATCCTACTCAGCAGTCTCCTGTGTGGTACCTTGTCAAAGTCCAGATAGATAATATCCTTGGTCTAAACTATTTCTTATCTCCTCAAAAGAATTCTAACAGATTTATCAGGCATGACCTCCCCTGAATGAAATAATGCTTACTTTGCTCTATTTTACCATGCACTTCCAAGTATTGAAAAATCTCATCCTTCACAATGGATTCCAAAATGTTATCAACTGCCAAGGCCAGGCTAATTGGCCTGTATTTTCCCATCTTTTACCTGACTCTCTTCTTAAATAGGGGTGGGTTCATTAGCAGTTTTCCAGTCCCTCCCCAACTCCAGTGATTCCTGAAAGATCATCATCTATGCCTCCATTATCTCTTCAGCTGTCTCCTTCAGATTAGTGTAGTCCATCTGATCCAGGTGATTTATCCTTGGTGATGGCCATCATATTCACCTCTGCCCCCTGACTCTCTTGAATTTTTGGAATGTTACTCATATCTCCACTACGAAGACTGACGCAAAGTACTTATTCGGTTTTTCTGCCACTTCTCCATTACTACTTTTCCAGTGGCCCACTTTCGCACTTTATATATCTAAGGAAACTTTTGCAATTTTCTTTTATATTACTGATTCCCTTACCCTCATATTTAATCTTCTCCCTCCTCATTTTTTTAATTGTCCTCTGTTGGTCTTTCTAAGCTTCCCAATGCCCTATGCCGCATTACAGAAGAACCTTGATTATCCGAATACCAATTACCCAAAAATCAGATTATCCGATGGAGATCTAGAGGTCCCAACGGAAACATGATATCAAAGACATGTTTCCAACAGTGATCACATTTTTGGTGTACAGGGATTAAAAAGGCACTATTTCCAAATGACTGACCTCCCAACCTCTCTCTCTCTCCCCACACGTAACCGGTCAAAAAGGTGTGTGTGTGTGTGGGGGGTACAACGGCAGTGGGCAGTGTTGGACGGGATTGGGGGCTGGTGCTCGCGCTATGTGCTTCTGCAGTCTCCTGAACGGGGAGAAGACTTTAAAAACTCCCAGCTCCAGAGGAAAGGCTTTAATCGATGAACCGAATAAATCGATTATCTGAACAAAATCACATTCAGATAATCGAGGTTCCCCATACATGCTTTCTCTTTTGCTTTTATGCTGTCCCTGACTTCCTTCGTCAGCCATGATTGCCACACGCTCCCTTAGGAAGCTTCTTTTACCGAGGAATGAATTTTTGCTGTGTCTCCCAAATTACTCCCAGCAGCTCCTGCCATTGCTGTTCCACTGCCTTTCCTGCTCAGGTCCTCTCCCAGTCAATTCTACCAAGTTCTTCCCTCATGTCTCTGTAGTTGCCTTTATTCAACTGTAATACCATGGCATCTGATTCCAGCTTCTCCCTCTCAAGTTGCAGAGTAAATGCTATCATATTATGGTCATTTTCATCCTAAACTGAATGAACCCTTATCAAGTTTGCCTCACTGCACGTCACTAAATCTAGAACTGTCTGTTCCCAAGCGTATTCCACCACAAGCTGTTACAAAAGGCCATCTCATAGACATTCCTTTTTGCAATCCACTATCAACCTGATTTTTCCCTTCCACCTGCATATTGAAATCCCCCTATAACCTTGCTTTTCATACACACCTTTTCTATCTCCTGGTGTATCTTGTGCCCCATGTCCTGACAATTGTTTGGAGGCCTGTATATAACTCCCATTATGGTTTTTTACCTTTGGAGTTCCTTAACTCCATGCACAGAGATTCTACATCATCTGACCCTAGTTTGTTTATTGCTATTGTTTTAATTTCATTTCTTATTAATAAGGTAGGAGCTCTTATTATAAATTCTGTGTCCTATGTCCTGCCCCACTAGCTACCTTACGAAAGTGCAGCGCTCCGAAAGCTAGTATTTGCAAATAAATCTATTGGATTATAACCTGGTGTTGTGTGATTTTACTGGAATAATTTAATGTAATTAATGTCCCACATTATTTGATAAGTGCATAAGAAACAAAATAATGAATCTACACAAGACATAAAGCTTGGTCAAGGCAGTGTATTTTTAGAACAGATTAAAATCAAGCAAGTTAGGTCAAGACAAGACATTTGGAGGAGGAATTCCAGAGATCAGCTAAAGGCACGGCCACCAATGGCTAAAATCAACAATGTTCAAAAGGTCAGAATCAGAGGTGTAAGATCTGAGAGGGTAGTAGGGCTAGAAAAGATTAGAGATGGAAAGGGGTAAGGCCATGGAAGAGATTTAAAAACAAGCATTAGAATTTAAAATTAAGGCATTGCCTAGCCTGAACTCAATTAGCAAGCACAAGAATGATTGGTGAATGGGTCTGAATAACACGTTTGGTGTTGAAACTTGATGAAGTCGCTGGGTCATCAGTCAAGACCTGTTAATATCAATTGTTTGCAAAAATAAATGAGAAAATGGGTTTATTTCATAACCTGAGGGCTCTATGGTACACAATATTTTTGTAGATGGCAAGCAGCATGGACATATTTGCCTCAGAGACAAATATCTAAATAAACACCTCAAAAATACAGAAAGTCGGGTAACACTGACATCTTGCAACCTGCTTTCGATGTTTTGTGGTCTGAATGCAAGGACGGGGGGAAAAGAAAAAAAAAGTTTCACATAGCCACAAGCCAGTGCCAAATCCTGTGGAATTTCAATGTGGGATTGGATAATAAGATAAAGTTCTGTGATTCCATGAAATAAGTAATAATAGATAAAAGAGCAAATCATCTCCGATCCAAAACTCATTTGGGTAACATGCCCCAGCAGTCTTTTTTAGTGGAATTTGGTGGGAAGATGGATTCTTTGAGAACATCTACATCCAACATTTATTTATTCTGCCACTGGTTTATTAAACAGTTAAATTTCCATACACAGGTCTATAGTTTCCATGCAATACATTTCAAGAAAGAAGTAACTATACTAAAGCAAACGATCTCAAAGGAGATCACAAGCTGGATATTCTGGGCAAGTAACTGGCAATGTTAACAATGTTCAGGAGGCTTTGAGTGCAGAAGTAATATTCCTATTCTGAACAGGAAGCTCTGGGTTCAAGTTCCACTCAAGGAAGTCATGTCATGGAAACTATGCTCAGAATACAGCCAAACAGGTTGCTCAACCACCTACAAGTCCTTCCAATATGCCAATGACAGGCAGTAAGAGTAGGCATCTCCTGATTAGTCATGCTTAACATGGAGTGGTGGCCCTCAAGCTGCAGGTCTCGTGATAGGATGGTGACCTGTTGCAAGGCAAATTACAGGCATAAGCATACTTTATATGTCACATGCATCAATAGATGCGGAATGCATTTAAGTCTAACAGTGTTCACAGCTATCAAAGTGTAATTTAGACAGCAAAGTCCATCAACCACACAAGCAGTTAAATGTGAAAATTAAAACCTACACCTGAGCCACTTGGCATTGAACTATATTAATCAGAATGAAGTTGCGATGACCAGACTCTCAAAATTAGAACAGGTCTATTGCAGTGCAAGTAAATTTTTAATAGAGTAAAAAGTCTTTCTATCTGAAAAACAATCCTAATCCAGTACTCATTACTCACAAATATACTTTGACAACAGATCCCAAACATTTATTTGATGAATTTATACATTATCTCATCCAAATGCTCACACCTTTATCAATCTGGCTTGAATGATCTGTCTTGAATGTAATGTTAGAAAAATGGATCCTGAATTGTTTTTACCAAAAAAAAGAGGAACTGACTTATTGAGCTGCATTCAGCAGTTAATGAACAGCAACAGCAGTTCATTATACATGCACATTTCACACAGACTTTGTCTGAGATTTTGGACAGAAAGTTACTTTAAATTAGACGCAAATAATAACCATGAGGTTAAGGGATAAAGGATAGCTGGCACTCATAAATATATCTCAGCAAGAAATCAATGCTCTCATGAAAGAATTAAAGGGATAAAAAAAGGAAGGAAAAAAAAATACTCAACCTCATCTGCAATTCCACAAATACTCTTTGTACAAAAGGCAATATATGCATCTTGTGTGCACTCCCTAGTTAATAATGCTGTCACGGATCTAGCAAATGTAGCCACAATTCAAAACCCCTAAAGTATTATTGCTGCCATATAGGAATAAATAACTCCAAGTTTATTTGATTTCATTCCACCAATATCTTACTTGACATCCATTCATCTTCAAGATTATCACATAACTACCAGTTTTAAGACTAAATCAATGTTTCTCACTCCACTGAACAACCCAATCAATAGCAACAAGGACATGCTGCTGTCAAAAGCTAACTGCTGCTCATGCCGGTAAATCCCCTCTGGACCTTGGTAGGATAGAACTAAGCTGGATGGAAACCACCTGCTGGGTAAAATATGACGGCTCTCTTTAGTTAGTGCAAAATATACAGCTTTTCAGTCATTTTAAATGAGTTACACCTCTAGTCTACATTTAAAAAATAAAGTTTCAGCAAGAACAAAAACAGATCAATGGCACATAAATTTACAGAGAATATTTCTGTAAATTTTGAGTTCCCATGGTAAAATTCTCATTGTACTTACAAGCTAATATGATCCTCCTTTAAATTCATTGATCTTGTCTACAATATTCACAGTTTTTCAAAAACGCTGACACTTTGACACACAGAAAAAAAGGACTGAATATAATTGCTGGTCACAGAAGATCATGAGTATTCAAAGTTTTCTTCCTACTTATTGGAGAAAATATTTCTGAAACAAAATAGGTAAAACTAAATGTTAAAGAATTCCCAAACACCATCAAGAGCATTTTCATATGTGCAGCTAAATAATTTGACTGCTCTCATATACATGGAGGCCAGGGCTGCTAAATTTAAAATTCAATAGAATTGATTGCATTTTTAAGAAAGATCAGCGGTTGAGCTGGCACCTTCAAGCAACTATTAAGGCAGCATTTGGAAGAAAAATGCTCTCAAGCAATTCAAATAATAATTACCTGTATCACAAAAAACGTTAGCTTCTATGTGCCAGCACTCCGAACAGATCTCAGACTAGTTAGTATTCAGAGTACTGAAAATGGCCTCGTATTTCTCATACGGAGACAGTGATTCTGGCAATATTTACAAATTTTCTCTTATCTACTCTACTGCTTGTACATTGACAAATATACCATTAACTATGTCGACCCTGTAGCTCTGGAATTCCTTACTTAAACTTGTTCACTCTGTTGATCTCTATTCCGTAAGAATTTCCCTAAAACATACCAGTCCCAAATATTCTTTCTTGACATTACACAGATTTTTTTTGCCAGTTTACCAGTATATGAGACACCATGGGATATTTTATAGGGTACTATATAGATACAAGTTTTGGTATAACATTAAATAAATAGATAAATTTCAGTCCAATATTCAGTGATTGAGAAGCACAGCAGGTCAGGCAGCATCCGAGAAGCAGGACAATCGACATTTCGTGCATAAAGAATGAGGCTTGTGGGCCAGGGCTGAGAGATAAATGGGAAGGGGGCGGGGAGGTAGCTGAGAAAGCATTAGTAGATAAAGGTGAGGGAGAAGGTAATAAGTCAGATGGGGGAATGATGGACAGGTCTGGAGGGTGGTGCCCAGTTGGAGGCTTGGGGCTGAGATAATATGGGGAGAGGGAAATGAGGAAGCTGTTGAAATCCATACTTATCCCGAGTGGTTGCAGGGTCCCAATCCGACGGGCAGTGCCAAGTTGCTGTGGATTTCAACAGCTTCCTTATTTCCCCTCTCCCCGCATTATCCCAGTCCCAAGCCTCCAATTCAGCACTGCCCTCCGGACCTGTCCATCACTCTCCTTGCCCCTGACCTGTCCATCACTCCTTCCTTTGACCTATCACCTTCATCCACCAGCTACCTTACCCCACAACCCCACCTTATATCTCAGCTCCAGCCCACAAGCCTCATTCCTGATGAAGGGCTTATGCCCGAAACATCGATTCTCCTGCTCCTCGGATGCTACCTGTCCTGCTGTGCTTTTCCAGCAACACACTCTCAACTCTGATCTCCAGCATCTGCAGTCCTCACTTTTTCCAAAATTCAGTGATGTAGACTTTTGTTTAAAAAGTAAAGGAAACAAAGTCTCAGACGTTGGCCAAGTAAGTAATAAGTAATATTCATGCTACAAAAAAATCCCATGATGTGGAGGTACTGGTGTTGGACTGGGGTGGACAAAGTCAGAAGTCACATGACACCAGTTTATAATACAAGTTTACAGAGAAACCTAGATTATCCGGCATTTGATTATCCGAAATTCAGATTATCCGAACAAGATTGCAAGGTCCCAATGCATGGCTAAACTATGCTATCTGGCATTCAATTATCCGGCATTCGACTAACTGAATGAAATACTCCCCACCCATGGCCTTCAGATAATCGAGGTTCCTCATTTGAAATCACAAGCTGTCAGAGCACTGCTCCTTTGTCAAGTAAAATCACTTCACCTGACGGAGGAGTATCACTCCGAAAGCTTGTGATGTCAAATAAATCTGTTGGACTATAATCTGGTGTCGTGTGACTTCTGACAAATATCTCAAGCAATGAGAATCCGTTCATCTCCTCTTAACATTCAATGCATTATTCCTGAACCCCCACATCCCTCGGGATCAGCAATGAAATGCACCACCATTATAAATACTGTGTTTACAAGAACAGGACAGAGACTGAGAATTGTGCATGGTGTAATTTCACCCTCAGATTCCCAGAAGCGTGTCCATTTTCTACAACGTATGAGTCAGGAACTCATCGAAATACTTTCTACTTATTTAGATGAACATAGCTCCAACAGCTCTTAACTGGTCCAACATCATCCAAGACAAAGCATTCTACTACTACCATAAACATTCCATCACCAGTGGTACACAATAGCAGCAGTGTGTATCAACCTCAAGATGCACTTTATTAACGTAACAGGATTCCGTAGAGGGCAGATTCCAAACCCATAACCTCTACAGACTAAAATGGACAACCGGTAGAAGACACACAAGAACCCCACCACCACGTTCCCCTCCAATTGGCTCATTATCCTGACATAAAACTATATTATTGCTCCTTCACTGTCACTGGGTTGAAATCCTAAACTGTCATTCCTAACAGAACTGTTGGTGTAACTACAAAGGGAGTGCAAGAGAGTTAAATGCTTCACTTCATTTGCAGCAGTTAATTAATTTATGGTTTGTCCACTTTATCTCCAGAATTCTGAAATTCATAGCAATCAAACACAACTGAAGCCATCATTCGTTAGTCTGAGGACCTCAAATTATACGCTTAATGTTTTACCCTCTATTTAAAAAAAGTAATATACTGCAGCTTTAAGTAGAGAACATGCAGACCATGTTTCTAGCAATTCAGTGCATAAACAGGTTTTTTTCTAAAAAATGTAAACCTTTGCATTTAAACAGCTTAAAATTTAGTTTTTCTTGTGCTAAGTAGGTAAAATGGCTGTTCAAAGACCCTTTTTCCTGATAATTTGGTTGTTTTTGAAGTCTTTTTTTAGATGTCCATAGACTTGAGTTTTAGTGAATATAAAAATAGCATTTGCATTTGAAAGGAGTGAGGGAAATTCAAGCCTATTCAACATATACATGGTTTTCCCAAAATCCAAGATATTTCCCTATTGTTAACAGATGACATATGCCAAATGCAAACATTTTAATTTCATTCTTGTTGAAATTTCAACTTTTTAATTCTAGACTAGTTGATGTTGTATTTTCCTGGGGTATAGAGCACAGTTGTTCAAGACATAAGAACATATGAACATAAGATTTCTGAGCAGGAGTGGCCCTTCAAACCTGCTCTGCCATTCAATAAGATCATGGCTGATCTTTTCATGGACTTGGATTCACCTACCCACACTCTCACTGTATTCCTTTATTGTTAAAAAAAAATTGATCATACCTTTTAAAAACGTCAACTACTTCACTGGGCAAGGAATTCCACAGATTCACAACCCTCTGGGTGAAGAAGTTCCTTCTCAATTCAATCCTAAATCTACTCCCCCTAATCTTGAGGCTATGTCCTCTTGTCCAAGTTTCACCTGCCAGTGGAAACATCCTCTCTACTCCCTTCATAACTTTTCTATATTTCTATAAGATTCCCCCTCATTCTTTGAATTCCAACAAATATAATCCCAGTCTAATCAGTCTCTACCCATAAGCCACCACTCTCAACTCCGGAATCAACCTAGTGAACCTCCTCTGCACCCCATCCAGTGCCAGTACATCCTTTCTCAAGTGAGGAGACGAAAACTGCGCACAGTATTCCAGGTGTGGCCTCACCAGCATCCTGTACAACTGTAACATAACCTCCCTGCTTTTAAACTCAATCCCTTAGCAATGAAGGACCAAATTCCATTTGCCTTCCTAACTACTTGTTGTATCTGCAAACCAACCTTCTGTGATTCACGCACAAGGACACCAGGTTCCTCTACAGAGCAGCATGCTGCAACTTTTCACCATTCAAATAATAATCCTTCTGACTGCTACTCGTACCAAAATGGATGACTTCACGTTTATTAACATGGTATTCCATCAGCCAGACTTTTGCCCACTCACTCAAAGTATCCATGTTCCACTGCAAAGTTTCAGAATCCTCTGCACACTTTGCTCTGTCACTCATCTTAGGGTCATCTGCAAACTTTGACATACTGCACATGGTCCCCAACTCCAAATCATCTCTATAAATTGTGAATAATTGCGGTCCCAACACAGATTCCTGAGGCACATTATCAGTCATTCATTACCAGCCAGAATAGCACTCACATATCCCAACTCTTTGTTTCCTGTTAGTCAACCAATCCTCTGTCCATGCTAATACTTTACCCATAACACCATGCATCCTTATCTTGTGCAGCTGGAAGAGAAAATTCCAAATCAATGATGTTCAATGAAAAGAAATGGGCACAATTCAAAATAAAAAAAGATGGACAGCACCCAGTCATTTGACACTTTATTCTTCCCCAATTATTCACTCACACACTTGAAAAGTGTTGACTTCTCTATGATATAACAAGAGTCAGCAGCCTTCAGTAAATAATCAAAAAGACCATTTATCACATTTGAAACTGGACAATAATGAAATTTAGTAACTTTATTTTTGTGGTCTTCACAACTGAAGTTTCATCCAAAATTATCACTATGCTGTGATCAAAAAAACCTAAAGCGAAAAATTAGTGGTCAACTGATTAGTGGCTGAGTAAATCAGTTCGGACAGACGATGAAATCAATACCTTTTTGGTATTTATACTTCAGTTGTATATGGCAGAGAAACACTTGAGGTGCAGTAGGTAACATTCCTCCCCCTGCGCTAGAAACTCAAGATTTGAGTCTCATTCCATGACTCCATATACAAAGACAAGATCTTAACGCAGGTAACAGGGTTTATTGTTAACTCACAAATCCTTCCAACAAGTTCCAGGCCTAGCTTTCAGAGGCAAAGTGCATATGTTTTAACAGCACAAATGCAGAATTTCTTGAAATTCACAGGGATGTTTAGAGTGAGCTCTGGTTTCTGCAAGGCTAACAGCAGAGTAACAGTACTCATCCAGCAACTTATAGCCATTTGGAGATCATAGGATATCTAGTCCTCATCACAAATTAGTGCATTATTTACAGATGAATAGCAGCACGTGCAATTAACCAACCATATTTTCCCAGCAAATCTGGACCTCAAAGTTTTGTTTAAAATATGCAGCATGCAAACAGAAAAGAACAGCTAAATTCTATTCAAGGAAGAACAGACACAAAAAGCAGGAAACCACAAGCTTAGCATTTGTTGTATGGAAAATGCTGGAATCTATTATTAAGGTTATGCCATCGTACTTTTAAAAATTGTCAGGTAAAATCAACATGGTTTTATGAAAGAGAAATCATGTTTGTACATTTTATTAGAGTTCTCGGAGGAATAAGGTCTTTTCCTTAGGGTGAGGGAGTCCAGAACAAGAGGGCATAGATTTAAGGTGGGAGGGGAAAGAATTAAAAATAAACTAAGGGCAACATTTTCACGCAGAGGGTGGTGCGTGTGTGAAATGAGCTGCCAGACTGGTACAGGCTGGTATAAATACAGCATTTAAAAAGCATCTGGATGGGTATATGAATAGGAAGGGTTGAGAAGGATATCGGCCAAATTCTGGCAAATGGGACTAGATTAATTTAGGATATCTATTGGCATGGACAAGTTGGACCGAAAGGTCTTGTTTCCATGCTCTATATCTCTTTGATACTATGATTCTAAGTAAAAAGCAACATGGATAAAGGGGAAATCTATAGATGTGCTATTTTTCCAAAATGTATTTGGTAAGAATCCTCATCAAACATTATGACACAAAATCAGACCGTGAGGTACTGGAGGTAACATGGAAGTATGGATAGAAGATTAGTTAGATAATAGGAGACCGAAAGAAGGCATAAATGGGTCTAATAATCATAAAAATCCAAGTGATTCACCAATGTCCTTCAAGGAAGGAAGACTACTGATCTTACTTGGTCTGACCAACAAGTAACTCCAGACCAACAGCAACATTCTTGACCTTTGACTGTCCACTGAAATTTAATCCATTCAGTTCAACAGAAATTAGTTTTGGTAACAGCAATACCCACATCACAAAAATAAAAATGTTGATGACTACTTGGTTTGACATCTAAAGGTTAGCTCATTTTATCATGGAAACTGTTTTTGGAGAATGAAAAACGATACCCATAAAAAGGAACTATAGTAAATCTAGAGACGTTACAATCCCAGAGCAAACCACCAAATTTATGCTATGATCTGGCCAGGGACTAAAGTAGACAAAGTGCAAGATCAAGGAGTCTTACTAAGACAATAAAGCCACAAGATTCCACAGCTTTGAACAAAACAGTAATAAGCTTAACTAATGCTCATAGAACTCACTGGTAACAACCAGATTTGGTAAATCTTTCAAACCCCTCACAGCTTCTTCTAACACTAAAGTTATAAACCTTCAAAGTTTCCCACCTCCTCATGGCTTCCTTAGCTATTACTCCAAAACATACAGGTTTACTAATTTCTAGAATTTGTCCCTGAATTCTAACAACATGATGCCATACAACTGCTCTTGATGTCTCTTCAAGTCCCATACACAGAACCTGGTATTTCAATTGCCTTCCCAGCTAACTGCAACACTCCAAGCACAGAATCTGCTTCAGTTTCTGTCTCTTTTTCAAGCTAACTATAATCATTCGAATTGCTCTTCAGGGACCTCAGATTCCTGAAGGACCAATTGAAAACCTTGCTAAAAGCCCCTCCCTATTGCTGCGCAATATTGAATGCTGACACCTAGCAACTCTTGCACCATAAATGGCAATCAACATGAAATACTGGCTTGTTCAGTACAAAACAAAAAAATGACACAAACAGAGGATTTCATTACAGATGTTAAAATGAGGTCCCTTTTGCCTACTCAAGTAAAAGATGCCACAACAGAATAGGACCTAACGTCCTACCGATATGTATCCCTCAAATCAACTTCATGAAAACAGATTATTTGGTCATTATTACATGATTTTTTTTATTGGAGTTTGCTGTCACAAACCAACTGTTGCATTTTCTATATTTTAACAGTGGCTTACAATCAGCATAGACAGCTTGGAGATGCCTCATGGTTATTAAGAGGGATACAGAAATGTAAGTCTTTCTTTCTTGAATAAAAGCTGATCTGAAAAAGGTTCAATGGAAACAAGCTTATTGTTTCCCAGTACATCTCTGATAAACCCTGCTGTACTCAAATAGATTAGATTAGATTAGATTCCCTAGTGTGGAAACAGGCCCTTCGGCCCAACAAGTCTACACCGACCCTTCGAAGAATAACCCACCCAGACCCATTTCCCTCTGACTAATGCATCTAACACTTTGGGCAATTTGGCATGGACAATATGAAACACCACTAAAAAGGACAAACTTCATTTTGTTCCACCTTGCTGTGTTAGCAGGTAGAAAGCCCAGGCCAGCAACTGCCAAAGTTGTCACAGATGTTAAAGATTTTACAAAAGTAGACAAAATTCCATAATTTACCTGCCTGTTAGACCCAAGTTGATAGAAAGCACAGACCAATTCTTAGCAAGAATTACTATTTATTGCAAATGAATTGTCTCTAGCTCCAGGTGAACAGTTATGAATCATTGTTATGTAACTCTACTAATGAAACCTCTAATCCCTTTACAAAATATTACACACACACACACACACACACAAATGGTGTTATAGGTAAGGGAAAGACCAGGAACACAGTTCAATAGTCCCTGTACATCTAATTTGCTGAGGTAATCTGTTTAGCTTGTCAGGACCTGCTGCTCTTCAACCAACCAGTGGGAGAGTTTGCCCCTGATACCCATCGATTCCAGTTTAACTTAGATCACATAGGATCCAGGGAGAGCTAGCCAGGTAGATACAAAATTGGCTTGATAGTAGGAGACAGCCAAAGGTGGAGGAGGGATGTTTTTCACACTGGAGGTCTCTGTGTCCAGGGGTGTTCCGCAGGGATTGGTGCTGGGTTCTTCATTGTTTGCCATGTAAAAATCTTTGGGATGAGAATGTAGTAAGCATGGTTAATAAGTTTGCGTGGCTACATGGCTAGCGAAGAAGATTATCTAAAAGGATCTTGATCAGCTGGGCCAATGGGCTGAGGAGTGGCAGATGGAGTTTAATATAGATAAATGTGAGGTATTGCATTTTGCCAAGACAAACCAGGGCAGGCCTTACACAGTGAATGGTAGAGCCCTGGGGAGTGCTGTCAAATAGACAGCATCACAATTAGGCTGATGAAGAAGGCACTTGGAATCCTTGCCTTCATTGCTCAGAGCACTGAATCTATGAGTTGGGACGATATGTTGTGGCTCTACAGGACTTTGGTAAGGCCACTTTTGGAGTACTGTATACAGTTCTAGTCACTCTGCTATAGGAGGAAATTATTTAATTTGAAAGGGAACAAAAAATTTTCAATTCTAATACCAGGACTAAAGTGTTTGAGTTATAAGGAGAGGCTGGATAGGCTGGGACATTTTAACCTAGAGCACAGGAGTATGAGGGATGACCTTATAAAAAGGTTAATAAAATCATGAGGGGCTTAGATAAGGTGAATAGCAAAGTCTTTTCCCAATGGTGAGGGCGTTCAAAAGTAGGGGACATATTTTATGGTCAGATGAGGAAGCTTTAAAAGGGACTTGAGGGGCAACTTGTTCACACAGAGGATGGGTGTGTATCTGAAACGAACTGCCAGAGGAATGGTAGATGCAGGTACAGTTACAACATTTAAGAGATAACTTGGACAGATACATGAAGGTGTGGAGGGATATGGGCCAAACACAGGCAAATGAGACTCGTTTATTACGGGAAATCCAGTTAGCATGGACAAATTGGACCAAAGGGGCTGTTTTCTATGCTGTATGAACATGACTCTTTCAGCTTTTGACAGATTTCAGAGCATCAAGACAAAAATATGAAGTAATAGAGATATTTATTAAAAGGTAGACACTCTTTTTAAATGAATTGAAAAGATCGAGATCAGCTACGACAGATCAACCTGATCAAAAAATTAAGGAAATTTCATCGCTGATGTGCCTCCTAAAAGTTAATTTAAAATCATACATGACTCACACTTCAAGAAACCAGAAATGTTTTACACCATGAGAGCATAAGCATTTAACTTTAATTGAAACCTTGTTTATCCATCACTATTTTAGAACAAAAGTTACATCCTGCATTACCAACTTCGCAAACAACTAACTGGAGCCACTAAAAGCATTCACCCTCTCCATTTGGCCATACAATTGTTGAAGTATAGACGTTTTGAACAAAGTAAACTATTAAGGCCCCAATTTCAGATGTCAGGTAAACTTACAAAAGTCAAAGAGATACTTTGGGCTATTTTCAATAACTAAACAGGATCATATGCATCAGTTAGTATAGAAGAATAAGAGTATTCTGGATAATTGCTGACAGTTCAATTAATGCGTTCAATATCAAGCTGAATGGAAAGGTAGTGAGTTTTAAAAAGATTTGTAGCTCAGGCTGAGGTTCTGGATGTAAGTTTGCACGCTGAGCTGCAAGGTTTATTTTCAGACGTTTCATCACCATACTAGGTAACATCACCAGTGAGCCTCCGGTGAAGCAGTGGTCGCGAAACCCGCTTTTTATTTATATGTTTAGGTTTCCTTGCATTGGTGGTGTCATTCCTGCAGTGATGTCATTTCCCATGGTGATGTCTTCTTCTTTTTCTCAGCAGTTGGTAAATGGGATGCAAGTCAATGTGTTTGTTGATAGAGTTCCAGTTGGAATGCCATGCTTCTAGGGATTCTCATACGTGTCGGTGTGTGTGGCCTCTTGGCGTCATGGTAGCCCACAAACCCACCAACACACTAAAACAGCAGCTAATGAACTTGTAAGACCCTATACAGACAATTAACAAAACTAATATCATTTACAAAATACCTTGCAAGAACTGTAATAAACACTACATTGGACAAACAGGCAGAAAACTAGCCACCAGGATACATGAACATCAACTAGCTACAAAAAGACTTGACCCACTCTCACTAGCATCTTTACATACAGATGAGGAAGGACACCACTTCAAATGGGACAACACATCAATCCTAGGACAAGACAAACAGAGACACCCATGAGAATTCCTAGAAGCATGACATTCCAACCAGAACTCTATCAACAAACACATTGACTTGGATCCCATTTACCACCCCCGAAAGAAAAAAAAGAACAGGAAATGGCATTACCACAGGAAATGACATCACTGACCCAAGGAAACCTAAACACACAAATAAAAAGCCAGTCATACCACCACTACTTCACTGGAGGCTGACTGATGATGTTACCTAGTATGGTGATGAAATGTCCAAAAACAAACTTTCCAGCTCAGCAAGCAAACTTACATCCTGGATAGTGAAGGTTTTTTTTCACTACCTATCAGTACTTATATAGAGAGTGTCCAGTGGAATGGATGCAATTAAATCAAGTTTTAATCACTTGTCGTTCAAGTGATTCTTCATAAGAAACATGAACAATTCCCATAGTCTGTTCAGCATCCTTATGATCTGTTCATTTTTAATCATGGTCATGTCTAAAACTGACATAACTGATAGGTTTATCATTTAAACACTTCCTGTGTTGGGCTGAATATTCCCAAACTGAAAAGGGTGTCAATAATAAAGGGTGTCAGTAACTAAAAAAGTTGTTACTCATGATATAAAATGTCCAAGTTTGTTCTTTGATTAAGTGTGATTACAAAATATTTTTAAAAATAGGGATTTACACAGATGCCTCTCACTTTCCATTTCTGTGAAATGATTTGAACTCACAAACATGAAAAATGTCAAAGTTGCTGAGACAAATTAAGGACATGGCATGCTACAAGAAATGTGTGCAAATCCAGGATATCAAAAAGGCTCACAGAGATATATTTAATGTTGTGGAATGCACAGCAGCATACTTTGAGAAAAAAACAGCAAAAAAAAATCAATTATTTCATTAACATTCATAGATGCTCGAATCGAAGACAAAAAGAATTAGAATGCACATATGTATATCTTAAAAAATTCCAATACAGATGGAAAAAGCAACAAAAAAGTGATATCCTGTGTTTTAGACACGGGAATAGTTCATATAAAAACATGGAAGTGATGTTTCAATTATTCAAGACATTGTACATAATGCTCCAACTGTGGCTAACCAATCCCTTTTTATGAGAATTTTGAAACCAGGGAAATGGCAGAGTGAAGATACAAAAATGAGCTGATTGTTCATAAAGGCTTTAAAGAAATTGAGAAGAAAACAAAATCACCCTAAAGCAGGTCAGGCAACATCCACTTCAAAAACACAAATCAATTGAAGTATAAGTTGTAATTTTATCTCATTAAATTCAGATGATACCTACAAAAGACCATATTTTTCTTTCCTTTTTAGTCTATAACCTGAAATGGGATTTGGGCTGCTGTGTCGCTGCAAATAGTTTTGTAACTTGGAAAAATTAAGTGGTGCATATTTTTAGTTGTGAGAGAATGTTGCTTTCCAAAGCAGTAATGGAGAATACTTTGAGGCAGAGTGATATCGAGAGTCAAATTATAGAATGGGAGAGAGTGGTGTAATGATGAAATAATCCAGAAATGGAGGTACTGTTCTGGGATACAGCACAACAGATCGTCAAATATGAAATAAATAAATCTGGAATTAACAGTTAGTTAATGATGATCATTGAACCCATTATGGATTGTCTTTACAAAAAAAAAAGTTTTTTTAAGGAAGGAAAACTGCCATCCTTATCTTGTTTGGCCGACAGATATTTCACTCCTTGTGGCTGACTCTTAACAGCCTCTCAAATGACCTCACAAGCCATTCAGCTGTATCAATTGGTAAAATGTCCCTAAGAAAAAGAGATGAAACTGAACGGTCTGTCTGGCATTGAGCTCGGTACTAAAGAAAATGGTAAACCTAACCCTGTGAACCTGACAAATTCCTCCTTAATCAACGTGCGAGATGCTAGTGTTAAAATGGAGAGAGATGTCTCATAGTTTAGTCAGACAACATCATCACGATCTCAGAATATGTCTTGTCCCACCAACAGGAAATATCAAGCAGAGATGGTGGCACAGTGGTCTACAGTTATAGAGTCATAGAGATGCACAGCATGGAAACAGACCCTTTGGTCCAACTCTTCCATGCCAATCAGATATCTCAACCTAATCTAGTCCCATTTTCCATCATTGGTCCATATCCCTTGAAGCCCTTTCTCTTCATATACCCATCCAGATGCCTTTTAAATGTAGTAATTGCACCAGTCTCCACCACTTCCTCTGGTAGCTCATTCCATACATGCACCACCTTCTGCAGTTGGCCTCAAGACAAAGGAAGCACATGGTGAGGACAGTGCAGGATACAGAGAGAGAGAGAGAGAGAGAGAGGAGAGAAGAACCTGCACAGTCTGAATTCGTGTATCGCTGGATATCGGAGTGCATCTGGGAAAATTAACAAACAGTGAAATTCACACCTAATCTTGGAGGAACTGTTGGGCGAAGTTCACAGCACAGAATCAAATAAGTTAATTGTTGTTTTAAGTCTGTCCAAGAGAAAGGCTGCAGTAGTGAGTATAGTGGATTCTTTCTTGATTATATGTTTTTGGAGATAAGTCTCTTGATTAAAATTAAAGTATAAGTCATAGCTATCAATTTAACCTGGGGCAGTTTTTGTAGAGGAATAAGATGGTGTTATTTTCTGGGTCTGTCGATTATGAAGGAGCAAAAATGGCCTTTGCAGTGATATGTACTTCTTGTCAGATGTGGGAGTTTAAGGGTTATATCTGCCATTAATGCTGTTGGATGCGAACCTTATCAGATCGAGTGGATCGGTTGGAGAGACAGATAGAAGCGATGAAGAATTTGCAACAGCAACAGTGTATGATGGATGGCAGTTATAGGACGGGGGGAAAAGTCTCAGATACAGTCATATAGATGGGTTAACTCCTGGAAGGGTGAGAGAGGTCGGCACCTAGGGCAGGAGTCTTTTGTGGATATACCCATTTCAACAGGTATTTGGAAAATGTAGGGGGGTGATGGATTCTCAGGGGAATGTAGCACGAACAGCGAAGTTTCTGGTATTGAGACTGGCTCTAATGCAACGAAGGGTACAATCGGCTTCCAAGAGATCAATTGTGTTAGGGGATTCTATAGTCAGAGGTACAGACAGACGTTTCTGTGGCCAGCAGAGAAAAAAACAGAATGGTGTGTTGCTTCCCTGATGCCAGGATCAAAGATGTCTCAGAGAGTGCGCAGAATGTTCTCACGGAGGAGAGGGGCCAGCAGGAGGTCATTGTCCACATTGGAACCATGACATTGGAAAGGAAAAGATTGAGACTCTGAAAGGAGATTACAGAGAGTTAGGCAGAAATTTAAAAAGCAGGTTCTCAAGGGTAGTAATATCTGGATTACTCCCAGTGCTACGAGCTAGTGAGGGCAGGAATAGGAGGATAGAGCAGATGAATGCATAGCTGAGGAGCTGGTGTATGGGAGAAGGATTCACATTTTTGGATCATTGGAATCTCTTTTGGGGTAGAAGTGACCTGTACAAGAAGGGCGGATTGCACCTAAATTGGAAGGGGATTAATATACTGGCAGGGAAATTTGCTAGAACTGCGTGGGGGGGATATAAACTAGTAAGGTGGGGGGTTGGGGAGATAGTGAGGAAAGAGATCAATCTGAGACGGGTACAGCTGAGAACAGAAGTGGATCAAACAGTCAGGGCAGGTAGGGACAAGGTAGGACTAATAAATAAAACTGCATTTATTTCGATGCAAGGGGCCTAACAGGGAAGGCAGATGAACTCAGGGCATGGTTAGGAACATGGGACTGGGATATCATTGCAATTACAGAAACATGGCTCAGGGATGGGCAGGACTGGCAGTTTAATGTTCCAGGACACAAATGTTACAGAAGGATAGAAAGGGAGGCGAGAGAGGAGGGGGAGTGGCATTTTTGATAAGGGATAGCACTACAGCTGTGCTGAGGGAGGATATTCCCAGAAATACATCCAGGGAAGTTATTTAGGTACATCTGAGAAATAAGAAAGGGATGATCACCTTATTGGGATTGTATGATAGACCCCCCCCCCACCCCAATAGTCAGAGGGAAATGGAGAAACAAACTTGTAAGGAGATCTCAGCGATCTGGAAGAATAATAGGGTAGTTTTGGTAGGGGATTTTAACTTTCCAAACATCGACTGGGACTGCCATAGTGTTAAAGGTTTAGATGGAGAGGAATTTGTTAAGTGTGTACAAGACAATTTTCTGATTCAGTATGTGGACGTACCTACTAGAGAAGGTGCAAAACTTGACCTACTCTTGGGAAATAAGGCAGGGCAGGTGACTGAGGTGTCAGTGGGGGAGCACTTTGGGGCCAGCGACCATAATCCTATTAAATTTAAAATAGTGATGGAAAAGGATAGACCAGATCTAAAAGTTGAAATTCTAAATTGGAGAAAGGTCAATTTTGACGGTGTTCGGCAAAAACCTTCGAAAGCTGATTGGAGGCAGATTTTCGCAGGTAAAGGGACGCCTGGAAAATGGAAAGCCTTCAGAAATGAGATAACAAGAATCCAGAGAAAGTATATTCCTGTCAAGGTGAAAGGGAAGGCTGGTAGGTATAGGGAATGCTAGATGACTAAAGAAATTGAGGGTTTGGTTAAGGAAAAGAAGGAAGCATATGTCATGTACAGACAGGATAGATCGAGTGAATCCTGAGAAGAGTATAAAGGCAGTAGGAGTATACTTAAGAGGGAAACCAGGAGGGCAAAACGGGGACATGAAATAGCTTTGGCAAATAGAATTAAGGAGAATTCAAAGGGTTTTTACAAATATATTAAGGAGAAAAGGGTAACTAGGGAGAGAATAGGGCCCCTCAAAGATCAGCAAGGCGGCCTTTGTGTGGAGCCACAGAAAATGGGGGAGACACTAAATGAATATTTTGCATCAGTATTTACTGTGGAAAAGGTTATGGAAGATTTAGACTGGAGGGAAATAGATGGTGACATCTTGCAAAATGTCCAGATTACAGAGGAGGAAGTGCTGGATGTCTTGAAACGTTTAAAAGTTGGATAAATCCCCAGGACCTGATCAGGTGTACCCGAGAACTCTGTGGGAAGCTAGAGAAGTGATTGCTGGGCCTCTTGCTGAGATATGTGTATCATCGATAGTCACAGGTGAAGTGCTAGAAGACTGGAGGTTGCCAAACGTGGTGCCACTGTTTAAGAAGGCAGTAAAGACAAGCCAGGGAACTATAGACCGGTGAGCCTGACCTCAGTGGTGGGCAAGTTGTTGGAGGGAATCCTGAGGGACAGGACGTGCATGTATTTGGAAAGGCAAGGACAGATTAGGGATAGTCAACATGGCTTTGTGCGTGGGAAATCATGTCTCACAAACTTGATAGAGTTTTTTGAAGCAGTAACAAAGAAGATTGATGAGGGCAGAGCAGTAGATGTGATCTATATGAACTTCAGTAAGACGTTCGACAAGGTTCCCCATGGGAGACTGATTAGCAACATTAGATCGCATGGAATACAGGGAGAACTAGCCATTTGGATACAGAACTGGCTCAAAGGTAGAAGACAGAGGGTGGTGGTGGAGGGTTGTTTTTCAGACTGGAGGCCTGAGACCAGTGGAGTGCCACAAGGATCGGTGCTGGGCTCTCTACGTTTTGTTATTTACATAAATGATTTGGATGCGAGCATAAGAGGTACAAGTTAGTAAGTTTGCAGATGACACCAAAATTGGAGGTGTAGTGGACAGCGTAGAGGGTTACCTCAGATTACAACAGGACATGGACCAGATGGGCCAATGGGCTGAGAAGTGGCAGATGGAGTTTAATTCAGATAAATGCAAGGTGCTGCATTTTGGGAAAGCACATCTTAGCAGGACTTATACACTTAATGGTAAGGTCCTAGGGAGTGTTGCTGAACAAAGAGACCTTGGAGTGCAGGTTCATAGCTCCTTGAAAGTGGAGTCACAGGTACATAGGATAGTGAAGGCGGCATTTAGTATGCTTTCTTTTATTGGTCAGGATTTGGGAGGCCATGTTGCAGCTGAACAGGACATTGGTTAGGCCACTGTTGGAATATTGCATGCAATGCTGGTCTCCTTCCTATCAGAAAGATGTTGTGAAACTTGAAAGGGTTTAGAAAAGATTTACAAGGATGTTGCCAGGGTTGGAGGATCTGAGCTATAGGGAGAGGCTGAATAGGCTGGGGCTGTTTTCCCTGGAGCATCGGAGGCTGAGGGGTGACCTTATACAGGTTTACAAAATTATGAGGGTCATGGATAGGATAAATAGACAAAGTCTTTTCCCTGGTGTGGGGGAGTCCAGAACTAGAGGGCATAGGTTTAGAGTGAGAGGGGAAAGATATAAAAGAAACCTAAGGGGCAACTTTTTCACCACCCTCTGCATATGTGTATGGAATGAGCTGCCAGAGGATGTGGTGGAGGCTGGTACAATTGCAATATTTAAGAGGCATTTGGATGGGTATACGAATAGGAAGGGTTGAGGGATATGGGCCACGTACTGGCAGGTGGGACTAGATTGGGTTGGGATATCTGGTAGGCATGGTCGGGTTGGACTGAAGGGTCTGTTTCCATGCTGTACACCTCTATGACTCTATCATGAAGTTCAACCTCTATGAATTGGGTCCAACATGGACAAGGAAACCTCATACTGATTATCAAATACAGCCTCCCCTTGGCTGATAAATCAGTATTCCATGTTGTGCATCACTTTGAAGCCAGGAGGGTGGCATATGCAGACAGATCTTTATATAGAGGACTTCAACATGGAAGCAAGTTTACTCATTGAGCTGGAAGGTTCGTTTTCAGAAGTTTCGTCAGCATACTAGGTAACATCATTAGTGAGCTTCCAATGATGCACCAGTGCTATGATCCGCTTTCTATTTGTGTGTTTCGCTTTCTTTGGGTTGGTGATGTCATTTCCTGTGGTGATGCCATTTCCTGTTCTTTTTCTCAGAGGGTGGTAAATAGGGTCCAAGACGATGTGTTTGTTGATAGGATTTCAATATTCATCATGAAGAGATGCCCAGCAAAACTGACAGAACTAGTCAAGTTCTTAAGAATACAGACTGGGTCTATGTTTACTGAATTTGCTGCAGGTTGTGAAGGAACCAATGAGGGGAAAGCATAATTGACCTTATTCTCACCAATCTCCTGCCACAGATGCATGTACCTATGGCAGTATTAGTAACAGTGATCATCTCCACAAGGATTGGGTGTTGAGATCCCACCTTCATATTGAGGATAACTTCGATTGCATTATGGTACTATCACCGTGCTAAATGGAATAAAATTTGAAGAACTCCAGACTGGCCATCTCGGAGTCAATGGGCAGCAGGAGAACTCTACTCAAACACAATCCGCAACCTCATGGTTCAATATATCCCTTTCACTACCAATACTGTTAAACCAGGGGATTAACCCTAGATCGATTAATAGGGCAGGAGGCCATGCCCCAAGCAGAACAAAGCATAAAATGAAGCATCAACTTGATAAAACTACAACACACTGCCTGCATGCCAAACGGCATAAGCAGCAAGTAGTAAAAGCAAATTACTGCGGATGCTAGAATCTGAAACCAAGAGAGAAAATGCTGGAAAATCTCAGCAGGTCTGGCAGCATCTGTAAGGAGAGAAAAGAGCTGATGTTTTGAGTCTAACTGAGCTTTGACAAAGGGTCAGTTAGAAAAGAGCTTTTGGTGACATAAGCAGCAAGTTATGGACGCAGCTAAACTGTTCCACAGATAACAGATCTGAATTCCAAACATAAACTGTGAATGGTGGTGGAAAAAAAAGCTTGCTGGAAGAAGAGGATCCACAAACATCCGCATCCTCAAGGATGGAGAAGCCCAGCACCACTGCTGAAGAAATGGCTGAAATAGCTGCAACGGTGGCACGGTGGTTAGCACTGCTGCCTCACAGCGCCAGAGATCCGGGTTCAATTCCTGCCTCAGGCAACTCTCTGTGTGGAGTTTGCATGTTCTCCCCGTGTCTGCGTGGGTTTCCTCAGGGTGCTCCGGTTTCCTCCCACAGTCCAAAAATGTGCAAGTTAGGTGAATTGACCATGCTAAATTGCCCGTAGTGTTAGGTAAGGGGTAGATGTAGGGGTATGGGTGGGTTGCGCTTCGGCGGGTGCGGTGTGGACTTGTTGGGCCGAAGGGCCTGTATCCACACTGTATCATATCTAATCTAATCTAATCTAATCTTCAGGCAGAAATACAGAGTGGCCTCCTCCAGAGTTCCTAAACTTTGCAGATGCTCGTCAATCAATTTGATTCACTCCACATAATCTCAAGAAATGGCTGGTGACACTAGAGACACAAAGGCTATGGGTCTCATCAGTTTTGGCAACAGTACTGAAGTTGTGTGATCTCAAACTTGCCAAGATGTTCCAGTACAGTAATAACATTGGCTTCTGGATTAGTGGTGCTGGAAGAGCACAGCAGTTCAGGCAGCATCCAAGGAGCAGCGAAATCGACATTTCGGGCAAAAGCCCTTCATCAGGAATAAAGGGTGAGAGCCTGAAGCATGGAGAGCTAAGCTAGAAGGGGGTGGGGGTGGGGAGAAAGTAGCAGAGTGGGGGAGGGGATGAAGGTGATAGGTCAGGGAGGAGAGGGTGGAGTGGATAGGTGGAAAAGGAGATAGGCAGGTAGGACAAGTGCGGACAAGTCATGGGGACAGTGCTGAGCTGGAAGTTTGGAACTAGGGTGAGGTGGGGGAAGGGGAAATGAGGAAACTGTTGAAGTTCACACTGATGCCTTGGGGTTGAAGTATTCCGAGGCAGAAGATGAAGCGTTTTTCCTCCAGGTGTCTGGTGGTGAGGGAGCGGTGGTGAAGGAGGCCCACGACCTCCATGTCCTCGACAGAGTGGGAGGGGGAGTTGAAATGTTGGGCCACGGGGCGGTGTGGTTGATTGGTGCAGGTGTCCCGAGATGTTCCCTAAAGTGCTCTGCTCGGAGTTTCCCCAATGTAGAGGAGACCGCATCGGGAGCAACGGATACAATAAATGGTATTAGTGGATGTGCAAGTAAAACTTTGATGGATGTGGAAGGCTCCTTTAGGGCCTTGGATAGAGGTGAGGGAGGAGGAGTGGGCGCAGGTTTTACAGTTCCTGCGGTGGCAGGGGAAGGTGCCAGGATGGGAGGGTGGGTTGTAGGGGGGCGTGGACCTGACCAGGTCTTTGCAGAAGGCGGAAAGGGGTGGGGAGGAAAATATATCCCTGGTGGTGGGGTCTTTTTGGAGGTGGTGGAAATGTCGGCGGATGATTTGGTGTATGCGAAGGTTGGTAGGGTGGAAGGTGAGCACCAGGAGCGTTCTGTCCTTGTTACGGTTGGAGGGGTGGGGTCTGAGGGCGGAGGTGAGGGATGTGGACGAGATGCGTTGGAGGGCATCTTTAACCATGTGGGAAGGGAAATTGCGGTCTCTAAAGAAGGAGGCCATCTGATGTGGTCTGTGGTGGAACTGGTCCTCCTGGGAGCAGATACAGCGGAGGCGGAGGAATTGGGAATATGGAATGGCATTTTTGCAGGAGGTGGGGTGGGAAGAGGTGTAATCCAGGTAGCTGTGGGAATCGATGGGTTTGTAAAAATGTCAGTGTCAAATTGGTCGTCGTTAATGGAGATGGAGAGGTCCAGGAAGGGGAGGGAGGTGTCAGAGATGGTCCAGGTAAATTTAAGGTCAGGGGTGGAACGTGTTGGTAGAGTTGATGAATTGCTCAACCTCCTCGCGGGAGCACGAGGTGGCGACAATGTAGCGGAGGAAGAGGTGGGGAGTGGTGCTGGTGTAATTACAGAAGATCGACTGTTCTACATAGCCAACAAAGAGACAGGCATAGCTGGGGCCCATACGTGTGCCCATGGCTACCCCTTTGGTCTGGAGGAAGTGGGAGGATTCGAAGGAGAAATTAAGGGTGAGGACCAGTTCGGCCAAACGAATGAGAGTGTCTGTGGAAGGGTACAGTCTGGAGAGGAAAAAACGGAGGGTTTGGAGGCCCTGGTCATGGCGGATGGAGGTGTAGAGGGATTGGATATCCATGGTGAAGAGGATGCTTTGGGGGTCGGGGAAACGGAAGTCTTGGAGGAGGTGGAGGGTGTAGGTGGTGTCTCGAAAGTATGTGGGGAGTTCCTGGACTAGGGGGGGAATAGGACAGTGTCAAGGTAGGTAAAGGTGAGTTCAGTGGGGCAGGAGCATGCTGAGACAATGGGTCGGCCAGGGTGGTCAGGCTTGTGGATCTTGGGAAGGAGGTAGAACCGGGCAGTGCGGGGTTCCCGGACTATGAGGTTGGAAGCTGTGGGTGGGAGATCTCCTGAGGTGATGAGGTTCTGTATGGTCTGGGAGATGATGGTTTGCTGATGGGGGGGTGGGGTCATGGTCGAGGGGGCAGTAGGAAGAGGTGTCCTCGAGTTGGTGTTTGGCTTCAGCGGTATAGAGGTCAGTGCACCAGACTACCACTGCGCCCCCTTTATCCGCTGGCTTGAGGTTGGGATTGGAGGGCTGCGCATTGTGAGGGTGAGAGGTTGGAATGGGGGATTTGGGTAGACAGGTTGAGGCGGTAATAACATTGGCGTCTATCCAACAATGTGGAAAATTGTCCAGCTCTGCCCCATATACAAAAAGCATGACAAATCCCATCATTCAACTCTCCATTAAAAGAGATGGTATCATCAATAGTATTTCCTTAGAACGAACCTGCTCACTAACACTTAGCTAGGGTTCTGCCAGAACAACTCAGCTCTTGAATTCATTACAGCTTTGATTCAAGCATGGATAAAAGTGCTGAATTCCATAGATGAGGGATGAGTGACTATCCTTCATATCAAGGTCACTTTTAGTATGTGGCACATAGTATCAAGGAGCCTTTGCAAAGCTGGGGACAATGGGAAACAGGGGAAAAACTCTGTTGGGTGAAGGCATCTTTAGCACAAAGGAAAATGGCTGTACTTCTTAGAGGTCAGTCATCCCAAGAAAAGAATCTCTTTGTACAGGTTCCTCAGTGTACTGACCTAGGTCCAAACACCTCCAGCTGCTCCATCAATGATCTTCCATCCATCATATAGGTCAGAAATGGGGATGTTCACTGATGACTGCAATTACCAGTAGTCTACTCTTGATTATCAGTGAAGTGATGGAAGGTGTCATCAACAGTGCTATCAAGCAGCACTTGTTCAGTAATAATCTGCTCACTGACACCCAGTTTGAGTTCTGACAGAGCCACTCAGCTCCTCACTTCATTACATCCTCAGTTCAAACACAGGCAAAAGAGCTGAATTCCAGGAGTGAGCTGACAGTGACGGCCCTTGACAACAAGGCCATATCGACAGAGTGTTGCCTCAAGGAGCCTAAGCAAAACTGGAATGAATGGGAATCAGAGGGCAAACGTTGTTGACTAGAGCAACTGGCATATAGGAAGATGATTGCGGTTGTTGGATGTCAGGCATCTCGGTTTAAGGACCCCTCTGCAAGAACTCCTCAGAGTTCCTCCAACATAAAGGTTAGGATGTTAGCCAGTGATTTCACAATGCTCAGCACCATCTGTGACTCCTCAAATGCTCAAGTAATCCATATCAAAATGCAACAAGGCCTGAACAATATCCAGCCTTAGGCTGAAAAGTGCTAAATAACATTCATACCAGATAAATGCCAGGCAATAACTGACAGACAATCTAATCAATACCCCTTAACACTGAATGGTGTCCCTCACTTAATCCCCCATTAACAACATCCTGGGGGGGTACTATCAACCAGAAACTGAACTGGATTCTCCATGTACAGTGGTGAGGAATCCTGCAACAGGTAACTCACCTCCTGATTCCGCAAGCCTGTCCACCATCCACCAGGCAGAACTCAGGAGCGTGCCAGAATATCCCCAATTTGCCTGGATCAGTGCAGCTCTAAAACAAATCAAAGCTTGACACAGTTTAGGACAAAACAGCCCGATAACTGACACAACATTCACAAACAAATAAACAAACAAGTCAGTCAGTTCACCACTAATGCTCAGTAGCAGTACTATGTAACATTTAAAAGATACATTGCAGAAATTCGCCACAGATCCTTAGTTAGCCACAGATCCTTCCAAACCCAAGACCATTATGACCGACAAGGAGGGCAGCGAATATAAGAGAACACCACCTGGTGCTAGTTCAGTTACAGCAAGTTCCTCTCTCAAGTCACTCACCATCCTGACTTGGAAAGTTTGCCTTGGAGTGTTGTTGGATCAAAATCCTGGAATTCTATCCTCAATGGCATTGTCGGTCTACCTACAGAATATAGACTGCAGCACTTCAAGAAGACAACTCACCAACCACTTTCAATGGCAATAAATGCTGGCACAGCCAGAAACACCCAAGTTACATGAGTGAATATGGAGGTGTGATATGATGGATATGCCCATGTTATAATCAAGAACACCATTTTAAAATCATTTAGAAGGAAGGGAAAAAAAATTGGAAAATAAACAGAATCTTTCAGTATCTTAAATTATTTAATTCAAAGGGAAATTATTGTAGTAAACTAAGCAGGATGTAAAGTCAATGAATTTGTTTCAGTTGCTGACAGAGACCAAATGGGAGTTTATCGCTAAAGGAAATTAATCATTATCAGCACTTTTACTCCAATGAACACTGTCTGATTTTAAGATAGTTATGGTTGTCTAGTTCAGTACTCCATATCCAATGCAGGCGTCGCTCTAACTGAACTGGGAGAACTGAAACTAAATCTGCTCCAGCGAGGAAATCTATGAACAGATTACTTAATGATATTCAAGCACAAACCAATTTAAAAATGTACCTAAAAAAGGTTAGTTACTACATGTTTCATGCTGAAATTTCCAGAAAAGTTTGAATCTATAAATCAATAAAAAGCATAATGGCTTCACATAAGTCCAAGCCAGCAATTCAACCATCAAATCATGTAAACATATTATAGATAAGATGCAAATTGTTGTGTGTTTTGGTATTAGGAAATATAGTGAAAAGCCGCATCTGTTACAAGCTTTGGGGCTGAACCATTGCTGTCAGGAAATTCCCAAGTTCAACAACAATCTGTATTAACCATGGCTGTCAGGAAATTCCCAAGTTCAACAACAATCTGTATTAACTTAGACAGTTATGCCAGAACCACGTGTTGTAACTCTTTTTAAAAAAGCCACAAAAACTGTACACATCAAGTCGAAGTTTCATGCTGTTTGCTCAATCTGAGGAACTTGATAACGTTAATGCCCCAACTTCTCTACAATGTGTTGAAAACTATATGTAGAGTTAACTTTCTCAACCAGGATTAGCTGGAACTCCAAGATATAGAGGACATTAGCAACAACAGTCACATTTGTTCATAAAATGTTCTAGCTCCTGTGGTCTTTGGCCTTTGCCATGTCCTAACTTGTGTCCAAGAGATGCAAGGCTCAGTAAGTGTTCAGCTTATTAACTTTCTCACTAAGACAGCAATGTATTCCAGACATTGCAACAAGTTTGTGTAAATTGTAACGTTTCTTTCCCCCACCCTGACTTCAACACTGGTAAAATTCTCAATAATAAATGTTAAATTGTGTGTGTTTTTCTTTATCTTTGTGAGGCAGCAAACATTTTACTTTGTCACAGAAGCTATCAAAATGGAAATTCTATGTTTACATATGTGTACACAAGCTCAAAAATTGTGAAATATTTGAAATTCTACCCCAAATACTTCCACTATTGAAAGTGGTCATTACAGCAACTAAAACATTTTTTGAGTAAATAAGTTTAAAAATGATCATGTTCATAGCTTCCTGGCAGGTATAATCACTTCAATTATATTGAATAAAATGGCAAAAGGATTTGCAAATAAGGAAGCAAAACTAAGGACAAATTCAAGTCAAAATGGAATGTACCACTAAATAAAAAAGGACTTCAGATGCAGTAAATCAAACTCTTGAGGAAAGGTCACTGGACCCGAAATATTAATTCTGATTTCTCTGCACGGATGCTGCCAGACCGGCTGAGCTTTTCCTGCAGCTGATGTTTTTGAATATACCACTGCTGGCTCTTCAAATCATCTTAAAAAGAGAGTGTTCTGATTGGAACCTCAGGTTTAGCCTTCAGCACATTAATTTTCTGCACTAAATAATTAAAAGATACACTTTTCACAATGGCAACATAATAGAAGTGATTACTTTCCAAGTTCAACATTTAGTCAAACACTTGTAATGCTGTATATACTCAAATAACAATCAAAGTAGATTCCCTGTTTTTGGCCAAAAAAATCTGGAATTTTCCATATATCTCATGTAGAAGTTGACCCTAGTTGTTCACAGATAATAGATCAACATTTAAGAGTCAAGGTATGATCTGTACATAAATGCTATGATGAGGAAATGAATTTTTTTTTCAGGCTATGTGATTTGATGTATAATTCACACCAATTTGACGTGAAAGTTTAAGAGGCATCAGATCAGTCAGCTGACAATCAACTTGGAATACAGTCATATACCTAGTTGAGGTTTTCAAATTTCTTAAATCATTGTGTAAAAATGCCCTCCAGAAAAAAATCAAAAAATATACCGCAGTGTTTAAACTAAAAGGTTATTGAAGTTGCAGAGAAGACAAATAACTGTAGCAGCAACAGACTTTTGTGTTTTGGAGAAACTTGTGAGAGCTTTTGGAGGAAGATACTGAACCAATTTCAGACAATGCTAAAACAAATGTTTGCCTCAGGTAAACCTAGCAAGTGGCTACAATTACTCAGTGGGTACTTGAAAATCATCAAAATGGAAAATGATTTTGCAGGATTTTAATGAACATCTGTATTTGATACATTTAGTTTAAGATGTACCATGTAATTGTGATTTAAAGCCATATTATATTTCTACTTCATTTTTTGTATGTATAACTAAAAGCTTACTAATTCATTTTTGTTCTGATTGTTTAATCTGGTAAGAACTGTAGTGTATTTCATTGTGTTTAGAGATCAATTGGGTTTCTGCTAATAATATGGTATTTTGGACTGTAGCATGAGGTTCAGCCTGTCAAAAGTAATATCTATATAATAGTCGACTCCATAAGTTTAACCTTGAAAAAGACAGTCTAAAAAATTTGACTTTTACACAAACATATATGGTACTTTAAAATCAAAAGTTCATTATATACCATTTGCAAATTCCAAACGTCATCCCTGACGTAACAATATCTACAGAGATTCAAAACTGTTATTTTTTAACAAACTATGTCATTTAGCAAATCACAAATAAGCATAATACGGATTTTCTGCAAGTTGTTTCCTTTCACTTGTCATTGCCAGCCATTTAGTATGTGTGACCATTAACAGATTCAAGGGAGAAGTAACAGAATTTAATGCAAGGACTACAAAATAAATTATTGAACGGTTATAAATTCTGGTCCAACATACTCATCGTTGTTCTAAAATAACCTATTTATTCCTCCTGAAATGATGTTTTTTAAAAATGTTAATGGCACCTAAACAGATTACATAATTTTAGCATCTCATCTGCAATTTATTTTTGACAGAAAACAAAGAAATATTCAGTACTATAATACGGGGTTGGAAGTCTATGCCTTGGTTTCAGCAAAGCGAATTGAACTGGATGATTCATTGGACAAAAGCAATAATAAATAGTCAACGTGTAAAGAAATGATATAATATATATTATACACACACACACATATATACATATGTATTTATTGCAAATCACAAATTTATTGAAAATACATGTCTTACATAAAAATCCTCAATTGTTAAAACTAATTAAAAAGCAAAATACTGCTGTTACTATGATTTGAAATAAAATTAAAGTGAAACTCAGCAGATTTGACAGCATTTGTGAAGGGAGAAACAAAATTAAACATTTTGAGACTGAAGATGCGCTTCTTTGGAAACCTAACAGACTCAAAATGTTAGCCTCATTCCTCCCTCCCCAGATGCTGCCAGATTTGCTGGGTTTCTCCAGGACTTTTGGATTTTCTACTTATAAGCTATTGTCTTTGATTTATCTTTTAAATATAATGTATTCCATGCATTACAATGGACTTAAAATAAAGAAGCGTGATGAAGTAACAAACAACATATTCAAAATCAACACTAGCTGTAACATTACAAGGTTGTGGAACTTACCATCTATAGACTATTGCACTATTGGTAGCACACCCAAAATTTACCACTAAGCAACAGTCATTGCTTGTTTCCAGAGGACAACTCTATTAATCTAGTTCAGGCATTTTTGCATTGTTTGCTTCCTGATTTATCACTAAATACAACACAAAGGTGGATCATATTTTAAGTGAATGCGAAAAAGGCCAAGACAAATACATCCTCACTACAGTCAGCAATGCCAATTTGCAATCAATTAACATCACTCAAACTGATGAAAATCCAGAAAAGAATGCTACTCCTTCGACCTGTTCTGCCCAAATCAAAAAGAGAGCAACTTAAATCTCAGTGCACAGCTGCCGACACACTGATGGACCATGTAGCTCCCAGTTTTTCAGCTGAAATATAAAATTTAACTTACATACATTTAAACAATCTCAATAAATGAGGATCTGAAATAGAAAACTCCGAAACTAATAAGTTTGGATTACTGCTTCCATTTTTACCTTGGAATCAGAAGGCTAGGAGATCACGGTCAACTCAAAACTTGTGAGCACAATTTCAATTAATATTACACCGCAGCACAAAGAGTATGTACTGTTAGAGGTGCTCTGTTGAAAATTAAATGTTCATTAGCTTTGCTTTTATCCGATTGAAAATATTTCATAGCCTATTAATAAAACAGTAGACTTCCAGTTCCCAGCCCAACATTAACACTTCAACCACATCACTGCCCATTTATCTCACTGCTGTTTGTACCATCGTGCTGTGTGTAAATTGGCTGATACATTTTCCTGCACTGGGGGTAATGACTACACTTCAAAAAAGACTTTAATTGATGGTGAAGTGATTTGGGACGTCCTGAAATCATAAAAGACTAATTATAAATGCAAGTTTTTTGGCACTCAGGAAATCTATTATAATCACAGCTTTAAGTCAAATGCCTAACCAAGTGCTCTCAAATTTAACATTGAAATCATTCCTGGTTTAGAGTGAAAATGGGTGCATGACTTTTCAGATTATCTACTGAACTACTATATGTGGAAATTATTGCAACAGTTTGTAAACCTTGCATGTAAAAAGCTGCTTACATGTTCAGGTACAATTCTTCTTTATGCATCATAAGTGTCGAAACATGTCCACTAAGTGACAACTGCAAAAAGGAATTTCTATTTTCAGTCTTTCATCATTATGCTGCTTTCCTTCAGGATCTAAATTGCAACCTTTGATATTGTCACTACCTATAAATTATGCTAATTTAATGTTTCAGAAAAGAATATGCCTTTGCATTTTGCCAAAGATCAGCAGCAGGGTTATGAAAAGATCTGAAAGCATTACTTTCTAACTTTGGACAATCGAAAATCTGAATAGATCAGTTTAGAAGTAAAATAGACTGCTCTAACTTCAGTCCTTTCAAGCTTTCTTGTTCGGACTTGCTTGATATCACAGCTGTTTTTCCTCATTGACTTGTCTAGTTTATGGATATCCCATTAACAATGACACTGTATTTGTGCAATATGGTCACTCAATTAAAAACAGTTAGATGTATTCAATCCAGCACAATAATTTAAAGGTAATTGATAGGCTGGTGACTTGAATTTCCAGTCAGACTGCAATGCACTGCTAAACTAAGAACAATATGAAATCACACCAGATGCCATAGAAACCCAAAGTAGGTAAACAGGCAGTACAACTTACGAAAGCTGTTTAAAAACAAGGAAAAAGAGGCAGAAATCTGTTATAGTCCAATGAAATTTGATTATGCTTATACAGTTGGACTCTATATGTGTGACTTTATTTCTGCCAAGACACATTTTCCTGTGCTATCAAATAAGTTGGTAACAACTTTGAGAAAGAAACTAGTGGAAGAAGTTATGAGTTAACTCAGTTGGCTAGATAGCTAGAGTGTGGCTCATTATAATACCAAAAGTACTGATTCAATTTCCATTCTGGCTGAGGTGGTCCTTACCTAGAAAGTGAAAGGGAATAGGGAACCACCACTGACAGAATTTGCCAAGAAAGAAAATTGGCTTAGAATGGTGTGGCAGTAGATAATGAGCTGTTTTTGGGCAGAGCATACATGACATGACATGACATGACACAACAAAACTTTAGAATTAGTTTTGATGAATTACAGAATACTGAAGAGGCATATGGTTGACAAATCTATGACTGGTAAGACTTGATATCCATCTAATAACAAATGAATATTATGCTAGGGAAAAAAAAAGCAATAGGAGTTCAGACTATTAAAAGGAACATCTTGAGGTATGACCCCTACTAGTAAGTTCCATGCCTGCTATTCTACTATCTTCCTAACTTTGAGAGTCTAAGATTTAATCCCCAAAGAGTTTTGAATTTGTTTACAAAACAGGAGGCATTTTTGGATCAGAAAGCTGTAACCACTGGAATGCTACAGGGATCAGTGTTGATGGCTCAATTGTTTAATCTATAGCAATGACTTGGATGAAAGGTGTGAATACGTAGTTATTAAATTTGCTGATGACACAAAGATAGATGAGAAAATAAGTTGTGAATAAAGAATGTGCAAGAGGTTATAGATAAGTAAATGAAGTTGAAACAAATGACAGAAAGAATACAAAGTAGGACAATGTGAATTTGGTGATGACAGGAAGAATAGAAAAAGGTCAGGAGTATTTAAATGGAGAGACACTGCAGAACTCTGTGTCCTGTTACATGCATCACATAAAGTTTGCAAGTAGCTAGAGAACGTGTATATTTTGCTGCAGTTTTATACTGTATTGATGAGATTACATATATAGTACTATGTGCGGTATTGGTTTCCTTACTTCATAATGGCATTCGAACCAAACAAATACATTACGTTTATCTTATAATCATAAAAATTCAATCAGATTTACTGATGTCCCATAAGGAAGGAAATCTACTGCCATTACACAGCCTGGCTTACATGAGATGCCAGAAATATGGCTGACTCTAAACTGCCTTCTGAACTGGAATGAGACAAAAAAAGCTGCAGATGCTGGAATCCAAGCAGGAGGCTGGAAGAACACAGCAAGCCAAGTGGCATCATGAGGGACAGGGTTGTGTGGTAGGGATAGGGAATAGGTAATCACAGGTAGAGGGTATGACCTGGATGGTCAATGGGGGGAGTGAATCTGTTTGGTAGCTGGAAGGAAGGGTCGATGAGAGGAATGGAAAGGAGGGGGAGGGGCTGGGAAGGGAGTCAAGGGATTGGAAGGGAGGTTATTTGAAATTGGAGAACTCAATATTGAGTCCTCCGGACTGTAGGCTGCCCAGATAGTAGATGAGGTATTCTTCCACCAGTTGATTCACTGTGGCAATGGAGGAGGGTCCAGATGTGGCATTGGAATAGCACAGCAGGTCAGGCAGCATCCGAGGAGCAGCGGAATCGACGTTTCAGGCATAAGCCCTTCATCAGGAATGAGGAACCTCATTCTTGATGAAGGGCTTATGCCCGAAACGTCGATTCTCCTACTCCTTGGATGCAGCCTGACCTGCTGTGCTTTCCCAGTGCCACATTATCAACTCTGATCTCCAGCGCATGCAGTCTTCACATTCTCCTAGGCAGTGGAGAAGGCCAAGGATGGTCATGTTGGAAAGGAAGTGGGAAGGGGAATCAAAATAGGAGGTGACTAGGAGGTCAAGTCGGCCCCTGTGAGCCCAGTTGAGGTGCTCGGCAAAACATGCCCTAGGATTACGTTTGGTCTCACTTATGTAGGGAAGACCACATTGGGAGCACCGATACAGTAAACATGTTTGGAGGAGAGGCAGGTGAACCATTAACTCACCTGGAAGGACTGTTTTGGGCTCTGGATGGAGGTGGGAGGTGAGGGGGGGGGGGTGGGTGGGAATGACATGTGGGCAGTTTTTACATCTTTTATGATTGCAGGGGAAGGTGCCTGGGAGCTGGGAGGTGTTGGTGGGAAGAGTGGCACAAACTAAGGATTGACAAAGGGAACGGTCCTTGCAGAAGGCAGAGAGGGGTGGGAAGGGGAAGATGTTCTTGTTGGTGGGGTCTAATTGGAGTTGGTATAAGTGTTTCAGGATGATGCGCTGGATGCAGAGACTAGTGGGGTGGTAGGTGAAGACAAGGGGGACCCTGTCTTTATTGCGTAGTGTTGAAGGGGGGGGGGGGGGGGGAATGGAATGGAGTTCTTGTCGGATACTGGGTGGGAGGAGGTGTAGTCCAGATGGTTATGGAGAGTCTGTGGGTTTATAATAAATGTTCAGCTGGAGACTGTCGCCAGAGATACAATTAGAGAGGTCTAGAAAGGGGAGGGACGTGTCCAAGTGAGTTTGAGGGTGGAGTGGAAGTTGTGGGTGAAGTCGATGAAGTGGAGTAGCAGGTCACTTAGTTCAAGCATAACTCGGGAGGGACAACAAATGTCAGTCTTGCTACTGACAGCTACATCCCATGCAAGATTGACTTCTGTGGTTCTGGGAAGGAGATATATTACATGAAAAAAGGTCAGGCTTGTATCTTTTGGAATTCAAAAAAATGAGAAGAAATTTAATTGAAACATAACATTTTGCGGGGACTGAATATTTCACCTTACGGGAGAGACTAAAATTAGGGGCACAGTTTAAAAATAATGGGTCTTAAATTTAAGATGGAGATTTCAGAAAATTTTGTTTCTCAGAGGATCATTAGTCTGCAGAATTCTTTTCCCTAGACAGCAGTACAATTTCATATTTTTAAGAATACGTTTGAGATTCTTTCTTGACAAAGGAGTCAAAAGGTATAGGAGATAGGCAGGAAAGTATAGTTTCGTTTATAATACATCAACTATAATCTTCATGGCAGAACAAATTCAAGAGCTTGCTCTCCTGCTCTCCACCTACATGTTGGTAAATATGTAAACCATTCATCTCATGAGTTAGCTTTTGTGAACCTTCTCAGAATTATTAATCATGCAATATGTCTATCCTTACATAGGGAAAGCATAACTGTACACAGGTATAGTCCACTGTACTCCAGGTACAGTCTCACCAATGGAGTGAACAGCTGCAATTAAATTTCCCCAATCTCTTACTGCATTGGTGTTGAACAATGACAGTGCCTGTCACTCACTCACTCTGTTCCCCCACCCTTTCTACCCACTCTACTAGTCATACAGTCACAGAGATGTACAGCATGGAAACAGACCCTACAGTCCAACTTGTCCATGCCAACCAGATACCCCAACCTAATCTAGTTTCACTTGCCAGCACCCAGCCCATATTCCTCCAAACCCTTCCTATTCATATACCCATCCAGATGCCTTTTAAATGTTGCAATTGTACTAGCCAACACCACGCCCTCTGGCAGCACATTCCATACACGCACCACCCTCTGCGTGAAAACTTTGCCCCTTAGGTCTCTTTTATATCTTTCCCCTCTCACCTTAAATCTATGCTCTCTAGTTCTGGACCCTCTCACTCCAAGGAAAAGACTTTGTCTATTTATCCTATCCATGCCCCTTGTGATTTTATAAACCTTTCCAAGGTCACCCCTCAGCCTTTGACACTCCAGGGAAAACAGCCCCAGCCTATTCAGCCTCTCCCTATAGCTCAAATCCTCCAACCTTGGCAACATGCTTGGAAATCTTTTCTGAACCCTTTCAAGTTTCAACCCAGCCTTCCGATAGGAAAGAGGCCAAAATTGCACGCAATATTCCAAAGATGTCCTGTATAACTGCAACAGGACCTTCCAACCACTGTACTCAATACTCTGACCAATAAAAGGAAAGCATACCAAACACCTTCTTCACTATCCGATCTACCTGCGACTCGATTTTCAAGGAGTATGAACCTGCACTCCAAGGTCTCTTTGCTCAGCAACGCTCGCTCAGACCTTATCGTTAAGTGCAGTCACACATGCACAACAAATAATATTGAGAAAAAATAGAAGCCCAGAATAGAATCTTTTTATTCTACAAGTAGAATAAAATTTTCTCTATTTACCTGGCATTCAAATTGGTGAATTTTGCAGTTTTTACAACCTGGTACCCTAGATGACTATGTTGTCTGTCTAATGGTCAGGTCTTCGCGGCTCATACTTGATTTGTCTTACAACAACGACCACCATTTCACTTGCCTTCTTAATTAGTTCCAGATCTTTTCATGATCATAGAAAATGACATTCAAATCTCACCACTCCATCTTCCATTTCTTTCTCCACTCACTTAACTTATTTATACCTTTTTGATAGGTTGTGAGGAGGTTACTAAACTTTTTTTTATTATCAGCAAATTTGATTACAGTACAAACAGTCCCTTCAGCAACTGAATACATGGCTGGAAAGCCAGTGTAGGAGGAAGGGCATCAAATTCCTGAGGCATTGGAACCAGTTCTGCAGAAGGTGACACAAACACAAGTCAGATGGTCTCAAACCGAACAGGACTGGATGAATATTCTTGCAACATTTGCCCATACTGTTGGGGACGGTTTAAAATAGATTGCCAGAAGTATGGGGAGTACAGGGCAAATTCAGATTGGACAAATCCACAGCAGGGAACGGAGACAGAAAATTAGGCAAGTGGCTCTGAATGATGAAAGCAAAGGTTAAAAAGTGTATGGCACAGGAAATTGGCAGTGTTAAAAAATATACACACAAATGCAAGGCTATAGCAAGTAAAACCAATCAGTTGAGGGCACAGATTGATATATAGAAGTGTGATATCATTGCAATAACACAAACTTGCTTGTAAAAGGCAGAAATGGCAGCTCAACACTCCTGCATATGGAATTTCCAGGCAAGATAGAAAGGAGGATTAAGAAGGAGATGATGCAGCATTGTTGGTGAAGGGATCAATTACATTTGAGAGTGTAGTGTACTAAATGAATCATTACATGGGAATACATGGTTTGAGCTCAAACAAATGTGGCAGCCACATCACTAGAGGTGCACTATAGGGCACCCCCAAATAGTACGAGGGAGATGGAGGAGCAAATATGTTGACAAGTTTCTGACTGCCAGAACCAGAATAATAGTTGCAGTCTTCAACTATCTTGATATCAACTGGGATACAAAGAGTGTGAAAGGCACAGAGATCATAATGTTCTTGAACAGCATTCCAGAGAACTTATTTAACAAGCACATAAGTCCAACGAGAGTGGGTGCAATTCTAGATTGGTTTTATGAAATCAAGCAACACAACTGAACGAAATAGCAGTTGGTAACCATTTTTGAGATAATGACCCTAAAAAAAGCTAGAATCACCATCATTATGGAAAAAGGACAAAAATAGTACAGGAGTAAAAGTTGTAAACTGGGGAAAACAACTTTTTGAAGTAGAGAGGTGGTCTTGCAAATGCAGACTGAATGCAACTTCATGAAGGAAAGGTCAGTGAGAAATCAGCTGGAGACATTCAAAACGAGATTATCCAGCACCATGCAAACATGTTCGTACAAAGAAAAAAGTTATCCAGTGCAGGGTATAATAAAGCAGAAAAAGAAAGGTCAACACAGTTGAAAAACACTTAATACTGTAAAATTATTCAAGGAGTGTAGAAAGAACCGGATGAAGTTAAAAAAAGGAATTTAGGAATGCAAAGAGATGTGAAAAAAAAAAATTGGCAGTTAAAAATAAAAAGCTAAAAGAGGTTTCATTTCAATAAAATTAAGAACAAGAAGATAACACAGGAAAGGATAGAACCTATCATCAATTATATACAGGTAACTTGCATAGATATGGAAAATGTGGGCTGGGTTCTTAATCTCAGTCTTCATAGAGGAGAGGAATGATGCAGACACTTTCATTAAAGTAGACTTTGATATATTAGATGCAATAAGCATAATGCAAGAGCAAGTACTGGAGGGACTGACATCTCTGAAAATAAATAAATTACCAGAGCTGGATAGGTTGTATCTAGGCTGTTAAAAGGAAAACAGGGAGAAAACAACAAATGCTCATAGATTCATTTTTCAATGCTCACTAGATAAAGACAAGGTACTAGAGGATTGGAGGTCTGCAAATATTATACCAAAAAGGGTTTAAAAAGGGTGCGAGAGGTAGGCCAAAAGAAAGGTAGGAGAAACTGTTACAGATTAATCAGGAATAGATATTTTTGTTAAGGAAAAGTCTTGCTAATTTAATTGGCTTGTTTAAGGAAATAACAAGGAAGATTGATGAGGATAGTGTAGTGGACGTTATCTACATAGACTTTAATAAAGCAAGGGGAGGTATTGGCATAGTGGTAATACCACTGGACTGGTAATCCTGAAACCCTAACTGATATTCTGGGGCTAAGCATTCAATTTCATCATTGCCAAAGGTAACATTTGCATTCAAATTTTTCAAAAATCTGGAATTTATGAAAAAAAACCAGCCTAATGGCTACCATGTGATCACTGTTGACTGTCATGAAAGAAACATCTGATTCACTAACGTCCTTGGGGGAAGGAAATCTGCCATTCTTAACCAGTTTGGCCGAGATAGGTCTCCAGATACACAGCAGTGTACTTTACTCTTAACCGCCCTCTGAAAAAAAAAAATCAGGGATGGGCAATAAACCTCATCACACCCACGAACTAAAAAAAATTGACAAGGTCCACACTGCAGACAGATCAGAAAATAAAATTCCATGGGATGCAGGAAAATGTAGCTCAAAATTTGGATTGAAATTTGGCTCAGCGATAGGAAGGGTAATGGTAAATGGATGTTTTCGCAAATGAAAAGTGGTTTGCAACAGCATTCCAAAGGGCTCAGTATTTGTTGTATGTGCTAATAATCTAAATATTGAAGATATAACTGGAAAATTTGCAGATGTCAAAAATATTGGCCACGTAGTCAATAGTGAAAGGGATCGCTATTGTTTCAAACATCATAAATGGGCAGAAAAATGTAGTTCAATTCAGAGAAATGTGAGGCAATGTGTTTGTTTATCTTCACCAAAGTGAGGGAATACTTAAAAAAAAGGGTATTGAGACATGTTGAGGAAGTGAGAGGCCTCAGAGTACATGTCTGAAGGACCGTGAAGATAGCAGGACTGGTAGGTAAAGAGAGCATACGGAATGCTTTCCTTTACTGGGCAAGATGTAAGCATGGATGTAATGCTGGAACCCCACAAAACGTTGGTTTGGCCGCAGCTGGAAATTCATATACAGTTCTGGTTACCCCATTACAGGAAAGATAGGACAGCTAGGGTTGTTTTCCTTAGAACAAAAGAGGAGACTGAGGTGTACCATAAGTCAGGCATACAAAATTTTTAAAGATTTAATAAGATTTAAATCAAGAAAGAACAGTTTCTCCTAGTGTAGAGGCCAATTACTGGACAGCACAGATCTTATGGTGGAAAGGTTAAATGGGATATGAAGGAAAAGTTTTTCAACCAATGGATGATGGATGTCGCGAATTTGCAGCCCAGTTTGGTAGTGGAGGCAGAAATCCTCAACTTGTTTACAAAGATATCCAGATCTACATCTAAAGTCCTGTAAGGCTATGGACCAGGTGCTAGAAGTTGGGATTAAAAGGGGCAGCTAGTTTTTTTTACTCCTCTAACGTTGTTTACACGATAGCTATTTCTGTGCCATAACCTTTCCATGGTTCCATCCAAGTCATTAACATAGATTATACTATAGAATATTTCAGGTGCCAACACTGATCCCTGCAGCACATCATTAGTTATAGCTTGCCATGTGTACAAGACCCATTTATGCCTATTCTGTTTACCTGTTAGTTTTCCAATTCATTGTCTAATGATGCTATTATATCACCTCAATTACCATATAGCAATTTATCAAATGATTTCCAGAAGTCCAAATAAAATGCATTTATTTTAAAATCAGTAGGTTAAGAATTATGAGAATTTCTGACTAGTTTTGGAACCTGTATAAAAATACATACACTGGCTACTCTTTAACTACCCTACTTGTCAAATACAAGTGCCCCTCCATTTAACCATTAGGCAGTTGACTCTGCCTGATTATGTTATGATTTTCTAAATATCATGCTGTTACCCTCTTAATAATAAATTCCAACATTTTATCAATGACACAAATGGTGAGTATTCATTACAGTACCTGTGATAATCTCACTGACAAAAACTGTATATCTCCAAATCAATAAATGCCTGATATAGACTCTATGTAGCTTTTCCAGGTGATCAATAAAGTCGGATTCCCACCACTATTGTTTTGAATCTTACTGCAGGCTCCATAACAAAATCAGAAATTGGTCAGAATTCTGAACTACTGATTTAAAAATACTCTTAGTGAGTAAGAGAAAACAATATATGATCAAAAACATCTGAAATATTCAGCATTACTTTCTAAAAAAATTTATCTGGTTTGAAATACTAAAAATTATTTATAAGGCAGCATTAAAACTCCACATCTTGTATAATTGTCCCATGGTAACTCAGAAAAGTACATTTTCCTAATTTAATCTAAAAATAAAAGTTCTGCATCAGTTTAGAACAACAGTCATTAAAGACAAGATAATAAGTGGCTGTCACACTGAATATTCCATTAGAGAACAACGTTAAGGAAGGAAATTAAGGCTCACCTCTAAAATATGGAATATTACAATGCAATGGTTTCAACAATTGGAACATTAATAGTTTTATAATGATAAATTGAATTTATATAGTGGCTTCAATATAGGAAAGGCATCTCACCTTGTTCCACACTTCTCACTCTAAAGTAACTTCTTTGCTGGCCACCATACCACAAACATTTTTTCAATGAAAAATATCTTCACTGCTTTTCTCTTAGCCTGCACCAAATGCTTTTCTCTTTTGTGCTCCAAACATGAGTTAAATTAGGCCATTCAACCCATGGAGCCTGTTCCACCACTTAACACAATCATGGCTGATTTGATTGAAGCCTCAACTCCAGTTTCCCATTTACTCCCGATTTTGAATTCACCCCAATTTAACTCTTTAAAGCTCACTGTTCTCTCACTGTCCCCGAAACCTGCCTCCAAGTCATTCTACAACTCTTATTCATGGCTGCATGTCGAAATTGTCTTCACATGCTCTTATAAATCCTGTTGTAATGATTACAGGCAAGACCACTTCTGATCTCTTTCATATGTCACTCACCCCCACTTCCCTCACCGACACCCAGCCCACCCTCCTTTGTACCCAGAAATGCAAAAAAAACCATTCCTCATTTCAATACCAACACATTCAAAATCTGGCTTTTGGCTTTCTGTTCAGCATGACATTTCTGCAGTTATTGCAGATTTGCTCAACCCCACCCTAACCTACTCCTTTGATATCACAGTCCCCAGTAAAATAATTACTTTCTCAGTGTGCCCTCTTCCCTTAGACATGCCTCATTTCAGCTCCCAAGTCCATGCAAAGCACATTTGGAAAGAAATGGCAGATAACGGATTTAGTCACCCACCACCAGATATGGTTGGACAAAATAAGCTCAATTTGGTATTGTTCTTGTCTACTAAAATTGTTCACTGGTTCAAGCACCAACCGTGGCTGCAAAGAGAATCACAAGCTTCTTTTCTCTCCTGCAAACTACCTTCTTTAACCTTTTTCCCCATCCAATGACAGGTGCAAGGACTTCGTAAATATTTGTCACTAAGATCAAGACTATCAATCAGCTGCCTTTCTGATATCGTAGTCATAAAGTTGTACAGCATGGACCTTCAGTCCAACATCGACCATATATCCTAAATTAATTTAGTCCCATTTGCTAGCATTTGGACCAAAATCCGCTGAAGCTATTGATGTACCTATCCAGATGCCTTTTAAATGTTGTAATTATACTTATTTTCACTACTTCCTCTGGCAATTCATTCCATTCACGTATCATCCTCTGCATGAAAAAGTTGCCTCTCAAGTTCCTTTTATATATCTTTCTCCTCTCACCATAAACCTACACCCTTAAGTTATGGACTCCCCTACCCTGGAAAAAAAAACATGGCTATTCACCCTATCCAGGCACCTCATGATTATATAAACCAATGATACAAATATCTCAGCAAGGGGCACAACAATCACTTCCCTAGCTACCCACGAGGTTCTAGGATATACCTGATCATGTCTACCATTAGCTCACCTAGCTAAAAACTTCCATGATATTCCTCTGCCCTAACTCTGAATTTAATCTTCCTCCCGTTTCTCTCTCACCTCCCCTCTACTGTCTCTAAGCACATTCTATCTACAGTGTTTACCTTTTCCTCCCTCAATTCTATTTCGACTGAACTCCAACATCAACTTACTTCCTAGTCCCCATGTTACTGTTATTGTAAATGGTTGTCTCTCTCTCTCTCTTCAGGTGTTGCTACTCTTTCCTTGTTTTCATCACTATCACCACCCCTTCCTTAAGGAAAAATCCCTCAACTCTATCGTCTTTGCAAATTACCAGCCCATTTTCAACCTCCCTTTCGTCTCCAAAGTCCTTTGAAGTATTGTTGCCTCGCTAATCTTTGTCCATCTTTCCCAGTACTAATTGGGCAAATTTAAACATAAACATTTCAACCTGTCACAGTACTAAAATAGCTCTCAATAATGATATACTTCCTCATTTCAATTTCGTCACACCTTCCCTCCTTATCCTTCTCAGCCTGTCTGCAGTTTTGACACAGTTAATCACATTAACCACCTCCAACGCCTCTTCACTGTCATTTCTGGAATCCCCAAGAATCTCTCCTGGGCCTTTTATTTACATGCTGGCCCTCAGTAATTTGTGTGAAAGGTCAGCTTTAATTTTTATGTATGTGGATCATAGCCAAATCTACCTCACCACCACTCACTTGTAGATTATATTAATTACTGACAGTGTGGAAACAGGCCCTTCGGGCCAACAAGTCCACACCGACCCTGCGAAGATCGACCCACCCAGACCCATTCCACCACATTTACCCCTTCACCTAACACTATAGGCAATTTAGCATGGCCAATTCACCTAACCTGCACATTTTTCGAAACCGGAGCACCCGGAGGAAACCCACGCAGACACAGGGAGAATGTGCAAACTCCACACAGACTAAGGCGGGAATTGAACCTGGGTCTCTGGCGCTGTGAGGCTAACCACTGTGCCACTGTGTCACCCGTAACTCTTCCACTGTTGATGAAATTATCACACTGCTGATCAGACATCCAATAATGGAGGAACAGAAATTCCCTCTATTTAAATATTAAGAAGGAAGCCATTGTTTCAGTCCCTACTCCAAACTTTGTTCCCTAATTACTGAGTCCATCCCTAACCGTGTCAAGTTTGAGATTAAGCAAGTCTGTTTGCAGTCTTGATGTCACATTTGATTCCAAAAGACTTGACTACATTCAATAAACCTTGGGCCATTCAAAACTTCACTGCTCATGTCATAATCTGCACCAAATCTTGTTCAACTATCTGCACTGTGCTTGCTAACAGACACTGGGTCTTGGTCAAGCAACATTTTGATTTTAAAATTCTCATCCTCATTTTCATACATCTTCATGGCCTCACACCACCCAATCTGTAGCCTTTTCAGCACTCCAGGACATCTACATTCTTTTCATTCTGGTCTCTTGGGCAAATCAGAGATGCACATCACAGACAGCCATGGCTTCCGTTTCCTAGTCCTCAAGTTCCTTCTACTTCTCTTTTTCTTAAAGGCACTCTTTAAAAGCCTCTTTCACTTCGGTTTACAACATCTGGCCTAATGTCTGCTTTTGTGACTTTTTTTTATAATGGTCCTGTGAAGCTACTTGGAATAATTTATTTCGTTAAACATGCTGGATATATACAAGTTGTTATTGTTGAAAATATCCCAAGACAGTTCTCACAAGCATAAACAGAAATACCTCAGTGACTGAAGGAATAGCAATCAGTAATGGCACAAGACAGGTGGTGCAAAAGGGGAACAGGAACAAACAGTTACACAAGGATAAGCCTGATGGGATATAGCAACGGGTACTGGATTAGTGGTGCTGGAAGAGCACAGCAGTTCAGGCAGCATCCAAGTAGCTTCAAAATCGATGTTTCGGGCAAAAGAAGGGCTTTTGCCCAAAATGTCGATTTTGAAGCTACTTGGATGCTGTCTGAACTGCTGTGCTCTTCCAGCACCACTAATCCAGAATCTGGTTTCCAGCATCTGCAGTCATTGTTTTTACCTTTATAGCAACAGGTAAGCTGCTATTTCTGATAATAGAGCAGGTGAGGAATTCAGCAGCAAATGGACTGAGGTTGAGCAAATGAAGAAAGTTTGAGGTGGAGGAAGTTTAAGAAGCTTGTTATGGGGCATTACATAGTTAGAATTAAGAAGTGAAATTCTTCATTTTTTCCACAGTTGTTTTAATATGACAATGCATCTAGAAGCTTACAAATGAATAATGAATGGACTGTTTCAACTTGTCTTATTCAACTTATTCTTGACCTTACAGCACATTGAGCTTGCACAGCCATACAATGTGATCATGGGTGATCTGGAGCTTCAACTCCACTTTTCCATTCACTGTAAAAATCATTGTGATTTTTGGCAACTCAGGGAACAGCCTTAAACATTTATTCAAAGATCGAGTATCCACAGCTCTCTGGTGTACACAATACCAAACAATTCACAACTGTAAAGAGACATCTCTTCAGCTCATTCTTAAATGACCAGGCCCTTGTCCTAAACCACGTCATTGATCTAGATTTCCCAGCCAAAGGAATCAACATTTCAATATCTACTTACCTCCTGTCAAGTCCTTTCAGAACATAAATATTTCAATGCGATCATCATCTCTCGTTATTCTAAACTCCTAAAATTATAGATCTAATTTATTCAGCATCTCATTGTAGGGACCAAAACAATTAAATTTCACTACATTGCCTCCAATTGAAATATATCCTTTCTTACATACAGACATAAAATTGCACAGTATCCCTGCTAATGAATTCTGACCAGAACTCAGTACAACTGTAACAAGTCCCCTATAATAAAAGCCAGCATGTCCTTACTGCTTGTGGTACCTATATGCTAACCTTTTTCAGGAAAACATACAGGCCTCACTGAAAGTTTACAAGTTTCATATCTTTTCTAAAAAATTCTGCTTTGCTGTTCTTATAACCCAAAAGTAAATAACCTCACACTTCCCCACATTATACTCCACATTGGTTAAGTGAGTGGTTGACAATCTAAATGTCTCTGTAGCATCAGCATCCTCCTCACAGCTTGCAATCCCATTTAGATTGTCAGCATCTTAGATAAAAGAGACAGCGAGTAATGTATCCAAGTCATTAATAAAGTGTAAATAGCAAACATCCTTGTGGGATTCCAATGGTCATAGGCTGACAATTTAAATGCATTTTTTAATCCTAACTTTCTGTTTCGTGTCTGTTCACCAATCTTCTATACTTCTTCCATTAAACAGTGGCAAATAATTTCCAAACTATTATATAAAACAAAGATAATAGTAAAAGGTCTATACATTCACCATTTCTGATCAAGTTTCCAATTATTTTGCCTTCTACCTGGGACTCTGACTGTTGCCCTTACAAATAGCCCTTTAAAAATAAATGTAAATACCTACCCTGCCAATTCCTTGACTAATGGTTCCAAAAGTCCAGACTGGCTAGCTGTTAATCTCGTTACTATCTGTAGTATGTTACTGGCAAATACTGTTGTTGTTTTTGGTTATATTACAGTTCTTACACTTGGAAAAATACACTTGTGAAAAGTAAAACTATATGTAGCTTGACCAGGAGTGTTCTCCCAGTCTTGGCTGATACTTATTCCTGAACCAACACAAATAGAATTTAGTTGATAATTGATCAGTGTTGTTAGTGCTCCTTGCTGTGAATAAACTACTTGCCATAACTTCCAATGTTATGACAGCGATTCCATTCAAGAGTACAGTATATTATTAGTTGGAAAACACTTTCAGTTAGAGATTCTAACATGCACGAATATAATTGTAAGTTCTTCCCTTCTCTTCTCCACTGATAACAAAGCAATCTGAAGCTAGAATAGTCCACAACGAGGAAAGATAGTGAAATACAAGGTCACTCTACTCATTTGGGGCATACTTAACATTTGACCTTCAGGGCCAGTCACACATCATGTCAGAATAGGTGAAAGCAGCAAACAACCAATTATAATTAGTCATAGGCCTCTTAGGTACACAGAGAAGACTACTTCTGTAGGAGCTTAAAGTGATGAATGCACCCTCCGCACTCGATCAAATCATTTAAACATAATCTATTAAATGCCTCTTTAGATCTCAGCGTCATCACGGAGATCATTACATCATTATTCAAGGGTTGAATCTTATATTATTGAGTAAGCTGCTATTTCAAGGATTCACCATTACTAAGAAGTTCCCTATTCCAAGGGTATGACATCAACCCGTTGATCTGGACTCAACTTTTTAATTACATAACTTTAGCTGAATTATAAATACAATTTTGCATGTTCAAATAGCTTTGCAATTTGTTTCACTTGGCAAAATCGTTAATTTCACTCCAAACAGTTCCCTTAAACTTGACAGTTTAATAAATCCATTTCTTAATATCAACACTTCATTAATCGTCCAAAATTAAATAATTAAACATTTCAGGATGTTTGGCACGAATTTTCTTTTATCCATTATTATATCAGTTGTAAACTTACCTTTTCTTTTTCATGAGGAAGATGGGTAACTGGTAGGAGAGATGAAGGGGAAGAATTATTGTATTTTGTGGCTCCCCTACCTCCTGCATTTCCATAATTCACTCTGTAAAGAGGTCCATCCTTTAATATTCTCCCATTATTCACGGCACGTTTGGTAGCTAGTCTAAGCCTCTGCTGAAACGTGGAACTGCTGGTAATAGTAGCCAAATCGCTTTGGCTTCTCAAATATTTCTCTATGTTCTTGAGTGACGAACCATTTGGTTCTGCCAATCCTTCAACTGCTCTCTTGAGTATTTTATTCCAGTCCACATTAACAATGTCAATGCAGTTTCTCGATGTACATCCTTGTGTGGATTTTGAAAGATTGCACGGCTTTATGGATGCAAAGCGTCCAGGTTTCTCTGGATCCTTGTATGATGAAAGCCCCTTATTTGTAACTTTAAGTATAGTACCATCTTTCACACTAAGTTCCAACTGTTCTAGGACAGTCTTCCTATCCAATCCATGTGAAGAGGACACTGCATGGCAAATCCTCTCCTCTGATGGCCTTTGCTTTTGCTTTTTCACTTTCTGAATAGCTTCTAGAATCCATTCAGTGTATAGTGGGTTTGCAAGCTTTACCATGGTTGACCATTCATATGTTGTTCAATCCCAATGATAGGCATAGAAATTACTCCTCTTCCATGTGTTTGAACAATCCCATGCCAGGTACTGAAAGGCCTACCTGAGAAAATAAAGAATTCTTTGAAGTGAGGACTACACCATGCCTTAACTTCAGCACTTGTAACATGTTTGCGAGTCAAAACTATCCATCAAAACTGCACTGAGCCCAATTAGCCTTTCAAGACAGTAGATAAACAAGATAATCTTCAGAAGATTGAACCAACAGGTTTCCAAAAGACTCCCCCGTGGACTGGTTGTAAATGTAAGAATGAGCCCTGAAAGGCAAAAGGTAAACAATGTCAAACACGTCCTCTGAAAAATACACTGCAGTCAGAGAAAGAAAATCCCACAAAACCAGGAACTTGTTTGCTATAATAAAATGTAGTATACATCTGCATGTTATGATCAGTTTGTTCAGATTGCCAATTTCAAATTCCTCATGTTTACATCAGGATGTCACCATTGTAAATACACGTGCAATATAGCAAGTTCTCCCAATCTCGCCATGAATCTTGGTACAAATATATAGATGATATCTCATTCCCCTTCGATAACAAAAATCAATAAAGTAGGAAAAACTCGGTTGCATCACGTCTCAGTGATATATTTTCAGGGGAGCAACTTTCGAAAGCGTTGTTTTCTCTCCTATCCATTTAACAGTGACTTTAACTCACGCCGCGTTTCTTGCTTTCTTCTGCTAAGGAGCTTTTTTTAATGAAAAAAAAAGAAAATGCAGATATAATCGTCATCAACAAATGCACAATCCACTGGTGACCAAAGCTCTGCAATCATTTAAAGTCCTCGACCTGCTGGCAGCAGCGTACTGTCTGTCTGAATCGGTCTCAATACCGCATCATCAGCATTCAGGGTCACACCAGGAATTGCTGGAGAACCACTGCGTTAAAGCCCAATGAGAATCCCTTTTTTTTATATATATAAAAGACATCTCATCATTAACCATGATCACAGCAGTCGATAGCCTTCCGCATTATTCTCTTCGGGGAGCACACAATGCAGAGGTCTCTTGCTCTATAAAGGTTTTGCTTCGAAACAAAACAGGTTTGGAAAAACAGATCACGCACCTTGCTTCACACTTGAGCGCAGAATCGGCTGATACCTAGCAGAGCAGACGCCATTTTGTTCCAATGTTTGAACACCGGAGTTTACATGAAAGCGACATGACACTGATTACAGCCGAATGGAGTCCCATTATACCCTAGCGCGCAACCTAACACCAGCCTGGAAGTCCCGCCTCTCAAAGCTCGACCATTGGCCAGAATCCCCACCATTCACCAGCAGCACGCACCATAGCGTGTCATGATTGGGCGGCGGCCCTGTCAATCAACACAAGCTCCCTTTCCACCTGCCCCTCCCCATTTCAAACAGGTTCGGTTGCCCCACAGTATTTATGTCATTTGCGCACTGGGCAAAGCCGGAGCTAAATTTTAAGTTTAACGCGCTACCTCCCACATTTATTTCGTCCTCCCTCCTCGGTCTGTCACACAGCTTCAATCAATTTTGTTTTCCTCCACCAGGTTGCGATTGCCGCAACTGAGGAGCTGTCAAGTTTATCAGAACAGTGACCGAAATTAAAACTATTTTTGAGTTCTTCACTAGTCGATAACTAAACATGACGTTCCTTCTTTATTCGAAAAGTGCCCATCAAGGTAGGTATCGACGGCGGTCGTTTTAAACGCACCCTCCCATATTTGTATTATTTTCGCATACTATCCGTCAAACTATAGATCGATTTTGGATGAACCATTTGGATCAGTGTCTAATGCAGTGCTGCCCTCACTGATACCAGCAACCACCCTGTATTGCTTAATGCAAAGGGGAAAAGACAACAAAGTGGGCCATTTCACAATTTTTCGCCCTCCCTTTCCTTGCAAATTAATATTTATCAGAGGAGGCTTGTCGGGTGCTCTGCTCGCGCTGTTTTTGAAAATTCAAATAGGATTGCGAGCTGCGCGAGCGGCAAGTTTCTCCGTTCTTTTTAAAAAAATAATCTCTCTAAAAGGAAGCAACATGGCGCTTAGATTTATAGTATTTTATTTTTGAAAAACACCCGGAAAAGGCAAGTTCTTTTTCTAACTACATCTTATTTGTGCTCATTTTGAGCCTTTCTACCCTTTTGAGAATAACTTGTGAAGAAAAGGTATCTAATTTGTCTCAGTTGGAATTTTCTGGAAGGTGCTCAGTTCTCAGTCTACTCCGACCCCCCCGGAAAAAATATAACGTCCAACGTTCGCTCGTTTACCACGGGCGGAGGAGGGGGAGGGGGAGGGTCAAGAGGCTGCTAACTGCCGCTCACGAGACAGGCTCTCCCGCAGCCGCCTGATAACCACCAACTCCTAAAGGTTAATCATCTGCGTGCGCGCCACCACCAGCTAGTGCCCACTGCCAACCCCCCCCCCCCGCCAGTTGTGTCCGCCCACTTCTCTTGTTTGGCATTGCTGCAGTTTTCCACTCAGCAGCCTGCCACCTTGGACCCTGCTCTCCAGCTTTCCAGTTTTTTTTTGTCATTTTGATATGTACTCCTGAAGAAGCTGGCCCTCCAGCTCTCTAGTTTTATTTTGTTCTCATGCCCACTGCACAGGACCCTGACCTCCTACTTTAGCAACTGCCTAGTTTTTTTTTGTCCTAATACCTACTCATTTTTTTTTTGTTTGAAGAATGTTTATTCGTCTTTTCCTCCTGGAACAATTTTTGATAATCTCCCAGTAAAACGGGGATTGAGACCTGGTTGCCTCCTGGCTCAGATCGTGTGCTATATGCCAGCTGTCTCAATTTCTTACTAACAGATGGCACACACACCACAAGGCGAGGTACTGAAAACACAAAATAGCCCATCGTTAATTCAGAGGATGATTCTCCAACTCCCTTTTTGCTTTTGACTGTAGTTGAGATCTATTTTATGTACACTTGCACCATATTTTGAAATAGAGGGTATTGTTTTCTTGCCAGTCAATGAGCTAATAATGACCTCTACTCGAACAATTCATAATTATGGCAAAAATGTGTTTTGAAAAATTTATCTGAGTAAACTAACCTTGATAATTTATATGACCATTTTTAGTACTATTTTACAAAGGTCAAACCGCTGTGATAAGAACACAGCTTGGAATTCCAAATCAAAATGGTCATATGTGCACAAATGTTATCAAATATCAGAACATTAAGAATAGTTCTGAGAACCTAAAATGTACATGAATCAACAACAAGATGATGTTAAACATTTGTCCAATACATAAGGACAGCCCAGATCATAGGTATGGATTACATTTATTAATCAAAAGTCATCTGAAATATAAATATTATTTAGGTTTTTTTTTCAAATATTATTCAGGTTCATGAATCCCAAAGTGTTATTAAGTGGGAATAATATTTATTTGGGAGATATTGGGCTGAATTTTTCCAAAAACTGGCGATGTGTGAATTTTGGGCAGCTTTGTTAAGGGCTTCTGTATCAAATTATTTCACACAATTCTCTATTGCTCACCTCATGATGGATCTATGGTACATTTGCCAGGACTTTGCTAGACTTCCACCACCAGCACCTTATGATAGTGCCCAGCTGTGCACCAGGTCAAACACGACCAGTCTCAAATAATCTTCCACAATACACATACTAGGAGGGACAGGAAAAAGAAAACCTTATGGGGAAAGTGACACTTCATTGGAAACGGAATCTCACATTCATAAATGTATTTCCACTTTATATTATTGTCTGCCATTCTAACTGCATCTGCAACAATAGCAGCAATGGACTGGACTTGGAGCAGTCTGGGATGGCTGTTGGACTAGGGTCTGGTCTGGATGATCAGACCATGTGTGGAGGCCCTGTGCTGAGCTGTTACACCGTAATAAGGAGAATGGACTGCAGATGCTGGACATCAGAGTCGAAAAGGACATGCAGGTCAGGCAGCATCCGAGGTGCAGGAGAATCAAGGTTTCGGGCATAAGCCCTGATGAAGGACTTATACTTGCAACATCGATTTTCCTGCTCCTTGGATGCTGCCTGACCTGCTGTGCTTTTCCAGCACCACACTCGACTCTGTTACACTGTGATGCCTATTTTAAATTTCCAACCTTACCGTAATGTCAACCCTTTAATGTTGTCCTATTTTAAACTTATTTTTTAACTCTTAAGTAATGCAACTACCTTTATTCCTCTGTTGTATCCAAGAACTGTACCTGGGTACTCGTATCTAAGATGTCACCATAAGAAGACAGACATTGTAAAAGCTTTTCACTGTACTCCTACAATGGAGTACACATGACAACAAAAGGATATTGTATTGTAGAATGAAGCTGCACAGGTCACTAGTCCTTAGTGCCATACCAAATTAGAACCCTTTCTAAGGGAGTGCTACTCTTTTCCCAACATGCAGTGTGGCATAGCATTTTGTTATTCTTCAATGTGCAAGCATCGCATATTGGAAGCTTTCAACAGTTGAAAACATTAAGTTTTATTGAATATCAAGAAAAGTAACGAAAAAAACAAACAAAAACTGCATTTACTTCTGGGAATAAACAGGGTCTGCTTGTCTTTTGAACAACAACAAATTAACAGTCATTAAATGATGATCTCACCCAACTCTGTTGGAAGTGGGTGTTAATTAAGTCCTGTCTGGCTTGTTGCGCCCGCTGCTGCGCCATTCTATCATGATAAAGATGATGCCTTTCTTGCTCAAGAATCTCATTTTGCTTCTCAGAAGACTGCTGCTCTCCCAGGTCACTACCCATCATGTGCTTTTTTTTACTAGCTGCAATCATGCAGAAAACAGCAAACTGGGATTACGCAGCACTCTCTGTTTGGAGTGTACTGCATGGCTCTCTCCCCGCCACCCTGCCCCAGATCTATCCAAGCATCAAAATCTCATCTTCAGGAAGCTTAGTGTGGGCTCCACAATGGCACTGATGAAAGAATGAGCTGCATTGTAACAAAATGCTTAGTCTTACAAGCCCTGGAGCAGCATCAACATCCAGCCATTCGGAGGTGATTAACAGAATCTTCAGCCATAATTGCAGAGCTTATCTCTTGTCTCACAGTAATCATTCTTCTGAGGCATTTGTCCCTTGAAACAAAGCAAGAATATGGGAGTTTTCAAGGATACAGACATCATGACAGTTCCCAGGGTACCTGGTACAAACTCTTAAGATTTGGTACTGATGATAGACAGATGACTTGATGGTACACAAATGACATTGATGGAATGGAAGCCTTCTTGACTCTTCTGTTGATAAAGTCGGTTGTGCTATTAAATGGCGCTCTCAATGCAATGTATGCACAGTCTCTAGCAACATGCGCATACAGGATGCCAGCTATGTTGATTAGGCGAATCCTTGGCTGGAGTACTGACCTCATCACAAGGAAACAAGATGAAGGAATGTGTTTTGACCCAAATTGCAATGGTAACAGCTTTGGTACATTTGATGATTGAGAACCTGCACAATTCCCAGTAGATCCTTGGAAACAGCCAGTTGCTTAAAAATTTAGCACAGTTGCTACCTCAACAACTACCTGGATAAGCTGACCACCCATCCCTTCCGGTCGCAAGTTCTACTCCAGCAGGTGACACTAACAATATCCTGCAACATTCTCAATCTGCAGCAACACTTATGTGGAGCAAATGGCATCACAGATGATAGACTCTGAGCCTGTACATCCTCCATAATCTGAGGAGACCAGCTGGTTAATCAATAGCTGCTGGATGTTGCTGCTACTCTGGGTTTTGTGGAAGCATTTCTTCCTCCTCAATTTCTCCGTGCTTTTGTTTTCCTTCGGTCACTATAGCAATAACCATGGCTGTGCCATTCACATCACATACAAATGTCAGTTTACCCTGGTCCTCAATACAGTGTGACTTGGAGATCTCCTACAAGGAGGGCAATGGAATGCATATACATGGACCTTTGACTATCTGTGTCAACCACTATGAAAAATATTCATTTTTCAAAACATTTGGCAGAGTTAATATGGATTCTTTGCCATGGCTTTTCTGGACAGCAACATGAGTGTAATGGCACTAATGGAGGTAGATTACAAACTCCTGTGCAAGCTACATATATTCCTACCGTCCCATCAATTATGGACTCAAGCCCTGGCCATCAAAATTAGCTTCTTACTGTCAACTTTATTCTGACAATGCGACAGTGACCTTTGTGTAATTGATTTAACACACATCTGTTTAGATGTACTGGAATGATCTTCCCATTTCTAATTCTTGTTTTGGTATAATAAATTGTGCAAAGGCTTGAGAATGCTTGCAAGATTTGCCATAGTAATTCAGTAAGTCCAAAAATAATCATTCGGTTTACATTTTTATGTGCTTGTGCTTCAACTATGGTTTTTACTTTTGAAGGTGACTTGTGTAGTCCCTTAGCATCAATGGCATGGCCAAAATATTCAATGGAAGATTTGAGAAAAGTCACATTTGTCTTTCCTCACGCATAGGCCATAATCTTCAAGTCTGTGCAGAGTAGTGTCTAAATTGGGGACATTTGTTTCTCCCCATGATGAAAATATCCTCCAAGTAACACTGGACTCCTTCTAATCCACTTAAAGTCTGATCCAATGAAATTACATAGCTGCAACCATTATTCTAAATGGAAATCTCTTATGTTTGAATATTCCTTCCTGTGTTACAGTCAGCAAATATTTCTGTGACTCAGGATTTACATTCATCTGGAGATAGGATTGACTAAAGTTAATTTTACTGAAAAGCTGGTCTCCAGTTAGTTCAGCAAATATGTTAACAATTAAAGGCAAAGGATGCTGCTCAGCACACAGTACTAGATTAATAGTGACTTCAAAAACCCACTCTAGAGGTATACCAGCTTTTTTTCTTCATCACTGGGACAAAAAGTATGGCTCAATCACTCATATTTACTGGTTCAATGACTCCCATCTTGACTGATCTCTCTAATTCTGCCTTTACTTTTGATCTGATTATAAGGCCTTGAAACAGAGAGTTTCAAGGGGTTCAAATACATATTTCTTCGAAGTTTGCATCACAAATAGGTAAGGTGGTTAAAAGAATATTTAGCACGCTTGCCTTCATTGCTCAGACCTTTAAGTATCAGAGTTGGGGCATGATTAAGGTTGTACAAGAAGTTGTTGAGGCCTCTTCTGGAGTACTGTGTCCAGTTCTGGTCATCCTGTTATAGGAAGGATATTATTAAGCTAGAGAGGGTTCAGAAGAAATTTGCCAGGATGTTGCTGGGAATGGAGAGTTTGAATTATAAGGAGAGGCTGGATAAGCTGGGACTTCTTTTCAATGGAGGACAACCTTATAGAAGTTTATAAAATCTTGAGGGGTATAAATAAAATGAATGGCAGATGTCTTTTTTCAGAGCAAGTAGTGGATGCAGGTACAGTAATAATGTTTAAAAGACATTTGGATAAGTACATGAATAAGAAATGTTTGGAGGGATATGGGCCAAGTGCAGGCAGGTGGAACTAGTTTAGTATGCGATTATGGTCAGTATGGACTGGTTGGACTGAAAGGTCTGTTTCCACGCTTTATGAGTTAATGACTGTTTAAAACATTTTGCTTGATTGTCATCCTTGATTTTCAATTTGATAGCTATTTTTCCCATGCTTCCCAGATCCCCACTGGAACCAATAGTATGTTTCTTTAGATCAGTCTCAGAATCTGACAAGTGATTTATTTCAGCTCAGTTGAGTTTGAATTTCTTCAACCATGTTCTTCCCAGTAAAGCTGTAAAATTTTCTTTGACAACTTGTAATGACAAATCTTCAAACTGACTTTCTAACTGCGCTCTCACAATTATATACTTGAAGACACCCACTTTGCCTGTGTAAATTCATTGTACAATGTGACACTGCTGATTCAGATGCACGCTTTCAGGCATTAATGAAATTGCTACTCTGGTGTCCAGCTCCATTCTTGCTGGTTTGGCATTTCGTAAGCAAGTGACACAGTATCATGTCACCAGCAATGGCTAGTATATTTAGTAACAGCTCCTCTTCGGAATGCGAATCTGGGATTTTCTCACACCCTTTTTGTACCATTGACATTTTCTTCCTTCACTTCAGTTTCTGTACTTTTGCTGTGTATTATTCAGTTATTCCTCAGACAGACTATTCAACGTACCCTTATTTGCTACGCTTTTTCTCTACAGCTTTTTTATGTTGTGTGACCTGTTTTTCCACACCAATAAGTTCAGAGTCTGTATTGTCTCTCAGCTACTATTTTGTAAGTCATCATGCCTGAGCTTAGCTTGAGTTTTATCGACCACTAGTTCCATCAAGACTGCTATTTCCAATGCTTTCTTTATGCCTAGCTTCCTTTCCACCAGTAATTGCTTCTGGATTGCTTCACATCCGAAACATTTCCACATCATTGCCACACACCGGTCTGTCTCTGGTAGCAATATTTAAATTGTCTCCAAACTCACAGAATTTTGAAAAACTTCTTTACTGCAAGCTGGGATTTGGATTCAAATCATGCTGGTTGCATTTGTGGAATCTGAACCTGTCAGCAATCACTTATATCTTTGGTGAAACGTGATTCTGTAGGATTCATACTATTTCTTTGAAAGTTTTGGAACATGGATTCTCTGGCTGTTCCAGACTTCTCAGAAGGTTAGAAACACCTCCCCCATAAGACTCAGGAACACAGGGGCAATTCTCCATGGGCTTCAATTTTGTTAGCTTGTACAAAATAATGGAATATCTCTAAGTAGGAGTTCCAGCTTCTGTATTTTCATTATACTGTCCCTTGGCACCAAAGTTTCCCACCTTTCACTTTATTAAATGGGAAGGGCCTGCCTAGCACACTATAACATAGATTTTAACACTACCTTGCTTCCCATTTCAAACAAGGTATTCCTGAGGGGACTTGTTTATTTCTGAGTGTACACCCCTAGTTCAAGACATTTTGCTCCTTGTTCTTTCAGGATGGAACACATGCCAAGCTTCCTCTGCACTGTTCACCTCTTCCCTGGAGTGAATATTTTTTACTGACTACCTACTTTGGTGCAGTGATGATTTTTTTTATTGAAGTGCCGAGAAAATCTGTAGTCAAGACCATATTTCTTCTATTTTAACAAGTTAGTGGATTAACCCAGTGGATCTCATAGCAGTTTTTATCTTGTTGCTAGTTTTCTTATTGTGTGAAGTTTCAAGAAGAAACAGAAGACCAAAGCGTGAAGCAGCAGTAGCTTTATTATGCAGATGTTCCTTCTATAGGCAGCAAGATTAGAGATCTGTATGTTTGCCCAAAATGGTTGATAATGTCATCATTACACCACATAATCAGACTCTTAAAGTAACCGTTCACCATATTACACAAATATGCAAGTTATGTTGTATAATTCCGATTTACACAACTTTTATGTTAATTAGGATCCTGCATCTTCAAGATTTGTAATTTGCACATTAACCATACCCTTTCTAATTCAAATTTGTAAAATGTCTCTTCAAACATTGCATCTGGTGATTTTAAATAGTCAATTTTCTCAAACATACATGGTATCCATTCCTTACAGCCCCTACTATATTTGTGAAATTCTTTCCTAATCATTTAGTAAGGTTTTGTCTTGTATATTATTGGATACAGACATATTTTTTATTCACTCATGGGATGATGGAGTTGCTGGCTGGGCCAGCTTTAATTGCCCCTGATAAGATGGTGGTGAGCTGTCTCCTTGAACCAATGCAATTCAAACTCAACACATCATGCAAACAATTCTCACACAAGAAGTGACAGTCATATGCACTTATATGAAAACATGAAAAACTACTTTCTCAAGAATCATCATAGCTGAAAGAAATTCAAACATCTGTCTGTGACTCACTATCTGCAAATGCACAATTATATGCACAGAAATTCATATTGAATAGCCATAGCATTGCCTCAGAAAAGCATTAACACTAAAACCACAATAGTAAAGGGCAATTATAATTTTTGAAGGTGGATCATTTCCACCTACACCAATATGTAGGGAACTGAATGTAATATTTACTCAACAAATAGAGTCATAGAGATGTACAGCATGGAAACAGACCCTTCGGTCCAACCCGTCCATGCCAACCAGATATCCAACCCAATCTAGTCCCACCTGCCAGCACCTGGCCCATATCCCTCCAAACCCTTCCTATTCAATTACGCATCCGAATGCCTCTTAAATGTTGCAATTGTACCATCATCCACCACGTCCTCTGGCAGTTCATTCCATACACGTACCACCCTCTGCGTGAAAAAATTGCCCCTTAGGTCTCTTTTGTATCTTTCCCCTCCCACCCTAAACCTATGCCCTCTAGTTTTGGACTCCCCGACCCCAGGGAAAAGACTTTGTCTATTTATCCTATCCATGCCCCTCATAATTTGTAAACCTCTATAAGGTCGCCCCTCAGCCTCTGACGCTCCAGGGAAAACAGCCTCAGCCTGTTCAGCCTCTCCCTGTAGCTCAGATCCTCCAACCCTGGCAACATCCTTGTAAATCTTTTCTGAACCCTTTCAAGTTTCACAACATCTTTCCGCTAGGAAGGAGACCAGAATTGCATGCAATATTCCAACAGTGGCCTAACCAATGTTCTGTATAGCCGCAACATGACCTCTCAACTCCTGTACTCAATACTCTGACCAATAAAGGAAAGCATACCAAATGCCTTCTTCACTATCCTATCTACCTGCGACTCCACTTTCAAGGAGCTATGAACCTGCACTCCAAGGTCTCTTTGTTCAGCAACACTCCCTGTAACCTTACTATTAAGTGTATAAGTCCTGCTAAGATTTGCTTTTCCAAAATGCAGCACCTCGCATTTATCTGAATCAAACTCCATCTGCCACTTCTCAGACCATTGGCCCATCTGGTCCAGATCCTGTTTGATTGGAACTGTGGCAACACAAACCTGTAATTTACTTATAATTTGTGGCAGCCCTTTTTTCATTAATTTTAAAAGAAATCATGGGAGAAACTTCAACATGAGCTGGAAATATAGGAACAGCAAGAAGCCATCAATTCATCAAGCCTTTTCTACCATTCAGTTAGATCATGGTTGATTTACACTTCAGTTTCATTTTAACTACTTAAGCTCCATCTCCCTTGCTACTTTCACCTGGCCAAAAGTTTATCTTGAAAACTCAAAATTGACACAGTCTGCATATCCTTATGAGGAAGAGAATTTTAAATCAATTATAGTGAATAACCAAAAGATACCTCCACAGCACACCTCGAATCTATTACATATCATTGACATTAGCGACTTATCTTCCCTCATGTGCGAGATGAGCATTTTTATTTCTAGAGAGGTGTTTAGGAAGTCCAGTGATATAGCCCACAGAATTAGCCTGTAAAAGTCCTAAAGAAGTTAAATTCCATTATTAATAATAAAGAATGTATTCAGCTGCATTTCAACCTAATGCAATGCTGAACACAGTTTTTAATATATGTGTTCTAGTTTCCAGGGAGTTCACCTTTTTTGCACAAACACTCGTATTTGAACAAGTGGTACATTTATGGCTGTCGACTCATACTGCAGGTAAATAAGCTTTCTAGTATAGGCATTAATACATTTTTCCTGAACTAAATTCTCTAATTCCTAGTTCCCAAAAAATATTCTATGCATTGAAACATGAAAATAAAATTTTATAAATAATATATGAAAACAAAGTTTTGTATCACATCCATACAAGTAATAAAAAAGTCAATCTATTAAGAGCAGTGGATCTCAGCTGTCAACCTGACCTTTCTGAGATAGGATGGGTGGTACATTGGCTAGCACAGCTGCTTCACAGCACCAGGCACCCAGGTTTGATTCCATCCTCCTGGCAACTGTCTGTGTGGAGTTTGCAGATTTTCCCCATGTTTGCATGGGTTTCCTCCCAGTGTTCCGGTTTCCTCCCACAGTCCAAAGATGTGAAGGTTAAGTGGACTGATTATGCTAAATTGTCCATAGTGTCCAGGGATATGCAGGCTAAGTGGATTAGCTATGGGAAATTCAGGGTTACAGCGTAGAGTAGGGAAGTAGGTCTAAGTGAGATGCTCTTTGGAGAGTTGGCATGGACTTGATGGACCAAATGGTGTGCTGTGGAGGTATCTTTTGGTTATTCCACACACTATAAGGATTCTATGATTCAATCGACAGGTTTGTGAATTTTAGAGAATTCCCACATCTTTGTATATTGTTTGAATTGCCATGACCAAAGCTGGTATTCCACTGTCTGCCTTCAACATGAAGCTTTCAATGTAAATTATCCAACATTAAAAAATTCTGTGGCATTGATCAACCAAAATGCCATTAAGAAACTGTTTAGAATGTGAAAGGACAGCATCGAGAAATGACAGTTAGGATAAAAATCTATCACTACCTATCAAATCCAAATATATTACATCTACTATATTGTTTTTGTCTACTTTTACGTTTGCATCCACTAGAATTCTCCTTTATAAATCCATGTTGCCAAAATTTTTTTGTTATTTTGATTACTGAATGATATTTTTATTACATCTTTGTGTAAAGATTCTGTAACCTTTCATATCATCAACTAGTGATCACGCTAATGTTTTGTTATTGTGCACAGCCTTTAAAGTGCATGGGATGATTGCATTTCTTTTGTGTTGATAAGCACACCCACCTTAACTTCAAGGGGCCAACACAAGCCCAGTCTCCATGTGAACTTCCTGGCTGTTGTCTGGTTGCTTAGCACTGAGGGAACATTGCCACCAACATTAAGCTGGTTCATTGTGCTCTAGCTCCCTTTTAAATATATAAATAATGTCCTGCAGTCCTCCAGCATCATAACATTTTCTAATTAATTATATATTAGTACTTCTAATGTTTCTTTACTACATACTTTGAATACACATTTACCAACTAATGATGTTATTCTAAAGTTTCATTACTTTATAAGTTATCCCTACGAGATCATCTCTTAGATCTCTTGACATTTAAGGAATTAAACTGATGGAGCACCCAGGCACAGGAAATATATGCCGCCAATGCACTGACCTACGTATTGGAACTGAAATAACTCCAGAGAGGCCGGTATCCCGTCATCAAGTCACCCTTTATTTACACATGGATAATCCTGGACACTGATCCAGCTCTCAAGAGTGAACAGGATGTCTGACACTCCTGTTCTTATCTTCCAGCCAGGGCTCCCTGTTTAGACCAGATTAACAGCCCAATCAAGTAACTCATATTCTATGATGTCCACCTGGCTGATCTCGTTACAGAAATAACAGCAGTAAACTCAGTCCTGTCCATGACTAACATTTGGGGGCTGGTGCCAAAATTCAGAGATCAACAGTCTGATATAGTCATATGCACAAATTCGTACCTAACATATAATGTCCCAGGCAACACCATCACCATTCCAGGGTATATCTTGTTCCACCGATAACATAGACCGAGTAGAGATGATGACACAGTGGTTTACAGTTGGGATGGAGTTGACCTGGGAGCTCTCAGCACTGGTCAATGAAGTCTCATGGAATCAGATAAAGTATGAGCAAGGAAACCTCCTGCTGATTACAACATAGCAACTCCCCATGGCTCTTGAATTAGTACTCCTCCATTTTGAACACTACTTGAAGGGAGCATTAAGGATAAGAAGGAACCAGAATGTAATCTGGATGGGAGAACTGTCCATCACAGGAGTGCATTGGCAGTGCCACTACTGACCAGGTTGGTTGGGTTCTAACTGCTAGCTGCTAAACTGTGTCTGCCGCAGGTGGTGAGGTAACCAATAAGAGGGAGAAACAAACTTGATCTCACCCTCATAAATGTCCCTGTTGCAGATGCATCTGCCAATGACAGTTTTGGTAAGAGTGACCACTGCACAACTCTTGAGGAGACAAAGTCCTGTCTTGACATTAAGGATATCTGCCATCATGTGTGCAATATTACCTTGCTGAATGAGATGGACTTTGAACTAATACAGGAACTCAAGATTGGGCATCCTTGAGGCACTTTGTGCCATCAGCAGAAGTGTACTCAAACACAGTCTACAAACTCATGGCCTGGCATATCTCCAAGACCTAGGGATCAACTCTAGTTCAATGAAGAATGCAGGAGGTCAGGACAGGAGCAGTGTGAGTTATACCTAAAAATGAGTTGTCAACTTAGTGAAGCCACAAAATGGGACTACTTGCTTGCCAAACAGCACAAGCAGCAAATGAGAAATAGGCCTAAGTGATTCCACAATGAACAGATTACATCTAAGGTCTGCAATGGTAGACAATTAATTAATCCACTGGAAAATGCTCCACAAATTCCTATCCTTAATGGTGGAGTCCATCACATGAGTGCAAAAGATAAGGCTGAAGCATTGACAACAATCTTCAGCCAGAAGTGCCAATTAGATAATCATAGATGGCAGACTTCAGTCAATCCGATTCACCACGTGATATGAAGAAATAGCTGAAGACACTAGATACTACAAAGACTATGGGCCCTGACAGCAATAGTACAAGTGACTCTAGAACTCTCAACTCTAGTCCAGCTATTCCAATACAACTACAACTCTAGCATCTACCTGACAATATGGAAAACTCTGCAGGTATGACCTGTACACAAAAAGAAAGATAAATCCATCCCAGCCAATTACTCTGATGAAGAGTCACTGGACTTGAAATGTTAGATATGTCTTCTCCCCACAGATGCTGCCAGACCTGATGGTTTTTGCCAGTAATTTGTGTTTTTGTTCTGGAAAATTAGTCATCCATCAGTCTACTCTTGATCATCAGTCAAGTGATGGACGATGTCATCAACAGTTCTATCAAGCAGCACTTGCTTAACAATAGTTGGATCACTGACACTTATTTTGGGTTCTTCTAGAGCCAGAGTTGAAAAATGTGGTACTGGAAAAACACAGCAGGCCAGGCAGCATTCAGGATTCCTGAAGAAGGGCTTATGCCTGAAACGTCGATTCTCCTGGTCCTCGGATGCTGCCTGGCCTGCTGTGTTTTTCCAGCACCACATTTTTCAACTCTGGTACTCCAGAGTTTCTCCTCGTCCTTCTTCTAGAGCTATCCAGCTCCTGTCCTTATTACACCTATGGTTCACCAATAGAAAAAAAAGCTCAACTCCAGAGGTGAGGTGAAGATGACTGCCCTTGACTTCATGATCACACTTTACTGAATGAGGCATCAAGGGTCCTAGTAAATCTGGAATCTGATGCAGAACAGTTTGCTGTTTGGAATCATACCTAGCACAAAAAAGATGGTTGTGGTCATTGAAAGTCAGTCATCTCTGCTATATGACCTCGATGTGAGAATTCCTAGGCCCAATCACTTTCAGCTGCATCATCAATGAACTCCCTACCTGTTATCAGATCAGAAGTGGGAATTTTTACTGACGGTTACACAATGTAAAGCAACATTCTCAATTCCTCAGATACTGAAGCTATCCATTTCCAAATGGAACAAAACCTCGACAATATCCAAATTTTGGGCTGACAGATGGCAAATGATATGCACTCCACACAAGAGCCAGGTAATCTGCAACAAAAGAGAATCTAACCATCACCTCTTGGCAATCAATGGTATTATCATCATTCAATCCCCTGACAACATTCTGGGTTGCTGTGAACCAGAAACTGAACTGGACTCTTCCTTCCCGCCTATCTGCTCCACCATCCTCTCTGACCTATCACTTTCACCTCCACCTTCATCTACCTATAAAGGGCCTATGCTCGAAAAGTCAACTCTCCTGCTCCTCGGATGTTGGCAGACTGGCTGTGCTTTTCCAGCACCACACTCTGACACTGAACTGGACTAGCTGTATAAATACTGAGTATTAGAGCATGTCAGAGGTGAGGAATTCTGCAGCAGATAAGCCACACCTAACTCTCCAAAGCCTGCTCATCACCTACAAGGCACGAATCTAAAGGGTAGTGGAATTCTCCACACTTGACTGGATGAATGCAGCTCCAACAATACTCAAGAAAGACAAAGCAGCCTGCTGATTGGCGCCACCTCCACAAACATTCACTCCCTCACCACCAATGCACAGTAGCAGCAGTGTGCACCATCTGCAAAATGCACTGAAGAAATTCACCAGTACTGCTTAGACAACATATTCTGAAACTAGGACCACAAATATCTAGAAGGACAAGGGCAATCGATGCATGGAAACATCATCTCCTGCATGTTCCCCTCCAGGTGACTCATCATTCCTTCAATGGCTCTGGGTCAAAATCCTGGAAATTTTTCCCTAATGGCATCATCGATTTACATGCACCTAATGGACTGCAGTAGTTCCAGAAGGCAGCTCACATCATGGATGGGCAATAAATGCTGGCCCAGCTGGAAATGTCCATATCCTAGGAATGAATTTTGGTATTTTCTTCTCATGTCAAGTTCCTACTAAATGTAAACACAAAGTTATTACTAATTTCATTGTCAGTGGGCGGCACGGTGGCACAGTGGTTAGCACTGCTACCTCACAGCGCCTGAGACCCGGGTTCAATTCCCGCCTCAGGCGACTGACTGTGTGGAGTTTGCACGTTCTCCCCGTGTCTGTGTGGGTTTCCTCCGGGTGCTCCGGTTTCCTCCCACAGTCCAAAGATGTGCAGGCCAGGTGAATTGGCCATGCTAAATTGCCCATAGTGTTAGGTAAGGGGTAAATGTAGATGTAGGGGTATGGGTGGGTTACGCTTCGGCGGGGCGGTGTGGACTTGTTGGGCCGAAGGGCCTGTTTCCACACTGTAAGTAATCTAATCTAATCCTTGAAGTTTATTTTATGCCCAATAGCTTATTGTGATTTTTTTTGTTATTTATTTAAAACATCTTTTATTTTAACATATATCAAAACTATAATTTATGATTACTGAATTGCTTGTCATAAAGGAAGCAATTAATTTTCCAAATTGATTGTTCAAATGCATAATTATGTTCAGTGATTTGTTAGTGATTGACACCTTTAAATGGGGTTTGATAAATGCTTGTACCATTTTAGTGTTTCTTTTAGAAGTTTATACAGGAAATAGATTTAGAAAATAACAAAAAATGTGCTCTCCTTATATTTGTAAAAGGATTGCATGAAGAATGGTTATGAAATCAAAATTGCAATGTCATATCAGAGCATCAGGATAATCACCAGTGATTACAAAAATTCAATGAATATAAACATTCTAAAATTTGAATATTTCACAGCTTTAGTAAACAATGTTAAAATAATTGAATGTGCTTTTAATTAGGTTTTTGGTGCAATTACAAATGAGATAATTAAATTGTTATAATTGTTATACAAATACTGGACAACATGTTTGTTATGATTTGACTTGTCATCTTTGAAAAATTAGAACATACGGAAGAACTAAGGGTAAAAAAGTAACCAGCAGGACCCCAAGTGTGAATTGAAATGCAAAATAAAATCCTTGTATGATAAATTCAAATAAATGTAAGGACAAATAACCAAGTAGGTATACTGCACAGGTAAGATAACGATTCAAAACCATATACTCTATAGATAGGACTTTGGCACTAATATTCAGGGTCAATATGAGTTTACGAAATTGATGTCCAACACCCCACAAAATGCTCTTGAAATGGTCAATGTAGTCAAAATAGATTCTTCCCAGATGTAGGTGACACTGTGGGCTACCATATCTCTTTAAATGTTTGTCTCACTTTTGAAGATCTAGCCTTTGAAATAACCTCAAAGCCTCTCTGACTTTGACTACCTCAATGACTGCTCACAATTTGGAGTTTAATCTCTTCTTGCAAGACAAGGTTCTCTCGGACTTCTGAGACTGCTCCCAAATATCTATTAAAGATATTTCACCCATATTATCAAAGAGCTATGCTTCACTGAGCTATGCTCCAATTATTCACAACTCCATCAACCAAATTCTGCAAATCTCCATCGCACTGAATTATTGATGGCTTTCAGGGATTTCTCCTGTCCTAACTGCCTGGGGTTTCCCAACAGCAGCAACCATGCTGCCTGAAGCTATTTCTGTGTTTTAACACTCCCAATTTCAATCTGCACAAATGTCTCTCAGCAAATACACCCCTAAATAAATTGAAACCAGAGAACATTTTTAAGCTCCACCCTTGCCATGAGATTGTAGTCTTCTCTAATCTGTCCTTCATCTGACCTTAAGGAATTACTGAATGTTTTTAAATTACTTTAGTCCTAACTCCCAGACTACAGCAAGCTTCCAGTTAATCACAAAATCATGGAAGTGTCTCAGTATAGAATGAGGCCATTCGGCCCATTGTGTCTGCACCAGCTCTGCAATGAAGTGTCAGAACGCCCCTGGTGCTCACCTTCCACCCTACTAACCTTCGCATAAACCAAATCATCCGCCGACATTTCCGCCACCTCCAAACAGACCCCACTACCAGGGATATATTTCTCTCCCCACCCCTTTCCGCCTTCCGCAAAGACCGTTCCCTCCGCGACTACCTGGTCAGGTCCACGCCCCCAAACAACCCACCCTCCAATCCTGGCACTTTCCCCTGCCACCGCAGGAACTGTAAAACCTGCACCCACACCTCCTCCCTCACCTCTATCCAAGGCCCTAAAGGAGCCTTCCACATCCATCAAAGTTTTACTTGCACATCCACTAATATCATTTATTGTATCCGTTGCTCCCGATGCGGTCTCCTCTACATTGGGGAGACTGGGCGCCTCCTAGCAGAGCGCTTTAGGGAACATCTCCGGGACACCCGCACCAATCAACCAAACCGCCCCGTGACCCAACATTTCAACTCCCCCTCCCACTCTGCCGAGGACATGGAGGTCGTGGGCCTCCTTCACCACCGCTCCCTCACCACCAGACGCCTGGAGGAAGAACGCCTCATCTTCCGCCTCGGAACACTTCAACCCCAGGGCATCAATGTAGACTTCAACAGTTTCCTCATTTCCCCTTCCCCCACCTCACCCTAGTTCTAAACTTCCAGATCAGTAACTGTCCCCTTGACTTGCCCGGACTTGTCCTACCTGCCGATCTTCTTTTCCACCTATCCACTCCACCCTCTCCTCCTTGACCTATCACCTTCATCCCCTCCCCCAGTCACCCATTGTACTCTATGCTACTTTCTCCCCACCCCCACCCTCCTCTAGCTTATCTCTCCATGCTTCAGGCTCACTGCCTTTATTCCTGATGAAGGGCTTTGCCCGAAACATCGATTTCAAAGCTACTTGGGTGCTGCCTGAACTGCTGTGCTCTTCCAGCACCACTAATCCAGAATGAAGTGTCATTGCCGAGTTTCAGTCTCCTCTTTTCCCATATCGTTGCTCATTATTGCCACACAATTAGCCATCCAATCAAATAATCATTAGAAGTTTCAATTGAACCTGCCACCACCACACTTCCAAGCAGAGCATTCTTTACACTAACTGTGCTGCTCCATGTAAAGGTTATTAAAGGCATGGACGCGTTAGACTGAAAGGTCTGTTTCGTGCTGTACATCTCTATGACTTTAATTGGGTTCAATGGGTTGAGGAGTGGCAGAGGGAGTTTAATTTGGATAAATTAGAGGTATTGCATTTTGGTAAAGTGAACAAGGGCAGAACTTGTATAATTAATAGTGGGGCCCTTGTTAATGTTGTACAACAGAGAGATCTAGAGGTTCAGATACACAATTATTTGAAGTTTGCATCACAGACAGACAAGATGGTTAAAAAGGCATTTAGCATGCTTGCCTTCATTGCTTAGACCTTTCAGTATAGGAGCTGGGATGTTGGTGAGGCTTCTTCTGGAGTACTGTGTGCAATACCGATTGCACTGCTCTTGGAAGGATATTGTTAAATTGGAGAGGGCTCAGAAAAGATTTACCAAGATATTGCTGGGAATGGAGAATTTGAGTTGTAAGGAGAGACTGGGACTTCTTCATTGGAGTTAAGGTTTATAAAATCATAAGGGGCATAGATAAGGTGAATAACAAGGGACATTTCCATAGAGTTGGGAGTTCAAAACTATGGCACATATTTTTAAGGTGAGAGGAGAACGTTTTAAAAAGGCATTACAAGCACACTTCCATTTAAAGTTAGGTGGTGTATAATAGGAAGTTTACATTTATACTGTCCGTCATAGTTCAGTTGGGCTGATGGGAGAAGATACACAAAGACCTGCATTTCTATCATCCAAATATAAGTCCTACACTGACACAATTTGGTAGCAATGTGCCTGAACATCTTAGTCTGTGTATGCATTGTGTTTAACAGTTATAGATAATGAAAATGATATCAATGTATTTGGATGCAGGCCATTCTCCTTCACCTCTTTTGGCAATCTTCAGCTCCTGGTTCTCTCTCTGGAGGCTGTGTGGTAGCTGAGAGAAGTTCCTGTTCTTGGTGATGATGTTCTAAATGATGTCTTCTTCAGCACTGACATCTCATTTCTAACAAAGAATCCTCCACACGCTGGTTCAGTCTCAGCTGAGTGATTGGATAATCTGTCTGAATGGCTGAAAATATTGACAATTAGGGATGGAATGTGGCAACTCTGAAGTATTGTTCCAGTGTCAGGTTTGAAAAATGGTGCTGAAATGGTAAAACCAAGTAAGCCGTTTAAAATAGTGTCTGCATAGCTTTGTGCATCTGAGAAGACAGGGGACCAATTAATGCAAAGTATGTAATGGTCATGATTTGTAATGCTCTTGTTTGCCAAAAGAATTACTTTTCAAAAAGCATCCAATTTGATGATTGATAGATAATTGTTAAAACCATCTAATGCATTATTGCAATTGCTTCTAGCAGGACCTTATATGCAAATCTTTGGACATCACCCAAGGAGGAAAACAGTAACGTATTCTGCATGCAGTAACAATAATTTTGTCTCCTTTTTGCACTGTCGACTTTGGAATGAATAACATTTCTGCTTTGTGTCCTCATGAATGAGTTGCAGGCTTCTCCTAAGATTAACAAAGATTTCCTAATCTTTTCTATTCCCTTTTGAGTTATTGTTCCACACCTACCTTCCATTTTTGTTCAGTCCCATTGTGATATTGACAATGTTTTCCATTTATCAACAGAGCCCAAGATGTTGTGAATTGCCATACCCTTTGAAATAATTCCAAGAAGGCCAGTATCCTCTCACTAAGTCGCCCTTTATTTACAGGTGTGTAGTACGTGACTAACCCAACTAGCTCACAGCCAACTCCTAGAATGAGCGGAGCCCTTGACACTCCTGTTTATATCTGTCAGCCATAGCTCACTGATGGGACTATTAACCTGCTCCAATCAGGGAACTCATTCTATGAGATCCATCTGCTGACATGTTCCAATCACTATACCCTTGTTAGCCATTCACTCTTATATTGAGGCAAGAGTAATTATTAATTGTGCAGACATGATCTTCTGCAACTTGTTCCCTACACTGTATGAGATCCTATTATTCTATCTGAAGTTGCCCCTTTCACCATCGTTCCTTTAATAACCCCATCTGACAAACCCCAAACCCAAATGTGAGTATTCCACTTTCTCCAGTACTACACAAATTGCACCCTTCCCTGATCATAAATACTCAACGCCCCCCCACCCCAGGACTGATTATTGTCCATCCCTCACATTGATTAGGACAAGAGTGCAGACTGAGGACAGACCAGCTCCCAGATGTCTCCAACAGACACAGTGATCCCTGAACTATGGCTCAAATACTGGACTACAACGATACTGATCCCTGGCATCTGGGCGGACCAAATGCTTGATTAATCCTGTCTGAACAGCTAGACTGAAACTGGATGAACACTTCGGTTGACCTATAATTCTCTTCAACTCCCTTTTGGCATTCAGACATGGCCATTTACTTGCAGCATGTTTGCCATGCAAGTTGTAGGTACATGCTGAAGGTTTGATGCTGATGTAGTTCCCTGTGCCAGTGCAGAGACTCCCTTGTCTGTTCAATGTTCCCAAATGGGATAGGCTGCATGTTTGTGTCTCTGTGCTAAACAGCAACACAAGCCAATGAAATTTAAAGTTTTGGCTGCAGAGCGAAAGTGCTGAAAAACAATGCAGGCTAAGAGGCATCTTATATAGTTGGATGAGATGCACATGTCCCTACAAGAGACCAGACACGTGCATCTGGACACGTGCAGACGTAAATATCTGAGAGCTTGGAAGTGAAGTCCTGCAGGACTGAAGTAGTATGGGAAACGTTTTGAAAGTAATGATGATTCTGGTGATTATGATGAAATCCAGTTGATTGGAGGAAGGATGGAAGAGGACAGTATCTGTGGAGCATGTAGGGATATGGTGGTGATAGTAGAATTGCATGAAGGGCTTCGAGAAGCAAGCAGATGACTTTTCTGACTTTCATTTCAGGAAATGGTGCAATATAGTTTCTTGGGGCAAGTGGGGAGAATTGGGAGCTGCATAGAAATTAGGTAAGATTAGCTAAATGAGATGCAAATGCAAGGAAATAAGATATAAGAATAAAGATTCTGATAGCATCTGTGGAGAGAAATTAGAGTTAACGTTTCAGGTTGAGTGACCCTTCCTCAGAATGAAAATAAGATAGTTGCCGCTCCTTAGCGAGATTCAACACCCACCCTTGTAAACTTAAGGGAGAAATAGAAAATATTTTTCTTGAGGTGTATCCTCAATGTATTTTCCCAACTTTCTCACATTATCCATGATACTCAAGGTAGCAGAAAATTCCACCCATTGTCCTTAAAGGTAGTACAGTATACCTCTTCCTGTTGTCCTCTTAATTGTTTTAAATCAGTCAATAATTATTTCCTGCATAAAATAAAAACTCAATTAGTCAATGAAGCTAAATGTTTTTTGTTCAAAACAAGTGAGCCCACTAATAGCTGAATACTATTAGCATTTTAAATACAACCAAAAATCCTACAAACCTGTAGCTGTACTTGAATTATAAAAGCAAGCTAACAGTTATGAGAATCATATTTGTTTATTGTCAATATCAAATTATAAAGAAAAGAATGTAATCATAACAGCATACAAGTTGTTTCTCTGAACAATAATACAGGTGTCCAAATAACTACAGAGTATCAGAAATTTAAAAACTGTGCGTTTGCAGATTTGATTTGGTATTTTACAGCAATATTTACCTGCATAAATATTTGTCTCACTTTATTGAATTCTCATTACATAAATTTGCTTTTCTGAATAAACTCAAACAGAAAATGCTGAGGTAATCTGCTAAATAAAAATCATTTCATGATGAGAAGATGCACCACTTTCAAATGACAAATAGCTTGAGATCAGTTACAGATATCATTGGGCTGAATTTAAAAACTGTCAGAATAAACTAAAGAATAAACAAGTTATGCAATTTGAAGTTTTCTACAGAAAACAGCCAACATAGTTTTCATCCATTACCAATGCCATAATTACTGCCAGGTAAATAATAAATTTAACCACCAGAATATTCACTGTCAACATCAAAACTTCATTGTTTCATTGAAAAATGTAAATAAAAATCATGAAAAGACAATCAAGAAGATAGTTTATGACTATCAACTTGACCAAATAATTTTCAAGGCCTTGTCATTTACTCTCAAGGTGTTCATATTTTCTGATTTTTTTTTAGTTGCAGACTGACAAAATCAAATGAAGAACTAAGTGCAGAATTCTTATTGCAGGGTTTGGGTAGGAAGAAAAGAGAGGTTATTTATTTTTAAACGGACAGCAGTTCCCGTTCTTAGATTTAAAGGACTTTTTGATCCCATTTATTTTCATATCAATGAAAGTCAGGCGCTTCTGGGAACGTACAACCTGAACGCCTAATGATAACATTTGCTGCATAATGGCCGGCTTGGATGCATTTTTCAAGGGGTTGATCATGAACCAATTGAGACAGAAAACCTACAAAGAAAAATAGTAAAAATTATCCACAGATACGAGTAATAAAAAGTTTCACACTACAACTAAATATACCACTTTTTACACAGATCATAAATGAATGAAATAAGAGACTATTTTCCACTAATAAAATTAGTCTTTGTAAATTCTCAGCACCTCCCTTTGGTTGGAAATCAGGTTGTCAAACTCAAACATAGTAAGAGCTTGCAATCTTTCGATTCACAAAATTAAAAGGGTTAATTTTGTGATTTGTTTCTGTTTTGTTGAAACTTAGTATTTCAAAATGAGACAATGCATGTCACTATTTAGTAGGAAGGTATCCTTACTCCCTTTATGTTCAATGAAAATGGATGACAAAGCATGGCAGTCAGACACAGAAACCAGAAAATTAATTCGTTTTGTATCTTGGTCTGTGCGGAATTAGATTTCAGGTAGCAATGGATTCTCTTATAATTAAGCCTCAGTGATACTCAGACTAGAGTAGAAAGGTTAGGACAGAAATTGATAGTACAGCTGTTGGCGAGTTTTGATAGTGTTACTGCCCACTTGATAGTGTTACCTCCCCTAGTTCAACAGTTTGCCAACATTGACTGCATTGAAAATTGTCCACAGCAGCAAGGAATAAGAAACTGTTGGTCCTTGTAATTAACAGCTTGTGAACATGGTACCTGTTTGGCAGACAGAAAAGTGAAAATAATAATATTGTTTTTTTGTGTCTTAAAATTTTGAATGGTAGCATGTAATTTCTCTTCAAACGTCAGGGACACCTTTTTTTGCCCTGTCCCTCATTGTTAAATCTGCTTCCAAGTGGTATCTGGCAATTATCTGGCACATGCTGGCAATTTTTGAAATGTCAAATTGCTTATTAATGACTTGGTTAGGGCAAGAATAAATCATTACTATGTTTAGGTTTATGCAATCACAGAGTTAAGGGAAGTTTTCTTTCTTCAAATATTGAAATCCCTCTCTCTCTCACACTCACACACACACACACACACACACACACACACACACACACACACAAACATAGTAAGAGAGAGGAAGAAATCTATTTTCCTCTGGGAAGATTAAATTAAATACTAATTGGGCTAAGAGGCAATAATTATTGCTCATTTATTTGAATGAAAGGGAAGAACTATGATATAAAGGTCAGATTTTCAATGTTTAGGTTTTTAAAGCATCATTTACCACCTATTTTCTTTATTGAATAACTACAACCATAAAATGATAAACTGAAACTAAATTTGTCTACTCTGACACATTGCTGAATACCAGTTTCCTGCTCTTGCAGTTAAATCAACATAGTGTGAGTAAACACAGTTAAGGCTTTATTAGAATGGTCTCCTTATTCTGTAATGGCAATATGTGTTGGTGACAAATAAGCCTAACATATACTACTGAAATTAGTAAAAGAACAAATAATTAGCTAATAATCCCTAGAATTCAGTGACACTTCAGCCCACATTCCAATGCTAAGAGGGTCACTGGAGCAGTATTTGAGAAGCATGTTATTCCTGTGTAAAATCCCAGACACAGGAGACTGAGAATTGCCTGGGAATCTGAAATGCACTAAACTAGTACCAACATTCTTTCCTGTGTTGTTATTCTTGAGTTACACATCTTCTATGCAGGTATCCCATGTCTTAATTGCAGTTTAATGCCAAATTGAGAATGCCTTTTAATAGGGAAAGCAAAAGGAAAACGAATAAAAGCCAGTAATTTGTATAAAGCCGCTCTGATCTCCAAATGGGCATGGATTTAGAAAAAAAGCCCAAATTTTACTATTAGAAATAGTACTTTGAGGAAAAAAAGGCAACAGCAAAGCCAAGAAAAGGAGAAATGTGCAAAGAAAGTTTAAAGTTGAGGAATGGAGGGAAAAAAGATGGCAGGTTGCAAAGTGATGTTTACAGTTTTATTTGCATTGTGATTTACACGCTTATTTTAATATAAATTATCTCACGGCACCACTTGGAGAGGAGAATTCTTACTAATATTTATCCATCAATCAAAGCACCTAAATAGATTAAGTAGTCATTTATCTCATTTCTGCTGGTGGGATCTTTATATATGCAAATTGTCTCTGATGTTTTGCTGCTTAAAAACCTAATAACACACTTTATAACTAATGAATATAGTTGGAGAGTTTTTAGTCAATCTGAAAACAATAAAAGGTTCTCTTATTAATTTAATTTATTTTGTTTAATAAAGGTGGTTTAATACACTTTTTTCAAAATTATCATAAACTAAAGTAAAATTATAAAGCTTTATGATCCATGAGTTGACCTGAACAACTTGCAGCTCAAGAATCAATAGATTTTCCATGTTATTGTAATGAAGTCAGTAATTTTGTATCCTTTGTCATAAATATAATAACCACTTACAAAGAAGCTATATTTTCCACTGATCTAGCGATCTATTGTCATCCTCCAGGGAAATTAATTCTGCATTACAAGTATAAATCTTTTCATTGTGTTGACTTCACATGGAAGAAAGGTAACATGTAAATTGGCAAGATTTTTCTGAAAATTTTCCTGATATTCTTCACCCAGCTCTCCCACTTCAAGTGTCTTCTATCCTGTGGACTTTATGCTCAGGGGTGGTCTAAAATTCTGATGAACGTCTGACATTTATGTACACCCATGACAGCATGCTTATGGTTTATTTTGGATTTGATAAATATTTAAAGGCAGTTCATGAATGTCATTTCAATCAAATCTCAATGAAAGTATATGTCCGCTTAACGAATAACAACAGGAAAAGAAAACCAGCCAAACTGGAAAATAAGAAAAAGTTAAAGGTAATTTCAGAATAAAGGAGAAAGCTTAGAATTTTGCCAAGACTTGTAAATCTGAGGATGTCAAGGAAGAGCATGAAAGTGAGAGAGAAAATAGAAACTGTAAAATCTCAATTCATATGTAAAATGGAAGAGATTGGTGAAAGTAAATGTTGGTCCCTCAAAGGCAGAGACTGAAGAAATTCCAACTTAGGTATAAAGGAACAAATATTTTGCACCTCTCTTCGCAATAGGGGAGACAAAAAAAAATCCCATAGGTTCAGCAAGAATGAGGGTTAAAATTTTCACCTGATGGGAACTAAATATAGAGGAACCTCGATTATCTGAATTTTGGATTATCCGGACAAGATTGCAAAATCCCGATACCTGGCTAAACTGTTATCCGGCATTCGATTATTCAACCAAAATACTCCCCACCCATGTCGTTCAGATAATCTAGGTTCCTCTGTATTCAAGGACAGGCAGATAGTCTGAGGTGACAAGGTTGCCTTGTTATTACAAAAATAAATTCAAATTAATAGCAAGACGTGATATAGGGTTGGAAGGTGCAGAATTCATGTGGGTAGGGTTGAGGAAGTACAAAGGAGGCAAAATCCTGATTGGGGTCTACATAGAGCAATAGAGTCATAGAGATGTACAGCATGGAAACAGACCCTTTGGTCCAACCTGTCCATGCCGACCAAATATCCCAACCCAATCTAGTCCCACCTGCCAGCACCCAGCCCATATCCCTCCAAACCCTTCCTATTAGGGCGGCACGGTGGTACAGTGGTTAGCACTGCTGCCTCACAGCGCCAGAGACCTGGGTTCAATTCCCGCCTCAGGCGACTGACTGTGTGGAGTTTGCACGTTCTCCCCGTGTCTGCGTGGGTTTCCTCCGGGTGCTCCGGTTTCCTCCCACAGTCCAAAGATGCGCAGGTCAGATGAATTGGCTATGCTAAATTGCCCGTAGTGTTAGGTAAGGGGTAGATGTAGATGTGGGGGTATGGGTGGGTTACGCTTCGGCGGGGCGGTGTGGACCTGTTGGGCCGAAGGGCCTGTTTCCACACTGTAAGTAATCTAATCTAATCTATTCATATACCCATCCAAATGCCTCTTAAATGTTACAATGTACCAGCCTCCACCACTTCCTCTGGCAGCTCATTCCATACACGTACCACCCTCTGTGTGAAAAAGTTGCCCTCCCCTCTCACTCTAAACCTATGCCCTCTAGTTCTGGACTCCCCGACCCCAGGGAAAAGACTTTGCCTATTTACCCTATCCAGGCCCTCATAATTTTGTAAACCTCTATAAGGTCACCCCTCAGCCTTTGATGCTCCAGGGAAAACAGTCCCAGCCTGTACAGCCTCTCCCTATAGCTCAAATCCTCCAACCCTGGCAACATGCTTGTAAATCTTTTCTGAACCCTTTCAAGTTTCACATCTTTCCGATAGGAAGGAGACCAGAATTGCACACATACAGCCTAACCAATGTCCTGTACAGCCGCATAATGACCTCCCGACTCCTGTACTCAATACTCAGACCAAGAAAGGAAAGCATACCAAACGCCTTCTTCACTATCCTATCTACCTGCGATTCCACTTTCAAGGAGCTATGACCCTGCACTTAAGGGCTCTTTGTTCAGCAACACTCCCTCGGACCTTACCATTAAGTATATAAGTCCTGCTAAGATTTGCTTTCCCAAAATGCAGCACCTCGCATTTATCTGAATTAAACTGCCACTTCTCAGCTCATTGGCCCATCTGGTCAAGATCCTGTTGTAATCGGAGGTAACCCTCTTCGCTGTCCACTACACCTCAATTTTGGTGTCATCTATAAACTTACTAACTGTACCTCTTATGCTCACATCCAAATCATTTTTGTAAATGACAAAAAGTAGAGGACGCAGCACCGATCCTTGTGGCACTCCACTGGTCACAGGCCTCCAGACTGAAAAACAACCCTCCACCACCACCCACTGTCTTCCACCTTTGAGCCAGTTCTGTATCCAAATGGATAGTTCTCCCTGTATTCCATCAGATCTAACCTTGCTAATCAGTCTCCCATGGGGAACCTTGTTGAATGCCTTACTTTGTTGAAGTCCATATAGATCACATCTACCGCTCTGCCCTCATCAATTCTTTTTGTTACTTCTTCAAAAAACTCAATCAAGTTTGTGAGACATGATTTCCCACACACAAAGCCATGTTGACTATCCCTAATCAGTCCTTGCTGTCCCAGGGATCAGGAAATAGAAGTAACATGTAAGAAATGCACTATAACAATAATCATGGGGGACTTCGGGTTGGTAGCAGATGCCAAGAAAAGGAATTAGTGGTATATCTGAGATTTTTGTTTTGGAGCAACCTGTGGTAGAGTCCACTAGAGTCTGTCGGATGGCATTCGTTTTCACTAGAAACGAAAGTCCACTAGAGATCAGAAAATACTGGATTTGATATGCAATTAAACAGACTTGATTAGGGAGCTTAAGGTGAAGAAAATCCTCGGGGACACTGACCATAATATGATAGAATTTGCTCTGCAGTTTGACTGAGATGTAACAGCGATACAATTGAGTCAAGGTAACTACAAAGACAGGAGGGAGGAGCTGGCCAGAATGAACTTGAAGGAGAACCTAGCAGGGAGACAGTGGAGCAGCAATGGCAGTAGTTTTTGGGGGTAATTTGGGAGTCTTAGCAGAAGTTATCCTCATACAGAACAAACATACTAAGGAGAGGATGAGGCAACCATAGATGACAAGGGAAATCAGGGACAGCATGAAAGCAAAACAAAAAGCATACTGGTGAAGACTACTGGGAAGCCAGAGGATTGGGAAGCCTTTTTTTGAAAAAAAAATAGCAGAGGACAGCTAAAAAAAGCAATAAGGGAGAAGAAAAAGAAATGACAGTAAGCTAACTAGTAATATAAAAGAAAACAAAAATTTTTTGAAAGAAATCTAAAAGGTAAGAGAGAGGCAAGAATAGTCATTGGACTGTTGGAAATGAGGCTAGAGAAAGAAGTTCATAATGATGAGTGTTATCCTTATACTTTAGTATTATTTCTGAATTTTAACAGCACTCCTCCAATTCCTGATGTATAATTTATACATTTGATATAAGTGTTTTTTTTAATTGTTACAATTCTAACAATACAAATGTGCAACAGTATACAAACATGTTGTACTTGTCAGGTTAAATATTTCCAGTTTCAGTTTTGGCACAAATCACATTTATACAGTTCACTGGAACAATGAGAATAGGAACATAATAAACTTGCAATGCTCATGTTGGAACTGCATTTTTCACAAAATGACATAATTTGACATACAACTTATAGAGCAGCCACAGTTACCTCCCACAAAGGCATCACCAGCTCCATTTGTATCGACAATCTCATCTTGTTTAATATCTACGACAGGGAAGGTGGTTACATTATCAGCTGTGAGAAAGAAGAAAAATAATATACATAGATTAGGTATTATAGTGGAAAAGAGATTAGATCATAATATTGATTTGTTATTTTTAAAGTATTAGTTTTACTAATTCAAAAGCAATAATAAAAGATATTTTAAAATCAATATGAACTTATTAATAGTCTTCTCAGATTCAACAGCAAATATCTCCACTTTGGAGTCTGCTTATATAATGATACATAAGAAAGATAATAAAACTCAGAAGAGTGAGTTAACTAGTGGCCAGATTTGTTATTTAACCCCAGAAGACAAACCAGGCCATGAAAACAGAGCAGATTCAACTGAATATCTCTGAAACAGAAAACATGATCAAATATCCATGTCAGCTATCTTGGTTTTCAAACATTATCTGTACCCAACAGTGGCACAGTGGTTAGCACTGCTGCCTCACAGCACCAGAGACCCGGATTCAATTCCCGCCTCAGACAACTGTCTATGTGGAGTTTGCACATTCTCCCAGTGTCTGCGTGGGTTTCCTCCGGGTGCTCTGGTTTCCTCCCACAGTCCAAAAGTGTGCAGGCTAGGTGAATTGGCCATGTTAAAGTGCCCGTAGTGTTAGGTGAAGGAGTAGATGTAGGGGAATGGGTCTGGGTGGGTCGCTCTGCGGAGGGTCGGTGTGGACTTGTTGGGCAGAAGGGCATGTTTCCACACTGTAAGTAAGTAATCTAAAAAAAAACTGCAGACAATACAAATATGCTGTGACATCTTATAAAATGGTGATAATTAGGATGGTGACTTCTTAATAAAACTTACAAACTTACATACTATCACAAAATGCAAATACCAGAGACTCTCCTATGCACATTATTTGACCATTGTTCATTTTAATTGATGCTCTGACACACACATTAAATGTCCATACTTAATTATAATAAAGGATAAAACATGTACAGTTAAGCCAATTAACTGACTTTAACATGTTTTCACACCTGGCTAAATGTACCTGTAATCACAATCAACAACCATTTGTTTCAGTTTTCCAGCAGCAATTTGTTAAAATTTAAAAATGGCTTCCCCCTCCCCACACCCAGAAATGATTTCACTTCCTATGTTTTTTGTGCTGGTCCATGCAAAGCACCCAAAGAAAAATGGGCAGTAACTTAGCTGTTCTCATTGATGCTGCTTTTCAATCAATTTTAAAGAAATGATGGAACAGTGGATAATGTCAAAACATTATTTTACTGTAACTTTATGAATGGGAACAAAATAAAGTTAAGTTCCCTGCTAAAAACTCACTCATGTCCAGAGCTCCCTTGATTATAATAATTTGGAAACAGGTTCCTGAAATGACACTCTTCTGCTCTTGATCTTTATCTGTTCTGATGTTGCCACTTTCCAAACCAATCCTTGGAAAATATTTTTGACTTAACTGAGGTTTACCGCCCACTAATCTGTTCCATTTTATACATTTCTATTCTCACCTCTGGCTCCCTCCCAAAAATACACATACTCCATGGATCGTCCTTTATCATTTCTACCATCAGTAGAAATGGTAGATATCAGCAGGAAAAATGAAATGCTTTTGATGTGAGAAACACAGGAACCACATTTATCTACCACAACATCTCATGACTAAATGAGAAAATGACAGTGCCATTCTGGAGATGGCTGAGAGATAGCTATTTACTAAGACATTGTAGATATATGCCTTTTCTCTTGAAATCATGCACATCTTTTTTAAGATCCATGAAAGAATATACACTTTCTCTATTTCATGTTTCACCTGAAATTCAGTACCTCCTTAGAACTGTACTGAAGAGAACAAAATTCAAGCTGACACAAGTACCTATTTGAATCAGAAGAAAGGAATCCTACTATTAAACAAAAGATGATGCACGACCAGTCAAAAACTAGTCAGCACAGTTTTAGAACTGAGTTCCATCAATGTCAATGAATTTTTTTGAGGGTGCAACAACTCAAATGGTTCAATGCAAGACTGATAGTGGTGATCTAGACTTTGAAAGACATTTCACAAATCACCATATGAAAGGTTTCAGCACTGGGACTACAACATTTCCTAATTGGACTGCGTGGGCTGCAGCAGTTCAAGAAGGCAGCTTGTTACCACCTTGTCAAGTGCAACTAGGGACAGGCAATAAATGCTGGTCAGCCAGTGACATCCATATCCATTGAGATTTTAAAAAAATTAAAAGTAATGACCTGAATTTAGAAACACAATGCGAAGAGGTTATGTTTGTTGATGATAGTGAACAAATCAGACAGTGTGGGGAGAAAGACGTTGCAACAGTAAGGGCGAGAGTAACTGCAAAAAGAACAGTTTTTAAACAAATCAACAACGGAATGTATAGCAAATTGGGAGCCAGGAATACTTGAAATCAATTAGGTACTGAGTTCCTTGAAAATGAATATGGAATCTCTAAGATTGTGGAAATTCAGAAGCTTCAATACTTCAAAACATCTCATTCACTTAATTATATACTGTGTCAATTGTTGAGTTCAAATTTTAGCATGAGATCTGGATATAATTTTTAAAATTATACCTGCTTAAAATATTCCAGCTTTGTGCACACGTGAAGGAGATACATAACTATGACTTCACCAATTTGGAAGTGTGCTTAAGGTGATGACTTCTTTGTGTAAAAGTGCGCATTTTTTTTGATTAAAAACTATTGGTCTCTAGGAAATTACTACTTTCCTTGTGCATTGTGGCTCTAATTAAATGTTCGGATCCTGATTTAGGACTTTCTTGAAACCTGTCTACTTTGCCGTAACTTTCTCATTCAGCAAGAAAATGATAACACTGATAACTTGTTTTCAAGGATTGTTAGCCATTGCAAACAAAAAACATAAATACAGTTTAATTGTTGTTTGCTTGCAATGCACATAAATTAAATACATCTTTTCTAAAGGGGAGCAAATAGGTACATTAATAGGAATGATACTAAACAGGAAAGTTATCAGGTTTGGAAGGGCTGAAAATGAACGTACTGAGTCAGACAATTTTCCCCAATAGCCACTCTTTACCTAGATCTCAACAGGTTGCCATAATGGTGTACTTACATGAAAATTAAAATGTGATTCTAAAATTACATAACTGACTGTATTTACACCTCATGAGCAAGAAAATCAACCAATTAGCTAAATAACTGTCTCTCATGATTAAATTCCTCGTTACAAAACTGAAATGTTTAATTATGATGCCCTTTGGCTTTGAAACTTGCAAATATTTAGTGTAACTGTATTGCAAAGAATAATTATCTTAAGCATAAATGATTCACTTTACCTTCCCAATATCAGCCAGTGTTAAACATTCATCTACAGTATTCAAGCTGGTAACGTTTCAAGCTAATCTGCTCTTGATGATGTGGAATACATATTACAAATCTATGAACAATTTATAACTCCAAGGATGAACAGGAAACTGTGGTTAAACTGCTTTTCTCTGTGGAAATCTGTTGTTTTGTGTCTGCAAGTTTCTGCCAAAAGCGAGATTTTTAATAATAGAAAATATTAATAAGCAGTCAGCTCGTTTCTAGAATACAAAATTTTAGAATGACACTGCAGGCTACCTGAGTTCTAAAATTAAAAGCAAATTACTGCAGATGCTGAAATCTGAAACCAAAAGAGAAAATGCTGGAAAATCTCAGCAGGTCTGGCAGCATCTGTAAGGAGGGAAAAGAGCTGACGTTTCAAGTCTAAAGGGTCAGTTAGACTCGAAACGTCAGCTTTTTTCTCTCCTTACAGATGCTGCCAGACCTGCTGAGATTTTCCAGCATTTTCTCTTTTGGTTCTAAAATTAAAAGTTGGCGATAGCATTAAGTCTGCAAGACAACTGATTTCAAGTGACATCAAATTAGAAATGGGCAGCTCTTCTTATGTTGATGTGATGAGAAAAAATACTATAACTATTATCTACTATAAATATCGTATACTAAAAAAACTATATTGGTGCCAAATGTACAATATATCAGAGGCAAGTATTTTTTAGGTTATGAAGATACAAATACAGTAACAATAAAGGATTACACCATTCCCCTAGTCACACATAAGAGACTGGATCATCCCTCCAATTGCCCACAACTGCCTATAACTCTAACAACAGCATAATCTAAAACACAATGGGGCCAGAACAATGCAACTGAAAGTTGAATTAGAATGCAAATAATTTCCTTTCAGTACAAATAAATATGATTTCAAATATGCAGGATGGCATGGGGTAGCACATGAATGCAGGGTAGCAGTGTGCAGTGCCAGGGACCTGGGTTTGATTCCACCCTCTGGCAAGCACATGGAGTGTGCGCATTCTCCCTGTGTCTACGTGGATTTCGGCCAGGTGTTCTGGGTTCTTCCTACAGTCCAAAGATGTGCAGGTTAGGTAGAAAAGTCATGGTAAATGCACATTTACGGGGATAGGTTATGGTTGGGTTTGGGTGGGTTGATCTTTGAATGGACTAGATGGGACAAATGGTCTCTTTCTGCACTGTAGGGGTTCTATGATTCTGTATGTAATTTTGGGGTTCTTCAGCAACACTCACTATATTTAACATGTTTCAATTTTGGGATTTTTAAAGTAACTTTTCCCACAAAATGATTTAACAGTTATTTCTAAAAATGTACCTTCTTATTGCAGTCCATAAATTTTTGCTTTCTATAATGGATAAATCTACATGATTACAGGGAAACGGGGGAGACAGACATAATGAGCTAAGTGGCTTCCTTCTCTGTTGATTAAATTTATGATCCCAACTTGGTCTCAACAAATTCGAGGAATGATTATACTTGGAATAACCCGTTTATTTGTCTAAGACAGTTTTGTTACATTAAGTTTTTTGAAAAATTAGATTGGCAAATTGGATGCACACACTAAACAACCTTCCCCTTCCATCTAACTCCATCCCTTCATTTAATCCCACCTCTTGTGAATATTCACCATACAGTTTGACCTTCCCTTCTCATGCTGAATGATCTGTACTCAGTAAAAGACACAGTTTATCATGAAGTCTCCACCTCAATGAATTTCAGGCATGACATGACACTGAAGTTTTCTTCCGTCATCTTTGCTTCCATGTGCCTACTTTGAACAGGAATCCTCTCCCTGCGAACAAAGAGCCTTTTCAACTGAATCCAATACTCCCCACTACTCTATTTCTCATTTTTTACCTATACTTGATCTCTTCATTGAGAACTGCCAAAATGAAATTAGCTGTCTTCATTTCTCTGCTCCCTTTGTCCACTCTAACCTGTCCCCCTACGAACTTGCTGCACTCTGTTCCCTCAGGTCCAACCCAACTTTGTTATCAAATCTGCTGATAAGGGTGATGTGGATGTTGTCTGGCATACTGACCTCAACCTGACAGAGGCTGAGCACCAACTTCCAAACACTTTCTCCCAAATCCCCCCGATCATGATCCCACCATTGAACATCAAGCTGTTGTTTCCAGGACTGTCAATGACCTCATCTCTTTTGGAGATCTTCCCTCCACAGCATCTCACCTTCAGATTCCCCAACCCCATACAGCTGCTCCTACCTCCTTCCCGAAATCCACAAACAGAACTGTCCTGACAAGCTCACCTTTTCAGCCTGTTCCTGCCTGAGTGAGCTTATTTCTTCCTACCTTGACTCTAATTTTCTCGGTCTCTTCCTACACGTGATTCTTCTGACACTTTATACCAGTTCCATAATTTCCAGTTTTTTGACTGTAGATGCATTCTTTTCACCAGTTATGCAATCCTCTGCTCAGCCTTTCCGATCAGAGTGGTCTGAAGGCTTTTCACTTTCTCCTTGAAAAGAGGCCTGTGCAGTCTCCATCCACCACCACCTTCCTTCACCTGACTGAGCTTGTTCTCACTTTGAATACTTCACATTTAACTCATCTCATTTTCTTCAAGTCAGAAGCGGCCATGGGGCCCAGTTATTCCTGTCTTTTTGTGGGGTATGTGCAACATTCTTTGTTCCAGTCTTATTTAGGCCCCCAATCATAACTCTTTCTCCAATACATCGATAATGGATTCAATGCTGCTTCCTGCTTGTCCAGAACTGGAAAAAATTCAGTTTTACTTCCAATTTCCTGCTTTCTCTTACCTTCACCTCATCCATCTGACTCTTAACATCCCTTCTTTGAATTCACTACTTTTATTTCTGAGGATAGGTTGTCTACCAATATCCGTTACAAATGCATTGACTCCTCAATTATATTTCCTTCACATATTGTATTCCATTCTCCCAGTTTCTCTACCTCCATTGAATTTTTGAGATTAGATTAGATTCGCTAAAATGTGGAAACAGACCCTTCGGCCCAATAAGTCCACACCGACCCTCTGAAGAATAACCACCCAAACCCAGTCCTTTACCCTGTATTTACCCTGTGACTAATGTACCTAACACGATGGGCAATTTAGCATGGCTGATTCACCATCTTGCACATCTTTGGGCTGTGGGAGGAAACCAGAGCACCCGGAGGAAACCTGCAGACACGGGGAGAACGTGCAAACTCCACACAGAAAGTCACCTGAGGCTGGAATCGACACTGGGTCCCTGGCACGGTGAGGCAGCGGTGCTAACCACTGAGCCACCATGCAGCCCCATTGTTTTGATGATGTCACCTTCCACTGGACTGCCTCTCATATGATCTCCTTTTTCTCAACTAAGTAATTCTCCCCCCTTATTGTGGTGTCTCACACTTCTGCCAACGCCATTTCCCCTCCTTTCCAGAACATAAAGAGGGTTACACTTGTCCTTACTTTCCAACCTATCCGTCTCCACATTCAAAGGATTGTGCTTGGTCATTTACATGAACCCTTCCTCTCTCTACATAGATATTGCCAGACCTGCTGAGATTCTCCAGCATTGTTTCTTTCAGAGTTTCAGCATTCACAGTATCTTTACCAATATTTTATCTACTTAGAATGAATATGCATCTTCTAGACATTGCACATCCATGTTGTTGTTCGGGGAGGCCTTCATGAACACACACAACAAAATTATGCAATGACTGCAGCTAAAAAGTGTCACATAAAGCCACCTAATACCCTAGTCATAAAATCTTAAGCTGTGCCATTCAACCAAACTTTCAAATCCTCATAGCACACTTAGATTACTTAATTCAAGAATAATCTACTGGTTCATGCTGACAAGTTTTCAAGCTGAACTTATTTGGAGTGCACAGGTGTGGTTCGTGACTTCAAAAATAATTCTTTGGGATATGGGTTTCGCTGGCTAAGCTAATAATAATTACTCATCCCAAATTGCCTAGCAGGTGACTAAGAGCCAACAACATTCTTATGCATCTGGATGTTGGCCAGATCAGGTAAGGAATACACATTTCATTTCCCTAAAGGATGCTGTGAACCAGATAGATTTTTCTAACAATTGAGTGGTTACATTAGGCTCGTCTTCAATTCCATATTTTTATTGAATTCAAATTTCACAATCACCACGATGAGATTAGAATACCTCTCCCCAAAACCTTAACCAGTGTTCTGGATTACTAGTCTAGTTATAATACCATTGCAACCCCTTAGGTAAATCTCACAATAACTCTGGGAAAATTAAAGCCACAGCTTTTAACACAAGTTCAGTTCTTGAAATTAAAGTATAAAACTTTAGAAGGCAAAAGACAATGATAGAATCATAGAATCATTACAGTGAGAAAGAGGCTTTCAGCCCACTGTGTGTGCATTGACCCTCCAATGAGCATCTGACTCAAACCCAGTCCCCCTTTTCCTATCCCCATACCCCTGCATTTCCCATGCCTCACCCACCTAGCCAGATCATTCAGAGAAACCCACAGGGCAATTTAACATGGCCAATCCACCTGTACCTCTACATCTTTGGACCGTGGAAGACAACTGGAACACCTAGTGGAAACCCCACAAACAAGGGGAGAATATATAAATTCTACATAGACAATCACCCATGGCTGGAATGGAACCCAGGTTCCTGGCACTGTGAGGCTATCCAATTTGCTTTTCTGATGTTTTGATACTGTTCAAAGCTTTATTTTAGATATTATATATTTGCTATTCATTATTTTTTCTAAATGTTTTTTGAGAGACTTCATTACTTCATCTGTGCTGTTTTGTTAATGGTAGAATCCTGATTACACAGTCAAGGGAACCTAAGTGGCATTTTCTGATGTCAGTTTCCCCAAATACTTTCCTCATTTTTGATTTGAGCGTTCTCTACGTCTTCATTTCTGAATTGCTGTGATTTTACTTCAAGTGTAAAAGTAGAAAATATTATCAGAAGTGCATCATATGCACTAACATGCACACATTTGTAGTAGTTTAAGCAGTCTTTGGAAGAACATCTTAAGACAGAAAATAGAAGTTCTGGTGAGAATTTTGTAAATGTAACCCCAGTTTCTGATAGAACAATTTAATTTTGTTTTTGCTTTCTTTTATTATTGATTGTAACATATAATGATGTAGCAGAACAGGTGGTCATTTGGTCAACCATGGCTGTACCAGCTCTTTGAAAGAACTACACTATTTGCTGCATTCACCTGCAAATGTTTTTGTCTTAAAATACTGATTACATTTCTCACCAAGTTACTTCTGATTCATTTACCGCATCCTTTTAAATAATACTAACCCTTCAGGCATGGAGCTACAAATGAACCATTACCAGAATCCCCACAATTGCATTGATTTTGCAATATGATATTTTGATGTTGAAATCTCACCTTTTGAAGATTTTAAGAACAAAGAAACATTTGATTACATGCTAGAAACTGCCAAACATTTTGTACATATCTTTGATTCATGCAAGTCAGTAAAATAGTATGAGTACATTGTTTCAATTCAAGATTAATGAACAAAGCTGTGTTGTTTGGATCAAAGTATACTGTCTAATTTTTATGCACATAAAAAGTCACCTTTACAAGAGGAATAATTTAAATAAACTTAGACTTTTATTCTCTTGCCAATGGTCCAGGGCTGTGTGTTCCGATTAGACTGAAAGGTGAATTGTAAGGGTAAGAAACAATGGATGAATAAATATATTGAGGCTGTAGTCAAGGAGGAAACATATGATAGGCATAGACAAGTAGGATCAAGTGAATCTCTTGAAGAATATAAGGGGTGTAGCAGCATTCTTAATGGGCAAATCAGGACAGCAAAAATGGGATTGAGTAGCCTTGGCAGATAATGTTAAGGATAATCCAAAGAGATTCTACAAGTACATTAAGAATAAAAGAGCAACCACCGAGAGAATAGGGCCCCTTAAAGGTGTACATGTGAAATCATAGGATTTGACAGAAGTACTAAATTAATGTTTTGTGTCAAGTTTTATTGAGGAGAAAGACATGGAGGGTAGGAGCTTTGGGAACTAAATATTGATGTTTTAAAAGAGAGATCCTATAAAGTGGCCAAGAGCAGTGGGAAATCAGAAGATTGGGAAGGCTACAAAAACAAACAGAGGATAACAAAGAGAGTAATAAGAAAGGAGAGGATCAAATATGAAGGTAGGCTAGCCAGTAATATTAGAAATGATAGTAAAAGTTTCTTTCAATCCATAAGAAACAAACGACAGACAAAAGTAGACATTGGGCCACTTCAAACTGATGCTGGAAGCCTAGTGATGGGAGATAAGGAAATGGCAGGAGAACTTAACAAGTACTTTGCGTCAGTTTTCACAGTGGAAGACATGAGTAATATCCCAACAATTAAAGGGAGTCAGGAGGCTGAGTTGAGTATGGTTGCCATTACAAAAGAGATAGTGCTAGAAAAGCTAAAAAGTCTTAAAATTGATAAATCTCCTGGCCCCGAATGGGATACATCCTAGAGTTCTGAGAGAGGTGGCTGAGGAAATAGCGGAGACATTGGTTGAGATCTTTCAAGAGTCACTGGAGTCACAGAAAGTCCCGGATGATTGGAAGATCGCGGTTGTAACCCCATTGTTGAAGAAAGGATCAAGACAAAAGATGGAAAATTATAGGCCAATTAGCCTAACCTCGGTTGTTGGTAAAATTCTAGAATCCATCATTAAGGATGAGGTTTCTAAATTCTTAGAAGAGCAGAGTCTGATTAGAACAAGTCAACATGGATTTAGTAAGGGGAGGTCATGCCTGACAAACCTGTTGGTATTCTTTGAAGAGGTGACAAGTAGGTTAGACCGGGGAAACCCAGTGGATGTGGAAGGTGCCACACGGGAGGCTGCTGAGCAAGGTGAGGGCCCATGGTGTTAGAGGTGAGCTACTGGGATGGATTGAGGATTGGCTGTCTGACAGAAGGCAGAGAGTTGGGATAAAAGGTTCTTTTTCAGAATGGCAGCCGGTGACGAGCGGTGTCCCGCAGGGTTCAGTGTTGGGGCCACAGCTGTTCACATTATATATTAATGATCTGGATGAAGGGACTGGGGAAATTCTAGCAAAGTTTACAGATGATACGAAGTTAGGTGGACAGGCAGGTAGTACTGAGGAAGTGGGGAGGCTGCAGAAGGATCTAGACAGTTTGGGAGAGTGGTCCAGGAAATGGCTGATGGAATTCAACGTGAACAAATGCGAGGTCTTGCACTTTGGAAAAAAGAATAAAAGCACAGACTACTTTCTAAACGGTGAGAAAATTCGTAAAGCCAAAGTACAAAGGGATCTGGGAGTGCTAGTCAAGGATTCTCTAAAGATCAACATGCAGGTTGAGTCTGTGATTAAGAAAGCGAATGCAATGTTATCACCTATCTCAAGAGGGTTGGAATATAAAAGCACCATTGTGCTACTGAGACTTTATAAAGCTCTGGTTAGGCCCCATTTGGAGTACTGTGTCCAGTTTTGGTCCCCACACCTCAGGAAGGACATACTGGCACTGGAACGTGTCCAGCGGAGATTCACATGGATGATCCCTGGAATGGTAGGTCTAACATATGAGGAACGGCTGAGGATCCTGGGATTGTATTCATTGGAGTTTAGAAGATTAAGGGGAGACTTAATAGAGACGTACAAGATAATACATGGCTTGGAAAAGGTGGATGCTAGGAAATTGTTTCCGTTAGGTGAGGAGACTAGGACCCGTGGACACAGCCTTAGAATTAGAGGGGGTAAATTCAGAACAGAAATGCGGAGACATTTCTTCAGCCAGAGAGTGGTGGGCCTGTGGAATTCATTGCCGCAGAGTGCAGTGGAGGCCAGGACACTAGATGTCTTCAAGGCAGAGATTGATAGATTCTTGTTGTCTCGGGGAATTAAGGGCTACGGGGAGAATGCGGGTAAGTGGAGTTGAAGTGCCCATCAGCCATGATTGAATGGCGGAGTGGACTCGATGGGCCGAATGGCCTTACTTCCACTCCTATGTCTTATGGTCTTATAGTCCACATTACAGAAGAGGTGGTGCTGGAGGTCTTACAAAATAAAGGTGAATAAATCTCAAGGATCAGATCAAGTGTATCCAAGAACATTGTGGGAAGCTAGGGAAGAAGTTGAGGGGCCCCCAGCAGAAATGTTTGTGTCATTTACAACCATGGTGGGGCTGGGGGGAAGTGCCAGAAGACTGGAGGGTGGCTAATGTTGTGCCTTTATTTAAGAAAGGCTTCAAAGAAGGCCTGGGAACTATAGACCGAAGTCTGGGAAGTCTGATATCAGTGGTGAGTAAGTTATTGGAGGAGATTTTGAGAGATAGGATTTACATGCATTTGCAGAGGCAAAGACTGTTTAGGGATAGTTAGCATAGCTTTGTCCTCGAGTAATCTTGTCTGATAAATGTGATTACATTTTTTGAGGATACAATCAGAAAGATAGATGAGGGCAGAGCAGAGATGTTAGACTTCTGTACATGGACTTCAGTAAAGCTTTCCACAAGGTTCTGCATGGTAGACTGATTAATAAACTGGTTAGATCACATGGGATCCAGGGAGAGCCCACCAACTGGATACAAAATTGGCTTGATGGTAAGAGATAAAGGTTGGTAAGAAAGGGCGGTTTTTGCAGATTAGAAACCTGTGACCAACAGAATTCTGCAGGGATTGATGCTGTTGTTTATGATTTATATAAATGATTTAGATGAGTATTTAAGAGGCATGATTAATAAGTTTGCAGATGACACACTAAAATTGGTGGTATAGTGGACAGTGAAGAAGGTTATCTAAGATGGACGTGTTGAACCAATTGGCCTATTTCGACACTGCAGGGATTCTATGATTCTTATTTCAAAACATATTGTAAATTCAGTGTTAAATTTCAAGAACACAATATTCCTACAACCAATTCAAGTCTGTACATTGTGAACAGTTTGAATTCAGAGATTATATATCAATTTTTGCCAATTTACATTTTGTACTTCAGAATTTTTCGTACGATATTTGAAGTTACAGCCATTTCAAATACTACTTAATTTAGCTAAAAAATGAGCATCACACTGAAAAAACAGCTAATTTAGTTAACTTCGGTGAAAATAATTTGGGTAAATTAATAGGGAACTCACTCTGCTTGACTCCAAGAAAATCTGCATTTAATATACTTATTCAAACTAATTGAATAATTTTAGCTATTAATTAGCATTATATGAATAATTTTATCACAAAGTTTGCAAATTTCACCATGACTGCCAGCCCTCAACCACTAATGCCAGTTCTGCAGCTGTATTTGGTTAATAGATATGGGAAGGAAAATGGCACACTTCATTCAAGGCATTTTTAGCTTTGACTAAAACAAAACCATTAAACTATCAAACTATTAAACTACCATCACAACTTGAAATCATCAGCTTGTGAATGTTTAAGACAGTAAGAAAATATGGCACATGCAATGACAATTTAATTTAACAATACATTTTCCAGAATTTTTTTATTTTGTTATATCCTTCAATTTGAATTTGAAGTTATGACAGTCGTATCAATTTTAAAGTTAGTATGCATCTTAAATTTTGAAACAAGTGCATATATCACTTTATGCATGTAAAGTCCAGTTATCATGGGAACAGAGATCAGTTTGGCCAACATACAGCATAATATTTTCAGTTGATATGCTATTATTAGATCCAGTTGCATGACTGAGTTGCAGGAACATGAACCTGCACCTGAGATGAAGGAGTCCTTCTAGCTCACTGTTTGCTACAAATGTAAACTGCTCTTTTTTTCTCTAGTTTAAGTGTATCCCTGCAGACCTACAACATAGCTTTTGGATCCATAGTCTTTAAAGGACTTCTCCATCTCCAGCATATTCAAGAAGAATGGGTACTCAATAAACACAGTCTGCCGATTTCTCAGCAACAAACCCAAACAAGTAGAAAAAACGTGCCCAAAAACCCTGGGCCAGCCACATTACCCTACATCAAAGACATTTCTGAAATGACTACTGGACTACTCAGACTTCTTTGCATTATGTCCACAAACCAACCAACACACAAACAGCAACTAATGAACTCAAAAACCCTGTACAAGCAATCAGCAAAACAAACATCATTTACAAAATACCTTGCAAGGATTGTAATAAACACAACATTGGACTAACAGGCAGAAAACTAGCCATCAGGATACATGAACATTAACTAGCCACAAAAAGACATGACCCACTAGCACTAGTATCCAACAGGTGGCGCTAGACCTGACCCCACAACTAGGAAACAAAATTACATATCTCCTAAGAAAATTACACAATTCCGGACAACTAAACAAGACAGAATTCCAGAAAATGAAACCCGATGGAACTAACACTCCACGATTCTACGGGCTACCAAAAATCCATAAACCAGGAGCCCCCCCTCAGACCTATAGTCTCACTACCCGGAACACCAACTTACAGACTCTCCAAAGAACTAAATGCAAGACTGAAATACCTAGTAGAAGAGTCACAGCACTCCATCCACTCCACCCAGGAATTCCTAAAAATCATCAAAAACACCAGAATAGAGGAAGACGAAGCAAAGATCTCATTCGACGTAACAGCACTGTTCACCTCCATCAACATCGACACCGACCTGGCAAAGGAAACACTTACCACACTTTTAGAAGAGACCATCACACACACCTCAACCACTATCAATCACATTACCAACGAAAACATCATGAAGCTAGTGGACCTGTGCCTCACCACCCACTTCACTTTCAACAACATAGTCTACAAACAAACCAACGGCCCACCCATGGGATCTTCCGCTATCAGGATTCATAGCAGAAGCAGTAATGCAAAGACGAGAACAAACAGCCCTACCAACCATCCAACCAAAAATCTGGGTCCGCTATGTAGATGACACCTTTGTCATCACAAAATGAAACAAGATAGAAGAAACATTTAACATAATCAACAACACCCTCACAGGCATAAAGTTCACCAAGGAGGAAGAAACATGACAACAAACTTGCATTCCTGGACATCACAGTCAAAAGAAAGAACAACGGAGAACTACAAACCTGCGTATATAGAAAACCGACAAACACTGACCAAATACTTAACTACACCAGCAACCATCCCAACACACACAAAAAAGCTGTATCAGAACACTATTCCAATGAGCCACCACACACTGCAGCACAGACGAACTTTGGAAAACAGAGGAGAACCACCTATACAACGTATTCAAGAAGGACGGATACTCAAAAAATACAGTGCACAGATTCCTCAAGAACAAACCACGACAAGCAGACGTAACACAGCCAGAAACCCTAACCACCTTACCATACATCAAAGAAGTTTCAGAAATGACAGCCAGACTACTAAGACCAGTCGGAATCCTAGTAGCACACAAACCCACCAACAGTCTCAAACAAAAACTAACAAACTTAAAAAACCCAGTACAACTCATGGACAAAACCAATGTCATTTACAAAATTCCATGCAAGGACTGCCACAAATACTACGTAGGACAAACAGGAAGAAAGTTAGCCACCAGGATACATGAACACCAGCTAGCCACAAAAAGACACAAACCTCTCTCCCTCGTAGCCCTACACATGGATGAAAAAAAAACACCATTTCGACTGGGACAACACATCTATCCTGGGACAGGCTAAGCAAAGACATGCCAGAGAATTCCTGGAGGCCTGGCACTCCAACCACAACGCCATAAACAAACACACAGATCTCGATGCCATCTATCAACCCCTCAGAAAATGAACAGGAAATGACATTACCACAAAACCCCAGGAACCCCATCCAGGAGAAAGATATAAATTTAAAGCAGGAGACAATAGCTTCGCTTCACTTGGAGGTCGCCACTGATGATGTTACCTAGCCAGGTAATGAAACGTCTGGATATCAAACCTACAGCTCAGCGAGCAAACCTACACCCTAAACCTCAACCTGAGCTACAAACCTTCACAAACCTTGCAAAAACTAGTATCTTACAAACGGACGAGAAAGGATACCATTTTGATTGGGACAACACATCTATCCTTGGTAAGTCAAATAGAGACACATAGAACATAAGAACTCGGAGCAGGAGTAGGCTCCAGCCCTTCAATCCTGCTCCATTCAATAATATCATGGCTGATCTTTTAGTGTACTCCGATCCACTTACCTGTGCTCTCACCGTATCCCTGAATTCCTTTATTGTTTATAAAAAAAAATCTACCTCAGCTTTAAAAGTATTTACTGAAGTAGCGTTTGCTACTTCACTGGGCAATGAATTCCATAGATTTACAACCCTCTGGGTGAAGAAGTTCTTTCTCAATTCAGTCCTAAATCTACTGCTTCTAATCTTGAGGCTATGCCCTCTTGTCTTAGTTTCACCTGCCAATTGGAAACATCCTCTCTACTTCCAGTATATCCCTTTCCTTCATAATTTTATATATTTCTATAAGATCCCCCCATATTCTTCTGAATTCCAATGAATATAATCCCAGTCTATTCAGTCTCTCCTCATAAGCCAACCCCTTCAACTCTGGAATCAACCTAGTGAACCTCCTCTGCATTCCATCCAGTGCTAGTACGTCCTTTCTCAAGTAAGGAGACTAAAACTACAGACAGTACTCCAGGTGTGGCCTCACCAGTACCTTGTAAAACTGCAACATTACCTCTCTGCTTTTAAACTCAATTCCTTTAGCAATTCAGGGCAAAATTCCATTTGCCTTCCTAATTACCCGTTGCATCTACAGACCAACCCTCTGATATTCATGCACAAGGACACTCAGGTCCCTCTGCATAGCAACATGCTGCAACTTTTCAACCATTCAAGTAATAATCCTTTTTACTGTTACTCCTACCAAAATGGATGACTTCACATTTATTAACATTGTATTTCATTTGCCAGACTTAAGTTTGTCCACTCACTTAAAGTATCTATGTTCCTCTGCAAAGTTTCAGTCTTCTGGACACTTTGTCTACCACTCATCTGCAAACTTTGATACACTACATGTGGTCCCCAATTCCAAATCATCTATATAAATTGTGAATAATTGCACACCCAACACCGATCCCTGAGGCACACCACTAGTCACTGATTGCCAGTCAGAATAACTTATTTTTCCCACGCTTTGCTTCCTGTTAGTCAACCAATCCTTTATCCTAATACTTTACCTGTAATGCCAAGCATCCTTATCTTACGTAGCAGCCTCTTATGCAGCAACTTGTTAAAGGCCTTTTGGAAATCTAGGTACATCACATCCATTGGGTCTCCACCTTGCTTGCAATGTCTTCACAGAATTCCAACAGATTTGTTAAGCATGACATGCCCTTCATGAACTCATGCTGCATCTGCCCAACAGGACAATTTCTATCAAGATGCCCGGCTAATTCCAGAGGTTAAGCTAACTGGTCTATAATTCCGCATCTTTTGTGTCCCTCCCTTTGGAAAACAGCAAATATGTAACGTTTAATGCAATGTTTAAAATCTGCTCAGACTGCCCCAGAGTCCAGTGAATTTTGGAAAATTACGGCTCGTGCACTTGCTATTTCCCCAGACATCTTATTTAGTACCCCGGGATGCATTCCATCAGGCCCAAGAGACTTATCTATCCTTAGGTGCATTGGCTTGCCCAACACTACCTCTTCCATGACAATGATTATTTCCAGGTCCTCAATTATCTTACATCTCTTTGTCAGTTACTGGCATATTATTAGTGTCCTCCACTGTGAAGAATGAAACAAAACTGTTCAATGCCTCGGCCATTTCATCATATCCCATAACTAGTTACCCCTTCTCATCCTTGGAAGGACCAACGTTTACTTTTGGCCTCTCTTTTATTTTTTTATTTATGGAAACCTTTGCTATCTGTCTTTATATTCGGTGCTAGGTTTTTCTCATGTTCTACCTTACTTTTCTTTATAGCTGTTTTTGTGGCTTTCTGCTGACCTTTAAAGTTTTCCCAATCTTTTAGTTTCATGCTGTTTTTGGCCACTTTGTATGCCTTATTTTAATTTGATCACCTCCCTTATTTCCTTAGACTCCCATGGCAGACTACCCCTTTTCTTACAGTCCTTCCTTTTCACCGGAATATACTTTTACTGAGCACTTTGAAAAATTGTCTTAAAGTCCTCCACTTCTCGTCAATTGTCCCACCATAAAGTCTTTGTTTCCAGCCTACTTTAGCCAAGTACTCCCTCATTCTATTGTAGTCTCCCTTGTTGAAGCACAGGACCCTGGTATTGGATTTTATCTTCACACTCTCCATCTGTATTCTAAATTCAACCATACTGTGATCATTCCTTTCAAGAGGATCCCTAACTGAGGTCATTACTCATTCCTGTCTCATTACACGGGAGCAGATCTAGGATAACTTGCTCCCTTGTCAATTCCATTACATACTGTTCAAGAAAACTATCATATTACCCTCAACAAACCCCTCTTCAAGGCCACCCTACCTGAGCAGGTTTAACCAATCTACATGTAGATTAAAATGCCCCTTGATAATTGCCATACCATTTTTCCAGGCAATAGTTATATCTTTGTTTATTGCCCGCCCGAATGTAATATTATTATTTGGTGCACTATAGATTAAGACCTATCAATGACTTTTTCTTTTTTGAATTTCTAATTTCCACCCAAATGGATCCAACCTTATTCCCCATAGAACCTATATCATCTCTCAGCACCGCCCTGATGTCGTCCTTGAATATCAAAGCTACACCACCTACCTTACCTTCCTGTCCTTCTGAATAGTCTGGTACCCCTGGATATTTAACTCCCAGTCGTGACCATCCTGTAACCATATCTCTGTAACGGCTACCAAATCATATTTATTCACGATGATTTGTGCCATTAACTCATCAACCTCGTTACAAATGTTATGAGCATTCAGGTAAAGTGCCTTTATGCTAGCTTTCTTATCCTCATGATTTCTAATATCTCTGATAATATCTCCCGGGTTATCCTTCCTGTTTCCTTCTTTCATAGTCTGCCTTGAACTTAAACCCTCCTGCACACATGCTAACCTGCTGCTTACCTTTTAATTTATCATAATTCCTGTCATTTCCCTTGCCCTGCCACCCCCGATTCACTAGTTTAAAGTCCAAGTGACCACTCTATTTATCTTTTTGGCCAGAACACTGGTTCCAGATCAGTTCAGGTGGAGACCGTCCCATTGATACAATTCCCCATGAAATGGAACCCTTCTTTCCCACACCACACCCTTAACCACGTGATTACTTCTCTAATTTTCTTATTCCAAAACTGATGCCAATTCCCCACAAAATGGAACCCATCTTTCCCATACTACCCCCTAAGCCAATTTGCATGTGGCTCGGGTAGTAAATCAGAGATTATGGTCCGAGAGGACCTGTCCTTTAATTTCATTCCTAGTGCTTGATAATTCTCAAACAGGTCCTCCATCCTAGCCTTGCTCTCTGGGCCACAACACAGAGGGTGGTACAGGTATGGAATGAGCTGCCAGAGGAAGTGGTGGAGGCTGGTACAATTGCAACATTTAAGAGGCATTTGGATGGGTATATGAATAGGAAGGGTTTGGAGGGATATGGGCCGGGTGCTGGCAGGTGGGATTAGATTGGGTTGGGATATTTGGTCGGCATGGACGGGTTGGACCAAAGGGTCTGTTTCCATGCTGTACATCTCTATGACTCTATTACTCTATGTAGACCCCAGTCAGGATTTTGCCTCCTTTGTACTTATGGAATGAGCTGCCAGAGGAAGTGGTGGAGGCTGGTACAATTGCAATATTTAAAAGGCATTTGGATGGGTATATGAATAGGAAGGGCTTGGAGGGATATGGGCCAGGTGCTGGCAGGTGGGACTAGATTGGGTTGGGATATCTGGTTGGCATGGACGGATTGGACTGAAGGGTTTGTTTCCATGCTGTACATCTCTATGACTCCCACTCCAATATCCTTTCAAGCCGGTCAGAGATGTCCTGCACCATGCGGGACTCCTGATCCAGTTTGCAAAGGATACTGTCTATTCCCCCTAATTATAGAACCTCCTTAAAGGACCACTTGTTGTTTTGCTCCCCCTTCTTGAATGGCCTTCTGCACCATAGTGTCGTGGTCAGCTGACTCATCATCCCCACAGCTCTTTTCCTCATCCACACAGGGAGTAAGTATCTCATAACCTGTTGGATATGGACAAAAGCTGAGGCTCCTCCATTCCTGAACTCAAGATCCCCATGATAATTCCTCAGCACTGGAATTCCTAGAAGCATGGCATTCCAACTGAACTCCATCAACAAACACATCGATTTGTACCCCATCTATTATCCTCTGAGAAAAAGAACCAGAAATGACATCACCAACCCAAAGAAACCTAAACACAAATAGAAAGCGGAATCTCTTCACCAAAGGCTTGAAAGGCTTACTGACGATGTTACTGAGTTTGGTGACGAAACATCTGAAACCAAGCCTTCCACCTCAGAAGCAAATTCGCATCCAGAATCTCAATCTGAGCTACAAATCTTTTCAAATCTCGCTAATTTCTCCATTTGGACGTGCTATCAGAAATATAAAGACATGACTGAGACTGTTGAGACTGTTCAACTGTCTATCTACAGTTTCCTTGTCTGAATGTGCCCTATAAAATGCAACACTGATTCTAGGACAGAGGCCTCTGAATATTTATCAACCTCTATATCAATGAAGCTTTAGAAATTATAGCAATGCATTATCAATCCACTTTTAAACACGTGAAAATGGAATTGAGGGGTTACATTGCTGCCACTAGTCTCCACTGTACCTAACTTCCAAGATTAATTCCACAGATACAATTCATGTAACTATTTATCAAAGCAGGGAGATAGTAAACAGGGAATTACAGGCCAGTTAGCTTGACATTAGGAAGAGCAAAAATGTTAGGATCAATTATTTGAGATGATTCAACTTGGTACTTGGAAAATAATGATTAGGTAGCATTAGCAAAGTTTTAAGAAAAACAATATGTTTAAGAAATCAATCAGGGGCAACCATTGGTACAGTATACTTGATTTTCAAAAGATATTTGAAAAAATGCAACACAAAAAGTTATGACACAAGATTAAGGCTCATTGGATTAGAGCAAATATTGTATTGACAATCAGTACACAAACAGAAAATAGCATAATTACTTGGACCAAATGGTATGTTGTAAAAACCAATGCCTGACCTCAGCTATTTGTGATCTATATGTCCTATTGATACAAATTTAGGCAGCAAATAAGCTTTGAGGACACCACAAAGAGGCTGAAGAGGAGACACAGATATATGAAGAATGTGCAAGATGGAAATTATCCACTTCAGTAGAAAAATGTTTTGAACCTTGATCAGATGGGCCAACAGACCAAGGAGGGCAGATGGAGTTTAATTTAGATAAATGTCAGGTGTTACATTTTGGTAAGGCAAACCAGGGCTGGACTTATACAGTCAATGGTAGGGCCCTGGAGAGTGTTGCTGAACAAAGAGATCTATGGTTGTAGGTGCATAGTTCCTTGAAAGTGGAGTCACAGGTAGACAGGGTGATGGAGGTGGTGTTTGGCATGGTTGCCTTCATTAGTCAGAATGTTGTGCAAAGGAGTTGGGACATCATGTTGTGGCAGTATAGTTCTTTGGTGATGCCATTTGTTCAGGACTGCATAGTTTTGAAAACATTTATAAGGATAATGCTGGGACTGGAGGGTTAAAGTTATAGGCAGAGGCTGAATAGGCTGGGGCTTTTATTCTCTGGAGCATTGGAAGTTGAAAGGTGACTTTATAGATATTTATAAGATTATGAGAGGCAAAGATAGGGTGATTAGCCAAGGACTTTTTCCAAGTTTGCGGGGGGAGGACCAAAACTAGATGACATGGGTTTAAACTGATTAGGAAACATTTAAATAGGGATACTAATGGCAACATTTTCACACAGAGGGCCATGTGTCTATGGAATGAGCTGCCAGAGGAAGTGGTGGAGGCGAGTACAATTAAAACATTCAAAAGGCAGCTGAATGGGTATATAAATAGAAAGGGGTGAGATGGATATGGGCTAAATCCTAGCAAATGGGATTTAGTCAGATTGGGATGTGTGCTCAGCGCAGATGAGTTGGACCAAAGGGTCTGTTTCGGTGCTGCATGATTCTGACTCTAATAGAAAATGGAAAGGAAAAATGGTATTTAAATGATGACAAATTAGTAAACGTTGGCATGTAATGGGATTCAGATGTCTTCATATGAAAATTACAATGGTAATATGCTGATAGAATTAATATGACAGAGTAAAAATAAAATACGGTGGAAATGCTCCCGAGTGAGTATTCTGTTTTGATGAAGGTTCTTTGACCTGAATAATACTCTGTTTCTACCTCTATGTATACTGCCTGACCTTTTAAGCATTTTCATTTCAGACTTCCAATATCCTAGGTACATTGGTTTAGTATTAGGCAAATAATGTGTTAATGTTTACACAAAGTGACCAGAACATAATAGTTAAATCTTATTGGAATTATAAAGGGCCTTAGTGAGACCACATATGGAGCTTTTGATTCCTTACCTCAAGATCCACTTGCCTGAGAGGGAGTGAAATAAAGTTTCAGTCCAGTAATTGGGACAAGAATGATGGCAGATTAAATAGACAATGTTTATATGTATCTAAAACTTAAAAGAATGACAGGTGATGGCACCGAAATAAAGAATATTCTTAAACAGTTTGACAGGGTAAATGTTTCCCCAGTCAGACAGCCTAGAATGATGGATCATAGTCAGAGGACAAAAACTAACCAGATTGAGGATTAGGATTGAGATGAGGAGATTTTCTTTTTCTACAGAAAGAGTTGAGCCATTAGAATTCTCTTCCCAAAAGGCAATGGATGTTTCAGTCACTGAGTACATTCAAAGCAAAAGCTAATAGATTTTTGGACATCAAGGAAATTCATGTGTATGGGAATAGAGCAGGGGAGTGCAGCTGAGGGAGAAGGCCAGCTATTGGCCGCCTTACTGAATGGTACAGCAGGCTCAAAGCACTGTATGGCTTACTTCTGCTCCTTGTTTTTATGTTTTTGTGTGTTCAGTTACCTGGAATTGAGGTATGCTTGTTGATTAATTGTGGAAAATTGGTGCACAATCCCATGACCATGAATCATAATCAATGATTACCTATAGATAGATTAAACTTGCAACTGCAACATTTCTTTTGTTGAAGAAAAGGAGATACAGTCAGAAGATGACTGTAGATGCAAATTCAGTGGCTGTCTGGAGCTGGTTTCTGGAATGCACACCTGCACAGAGTCAAGGAAACTTTTTAAAAAAGGCTGAAAGGGAAAAGATAATGAAAAGCTAACTACACTATATGCTTCTCAGCAGGAGGCCATCTCTTGCAGGCATGTTTATGTTTTAGCCTTTCAGGAACATATACAAAATGGGGTTTCAAAGTGAGCTTCAAGCCTGGTCTGTATGTGCATATGACCTGAGGCTCTATAAGGTCACACCTTTGTGAACAGCCATTAAACACCCCTGCTGTGCTGGTAAGTAAAGGGAAAAGTCTATTTCAATCAACTTGCAAAGCCAAAAATCACCAAGTAGAATAATTAATACCAATACCGTACTGAAACAGCTACAATGTTCTACTATCTGCTCTTCATGAATGATGAAAGACTAGTCTTTACATTTTTGCTTTAAATTTTTTGGGGGCTAATTTCTTATTCCTACCTTGTGTGTGCATTTGTTGTGTTATTTCTTCTCAGGATTATTAACAACTAAATTCTCTTTTATTAACTCAAAGTCTGGTCAAATTGATTCTGTTTAAAACAAAGTCCTTTAGTCTGGGAGAAAGGTATCCACAAAGGAATAGATTCTTTTTAAATTAATCTTGTATGCCCAACTGAAGGGGCAGGTGAATAATGATTTGGTGCCTGTTCACCCTTCAGCACCCTGGAGCTTATTGATTTTGGGTATTCCATCCAGAATTGCCACAAAGTAGGGAATCTCACTCAGAAGCTGGTCATACCCAGAAGTATAAAATATAACCAGAAATGCTATTCTAATGGTGGCCTTGACCAGAAGAGGACTGCATTTCAAAGCCAAGGAAATTAATGGTTCAGTTGCAGAGAACCTTGGTCAGACCCCCTCTGGAATACTGCATTTCAGTTACCTGAGGCAAGATACATGTGTCTTTGAATTACATATCAAATATTCCTTGAGGTAACTGAATGCAATACTCCACATAGGTTCTTAGCAAGGTTCAATGAAATGAAAGTATCATTTCTGTTTTGAATGGCGAACCCCTCAAGATAAAGAGCAGCAATGGAGTAGCCATTGAGAGTATGTTCAGTAGCTCTAACTTTTTATGACGTAAGTATGATGATCCCAAATTCCCAGTTAACTCAAAATATAATCTGTGTGATTCAGAACCAGATTTCAGTTCATTTTCATATTGGAAGTACAAGCAGTTCATTTTAAAATGTTCAGTGGTTTGGTGAATAGCAGTATTATGAAGGATTATTTACACATTGTGTCAGGGGACAAGGTTTGGAACCTTGCTACCAAGCATGAGATTTCACAGCTGGGGCACAAGCATGTAGGGATTTCATACCTGGCTGCAAAAGCACAAAAGGACACATAGGATACAAAAGGATAAAATCACTAGGTTTCGAGTTAACAGCAGTGCAACCGACTGCATTTGAACAGAGAACTTTGTGATTCCATTTTTGCCATTGTATTTTTCTCAGAGGACTCATTTCAAATGAATTTCAACAAACAATGCCTTAACTTGCATGTCCTGGCAAGTTCAAGTTGTAAATGACAACAGGAACAGAAATAGGATTAGGAGGTCTGGTTTAAAATTGTCCCGGTGTCATAGCAGACACACATCAGGGCCACAGCTGGTACTCAGACTGCAGAATACCTGTGCAGTAGCAAAGGAAAGCAACAATTCTTATTTGTCAAGCAACACAAAAATGCTTCATCTTACTCCCTCTACTGTGATTACAAAACAGGCAATAAAATAAAAATGTTGACATATGCACAGAACCTGAGCAATCTCCTCAAATTGGCCACAATTCAAAATTAAAAGTATACATATATTTGTGCAAAAGGTACAGAAATCGTTCAATCTGTTGCCATATAGTTTGATTTGGTTAGACTGAACAGGATTTCTCACTGAAGAACTTTCTCACGTTTGCCAGTCAGTAGGGGGACATGATTCCTCAGAATAGGAGGGAGAAATGAAATCAAAACATGAATCAAATTGCACTACACTTGCATGTTTAATCATCAGTTAAGGCACAAGATAGGTGCACACGTTGAGAAGCTGACTGTCTGTACACCTTGCCCATCACAGTATAGGACAGAAGCCAAAGATGAAAAGCACAGTAAACATAAATGGACTTGCAGTGTATGGTTTTAATGCTTAATGATGCATAATACCCTGGATAGCTCTTACAACATCGCGTAGTGTTCCGCAGGCTGCTTCCACTGACATGATTAACAATAAAAATAAGGAAACAGCTGGGTCAAGATGCGTGACACCGCTTCCGGATATACAACTATTAGAGAGAAAGCATTTTGCTTGGATGATAAAAAAAGTGTTCTGGATCTATCCTATTTGCAGGTTAACTGGTTAAAATTATACACTATAAACATAATTTCCTTTTATAGTTAATAAGTATCTTTTCCTCTCAATAACAGAGTCTACCTAAATTTTCTTATACCTGCAAAAAGAACCAGTTCATGATAACCTGATTCCTCTATGATTAATATTGAAACAACTTCTCTATCATCACATGGTACTTGCATTTCATAATGCAATCTTCACTTAAAAATACATCCTGTATTAGAATGTAGTTTTCTCTACTTTTAATCTCAGGAAACATAATTTCCCACAGGACATGAACTCCTTCCAGGTATCTGGGAGTATAATTTGAGCTAAACATGACTAAGAAGAATGTCCAACATAGTAAACCATAAATAGATTCATGGTTGATCACTGTAACCAATTAGTTTTATTCTGAGCAAAGTAAATATATATATGTAACTTGTCTTCTGTATTAGATTTTCAAAAATATTATGGTACTTTTGTTCTTTCAAAAGGAGTTAATTTAAATGTAATTCAGTAATTATTTGGACTAGCTTTAGAAATTAATTGCTTGCAATCTAATGGCACAGTCAAGGCAAAAACATTTCCATCCTACTTCATAATACTTTTGTCTTAAACAGAAAATCGAAGCAAATGCAAAAAACACACCATATTTTCATGACTTTGCTATGGAACAGAGATATGCATGAAGTCATATCTGCTGTCTAGGCGATCTGAAGTTCACTATGAACAAATCCCAACTCCAATCATTCAACCAATGACTTAACTTGGTATTAGAAAAATCATAAGCAATTAACTTAACCTCAAGTAAGTTCAAGTCAATGAATGAAAAATTTTTTAAATTTTTTTCTCGAGAACAAAAGTCAGAAATAATATGGCAGCTGGCAAAACAATGCTGTCCCCAACACATTGCCAATAATGAGATGTTTAAGTGGTAAAATATTAATTAGCAGTAGCAAACAGACGTGAGGTTTTACAGGACGTTGGTGAGGCTGCTTCTGAAGTATTGTATGCAGTTCTGGTTGCACTGTTATTGGAAGGATATTATTAAACTGGAGAGGGTTCACAAAAGATTTACCAGGATGTTGCTGGAAATGGAGGGTTTGAGATATAAAAATAGCCTGAAAAGGCTGGGACGTTTTTCACTGGAACATAGAAGGTTGAGGAGTGACCTTAGAGGTTTAAGGTGGTCACGAGGGGCATAGATAAGGTGAATGACAAGTGTCTTTTCCCTAGGATGAGGGAGTTCAAGACTAGGGGACATATTTTTTAAGGTGAGAGAAGATAGATTTAAAAAGGAAATGAGGGATTTTTTTTTAGAAACAGAGTGCTCAGTGTGTGTAATGAACTGCCAGAGGAAGTGGTGGATGCAGGTACAGTTACATTTAAAAGACATTTGGGTAAGTTCATGAATATGAAAGGTTGAGTGATATGGACCAAGCGCAGGCAGGTAGGACTAGTTTAGTTTGGGAGCATGATCAGTGTGAACTGGACCGACGGCTCTGTTTCTGTGCTGTATGACTCTATGACTAGCCTCTCTTGCAGGTCATAGGGAATAGCTGCAATATATCTCTGTGAAGCGGCAGGTATTTTGTTAAATCCTCTCAGTGGAATTTTATGCCATAGTTCTATTATATTTTGGATTTCAAAATAACATGAGAGAAAAAATGCTCAAACTACATTTATACATTCAAAACAAATGTCAATATAAACTAGACACAAGCAGTTTACACGTGCACCAGTGTGGCTTTATTTTAAGAACAAAATGAGATTAAACTGCCTTCTTAGTTTTGCCTGGAATGCTGGTCAACTCAAAACACAACTTCATTTCTCAAATCAGGCTGTGCAGTTAATCTGCATTACCAGCTCATTACCAGCAACTGGGTTCAGCAATGTTTGTACACAGATGTACACGTTGTGTAAGAGCGAAAATATACTTTTACATTATTACTGGGAAAAGTTTCTATGCAAAATAACCTATTATAATTTAATAACCAGGAAACTCCACCCAATATGTTTTGCATATTAAAGTCTTGGTACGTACATATCAAAAGCATCCATATTTCATAAATACAAAGGCCGTACATTTAGACTTAAAGGACTCGCAATACAATGAGCCTGTTAGCATTTCCATATTGCTCACTACCCAGATTACTTCAATGTCAGTGTCCATTCTGGTCTATAACATTAAATTTTCTAATATGACTGCTTGATTCAGTCAAAGATCAATATCAGTTCTCAATTCCTTTTTTTTTGCCAGCTTAGGTCCAGAAAATGGAACATTACATGGTTTCTCAATCCACTAATTTCCCCTTAACCATTCCTGTTGCATTTAATCCTCAACATCAATACCTCCCTATGGCATTAAAAAATCTCTTGTCCTTTTATTCTATGCTTTTGAGTTTCACAGAAGAACCTTAAAAAACATTGTTAACTGCCTTTTCTACTTTGAGATTCAAAGCAAAAGTTTAGGAAAATCAAGTATACTCCTCTGCATTCAGTACTTTACTGGAGTTATTTGGAGAAGTACTGGAATTGTAGCAGTACTTTACACAATAGGATTTTAAAAAATGTAATATGAATTAAATTTGAACTGTGCTATTATTTATTGTTCTCTCTCTAAAGATATTGCTATTGGAAAGAACTTTTAAAATATGTTCAGACAATGTTTCATTTTAACTCTTGTCACTTATAGGCAACTGCAATCTCTTTATTACACTTCAAATAGCATTCCAGACAACAAAGAAACATCAAATGGAATTACTGCTATTAAGTATACAAAGAAGCTTCCTATGCAGCCAAATATGGGGAAACTGGCAACCAGAAAATGCTTAAATCTTGTAACATTTCAAGCAAACAACTGCAACATTTATTTCCTATAAGACTAATTCTGGCTATGATCCAACAGAATAATAGAATCTTCATTTTGAGCAATCAGGTGACCATACCAATTTTTCAGTGTTGTGAGTGATACACAGGATTATGTCTAAATTATTGGTATTAATTACTGCTGATTGGTCCCTAGAGACAATGTAACCATGGCTTCTTATTGTGAGTATGGCAGTAGCCCTGGAGAAAACGGGTCTGAAAATTCTCTTTTTAATTGGTGCAAATCACCACTGAGAAAAGAACAGGATTCACCAGAGGTCAATAAAATCTTGATATGCATTTTGCAAAGTCCTGTTAAGAAGCACACTCAAAGCAGTTTCAGTCAACTTCTGATCTGGAGACATTGGAAAATACAGTATATAAGGCAACAATGTAGCCTGTTGTAAATGTATCAATTCTAGGCCTTTGTTGGAGTTATGTCCTTGAATCTTATTTTCATTTATATTCTATATCAAGTCCTTTTAAAAGTACTTAACCCACTGTATAAAATTATATAATAGGCTAAAAGTGAGTTTTGAGAAGATTTGTAGCTCAGGTTGAGGTTCTGGATGTAGGTTTGCTCGCTGAGCTAGAAGATTCGTTTTGTCATCACACTATGTAACATCAGTGAGTCTCCAGTGAAGCACTGGTGGTATGGCCCACTTTTTTATTTATGTGTTTAGTTTTCCTTGGGTTGGTGATGTCATTTCCTGTTCTTTTTCTCAGGTGGTAGTAAATGGGATACAAGTCAATGTGTTTGTTGAGAGTTCCAATTGGAGAGCCATGCTTCAAGGAATTCTTGCGCTGTCTCTGTTTGGCTTGTCCTTCGATGGGTGTGTTGTCCCAGTCAAAGTGGCTTTTGAGACATGACCCACTCTCACTGGTATCTTTACATACAGATGAGGAAGGACACTACTTTGACTGGGACAACACATGCGTCCTAGGACAAACCGAACAGAGACGTGCAAGCATTCCTAAAAGCATGGCACTCCAACCAAAACTCTATCAACAAACACATTGACTTGGAGATACCATTTACAATTCCCTGAGAAAAAGAACAGGAAATAACATCACCACAGGAAATGACATTAACAATCCCAGGAAACCTAAACACATTTTAAAAAGCAGGCCACACCATGAGTGCTTCACCGGAGGCTCACTGATGTTACCTAGTATGGTGATGAGACTTCTGATAACGAACCTTCCAGCTCAGTGAGCAAACTTACATCCAGAACAAGCTAAAAGCATTACATGCTCTAATTACTCGAGAAATAAAAGCTTCAATTTCCTCTTTGTTGGGCTTCAATTGCAATGTATTGATTTTGCAGATTATAGACTGAAAGATATAGTTGAGTAAAATGGTGAACCATACAGTGTTCATGATGTGTTGTGAACAAGCTTAGAATGACACTTTTAATGTGGATAAAAGGTACTTTATGCATATAGAATTGGAGGAAGCACCATGATGGACTTTCATAAAGAAACTGACAACTCAATAAATATTTTGGGAAGTACTGCGAGATTGATAGAAACATTAAAATACAAAAAACAGGAGGAGAAGACCATTTGGATGAAAAAGTCCACATAGTCATTCAACATGATCATGGCTGATTTTTGATCTTAATGTCATGCTCCCATTCTCTCCCAAGACCCCTTGACACTTTTAGCATTGAGTCACATCAGCAAATAACTAAAAGGAATTAGAAGAAACTAAAAGAAAAAAGCTCATCAATTCCTGTGGTCTGGTTAGATGCTACTGAAATACAAAATTATGACTAGGGTAACTCGGGTTCAACAGTACTTGTGGTAGATCTGGTGAGACACATAGTGTTTTAAATATATATTTATATATACATAAACATGTATCTCTTCATTAAAGTCATTATTCATTTTGGAGATATGTAGGTAATAGGAATACAAATGGTATTTTTAATGGTTCTCATTAATTGTGATGCTTTCCTGGTGGACATAGCTCAATTCTGAGTCTTCCAAAATGTACCTGACAATCTTCTGAGAGCAGGTGGTATTGAGGAGCTGGTGCTACAAGTTGGAGATGAGAATAACCAATTACTTCTGCTCAACTGTCTTGAGAAATTAGAAAACATTTACGAAAGGTCTTTTTTGAAAGTGGGCCAAGTTTAGCCCTTCCAAAACTGTATGGGTAGGTACTTGGAGATAAGTGGATGAGAATGCATCATTTAGAGTCATAGAGGTGTACAGCATGGAAACAGACCCTTCGGTCCAACATGTCCATGCCGACCAGATATCCCAACCCAATCTAGTCCCACCTGCCAGCACCCAGCCCATATCCCTCCAAACCCTTCCTATTCATATCCTCATCCGAATGCCTTTTAAATGTTGCAATTGTACTAGCCTCCACCACTTCCTCTATCAGCTCATTCCATACACGTACCACCCTCTGTGGGAAAAAGTTGCCCCTTAGGTCTCTTTTAGATCTTTCCTCTCTCACCATAAACCTATGCCCTCTAGTTCTGGACTCCCCGACCCCAGGGAAAAGACTTTGCCTATTTATCCTATCCATGCCCCTCATACTTTTGTAAACCTCTATAAGGTCACCCCTCAGCCTCCGACGCTCCAGGGAAAACAGCCCCAGCCTGTTCAGCCTCTCCCTACAGCTCAAATCCTCCAACCCTGGCAACATCCTTGTTAATCTTTTCTGAACCCTTTCATGTTTCACAACATCTTTCCGATAGGAAGGAGACCAGAAATGCACACAATAATTCAACAGTGGCCTAATCAATGTCCTGTACAGCCGCAACATGACCTCCCATCTCCTGTACTCAATACTGACCAATAAAGGAAAGCATACGACACGCCTTCTTCACTATCCTATCTACCTGCGACTCTACTTTCAAGGAGCTATGACCCTGCACTCCAAGGGCTCTTTGTTCAGCGACACTCCCTGGGACCTTACCATTAAGTGTATAAGTCCTGCTAAGATTTGCTTTTCCAAAATGCAGCACCTCGCATTTATCTGAATTAAACTCCATCTGGAGTTTAGGAAGAGCAGTAACAAAGTAAATGATATGTTCTCTCCCTTGTCAGCTGTAAGATTGTTCTGGACAAATTATGCTACCTTTTAATTTGATTTTTAAAATTTGGAACTTCTTGTATGGCTTACATTCATTGATCTATTCTCCTTGCAGATTCAATACCGCAACTACTCCAGAACAAGCTTGAACTTTTCCCAAAACAAAAGCTTTAGGTAGCATGCAGCTTAATATCTTTGGCTCCCGACATTCCTTTACAGTGTGTCCTTCGGAAATCAAGTTTTTTTCCAGATCCTTGAGCCAGATAATCTTGGTTTCAGTCAGACTGCCATTTTTTATTCATAGCTTTCATTATATATCTGTACAACGGTAACAGGTTCACCAGCTTGACCAGGACCTAAAAATATCGGCTGGATAACGGTACTGAAGCTGCGCAATGAAGCATAAAAAAAATTGCATGCCATTTTTCTGTATAACTGAGCAAGGTTGGTGAAATAGACATAATTGAAGACAACAGAAAAAGATTTCCTAATTTTTCCAGATGTTTAACTGTATTTGTTCGCAGAATCGCAGCAAAACTTCAATTGTATTGGGTGGAAATACAATCCTGTGGAACATGCTTGTGAAACATTTTTCCATTAAAACAAATTCCCAGTTTATATTTCACTGAATTGAGGTTACTCATTATGATACAATTATACTTCTGCATATTATCCATGCTATTATTCCTTTTGCTAGGGGGACTGTGGTATTTTTCTATTATTAATCCCATCCTTCACTTGCTTGTTGACTCAAATTTCAATTATTATCTGCTCTCAGGAACTTGCCAAGCTCTTTCTTTGAAGGACAATGGAATTCAAGCCACCTCTAAAAAGTAAGCCATGAGATTTCAGCAATGAGATAAGGGAATTTAAACTCAAAAGGGATATACACATAAAATGGACTAGACTAAACAAACTCAAGAGGATAAATCACCATGATCTGGATGGATTGTATCCATACATTTGTAAAGTGTCTGGGGAAAAGTGCCAAATATTTAACAATTAATTGAAGAGAAGGAAGAAACTGATAAATGAAAAGTAAATATGAAATAAACCAGCGAGAAACAAACACTTAACAGAAAAATTACAGGGAAGGTTGTGACTGGTTGGGGAACTTGTACAAGAGAACCATTTTAGAATGTTACAGAAAAAGCTGGACATTTAGGATAAAAACGAGGAGGATTTTTTTCCATTTTGAAATCCTCTATCCAAGAGAACGGTGTAGATTCAGTCATTGAGCACATTCAAGACGTGGATGGAGTTGTGGAAGTTAAAAATGTTAAACCTTATGGGGATAATGTACAGGATAATGCATTGAGGCAAATGATCAGCCAGGAATGCTGAATGGTGGAATTGACTTGAGGCAAATTGCTTACTCTTGCTCCTGGTTCTTGCCCACCTTTGTAACACAGTGCAAAGTTGTATGCTTTGGTATAGAATAGGGAGGTGTCATAGACTGATGACATAAATCTATCGACATACAAATCAGGAAAGGATTGATCAATTGGGTCTCTTTTCTCTTGAAAAGAGTTTGAGGGGTCATTGATCTTTGGCAGTCATGTTGGCCCTGAAACAATAATTGTTTCTCTCTCCTCAGATGCTGCCAGACTTGCTGAGTTTCACAAGCACACTGTCTTTATTTCATTTCTCCAGCATCCACAGTACTTGTTTTTACTTGACAGCCCACTCCAGGTATTAGTCTCTGAAACACTTCTACGCACTTCCATTCTTCCTTAAATAAGACCAATAGTTGATACAATATTCCAGACGTGGCCTCACCAATGTCCTGCATAGCTCAAGCATAACTCAAATCGTGTACTCAATTCTCTAACTCAATCTAAAATTTTACATTCTATCAGCTTTCTGAATTACAGCAGTCCCACCCGCACCTGCGGGGATACATTCCAAGACCTACCACGGAAGCCCAAAACCACAGATAGAAGTGAACCCATTCATTTAAATGGGAAATTTACTTTCCTGGCAGCCCCAGGTCCCAGAACGTTCCCTATATTTTGTTCGGGCCATGGTAAACCGCAGGTAACTGAAACTGTGATAACAATCCTGCGGACACTGCGGTCGGCCTGTACTAACTGTACCTGCAAACTAATCTCTGGAGATTCATGCAGTAGGTCACAAGATCTCTTTGCATTTCACTGCTCTGCAATCTCTCGCCATTTAGATAATATGCCCGTTTTGGCAGGAAGAAAATAAAAACAATTTCATATTTTCTCACTTTATATATCATTTACCAAATCTTTGCCCATTCATTAAAATCTATATCCCTCTGCAGCGTCCTTATATCCACCTCACAACTTACTTTTCTATCTGTCCTGGAGCCATCAGCAAAGGAAGCAACCATACCTTCAACCCCTTCAAGTTGTTTGTACAAATTACTAAAAGGACAATACAGATCCCTGTGGTATATCATCAGTTTGAATTTTGCCAACCAGAAAATGATCTTGTTTCCTGTTAGCTAGCTAATCTTCTATCCATGCCGATAAGCCACGAACTCTCATTTTCTACAGTAAGCTTTGATACTGCACCTTATCAAATACCTGCTCTCAATCAAAATACAGTACATCTCCCAGTTCCCCTTTATTCGTTATTCTTTAAAGAATTCCAAGACTTGGCCAAACATGATTGTCCTGTTATGATATCATACATGGTACCTTTAACATCTCCCTACGGAAAATGTTTAGATGACTGATTTGTAGTTTTTCATGCTTTCTGTCTCGACTTTTTGAATAAAAGAGCTGCATTCACAATTTTTCAATCTGACTGAATTTTTCCCAAATCGTGATAAGGATGGAAAATCAACAACAATGCATCAACTAGCTCCCTGCTTCTTTCGACACACAAGAATGAAGATGTTTCTTTTTATCCTTTGCACCTGTGATTCCTAAATTACAATTTCTTTCACAAACATCTTACTCAATATGGCCAAGATACCCTTAGATTGGTGATGGGAAAAATGGATTTCATTAGTGCTTTTGATCAAATAACTCCTGTTACATGTGTATAATTGAATAAATTAGGTGTATGATTTTGCCCTGTTCAATTCCTATGCAGTTAGATAACTTTTCAACACATACCATTAATGCTCATGCATGAATAATCAATATTTGGTTAAAGTACCTAATGACAATAGGTGTGACTGCACTGTATTGCTAAGAGAGGCATGTTCGATCCTTTCTCTTGCAGAGAAGAGTTTCCACAGTGGTGTTAGAATGTCTTCCTCAGACAGTCAATTGTTAACAGCTTGGAGTTATTCCTGGGTATATATATATTTTTAAATTAGACAAAACAAGGATGAGTTGGTGGGGTCAGGGCCTAAGAGACCCAGGAAGGATTTAGTTTAGCTTTCAGTTAGTGAGGGGGTTTCTGCTCGCTACAGTGGAACAGCTAGAGTTCTCGCTTTACTGCATCTCCAGCATCTGCAGTTCTCACTTTCGTCTGCTAGTGTGAAAAGACAGCACATGAGAATAATACCAGTTTTGTTAAATTTCCTTGCCAAGTGTATGTTTATAGGATGTTGCCTATATTGGAACAGTTGATGATTAGTGGTTAAATCATATATTCTCTTCTAAGGTATTTCAGTACAATTGAAGTTATGTCAGTTCTTTTCATTTATATTTTAACTGTTCTAAGAATAAAAAGTGTGTTTTGTTTAAAGGCTGGAGGTAGACCAATCATATTACATCTGGAACACAGGGCTTTATACTTGTCTTGAAATAAACATAAGTAAGGGTCCTTACGATACTTTGGGAGGAGTCCTAGTCTGGTGCATGACACATATCTGTGAAATATTTTCACAGGACTTGTAATACCTGGCAAACTGGGACTTTGATCCCTTTGCATTTAATGCAATTAAGTTCAAAAATCTCTTGCTACCTATGATTCAAATGAAAAATTATTAAGAAACCATAAGATTTTCATACGCTTCTCTAAGTGCCCACACTTATAGAGTTATGATGCATTTTGTGCAAATGTATGAAGTAGAAGGTAGAATTCAATCATCTAAGCACTATTGATTTCATTAAAATAAAAAGTAACCTGGATCCTTCCTGAGCCCTTGAACATACTTTTTCCTCCTATTTTACCTTTCTGAACCTGAAAACAGTCAGTTTATTGGCATGGGTTTGGGTATAGATATAACACTGAGTGAGTGTACAGCAATAGCCAACTGGAAGCAGCGGGAACAAAACTAAAAAAATTCCAATCAACACAGTACAGCAGCACTTCTCTCAAGGCTCCACAGCACTGAGGATGTCACCTAGAAAGGGGACAAAATGTCTGAAAACCAAATTCCCAGCTCAGTGAACAACTGCTGCCATCAGGATATTTTGGCTGTGAAAGCAGCAACAGTGTAACAGCTATTTTCTCCAAAACATCCACTTGAGACACAACTGGATGGTGATGGGAAGCAAGAAAAAAAAATGAACAAAGTTCCCAATCTCTCTCAAGGGATGTGGTGTGAACTTCAAGAATTGGGCGGCACAGTGCCACAGCGGTTAGCACTGTTGCCTCACAGCGCCAGAGACCCGGGTTCAATTCCCGCCTCAGGCGACTGACTGTGTGGAGTTTGCACATTCTCCCAGTGTCTGCGTGGGTTTCCTCTGGGTACTCTGGTTTCCTCCCACAGTCCAAAGATGTGCAGGTAAGGTGAATTGGCCATGCTAAATTGCCCGTAGTGTTAGGTAAGGGGTAAATGTAGGGGAATGGGTGGGTTGCGCTTCGGCGGGTCGGTGTGGACTCATTGGGCTGAAGGGCCTGTTTCCACACTGTAATGTAATGTAATCTAATCTAAGAACAGAAAGTGTATTTTCATTTGTGGGAAACCAAAAACTAGAGGCTACCAAGGAAGGTAGTCTCCAAGAAATTAAATGGGGATTCTTAAGAAAAAGTATTTTCCCAGACAGCACTGAGAATGTGGAACTCACTATCGCAGAGGTGAATAGAATACATGTATTCAAAGGGCGGTTGGTGAAGCATATGGGGAAGAAGAGAACAGAAGATTATTATGCTAAGAGTTAAACGAGAAGGACGGGAAGAAGCTCAAATGGTGGAAAATGGCAGCATGCGTTCGATGGGCAAATAGACCCATTTCTGTGAAGCGTATTTCATGTAATAATTAGTTCAACACAGCCTTTGATCAAAACTTGAGCTCATTTGTATGGCTCACAGAAACATATCACAATAAAATATACTTCATTATGAATCACAAGTTACAATATAAAATGTAACAAATTAGTAAATTATTTCAATGTGAAAAGAAACAGTTAACAATTATATGTACATTCAATGCCTGTCAAATATACCACCAAAATTAATCTGATGTAGAAAAAAGTATTTGCTGTCTTGATGTCCATCAAATAACTGACATGTGCTCTATTTGAACAAATCTTGATTACTCTAATATTTAGAAATTATGTTACATGCACATCAGCAAAAAGGCATAAATGACATTTTGTTATGGTTTAATAGTTTGGCATTGTTAAGCTATACAAAAGAAAAGCATTTTATTTCATACACATAAATCCTGCAACTTTTCCAGTGATCATTTACTAGCCATTTACACTGTAAAGCTCAGAGCACAATCAGCCTAATTAGTGGTTTAATAAGTGTGTTAGTTATGCCCTGTGTGGTTCTGTGGTGTCACTAAATGCTAAATTAAAGACAACTCTCTTCTTAGTGTGTTCATTAAACGGTTTAATGCCAGCAGGCAAGGAAGTCTGAAGTAAAATGTAAAAAAAATGAGTAAATTGGCATCTCTTTTGAGATTTGCCCTATGGGCCAAGCATTTTTATGTCCTTAATCATTATTAAATGACTTAACATGACACTTTGAGCCAAGAGAATGATTGCACCCCTACGCATGTATGAATTACAGACAAAATGAAGGATCATGCAGTATTAGAAAGGTGCCTTTGGGAAAAGAAAATCTCTAATTCCATTTTATTATTGACATCCATTTTGCTGTTGTGAATTAAAAAAAGATTGAAGCAATAGAGTTCCATTTCTATTCAAAAACAAAGCTTCTCCTGAGGCACTGCAATTCTTTAAACATTAATCATTTTTGCTTTTGTTACTGTGTTTGACACTGCCTCATTCCTGTTTCTTTCCACTTCACGTGTAATATTCTTGTGACAGGAAGTTAACCCAAAAATTGAACATTTGCTCAGGATCAACAAACAACAGTACATTATGGAAGCATTATTTACCACCATCAGGTTTACCTGTGGCCATAATAGTGTCTTCTTTGCCTTGTGTGAAAACTATAACACGTTGTCGCTTTTCATTCACTTTTGGCAAACTTTGTGCTTTCTTGGCAATTTCTTTAATATCTTCTGTCTATTGGCAGAAAAGCAAATTGTAATCATTTTATGCAAGCACATTTGGACTAATTTAAGAACTTAATTTGGTCTTTATATGCTATAACAGTTAGTGTACTATAAATACAAATAGTATACATTAATGTGCTAACCAAGAGATTTAATAAGAATATATACTGCATGCATACAGTTCACGATTTCATGAATTAGCAGTTCTCTTTTCATGACAAGCATATTTTAAAGGTAATTTCTGTTGCTTGGAAAAATAGTGAATATTATTTTACCATCAAGTTGCCTGAGCAATTTATGAAATGAGATGCTGCCCAATTATCCATTTATCATAGATCATTTGCTTTTTTACCTAAGTATTCTTCTATTTTCCTCTTACACCACAGAATACCCACAGTGGGGAAACAGGCCATTTGGCCCAACCAGTCCACACCGATTCTCCCAAGAATATCCCACCCAGACCCATCCTCTGATCTTATCACCCTGTACTTCCTAAGGCTAATGCACCTAACCTGCACATTCCTGCACATGATGGCCAGTCTTTGGACATCTTTGGACTCTAGGACGAAACCGGACCACCCGAACGAAATCCACACAGACACGAGGAGAACATGCAAACTCAATACAGACAGTCACCCGAGGTAGAAATCAAACCCGGGTCCCTGGAGCTGTGAGGCAGTAGTGCTAACCACTGAGCCACAGTGCTGCCTACCTTCAAAGCATAATTTTCCTTCCGATATGGCCTGCATTAAAAAAAACTAGAAACTTGTTTTATTTTAAGGGCAGGATCTTGCATTGAGGGTTTTTTTCTCCTATCAGGAGACAGGACTCTTTTACAAAGTGTCCTCAATGTGGATGCCAAATTCAAATAATAATTGAGGGAGGATTAAATCCTGGGCTCTATCAATTGACAAGCTGGCAGACTGTTAAATATTTACTGTTGAAATGACCAAAACTGAAATGACAAAGATATTGTGGAGCATATGTTTAAACAAAAATTTTAATTTAATTTTAACACTGTTGCAGGATTTCTGGAAATAATCCACTCATTTATTCTATTAGATTGCTTCTTTCAGCAGGAGTGTAAAAGCCTGCAAGTAATAAATGTGACACATGAATCAATAATCCTTTCAAACAATTTGTTATAATATATTTTTCTGTGATCTTGAATTAGTCTGATATAGTTAACCAAAGCGTTTGAGCCGATTTTTAGCAGCCAAGCATCACAGCTATCTGACATACGACAAATGTCAACTGGTATTTTCCACCTGAAGCAGATGATTTGAGACAACTGGTGTTTGATATGGCATTAGCTGCAAAATGTGTACTTTCGTATCGAACTGTACTTAGTTGAGTGACTATGGATTTAATTATTATACATAACAAAAAAAATCAATAGTTTTATAACAGCAAATGCTTCAAATCTTATGTATTATCGCAATAATAATAACAATAACCTGCTGAATATACCAATTCTTCAATGTAACTTTCAAACATGCAACATATACTGGACAAAGAAGCCAAAAACACACTTATTTTTAAAAGTATCATTCCCAAAGGCAGCATCATGGACAGGACCCATTGTACAATAAAATTAGAAAACATCTCCAGATGTGCATGTTTCTAATTAACGTAACATGTATGAGGAAAGTAACATATGAAGAAAGTGACTGTAAGGGGTATTTTAAAGTGACAATTATTACATAAATAGTATGACTTCAGCTTTTAAAACATGAAAATATGATAAATGAATATATTTCAGTTATGATGTTTTAGGAGAGTAGTTTAATATAGCAAAACTAAAATCAATGTCCACCTGTGATCTGGTTGTGAGTGGAATAGATCAGAAGATTGTATATTGTTAAATTATTTTCAGTCCACTTCTCAATCATGAACAAGAGTAATTTATCAGACAGTCACTAATCATGTGTTGTTTATTTTACATTCGGCCCCTAACTAATCAAATTCATTATAGCATATGCTTTGTTACCTGTAGTTGAATGTAGCAATAATAAGGGCTTTATTCAGATTAATGCCCAGAGTGTCAAACAAAATTCACACCACTGAATGATTTCACTCCAAATAACTACCAAAAAAGCCATCTGTCTCACTTCACAACATTATGCCTTGAAAATGCTTTTGTGTATTCTTAGAGAACCATTTTCAGCTTTTCAGGCTCCTTTCAAGTAGGAAGTGAGTCATTGGTATTAATTTACTTCCGCTATAGTCTGCCGATTGCTCATGCTGCAAAAGAACCTTTACACAATAAGATTAAGTGGAAGATGTTGCTATTTAATAGTTGAAATGACAGACACCTTATCTGCAAGGGAAGTCTGAACCAGTGCCTAACCTCTTAACTTCCCAAGAGCCTTTTCAAAATTCTGTGAATAACATCTGTAGGAGATGTTGGGTACAGGCCTAGCACAGTGCGTCATACATCATGCTGGCAGAACAAAGAAATCAGGATGGCTGCCAGGTAACCATAGTAACAACTGCAAGGACTGGAGAGTATAATAGCACATCAATCACTGTCCAAAGAACTTCATTATCAGCAAAATCCTTTAGGATCTGTTTAGTGCGCAACCGAGGGTCAACTCACCTCAAAGCCTTGCTCTCTAGCAAAAGTGGCAGCCTCCTGCAAAAGAAACGAGCAGTTAATTATAAAGTGCTGTCGAGATTGCCGAAAATAACACTACAATCTAGGTATACTGAGGCACTATTTATTGAAGCCAATTAATTTAACAAGTGCTCCACTACTCAGCCACAGTAAAACGTCTGTTTCTTTCGTTTTAAGTATTTTATTTCTTTCAAAAATGGTTTAAATAAAATACAGATTACATTATTAAATCAGAATACAATTTTTTTCCCAAACTGCACAGATCCCTCAGGGCATACTGACTGGTATATAAGTTTGACCAGGTTAGCATATGTCAACGTTTACATGAAGACTCAACTCAGTATAACGCTGAAACCATGATTGAGTTTAACAGTTCTAACAATGCCCGACACAGTCCCATTTCATAATTCCTGTGTTTTGGCATCTGTGGAATATAGCAAAATCAGGATTTAGACTTTTGCTCTAGGAGAAATATTTAAAACTTAGCTCAAACTCCAGAAAAGTGATCTAAAGTTCTCTCAAATATTTGAAACATTTAAATAATGATGTTAGGAAATAAAAAACTGTGGATTTGGTCTCGAGATGGGAAGAAACTTTGTGAAATGAACAAAATCCTGGACTGAAAAAATAATTACCACAAACATCAATTGCTCTGGAAACCCAGCTGGTCTGGCAGCATCTTTGGACATAAAGTAGAGTTAATGTTTCAAGTCCAATGACTCTGCTTCAGAAAAAATATACTGTGTCCTGAAGGAGAGTCGTTGGATGTGAAACAAACTCTGGTGTCTCGCCAGGTGATGCCAGAGATGCTGAGTTCCTCCAGCAATTTCTGTTTCAGATTTCCAGCATGGACAGTAGAGCGAACAGCCATTGGGGAACTTCAAGCCAGCATCTACAGGAAAACACATACAGAACAAATACTGAATTACAGAAGCAATCATCCCAGCACTCACAAAAAGAGCTGCATCAGGGCATTATTTCATTGAGCAATAACACACTGTAGCACCCAGGAATGATGAAGAGTAGAAGAAAAATACCTATACAGCATATTCAAGAAGAACGGATACCCAATAAACATAGTCCGCCGATTTTCTCCACAAACCCAAACAAGCAGACTCTACCGCGGCCAGAACCTTGAGCCACTTTACCCTATATCAAAGACATCTCTTAAATGACTTCCAGACTACTCATACCTCTTGACATCATGGTAGCCCACAAACCTACCAACACACGTAAACAGCAGCTAATGAACCTAAAAGACCCTATACAAACAACCAGCAAAACAAATGCCATTTACAAAATACCATGCAAGGTCTGTAACAAACACTATATTGGCCAAACAGGCAAAAACCTAGCCACCAGGACACATAAACATTAACCAGCCACAAAATGACATGACCCGCTATCACTAGTATACTTACAGACAAAGAAGGACAACACTTTGACTGGGACAACACATCCATCCTAGGACAAGCTAAACAGAGACACTCATGAGAATTCCTTGAAACGTGGCATTCCAACTGGAATAAACACATTGACTTGGACCCCATCTACCATCCTCTGGGAAAAAGAACCGGAAATGATATCACCACCCTAAGAAACCAAGACACATAAATAGAAAGCAGGACAAAACACCAGCACTTCACCGGAGGCTCACTGATGGTGTTACCTAGTATAGTGACGAAACATCTGAAAATAAACTTCCAGCTCAGCGACCAAACTTACACCTCAACCTAAGCTAAAAATCTTCTCAAAAATTGCGATTTCCAGAGATAGCTGGCTCATGAAGAACTCAGTTTACAGTGTATGAAAACTGAAGCCAAAATTCTGTGCAAGTTTATAAACCCAAATGAAATTGCAGTGCCCTAATTCACACCAGAATGTACTTCCAATTGCTGAGACTATCAGCTTTTCATCATTGAAGGTAATTATAACGTCATCACTATCAGACCCTAAAGGTATATTTACCATTATTTGAGCTGAAAATTGAAAAAAACTTCCATAAGGTATCAAGATTAACAAAACAGATTTCTTGTTTTAGAAACTAAAGTAGGTCAAGGGTAATATGGGGTGCATGTATGGAATGAGCTGTCACAGGAAATAGTGGAGGCTAGTATAATGACAACATTTAAAAAGGCATGCGGATAGGTATATGAATAGGAAGAATTGAGAGAGATATGGGCTGAATGCTGGCAAATGGGACTAGATTTATTAGGATATCTGGTCAGCGTGGATCAGTTAGACCAAAGAGTCTGTTTCCGTGCTGTATTACTCTATAAATGTAAGTAATACTACAAATGAAAGTAAGGAAATGGGAGATTGTTAAACAAACACTTTCTTGCAGTCTCCACAATACATGAATAAGATGACGTACTTAACATTCTAAGGAAATTAACAATGAATCATGGATTGGAACTCACACAATTAACACTAGCAAGAAAAGTGCATTAGAAAAACTAATGACATTAAACATGGACAAATCCCAAGATAGTCAAGGAAGTAGTTGAGGACATTGCAGATTTTTATCCAATATTTTCCAAAGTTCTCTCAGTTCAGAAATTGATCCCTTAGATTGGAAACTTGTAAATGTAATGCCAATATTTAAGAGAAATATAGAGAAACAAAGAATTTATAGACTAATTAGTAAAACATCTGTGTTGGGGAATACTTTGGAATCTATAATTAAAGGACTGAAAGCCTGAACATTTGGAAAAATTTTAGCTGATTAGAAAACCAACATGGATTTTGAAAGGGAAGGTGATGTCCAATTCTGATACTAATTAGATTTTTGAGAAATTAATTGAAGTAGTGGGCAGGATGTTGAAGGATGCTTTTAATTAGTTGTGACAGGAATATCTTTGGCAAGGCCAATACTTAACCTCCATCCTGACTTGTTAGAAAAGATGGTGGTGAGGTGCATTCTTGGACTTTTGCTGTCTGTGTAGTGAAAGTAATCCCATTGTGTTGTTAAGTAGGGAGTTCCAGAAGTTCAAGTCAGTGATGGAGAAGGGATGATAGACATTTCCAAGTCAGGATGATGGGTGACTTTAAGGGGAACTTGGAGGTAGTGTATGTTGTTTGTACTGACTTCCAGAAAGCTTTGAAAAAAATTCCACATAAGAAATATTAGTCCCAATTAAAGCTCATGGACGTAAAGGCAAATGATTGACCTGGCTAGAGGGTAACAGGTAGTAGGTGAGAGAGTAGGGACTGAGACCTGTTTGAATTGGACGAAAGTGACTTCTATCCCAAAAGGATCTGTGCTAGGGTCTTAAGTACACACGATAATTACGAAGGAATTAGATAACACAATAAAGAGCCACACATATAACGACTGACACAGCATAAAACAACAAAGTGACACCTACAGAACGAATGGGCAAAACCGTGACAGAAGGATTTCAGTTCAGATACGCAAGAATAACTTGGCATCATCAAGGTATTACTTAGATGGTGAACTTCTAATAACATTGCAGGCCCAAACAAATTTAGGTAGCTATGTACTCGATCATGAAAACGCAACAGTCACTTGCCAAAAATAATTAAGAACGTCGGGGCAATGCTCACTTTGGAAAATTTGAATATAAAAAAAGAGCAAGTTTTGCAACACAAAACCCTAGTAAGCCATATAGAATACTGTGTATATTGCATTTCAGAAATGATATACTGATCATGGATGGAGTGAAATGCAGATTCATGAAAATATTACTAAGACTCCTAGAGTTACGTTATAAGATGAACTTGTATTTCTATAAATATAGGATAAAAAATAAATTTGAGCTTTTTTGGAGTTAAAGGGTAGTTAATGTCAAAATCATGCTGGATCATTCAGGAGAGATGTTAGGAAATCTTCTTCCATAAAACACATGAGAATCATGCAACTCTCTCCCAGCAAACAGCACAGGATGTTCGCTCATATTTCTGGGATTGACAGATTTTACTTGTCAGGGGTATTAAAGGATAAGGAGCCAAGGTGGGTTAATGAGTTACGATACACATCAGTCACAATCTCTCTGTATAACCGAACAGACTTCTGAGTGTTGGAATGGTCTGCTCCTGTCCCTCTGTGGCAGAGGTCACCAATACAAAAGATACTGGAATCCAAGAAAACTAAATGCAACTTATATTTAATTCCTGATCTACTGAAACATTTATGTGGCTCATTAATTGATTGGTTTAAAACATACAAACAGGCAACAGTTCTAAATTTGCAAGAGTGTGCTAACAGTACAATACAAGGCTGAAGTCTAGATAGAGAAACAGGAAAAGTAACACCCTAGACAAGCTGTTCCTGTACATCTACAACACTGGCATCTATCCGACAATGTGGAACAATGTCCACATCTGTTCTCTGCACAAAAAACATCTGTCTTGTGCTTGCTAATTCGCCAAGCCTAAATCTTCCTGAAGCTGCTTCATATCTTCCGCACAATACACATTTCTGCTTAGGTTTGACCATTCTGACTTGAAAATACATTGTAACTCCTTTAGTCATCAAGTCAGTGTACAGAAACAGACCTTTCAATCCAACATATCCATGCTGACCATATTTCCCAAAGTAAACTTACTCCACTTTCCAGTGTTTGACCCATATGCCTCTAAATCTTTCCTATTAGTGTATCTCTCCATATGTCGTTTAAATGCTTTAAGTGTATCTACTACTTCCTTTGGCTGTTGATTCCATATACGACCCACCCTCTATGAAAACGTTGCCCGTCAGATTCCTTTTAAATCCTTCTGCTCTCATTATAAACATGCCTCCTAGTTTTGAACACTGCCACCTGAGGGAAAAGACTTTTGTTATTCACATTATGCCCCTCATGATTTTATAAATCTATATAAGGTCACCCCTCAACTTCCTCCATTCCAATGAAAAATGCCCCAGCATATCCAGCCTCTCCCTCTAACTCAAACCCTCCACTCCTGGCAAAATCCCAGTAAATCTTTTCTGAACCCTCTCCAATTTAACAATTCTCTTCTAGTTGACAGAGCAATCAGAACTGCAGACAGTACTCAAGAGGCTGCATCAACATCCTGTACAGCGTCAACATGACACCCCCAACTCCAACTCCCTTCCCAACATGGAGTGTCCCGATAACCCAAAGAGAACTCAGGTTCTCAAGGGCAATTCAGGCATAAAATGCTGACCTCACCTGCGAAGTCCACAGAAATTAAAATATCTTGATTGGTGAACAGGTTACTCTTATCAAGTCACAATGGTAATAAACACATGATAGCATATGTTCACCTCTCACAGAATTAAGTATTTTATCTTTAAAAATATTGCAACTCCATACTGTTAACAGAATTGAGTTGGGTGTTTCGGAATTACAGCACAAATACTGAGTAGAAAATAGAAATCTGAAATTCAGTCTAATTTCACGAAAAATGTCTAAAAATAAGGTTAAATGGCTGGATAGCTTGCTTTTTCTTCTCATGTCCCTATAAACTTGACAGCAGATTGTTTTGCAGCTTTTTTAGCCAGGAAAAGTGCTTGGCATAACAACGGAGGAAACTTAAGCAAAAAAAACTTATTCTAAAAAAAAAGTTACTTCACTCAAAACTATATAATATTCTGGATGTAGGTTTGCTCGCTGAACTGGTAGGTTCATTTTCAGACATTTCATCACCATGCTAGGTAACATCTTCGAATGAAGCACTACTGGTGTTTCCTGCTTTCTATTTATACGTTTGGGTTTCCTTGGGTTGATGATGTCATCTCCCATGATGACACCATTTCCTATGGTGATATCATATCTGGTTCTTTTTCTCAGGGGGTGGGAGATAGTAATGAACTTGAAAGACCCTATACAGACAACAAGCAAAACTAATATCATTTACAAAATACCATGATTCATTCCTGAAGAAGGGCTTATGCCCGAAACGTCGATTCTCCTTCTCCTTTGATGCTGCCGGCCTGCTGCGCTTTTCCAGCAACACATTTTTAAGCTCTGATCTCCAGCATCTGCAGTCCTCACTTTCTCCTAAAATACCATGCAAGAACTGTAACAAACACTACATTGGACAAACAGTCAGAAAACTAGCCACCAGGATACATGAACATCAACTAGTCACAAAATGACATGATGTTCTCTCACTAGTTTCCTTATATACAGATAAGGAAGGACACCACTTCGACTGGGACAACACATCCATCCTAATACAAGCCAAACAGAGACACGCACGAGAATTACGAGAAGCAGGACATTCCAACCGGAACTCTATCAACAAACACATTGACTTGGATCCCATTTACCACCCCCTGAGAAAAAGAACAGGAAATGACACCTCCACAAGAAATGACACCACAAGAAATGACATCACCATCCCAAGGAAACCCAAACATAAATAGAAAGCAGGAAACACCAGCAGTGCTTCCTCCGGAAGTCCACTGAAGAGGTTACCTAGTATGGTGACAAAATGCCTGAAAATGAACCTTCCAGCTCAGCGAGCAAAGCGACATCCAGAACCTCAATTACAAAGCTACAAATCTTCTCAAAACTCACCATGTAACATTCCATTTCATCCATGTGCATCAACGTCGACCAATACATATTTAATAAGTGTTCAGCAGAAGTACTGGCTAACACTGTACATTCAAATTTTCTGTTCTATGTCTTTATTAAAAATATGCTCCAGCAAGTTATTTGCAATTGATTTTTAAGTTTTGAATTTGATCAGTGAGGTTCCTGACATACCCATTACTTTTTCATTAATTCAAGGAAGGTCTTTGATGTGCACTTAACAATTGTTGCAATCAACAGTTGTTAAACAAAAGCCAACTACAGCTTCAGTTCTTATTCATCAACTTCTGAACAATTTCAAAGTGACTATCAATCATGGCTTTGTTTTTTTATATACTTTAATACCTAATACTTTTAGATGTTGCATACATGAGTTTTGGAACCATCTTCCTGAAAAGGGGTGACAGCAGAATTATTGAATATTTTAAAAGATAGAATTATATGGATCCTTTATTAAGCAAAGGGATAAAAGTTTATCCAGGAATGGCCAGAATGTGGATTTGAGGTTAATATCAGACGAGCCACAATCTTATTGAATGGTATAGCAAGCTCAAGAGACTGAATGCCCATTCCTGTCTCGAGTTCATATTCCTATCACGTACCACTGAATATCCTGCATGTAACTTCATTCAGTTGATGATTTAATTTATAGCAGTGAATATGGTCTAATGGAAGCAAGGTCACGTTAAGAACACAAGAAAGAACACAAGAGACAGCCAGGAATGAGATGAGGAGAAAACTTCTTTGCTCAGACTTGTTAAGTTTTGGTATACATAGCCTGGGTGAGTGGCGGAGATGGATTCCATAGAAGGTTTCAAAAGAAACCTGGATATATATTTGCAAGTGATAAATTTAGAGAGCTGTGGAGATAGGGCTGGAGAATGGGACTGGCTGGGTGGCTTTTTTGGGAGCCAGTACAGACTCCATAACGTAGCCTCCCTCTGGACTGTAAAATTGTTCATAGAGATGTACAGCTTGGAAACAAACCCTTCGGTCCAACTTGTCCATGCCGACCAGATGTCCCAACCCAATCTAGTCCCACTTGCCAGTACCCAACACATATCTCTCCAAACCTTCCCAATCATATACCCATCCAGATGCCTTTTAAATGTTGCAATTGTACTAGCCCTCACCACTTCCACTGGCAGCTCATTTCATACACGTATCACCCTCTGCATGAAAAAGTTGCCCCTTAGGTCTCTTTTATATCTTTCTACTCTCACCCTAAACCTATGCTCTCTAGTTTTGGACTCCCCCACCCCAGGGAAAAGACTTTGTCTATTTATCCTATCCATGATCCTCATAATTTTATAAACCTCTGTAAGGTCACCCCTCAGCCTCCGACGTTCCAGGTTAAACAGCCCTAGCCTATTCAACCTCTCCCTATAGCTCAAATCCTCCAACCCTGGCAAGTTCATTGGAATCTTTTCTGAACCCTTTCAAGTTTCACAACTTTTTTCCGATAGGAAAGAGACTGGAATTGCAAGCAATATTCCAACAGTGGCCTAACCAATGTCCTATACAGCTGTAACATGACCTCCCAACTCCTGTACTCAATATTATGACCAATAAAGGAAAGCATACCAAACGCCAATTTCACTATCCTATCTACCTGCGACTCCTCTTCCAAGGAGCAATGAACCTGCACTCCAAGATCTCTTTGTTCAGCAACACTCCCTAGGACCTTATCATTAAGTGTATATGTCCTGCTAAGATTGCTTTCCCAAAATGCAGCAGCTCGTATTTATCTGAATTAAACTCCATCTGCCACTTCTCAACCCATTGACCCATCTGACCAAGATCCCGTAGTAATCTGAGGTAACCGTCTTCGCTGTCCACCACACCTCCAATTTTGGTGTCATTTGCAAACTTACTAACTATATCTCCTATGTTCACATCCAAATCATTTGCATAAATGATGAAAAGTAGTGGACTCAGCACCAATCCCATGATTCCATTACTGAACTTGAATCCAGAACATAATCTTGTGATCCGGGATCAAATATCAGCACGGTTGAAAGTAAATTTGAATTCAAGAAAAGTGAAATAAGTACAATTAGACTAAAGGCCACCGTTTAATGACTGTTGATTGTTGCATTAAAAAAAACTCAATCACCATTATCCTTTAAGGAGAGAAATCTGCCATTTTTACCTGATTGGGCAGACATGTGACTCCAGACCCACAACAATGTATTTGATTCTTAAATGTTCACTGCACAATAACATGCTGATCTAGACAGAGATGCACATATCTCAGGAACAAATGAGACAATTATATCCTCCTGCTTCCCTTAACATTAAACTGTCTTTTACACATCAAGGACCAATTACCTTTCTTTGTGTTGCAGCAAAATAAAATTGTATGCTTCCAGCATTCAATCCAATACCTTGCGAAATTGACTTTGTTTTCACCAAATGCATTTTCAATACAACAATAACTGCTTTTAGTCTGATTCTTAACCTTAGTATTTGGCTTATTTTTCTATTTTGAGCAAGAAAAACCTTAGTCAGTCAGTACACTTCTTCATGCAGAGACAGTAATTCATCTTCTGAAATTCTGACCGCCAGTAAAGCTGAGTTTTACCATACACACCATAAGTTTGAAATGAAAACCTAAAAAGTGTTTTTTCTGGCAAAGTTCAAGTTGGTACACTGTGCCATTTTACATTTCCAACTTTAAACTTTAATTATATCTAAAAGATGACATCAGTCCATTTTATATATTTACCACCATGTTTAAAAAAAAAAATTCTTGGATGTGATGAGAGTATTGCTGGGGCATTAGGCCCCTCCCTAATTGCCCTTGAAATGAGTAGCTTCCTGGGTCATTTCAAAGGGCAGTCAAATGTCAACCACGGTGCTGTGGGTCTGGAGTTAGACGTAGGTTCGATCAGATAAGGATAGCAGTTACCTTTCCCTAAAAGGACATTCATGAAACACCTGTGTTTTTATGATAATTGACGATCGATTGTCATTAGGCTTGTTTTTAAGCTGAGAGTTTATTGAATTAAAATATCATCTGCTATGGTGTTAGCCAGGTCCTTGGTTTATAGTCCAGTGACATTACTATTATGTTACTGCTTCCCCAGCAGAAACCAAGACACACTTACATTAAATCTTGCTTGAGGCTTTTTAATATTTCATATGGTAAGTGTTTTATTATTCTGCATGGATAAAATAAGTGAAAGAATATTTTCCATTTCAAAATCAGAATTTTAGATATCTCGTAAACAGACATACAAATAGCTTCCTTCTCCAATATCATCTTATTCAATTCTACTAAACTGAAAAATAAAGTGCAATGGTGTGGGAAGAAGGCTAACAATGGTGTCACTGATGTCTTGTAAAGATGTGAAATGCAAGGACATATAGATACTTGATGGCAATTACAAACATTATTTGCTTTCAAGTCTTACGTGACTCAGTGGTGCCGATTTGATGAATATACTTCAATTTATCTTAGCAATGTGACTGTCACAATCAAAAACTCCAGCTGTTAAGTTAGATTTAAGTCACTGCTGATTTTAGAATTCTTTCACTGTCATTGTGAGCAGTTCTTTTTTTCTAATTAATGTGGTGATTTAGTTGGACTATCTAGGCTGCTGTGTTGTACATTTATTCATTGTTATGAAAAGGCCAATGCATTCTGGAGCATGATATCAAACTTGTAACAATACAAGTTATGCAACATAATTTGAGTGCATTATCATCCATAGACTGAAAATGATCCTACTGAAATGCACTATGTGCTTTGACTCACCATCTAATTTCAGAAAACTGCAGCTCAAACGCAGTCGTCAGTTGGAGTTCAAAATTCTATTTATCAATACTGAGAAAAGTCAACTGGGCAGGTGGCTCATATCTTTAGAAATGAATTGGCATTCAGTTGTCCAGTCAATGGAACTCAAAACAAGTCATACTTTACCAGGATGTTGCCTGGAATGGAGAGTAGGTCGTACGAGGATAGGTTGAGAGTTCTCGGCCTTTTCTCGTTGGAACGGCGAAGGATGAGGGGTGACTTGATAGAGGTTTATAAGATGATCAGAGGAATAGATAGAGTAGACAGTCAGAAACTTTTTCCCCGGGTACAACAGAGTGTTACAAGGGGACATAAATTTAAGGTGAAGGGTGGAAGGTATAGGGGAGATGTCAGGGGTGGGTTCTTTACCCAGAGAGTGGTGGGGGCATGGAATGCGCTGCCCGTGGGAGTGGTAGAGTCAGAATCATTGGCGACCTTTAAGCGGCATTTGGATAGGTACATGGATGGGTGCTTAATCTAGGATAGAAGTTCGGCACAACATCGTGGGCCGAAGGGCCTGTTCTGTGCTGTATTGTTCTATGTTCTATGTTCTATGTTTAATCACACGACTGTCTCAAACAATTCTTAGAGTTTACATTGCTAACCAATAATTCTCTCATATTAAATTTGATACTCTGGATGAACCTACTCTTAAACTCAGATCTCCCTGGATGCAACAATCGATTTTGGATCCTAATGCATCTCTTCACAAGTACATTTTTCAGTGAAAAGATGACTCACGTTGCAGATTAATAGTCACTGTGGAAATATTTCTACAACATCAAGCCATGTCAAGAAACCCTTTCACAAACAGCATTTAAATGATTTGGACCATAACTAACTAATGAAACATGACATATTTCTTCTCTACACTTTTCATGTAGTATTGTCATTGTTCACTATAATAAGTTTTTCAAATGCTACCAAATGATTTTATCTCTAAGTTTCCTTTTTAAATACACAGTGAATCTTTAATAATACTAGCCATAAAATCATAGGTTAATATACATCATTCCAGAATGCAATTTCAGAACCCAAGCTGAGGAAAAAGTGGGAAAGACCAACAAAAAGCAAAATATGCTATTGTTATCTATTTCCTAATAAAGAACTGAATTGACAGATGTTGGGGAGTAAGCACTACTCTGGTCACCTGATTATCGAATAATTTTAGGGTTCACTGGCCTAAAGGATAAGAAATACTATGAAGGAAGTGGTGGCAACTCTGAATTGGTTCCAATACAGCCAGACATAAGATGGTGTAAATTAGTGAGTGAATTACAGTTGAGAATCATTTCAGAAGCATAAAAACGATCTGTAACATACTCTAAAGGTAGTTCGACAATTCTAGGAGGCAAGCCCTGCTCAAATGATGTACAGCTCAGTAGTACAGATAAAACATTTTAATTTTCCAAAAGCTGGGCACAGCAGAGGAGACGGAATGACAGGATTTTGTGTTTAGAGGGCAGCTGCATAGTATAACTGCTCAACAAGATGTTTTACTGACAGAAAATCTTCAGTTTCCTTTAAGGAGAAATTTATTTTTCGAGTAAAACAAAAACATGAGCTGTTGCACATTTGCTTTCCAACTCTACTAATAGAAAGTTAGTGAGTAAAATGAATTCCAGAACTGATCTTCTCAAGGTCTGATTACAACATGTTACAGCAATAGCTGTGAGTTCAAAGTACAAAGTTAACAAACAAAATTGTATAGATAACTAGTTGAAATTAAAATTGGTGCAAAAGCAGGAGTAGGTGGAAATGGTAAATGAATTAAACTATAAATAATTAATGTGATCAGCACTCTACAAGCAATCGATCATAAACAACTTAACTAAGAACATTTCTTCTTTACAATATAGCTATTCTTCCTAACCAAGTAATTCCTGAACAGTGCTACTTTTTCCAATATTATTTTCTTACAAATGATTTTTAAATGCCAAAATATATTATTATCATTTAGCTCCCCTTGCCACATCTCACAAAAGACTTTTATGAACAGATTTTCTTGTCATATACTTCAGGCAGTAAGTCTGTGCATCAGCATCTAATTGTCAGTGAAATCAGAGTTCCGCAAAACTGAAGCATCAGTTAATGTTAACAGTGACAGTTTATAATTACGTAGCAATTTTATCATGAAAGCATTCAGCATGAACATTTCTCAAAACGGTGTTAAACCAGATCCAGATTCTGTTACTGCCATTGTGCGTTTATTATCACATTCATGATCATTGAAGAGACAATATATTTGGTATATTAAGATCGAAATGATTAATAATTTTTCAAATTCCTTACAATTCCTGACATGGAAATGTGCCAGTAACTGACAGACCAACAATTCATAAAAGACTGACATATTTGAGATGTTTGCACTTTTCAGGTGATTATAATAAATAATTTAACACAATCTAGAAAAAACTGTAGAAATTCTAAGTATAGAATTAAAATAAAACAACGTAATGCTACCATTCTGCTAATTATATGGGAATATTTAATAATGACATCATGACAATTGCCAAGACTCCTGAATTATTTCTTCTGATTGCTTTAAAGTAAATGGGCAGTTTGAATGGCTTCTTATAACTTAGTGATGTTGAAACTGATGTGGTCGTCAATACAACTTTTAAGTTCATAGAATCAGAATCCCTACATTATGGAAGCAGGCTATTCGGCCCATCAACTCCACACCAACCCTCTGAAGAGCATCCCACCCAAACCCATGTCCAGAACCCCACATTTCCCATAGCTAAATCACTTCACCAGCACGTCCCTGGACACTATGGGCAATTTAGCACAATCAATTCACGAAATGTGATCGTGGGAGGAAAACCATGCAGACACAGATAATCTGCAAACTCCACACCAGATACTTGCCAGAGGGTGGATCTGAACCCTGGCTTATGATTACACAATATTCAACACCATTGACGACTCCTTAGCTACTGAAACAGTGTATGTCCAAAAGCAGCAAGACCTGGACAATATCCAAACTTGGGGTAAAATATAGCAAGTAACATTCTCACCACATAAACGCCGAGCAATGACCATATCCAAAATGTGAGAATCTAACCATTGCCCCATGACAGTCAAGGGTCTTATCATCACCAAAGACCTATCAACATCCTGGAGGTTACTACTGACCAGATACTGAACTGGACTAACCATCTAAGTACAATCACTGGGAACCCTGCAGTAACTCGCCTCCTGACTTCCTAAACCCTATCCACCATCTACAAAGCACAAGTCAAGAGTATGATGGATAACCCCTCACTTGCCTGAATGAATGCAGTTCCAAAAACTCTCAAAAATATTGCACCTTTCAAACTTACAACCACTTCCATTTAGAAGGACAAAGGAAGCAGATACATGACAACACATGATACATGTTCCTCTCCAACCCACACAACATCTTGACATGAAAATATACCACCATGACCAGTCACTGGTTTAAATACTAGAACTCCGCCCTGAATACTATTGTGACTTAAAATGGGCGACAACAGTTTGAAAAGGCAGTTCACCACCAACTTCTCAAAGGCAACTAGGGATTGGCAATAAATCCTGGCCCAGTCAGCCAGATCCCATGACTGAATTAAAAACAAACTGTTTTGAATACTTGTGATATAAATTTTAAACTCACTTGGACTATAATTCTTCGTATAACCCATTCTTCGAAAAAAAAATTTACTATTCCACTACCACTTTTGCAGTAATTTCCCCCAAAGTCACGACTTCAAGAAATCATTTGAAGTATCTAAAATTGTTAAGAGTCCAATGCCCATTTCTAGTTTTAGACTGGGTCCCTTCACCATTTGTTACCATTCAAATACAGTTTTTAGCTTACGCTAGGATTAAATGCGCAGGCCTAACATCTGTGGTACACAAGTTACTTGAGAAGATTCTGAGATAAGATATTCATGCATTTGGGAAGACAAGGTTTTATTTGGAGTAATTAGCATGGCTTTGTGAGATAGAGTTCATGCCTCATAAATTTGTTAGTGACCAGGCAGTATACATAGTCTATATGGATTTCAGTGAGGCCTTTGAGAAGGTTCCATATGGTAGGCTGCTCTGGAAGGTTTGATCGCACGGATCCAGGGGAGCTCAAATTGGATATACACCCGACTTGATGGTAGGGTTATAGTGGAAGGATGCTTATCAGACTGGAGGCCTGTGATGGTGGAGTATCTCAGGGGTCGGTGCTGAACCCATTACATCAAGGATTTAGATAAGAAACAGTAAATAACAATGTATAAGATATGATAAGTAAGTTTGCAGATGATACAAAAATAGGCACTATCGTGTAGTGAGGAAGGTTGCAGCAGGACCTTGATCAGCTGGGGAAATGGGCCGAGAAATGGCACATGGAGTTTAATATAGCTAAGTGTGAGGTCTTGCATTTTGGAAGGTCAAGGTAGGAGTTTCATAGAAAGTGGTAGGGTCATAAGGACTGTACTGGAACAGAAGGATCTTGGAGTTCATGTGTACAGTTCTCTGAATGTGGAGTCACAATTAGACAGGGCAGTAAAGGAGGCTTTTGGCATACTGGGCGATGAGTATAGACATTGTGAAGTTATGTTGTAGTTGTACAGGATTTCAAAGTCTGTGATAAGATTTGTAGCTCGGGTGCTCGTTGTTGTGTTCTGTTCGCCAAGCTGGGAATCAGAAACAAATTCCCAGCTCGGCAAACAGAACCACAACAGTTGTACAGGAAGTTGGTAGAGGCCACACTTCGAGAATTATGTTCAGTTTTGGTCACCTTATTATGTTATTAAACTGGAAAAAGAGTGCAGAAGAAATTTACAAGGATGCTGCAAGACTTAGTGGTCTAAGTTTTAGGAAGAGGTTGGACAAGCTAGGACTTCTTTCCTTAGAGCGTAGGTGGCCGAGGCAGGGGTGAGGTTCTTATAGAAGTGTATAAGATCATGAGAGTCATGGAGATGGTGAATGCACTCAGTCTTCTTCCCCAGGTAGGGGAATTGCGGACTAGAGGGCATCAGTTTAGGTTAGAGGGGAAGATTAAAAGGGAACTGAGGGGCAACTTTGTTTACACAGAGGGTGGTACATATACGTAATGAGCTGCCAGTGAATGTGGTTGAGGTGGGTATATTAACAACATTTAAAAGGCATTAGACAAATACATGGATAGCAAAAGCATAGAAGGATATGGTCAAGTGCAGGGAAATGGGTTTAGTGTGGATAGTATGGTATGGACCATTTCGGCCAAAGGGTCTATATCTGTGCTGTAGGACTTGATGATTCTCTAATTGATGGTTAGGGTTTCCCCACTACCTGACATGTATGCATATCTGGCAAAATTTGACAACTTCATGATGTAATCCTGGCCAATAAAAAGGTTTTAGTATTTGAGACAGTGTTTTCCTAATTCCCAAATGACCTAGTATTGGAATTGTGTGATCCACTGGTAAGATCTTAAGATAGTACTCTGATGGGACAATCACTTGACATACGATTGCTCATTCTTCATCAGCTAGTATTTAAGGTGACCTGCATTTTTTTCCCCACAGTTTCACAGACATATTCTAATATCACTCAAGTATTGATTCTGATTCAGTTTATGAGTAGGATGTTTGATTTTGCTCTTTCAATTCAGGAAAACCAAAAAAAAAGTGCAGATGCTGGAAATCAGAAACAAAAACAGAACTTGCTCGATAAAGTCAGCATCTGTGGAGAGGTTAAAGTTCCGAAGTTCTAAGGAAGGGTCACTGGATCCGAAATATTAACTCTATTTTCTCTCCACAAATGCTGCCAGATGAGGTGAGTTTTCCAGCAATTTCTTTTATTGTTTCTTTCAATTCAGGATCCACTTGCCTCATATCTATTAAAGATTGGTGAAACATGTCAACATTGTTCTCTTGTTCATCATCCTTTTTATCTAAGTGTTCAAAAATTGTATTCAATAACTGAATTTCCAAGTTATGTTTCTTTATCTTTTGTCCAATTTCATGCCTAATTCCGTGCACTTGAGATCTTATCATAACAGTTATTAGACAATCCAGGATATTCCTCTTGGGTTATTACATGAGTTGGAGGATCATCAAAACCTTTTTTGAGAAATCAAGGCTGGGGATGTGAAGATGTTGATGAATATATGACCATCTTCAGCAATGAGAGACTTGAGCTGATTTTAGCTGAGTTGGAAGTCAGCAGTCTTGGAATGTGATAGATTAGATTAGATTAGATTACTTTACAGTGTGGAAACAGGTCCTTCGGCCCAACAAGTCCACACCGACCCGCCGAAGCGCAACCCACCCATAACCCTACATTTGCCCCTTACCTAACACTACGGACAATTTAGCATGGCCAATTCACCTGACCTGCACATCTTTGGACTGTGAGAAGAAACCGGAGCAAACCCACGCAGACACGGGGAGAATGTGCAAACTCCACACAAGTCAGTCGCCTGAGGCGGGAATTGAACCCGGGTCTCTGGCGCTGTGAGGCAGCAGTGCTCACCACTGTACCGCCCACCAAAAGGATGGGGCAGACTTTAAAGTCAGAATTTACACAACATCAGGTTACACTCCAACTTCGGAGCAGTGCTGCAAAAGCTTGCGATTTCAAATAAGCCTGTTGGATGATAATGTGGTATTGTGTGAGTTCTGACTTTGTCCACCTCATCCAACACCTGCACTTCCTCATCACAGCTACCACATTTTTAAGGTGAGAGGTCAGATTTTAAAAAAGACACGAGGGACAAACTTTTTATGCAGGGTGGCTTGCGTGTAGAATGAACTTCCTGAGCAAGTGTGGACGTGGGCACAATTACAATGCTTAAAAGACACTTGAATAAGTACATGAATAGGGATATAGGCCAGAAGCAGGCAGGTGGAACTAGTTTAGTTTGGGATAATGTTCAGCAGAGATTGGTTGGACCAAATGGTCTCTTTCTATGCTGTATGACTCTATAATCACATTGAATGGTGGAGCAAGCTCAAAAGGATGAATAATTTACTCCTGTTTTCTATGTTTTTCTCGCTCAGGTTATTTTTACCTCTGCTGGTTGTTCCACTACCCTCAATGAGACAAATACCTTGGAACCAGTCAGGTCATTTCTCCAAACAAAACAATTCCTTCCATTGTTATTTAATTCACAAACAATGAGAATTTCTCAATTGACTATGTCATGCTTTAATCAACTCTGTATAATGGGACTGGCTTGTAACATCCATGTATACCTCCAATTAATATTTTCTCCTTCACTAAACCTTCTGGAAGACAAAAAGTATCAGAAGCTGTGACTGACTTTCTTCTGTCTCTCTCAATATTTTAATGGTTTACTTCCTTGATACTCAGTGGAAGCAAACATCGCCTCTTTTTAAATAAAATGTTTAGAACTTCCAACAGCTTGATTCACTTTTCCATAAGTTGAGGAAGAATTTGTTTTAGCATTCTGAATAATCTCTCCATTCTTAACACATTCTAAGGAATCCTACTCGCTTCATATTATTAGTTGTTTTAATACCACAGTTTTAATACACATTTCCTTTCTGATTCTGGAACTGCATAAGCTAAGCTCGTTTGCTGAGGTAACTAGTTCACAAACTCCTTCTAGAACAGAAATTAAACTCATTTGTACACTCAACCTCAATGTCTCCTCAACAAATTTTAAAAAGTTCATTCAATCCTAGATTCTTCACAAATAAAAACAAAGTTAAGACATTTTTTTTTTCTATCCACCATGGTAAACATCTTTTCATTTAACACTACAGGGGTCCACAGTCACCCAATTTATGAAAAATGCTGGATTTAGGCACAGCTGATTAAAGACTCTGACACTGTTTTTAAAAACCATCCACAGAAGTAAGCATCACTCACCTACCTCTGGGTTTGAAATCCAAATTCCAAAAATGATACTTACATATAAAGTATAAACATTTCATCTCAGCATGAAAAAATATTGAATTCAAGTAGATAATTTATAAAATAAGAGGGTTATGTAGATAAACAACCATCCAAGAGTAATATCTTGGAACATTTTTGTTCAATAAATATTGTGCAAATTGCTTTGTTCTGAGCACAAAACAGTTCAACTCAGTATTAAATGAGTAAAAATGGAAAATGACTTTCAAAAATAGGCTTTTATTATTCTAACAAGTGTTGATTTTACAACTAACCCGCACTATTAAAAAAAAATTAGTGATATATTTTAAAAAACAAACCGTCTCATTTCCAAACAGGATATCAACGTAGGGAATAATTTTCATCAGGTCTTCCTTAAAAAACTGAGAAATGAATGGAGCTGACAGATTTAGACCCAAGATCTTATTGTTTTCAGAGACGTGATTTGCCACTTTCAGAATAGATTCTGTTGACACTGTAATAAAGAATCCCTAGAAGAGACAAAACATACATAACATTACTGAGCTGTAGGGGAAGAAAAAATAAGAGAATATCTGTGCAAAACATAACTATAATACACCCATAATTAATGTCCAAATAACAAAGAGCATCAAAAGCTTACTTTTAAAATGATTTACCTGAATTTTTCTATAACAATGTTATGGACCAGACTAGACCCCTCTCAAAATATTTTAAGAAGGTAACTTAGACGCTAACTTTTATATTTGCGTTTAAAAACAAGTGCTGTGTTCCAGATGCAAAGTCAAATTACTCGACGTTAAGCGAAACACAATTTATTCAAACACTATGGTTTAAATACAAAAGAACTTAGAATAACAACTCTATTGGAACACCTAACATAATAATACAGCAAAATTAATAATTAACTGTTCCAATACAATAACATACCATAAATCCATCCTTTGGCAAATAGACAAATTCTGAAAATGGAATCCAGCAGCCTAGGGTAAAAAAACCTTCAGCTTTTGGCTGTAATTCTACATCTTCAAGCCCACAACAGCGGCTGCTGAAAGCTAACTAAAAATCCTTGATCTGTGAGAGCTTAACCACACCCACTCAGGCTGTTTCTTTTATTCCAACTTTTTAAAAAAAGCCCAAGGCTCTAAGTTATTTATCTTCTCAGACTGCTCGACACTAGTTGCCCAATCTCAAAGAAACCAGGACAAAACACACACCCTAAAACTACATCATCACAACAATAACAGCAAGACCATCAGCTGTTATTACAGGATAAATCTGACAATTTTCTAATTGTTAATGGGATAATGACATTGCTAGCTGGGCTGCATTATCTTTTCCATCTTCAATTGCCCTGGAGAAGATAGTAATGAGCTGCCTACTATTATAGACCAGACCAAACCCCTTGCAAATATATCAAAGAGATAGCCTAGACCCTCACTTTTATCTTGTATAAAGGCAAATGCAAGATGCTGTGCTCTAGATGAAATGGAATTGGTCATACTACTTTGCTTTAAACAAAATGCACTTTATTCTTACTCCAACATAAAATACAAATGCAAGAAAGAAGACTTGGTATCACTTAACTCACCTGGAAGACTTAACAAACTAAGAGATTATTTAACTACCAAACAGCAACTGTTCCAATATAGTGCCACTCTTAAAAGATATCCTTGACAAAGGCAAAGACAGTAAAATAGATTTCACATACGATTCTGGCAGCAGAAAGAGAACCCAAGCTCTTAGCTGTAACAGAGAGAAAGATGTAGCAGCTTACACAACCAGTTTCAAAATCCCAGCAACTTATGGTATTAGTTATAGAGTCATATCACATGGAAACAAGACCCTTCAGAGCAACTGCTGAAAGCTCAACTAAATTCCTAGTTCAATGGGAGTCTGATTCCACCCATTCATGCTGCATTAAATTGTCCTAACTTTTAAAAAAAAACTCAAGGCCTCACAAACTATCTACTTTACTGGCTTTTCATAGACAGCTTGGTACCTGTGGCTCAAAACCTTGCTTCAAAAAAAAATTTCTTAAAGCCATAATATCATCACACTTCTTGAAACATTGCAATCTTGGGATATGGGGACATGCACAGTGCTGTTAAGAAGGAATTCCAGAATATATCAGTTTAATCCAGCTTCAGAAGCCTTTGAAGTAGGGGCTATCAAGATGACCTCCTTCAGTGCTGCCTTGTGTGCACTGGGGTGCTACTTTATTGCATTTGAGCATAACTAGAGTTTGGTGAAAGAGGGGGTTAGGTGAGAGAAGAGATTATCTATCTCTCCTTTTCCCTCAATCAATGAATACTTCTGCTCTTTAATATCAAAGTAAGGTCTTTGGGAATTTGGGGCATGAGGGGAAAGAGAATCCAGTTGGGGAGGAGACTTGGGCTTGAAACAGTGACAAAAATGACATCACAGGAAAAGCCATAAGCTGACTGGTGGGAAAGAAACACTAATTTGAATAACTTTTCCAGGTCACTTTCAGATTAAAGGTAAATTGGAGAAGTATGTTACAGATTACAATAAAGACTAATAGGTAAATTTAAAATGACAAATTCAAAAACTATTAAATAATTTAGAGAAGCAGGGTCAAGCAATATGTTGTGATTACATGATGTGAATCATAGTGACCACATCTGCAGCAAGTGTTGGTTGGTTGAGGAACTCCAGATCAGAGTTTATTTGGTCGAGGAACTCCAGCGCAGAGTTTATGAGCTCGAGTCTGAGCATTGAACACTGTGAAACATTAAGGAGGGGTACAGTTTCCTGGATTCTGTGTTTCAAGAAGCAGTCATACTCTGTTGGTTAAGTACTTTAAATTTGGCCAGTGGTCAGAGATGGGTGGGTATGACCACAAGTAAGGTAGATAGAGGTATCTTGAACTTTGCATTGGAGGAGCTTCGACTCTTCACCTTGTCCAACAGATACGAAATACTTGCTCCCTGGGTAGATGAGGAAAAGGACTATAGGGAGGATGGAAAAACTGGCCACTGCTCTATGTACTCGAGGCTATTCTAGTGGAGGGAGCAAGAAATGGTAGTGGGAGAGCATTCCAAAACTTAGGGGTACAGATCCCTTGTAAACACAATTGAAAGCCACACACTTGTTGGCTGGTACGAAGGCAAGGGTTTGAAAGGAAATTGAAGTGAAAGAATCTGGTTATTGGAGTTCATGCTGGGATCAACAACAAAACTAAGTGACTCTGTTTGGGGAATATCAAGAATTAAGAACAAAATTAAAGAACAGATCCTCAAAAGGGTTGTAATCTCTGAATTATTTCCTGAGCCACATATAAATTGGCTAAGAATTAAGGGGCTCCATTTAGTGGGGCACGGGAATCAATATTGGGATATGAAGGAACTACACCAATGGGACAGGCTCGACCTGAACCAATGTCCTAGTGGAAAGAATAACAAGGGTAATCAATTTAAACTAGTAAATGGGGTGGAAGGCAGAGATAGATGGGTGGGGAGGGGGAAAGAGGGCTACGGAGAGGGAGAGATTTAGGAAGTGGGGTGGGGTTGGAGAGGGAGCTCAAGGGAAGTCAATGCTGTTTCAAAACCAGGAGTAATGCAACAAACAGTAAAGAAACAGCCACCCAGGAACCTACTTCACGGCAGGTAACAGTTGAATTATAATAAGTGTACTGATTAAACTGTAAAAGAGAATAATAAACAGGTGAATAAAGCACCATTACTGAGGCACAGGTTACAGAATATGGCCCAAATTAGGATTCTTCACACAAGTACAGAGGATTAGGAATAAATTAAATGAAATGCAGGTGAGAAATTCAAATTGGAGATTATGGTATAGTAGCAAATACTGAGACATGGCTGCAGGATGGTCAGGACTAGAAACTAAATACATCAGGTTATAAAGCTCACAGAATGGAAAGGGGAAACGGCAGAGGAGGTACAGAACAAAGATTCGGACCGGAAACATCAACTTTCCTGCATGACCTGCTGTGCTTTTTCCAGCTCCACACTTTATCGATCTTGAGTTACCAGCATCTGCAGTCCCCACTATCTCCAAGAGGAGGCACAGTAGCCTTACTGATTAGAAACAAAATTCCTTCAGTAGTGAGGCAGGATATAATGAGGGGCAAATATTCAGTGGAGTCCACAGTGAGGGAACTGAGAAATGGTAAAGGATCCAAAACTCTAATGAATGTTGTGAACAAACCCCCAGTAGCAACACAGAAGTGCTAGGTTGTATAAATGCAGCAAATTTTGGATTTTGCAGTGAGCCGGATATAATCAGTAACCTAGTTAGGCATGAACATTTAACAAATAGTGATCATAGCATAATCAAGTTCAATGTCACATCTGAAAGCAAAAAGCATAAATCAGCTAACAGAGTTTTAGACTTAGGGAAGGCCAACTTTCATGATATGAGACAGATTGGGAATAAACTGGGAATATTTGCTATTGGGTAAAACCACTGATGAACAGTACTGGATGTTTAAAGAAACATTTAATAGAGAACACGTTTACTGAGCAGCTTGCCCTTGACATGACAAAGGATGGTGAAAATGGAAAGAAGGGTAAAGGTGATGATGGATTCCTGCTTGACTTCTGTGACTTTTTCACTCTTCACATGTTTAATAGCAGCTTTGACTTCTGCCGCACAAGGTGATAGTTCAAAATCACACTTGATGGGGAGTTTGGAGATTTCTCAAGCATATCCTCATCTACAATCTAAGAGTTCTTTGAAGCTTTTTCTCTATGAATGGCAAATGTTTTGTCTCTCAAAAGGGTTCTGTCCTTACTCCACACTAGTTTGAGACAACGGTATCAGGTCCACATATTGCTCTGGTGATCTGACAAAGCACCGGGTGTCACGTTTGTTGGCAAGAAGCTTCAGCTACAGTTTTCTCATCCAGGTTCTTGATTTCCACGTTATAACTGTACTACCTGAGACACAATGAACAATTCTTCAACCAGTCTGATTGAAGAGTGTTCATGTTGCCTTCCCTGGTTGCAGATGTGAAAGATCCCCTGTGGGAGTGCCATAATTAATCCAAATACCAGATTAACAGAGACTGCAACTGATATGGCATCGCACCTATATGTGGGGTGAATGGCAAAAGCCATTACTTCATCAGAAAGAGGAAATTCCAGACCAGACAAAGAACTTCTGAAATACAAAGTGACTTGGAACATATTGATGTTGCTGAACAAAGAGACCTTGGAGTACAGGTTCATAGTTTGTTGAAAGTGGAGTCACAGATAGATAGGATAATGAAGGCGGTGTTTGGTATGCTTTCCTTTATTGGTCAGAGCATTGAGTATAGGAGTTGGGAGGTCATGTTGTGGCTGTACAGGACATTGGGGAGGCCACTTTTGGAAATTTGTTTGCAATTCTGGTTTCCCTCCTATAGGGAGGATGATGTGAAAGTTGAAAGGGTTCAGAAAAGATTTGCAAGGGTGTTGCCAGCATTGGAGGGTTTATTACCTCTTCAGTGTTGCTGGTTTAAAACCCTATCACTTCCTCACGAAGAGCACTGTGGGCCTACTTACATCAAATGGTCTGCTACAGAACAAGGAGGCAACTCACACCTTCCCAAGAAGGCAGCTCACCATCATTTTCTCAAGGATAAGTAGGAGTAGAGGAATTTGTAATAAATGCTGGCCCAAGCAGTACAGCCCATTTGTCACAAATGAATCGTAACAGAAGATCACCAGCATCTATAGTATTTCATTTTACATGAACAAGGATTTTATATTTTTCAAAACAAATTGTAAACAATTTATTCATCCAAAGCACAGTTGAGGGTCAATTCAGTGATCTGTTCATCCTGATAATTAACATTTGCACTGGCATTAATTGGAACATAAAAACCTGAAGAAAATGTCCTTTACATGTGCTTTTGAGGGACATGCATTATAATTACAATTCTTGAACAGAAATGCATACTTTCATTATATATATAATGGTGTAACTGAATTGTTACAAAGGTAACTCTGAGAGCTGTGCAAATAGGCTGCATAAATGATATAGTCTTCACTGTATCAGATTGATGAAAAAAAGTGTTCTGTATATGCATACTAAGTATGTGAATGTCACTGAATTTCGTACTTAAAAACAGTGAGCATGATAATACAGTGGTTATGCTGCTAGATTAATTATCTGGAGGTCAATGTTGTACCAACAGTGCAGATCAATTCCAGATTGGTTGCCTCTAAGCCAGAAGATTGTGGGTTTAAGATCTACTCTGGATATCAATAACAAAGCTCAACTGTGGAAAAGTTGTATTGTTGCAAATGTCAGCTCTCAGATGCATTGGCTAACCTGGTCTGCATGTTTGGATCGAGACAAAAAGAAAACTGCAGATGCTGGAATCCAAGGTAGACAAGAAGGAGGCTAAACAAACACAGCAAGCTTGATAGGATCGGAAGGTGGAGAAGTCAATGTTTCGGGTGTAACCCTTCTGCAGGACTGGAGAAGGGTTACATCTGAAACGTCAACTCTCCACCTCCCGATGCTGCCTGGCTTGCTGTGTTCTTCCAGCCTCCTGCTTATCTGTGTGTTTGAATCAGCACAAAAGACTCATGACAACATTAAATATTCATCATTCAAAGGACATTTGTGAACCAATTTTTTTCACAACTGACTGTGGTTAAATGGTCACCATTTAGGCTATGTTTTTATTCCAGGTTTAGCGAATTCAAATTTCACAATCTACCCTGGTGGGATTCAAGCCCATATTCTGACAACATTTACCTCAAGTGCTGGATCAATGTCCAGTAACATTACCACTACACCACTGATTCCTACCATCACCTCTGATTTATATCCTCACAAATGGGGAATGCCAAATCATCATGTGGTACCTCTCCACACAAAGCTAAGAGATATAATCTTTATGAAAGCCAATTAATTTAAATGTAAAATAATTTTGCCCATTATTGAATGCTTTGCCTTTTAGATGACTTTTCTGTAATGGATGTTCATGAGTTGAATTATTCTTAATGACAATGTTTTTGAGATAAATCCCTCAGTTTCGACACCCTATGATGAATCACTGGATCTTTGCCAGTTTACGCTGGGTTGTCAATCTTACCTTAATGTTTATGTAAAGCAGCACCTCTTCAGCTCTGTTTATACTAACATTCAGATTAAGTTCATTCCAAATTGATTTTCTAACATTTTGCTTGAAGAACAATTTTCAGAAGTACTTGAAAAGCTAATTGAAATTATTGCTAAAAAGACATGCATTTGCTGAAGCTTTGTGTCTTGCACTCATCAGGGCCATAGAAAGAATGTTAAATTTCAAATGGAACAAAACAACTAATACTATAAGGAGGATGCTGACTGATTGGCAAATTTGAGTGAACGGATTCCTTTTAGGTCTCTGCATATAAAATTATACATGTTTTTAGCAAGCGTAAATGAGCCATGTTAAAAATTTGACTAATGGCTTTAAATTTTTCTAGCTATAAACACTTGAGTTTGGGGATCACATTTAAAAACACATTCTAATTTTTGTTCCCAAGCGTGGTTGGTTGGGTATGGTCTGTACTCTATCAATTACAAGCAATTGGAGAACATGTTGTTTGATTCAATCATAAGGGACATGAGGTCTACATGCCTGGCACTGAAATTCATACATTATGCTCATCAATTGTGTGGTAGTCATTCTGTTAGTGGAAAATATCATTTGTATTATTACTGAATAATAGAAGCATGAAACACCCATTCAAATGAGTTAAATACTTGAGTGGTACAAATGTTTTCATAGACATAAATGAAACTTGGGACAAATGTAAAATTACAGCGTTATGATTAACTGAAACTCAGTCTAGGCCAAGACCGTATTCCAAAAGGCATATATTTAAAGTCACCTTAGTTTAATTAATTCCAATAAGGGGACTGAATTTCAAATAAAACTAGCACTATACTATTATTATGGAATAGTATTAAATAGCTGAAGTGGACAGTGAAATTCCCTTGCGTTGTCCTGAACGACCATAATGTTAATGTATCTTTGGAACTCACAATACCCTAAAACAAAAGTACTGCTGCATTGATACATTTCCTCTCGCACATCATAAACACAATGAAGTGAAATTATTGCCATTCGAGAGTACAACTGTACTATATGTGTAAGATGCATTTCCAGAATATCAGAAAACCTTTTGAACATCACGATCAGGATTTCAAAACACATAAATGGACCTTTAAATTTAGCTCAAAATGAAATTTATTGAATTACTTTTGATTTGGAATTTAACAACTTTCAGTATGATTACGATCATTGAAAAAATGAATTGTTATACCTCAAGGATAATTCAGTGTTAGCGTTAGCAATTGTGAAGTTCCAGTTCAAGTCAATATATTTTGGAATGAAGTTAAACTCAACATGAAAAGTTGTGAGCTAATAAGGCACTTTTTTAGAGCTGATTCACACTGTCCCAATGAAACTGTGGCAGAAATCAAGGGACAGTGATTTAATCTTGGCAAAGAAAAGTGACCTGCTACCCTTAACTGAAGAAGCACACTGCAAATCAAGCCTTACTACTCCCACAGATGTCACAATGTTCAAGATTTTGAAGAGTACAGGTCGTTCTGCTGTAACACAACAGTTGTGTTCCTCTGAAACCTCACACATTGGAAAATTGCCCTATGGGAAACTATTACAGAAATTGCACTGGAGACGATCATACTATGGAAATCACACTATGCCCATTCAGCAAAAAGTTTGCATTACGTAAACAACATCCACAATTCATCAATTGTGTAATAGTCAATTCGTGCTGACGAAGCACGCGTTATAGCAGAACAACCTGTACACAGAATTCCACAACTTACATGATTTTCAAATCCAGGTTGACAAAAAACACAGACTTGGTTTCTGTACTTGACAGCTGTTAGCACAGAATGATTCTAGCTACTGGCAAACATTTATGAACCATGAGAACATAAGTTGACGAGTTAAAACTTTAGCTTAAAAATGTGTTGCTGGAAAAACACAGCAGGTCAGGCAGCATCAAAGGAACATAAGCCCGAAACGTTGATTCTCCTGTTCCTTTGATGCTGCCTGACCTGCTGCGCTTTTTCAGCAACATATTTTCAAGCTCTGATCTCCAGCATCTGCAGTCCTCACTTTCTCAGAGTTAAAACTTTATACCCTTTATAAACTGTCCTTCTACACAAAGGCAGACAGGGAATAAAACATGAAAGTTTGGCAGACGGAAAAATTGGGAAAACAATTCAGTGGTCACTGTTCAGGATTTGCTGAGATGATTCTTGTTCTGATCAATTTCTGTGTATGTTTTCACTTGTTTACAGGAAGCACGTGGTGACTGGTTCACACTTATAAAGATCTTTGACTTATTAATTAAAAGTTACTACTTAGAACAACTGCTAAAAGAAAATTAAACTGATTTTCCTCAGTCTTAAAGTGTTTTTTCTGCAGGGAATGGAGAAAAAAACTTTAGCTTGCAGCGATCTGAGGAGTTCTCACTATTTCATTCATAGCCCTACACTGTTGAAGGAGCCATCATGTAGTAGTTGGTAGGCACAAGGATTTTGTAAACAATAATTGGTCACTAGTTCTCCGACTGGTCAGCTACTGGTTGTCAGTTGAATCTTCATTTGTACATATCCTTGGCTCCAGCACATCTACAAACTTTCCACCACCTCTTGAACAAGCACCTGTGCAAACAGCCCTCTCAATGAATGCCTGCTTTCGAAAAAGTGCAACTATCCCTCAATAATCCTTGATTTTTAAAACAGCTCTTTTGCCATTTCAGTCCACAATCAAAATACAGAAAAAGGTCTGGTGTTTATAAAATGAAGGATTAGCATACTGAAAGAATGCTAGGGCATACATGTATGATTGCTGAGCTTTGGTAATTTGTAAAAAGATCAGTAGACAGAAAACACAGAAAGAACCATGGGTACGTGAGAGCGGAAGAGATCAAGCTGAGGAAAAAGGTGTTCATGGACAACAACAGATCTGACATCAAGCTCATGGTAATCAGAGCTATGGTGGTTCCTGTCCTCCGACATGGCTCTGAGACATGGACAATCTACAGCAGATACCTCAAGGTGCTGGAGCAAAACCACCAACACTGCCTGAGAAAGATCATGTGAATCATCTGGGAAGATTGACGCACCAACACCAGTGTCCATGACCAGGCCAACTTCCCAGCATCAAGACACAGACCACCCTTGATTGGCTGCAATGAGCTGATCACAGCGTCCACATGACCAACATGACAGTCCCCAAGCAGCCATTCTATGCCCAGCTCCGAACGGCAAGTGAGCCCAGCTGGACAGAGGAAATGCTTCAGGGATACCCTCAAGGCCTCATTGGCAAAGTGCAACATTCCCACTGACACCTGGGAATCACTGACCAAAGACCATCTAGAGTGGAGGAGAAGCTTCTGGGAATGTATTGAATACCTCAAGACTTGCTGTTCGGAAAAAGCAGAAGATAGGCGATAGTGTAAGGAGCGCGTTGCCATACCAATTTCCCTTCCACCCTCTCCCAGGACCACCTTATATCCCAGATGTGGCAGAGTCTGCAGAAGCTGTGGCAGAGTCTGCAGAAGTTGCATCAGATTGTACAGCCACCAATGGACTCAATCTGAGAGTGGAAGTGAGTTGTAGGTAGTATTAAAAAAAACAAAAAATACATTAGGGCAGAAAATAAAGTGCTTAACTTGCATGAGGCTTTTTGGTTTGGTTTGGTTTATATTACAGTTTTTAAAATGAATTCTACAGTGCTGATAGAAATTGCTCTGTGCATAGTTTCTGTTCCCCTCTGATTTACATGAATGCTTCAGTCATAAAGGAAATGATGTAGCTGGTGACACATGAACAGAGTTACAAACAATGCAGTACAGATATTCCTTCAAAGGATACAATGGGGAATACTGAAATACCTAGTTTATTCCTGCATGCAGACGACCTTCACAGTTAAGTCATGGAACAAACTGAGTAATTCACCATTCCCAAGAGCATATCATCTATATGCTAATACTGAAGTCCATTTCCTTAGTTTGTCATGTTGAAATCTTGTACGCACAGATTTAGTTCAAGTGATACTGTCAACTTACCTACAAGAACACACAACTGATTGTTATCGGAATTTTTCCTCAACTGCCTGGTGTACACCAGCTGTTAGATTTGGTGAGATGATGTACACATGATTTAACATCTCCCAAAGAAATCAAATTTATTTGGTTCGGATTCCAAGTTTCTGATTCAGCTCAGATATGCAGTTCAATCATTACATTTCAATAACAGTTTCTTGCAAAATGACAAAAAGAAGCCATTATCTTTAGTAAGTGATTTTGTCTAATTTTGGATTGCTGACAATTGTGTGCAAGTAATAAATTAATATTTTTAATCAGTGCAAAGAAAGTCAGTGAATCAAGGCTTCCTAATTAGTGCCACTTAGATTCTACACATTTGAAGATATAAGGTGGCTTCAATATGTACAACTGAATTTTATTTGATTGGTTACTTTTTTTCTAAAATGCCAAGTACATGTCTTTTGATTCCACATGCAACTAAAAACTCGAAAGGCCCTTTGTCAAGCATTATGAAGTTATTTCAACAAATGTATTCTGAATTGCATGGCACCTGGATGTGCTCTCTCTCTAGCTCTGCATTGCTACCTTAATGAGTTTTTCATCCCTGTAGTATACTTGGGTTGTATTTGTCTACAACAAAATTAGAATGCTTTTGATGAATATTATATTTACCATAGTTCGAGAATTCATTATGGCTAATCTCATATTTATGCAACTGACTGAAAGATTAGCATAATAGAACAGCTCAGCCAACAAATTTCTGTCATTTACACAGCAGTTGTCAGTTCTTAAATCAATGGTTAAAAATAATCTAGCAGGAAATCATGAATACTTATAACTTTAGAACAGATCAGCTGAAACCTCTCTTTAATCTGTTTTATTGCTGACAAATTTGTTCTGTGGCTATTAGTGCAACTAAGGGCAATCTCTTTTTCTCTGCATGACATACCTGACAATTTAATCATTGATTTTCCAATTTATTTTTCTGCTAGTCATTTTTAGAGCATTTTCATTTCAAAGTGCTGCCATTTTCAGTCATCCAGGTTATTATGCCGATATGAAAATGTAGCTTCTCCTTTGGCCAATTACAGTACATCTAGCTCCGAAACTGAAACTCATCACAAGCTAAGTAAGTGAACAATTAGACACTCCGAGTGATTAAAATAGATTAACCAACAACAAAACTCAGAGCACCAAATACAGTGTTATAAAGTATCAGATTTGGAAAAACAGGAAAGTATTGTGATCAAAAATAAAACTAGTTTCAGATCAAAATGAACCGATTATGACAATACTGCCATCATGCCACAACATACAAAGCTGTTCCTCCCACTTAAGACAGTATAAAAATAATACTTTCTCATTTAAGTATGCAGCTCAATGCTGTAACTTTCTTATACATGTTAAATTCTATACAAATTAAAAATTGACATATTATTTGGAGCGAGCTGTGAAAGCACTTATTCCCCAAAGGTTTCCTTCCAGGTGGTATATTTGACAAGAAAACCTACAAATTTTCTCCCAACGTTCAGAGATGTGGTCACAAGCTTTAGGACCCAGAGACAGAAATGAAAAGGGTGACCCCCCGGCATCCAAGAGTGGATGTAGCTCACTGTTTTGGTAACGGTGAGGGCGCTGGTCCCTCAAGGGAGTACAGTCAGAGTCAAGTTTGTGACACCACGATAGGGAATTGGTCAGTATGGGGATAGACAGGCATTTCTGTGTCTTCAGACATGACTCCAGGGAAGCAGTTGGCTTCCTTGGAACCAGGGTCAAGAATGTTGCCATATTACCTTGTGGAAATATGATATTGTAGCAATAACAGAGACCAGGCTCAAGGTATTCAGAGATGATAGGAAGGTATGGAAAGCAAGAAGGGTGGCAGTCCGGAAAGAGCTAAGAAACAAAAAAAGGTTGCAATACATTGCTTGTATTCTACAAAATGACCACGAATGGAAAGCATGCAGAGATACAACCGTTAGAGTTGGTTATTTTAAAAACCCACATGTACAGGAACAGTGGTTGTATTAACATTGCAAAGGGGCTACAACTTCTGTATTGTATCCAGGACAATTTCGTGCAGCAATGCATCCAGTCCAAGAAGAAAGGATCCACTGCTGGACTTGATTCTTGGAAATCAGGTGGGCCAAGTAGATCAAGTGTCAGTAGGGAAACATTTAGGGGGCAGTGATCATTATATACTCAGGTTTCGGACGATGATAGAAAAGGAGAATAGGCAATTCAAGGTTCAAATAATTAGAGGAGATTTCAATGGGGAAAGAAAGCAGCTGGGCCAGATGCACTTAAAAAATGGCGAAAACTGCAGCTGAACAGTTACCTCTGAACAAGACACGGTTCTGCTTCAGTTGAGGTACATTCCCTCAAGAGGAAAAGGAAGGGCAAACAAATCCAGAGCTCTCTGGATGACAAAGAAACAAAGTAAAATAAAGAAGAAAAAGTATGCTTATGTCAGCTGTCAGGTTAAAAAATACAATTAAGAACTAAGAAGAATACAGAAGGGTCACAAGCAAGGTGATAAACCATATTAGAGAAATGAAATGGGATTATGAGAAAAGACTTGGGGCCTTTAAAGGGAATTTTCAGAATTCTGGGAAACTAGCAGAAAGGTGGAGAAAGGATGTGCAGGGCTAATTAGGGAGCAAAAAAGTAATTTGCACATACAGGCAAGAGGCACAATGACGTGTTAAATGAATACCTCACATCCATCTTTACCATGGTTACCCAGGCCATGGTGACAGAATAGGAATCTACATCATAACAAAGGTTCAATCTTGATAACCATGAAGAAGTATATATGCCATCGATACTTAAAGCTGACAATGCACCGGGACAGGGGGGATGCATCCAAGGATATTGTGGGATGTGACAGTGAAAATTGCAGGCATACTGACTATAATCTGTCAGCCTTCTCAAGGTACAAGGAGGTTCTTGAGGACTAGAGAATTGCAGATATTACATCACTGTCCAAAAAAGACTGTAAGGATAAGTTAACAAATTACAGAATGGACAGATAAACTTTAGTGGTGGGAATTATTCAAGGTAATTATTCATGAGTAGTTACATGGTGAAGGTAGATTGTTAGGAAGAGCCAGCATGCATTTCTAAAGGGTTCTTTCTTAAAGAAGTAGTGACAGAAAGGCAGATGAGGGTAATGTTGACGTGGTGTCCATGATCTTCCAGAAGGCATTCAGTGCAGTGCTGCACAACAGACTTGTGAGAAAAGCTATAACACATGGGATAAAAGGGACAGTAGCAACATGGATAAAATATTGGCTGAGTATTAAGTAATATTGGTCAGGAGATATCTTTCAGGCTCCAGGAAGTAGCAGAGAGTTCCCCAGGGGTTGACACTATGATCCTTGATCTCCCTGATTTGTATTAATGATTGCATCTTGGCATCAGGGACAATCTCAATGTTTGTGGATGATACAAAGCTTGGAAGCATTGTATACGGAGAGAAGTCGGTCCAGAATTCCAAAAGGACATTGACACTTTGTCCCTTATCTGTCTACACCTCCAATGTAAAATTCAATCTGGAGAAGTGAGGCAATATACTTTGGAAGTTCAAGGACAATCATTACACAACAGTGGTATAAGAGCAGAGGGACTCATGTGTCTACGCGCATAGATCACTGAAGGTGACACAACAGGTAGAGAGAGCAATTAAGTAAACAGTATCCTGAGTTTGCTTTTTAAAAGAAGCAGCAAGTACAAGAATAAGCACGTTATGCTGAAGACACTTACTGAATTTTAGCACTATGCAGACTTCAGGATGCCACGTTATAGAAAGGATGTGACTCCATTGAAGAGAGAGTACAGATGAGATTTACAAAAATGTTTCTAAGGATGAAAGAAACTTGGACTGTACGCTTTGGAAAGAAGAGTGACAGACAAGTATCTTCAACTATTCAGCTTCGACAAGGAATTCATTGAGGTCCCAGACTGGGATACAGAATATGTAATTTTTGCACTATTTCCTTCAACAATGAGTATACTTATACCTCTTCTTAATCGGTTCAAATGCTAAGATTTCTCTCTCTACTGTGAGGACATGAAATTACTATCAAAAAAAGCCAGACCTTGACAGCAATGGAACAGTCTTTAAAGCCCTCTCAAAAATTGGATTAAAAATAACATCCTCTTTTCAGCCTTCTTACCCAAGGTAAATACTTGGGTTTTAAACTTACTCTTATGCACTTCATTTTTGCTTCAGCTATAACTTGACATGATGACCCCAATAGCTTTTATAAACAGAGTTCCCTGAAAAATTCTTCAGGAGCAGAATATCAAAATTACAAGTGGGAATGAGAGGGGAAAAAAGTGAAAAAGAACACTTTCATGCAACTTTTACAAATATAAGTTTGCGTAATTTACCAGACACATTGTAGTATCAAATATTGAAAACTATCCTGACTGGTCACCAATATTTTACCCTTTATGCACATCAGTTCATTCACTGCTGATTGTATGCTAACATGCACCAACCAACTCCTGCATCACCTCAAATGTAAAGTTTTTGCTCATTTAAATTTCTTCAATTCCTGATTCAGTGTCTTGTCATCTTAGCTCCACAACGTCCCTAAAAATCCAATGGCTTAATTTTTTTTTTACTTGGAAGGGAATTTGTTTTCATAGCTGAAGGTCCTAGCAAAGCAATGGCTATCATGTGCATATTGGAATTGTGCTCAAAATTGTTTAATGAAACGTATGCTTCTTTATATCCTTGCAGAGTACCATTTGCATTCATTACAGGTTGAATAAGAATTGAAGTAAATCAGTCTCGCCACTTTTTTTTTGATCCTTTAAAACCCCTACAAAAATTCACTTTGACCAGGCTATTGGTCACCCTCAATAATAACCAAACATTGGCTTGATGTCAATTTTTTGATTGTCCTGTGAAATGCCGTGGGATGTTTTCACACAAAATAAAACAATTTTCCTTGCTGTTTTCCAGCTCAACATACAATTCAACAGTATAAGCAATGTCCTATCACCCTTCAGCTGTACCTTATTGGCTTTATTTCAAAAACACTTTTGTAAATAGCTGGTGTTCTAACCATCAACTATTCTGAACATGACAGCACCCTAAAGTGAAGAGTCAGACTGGACGAGAAACTTGAACTCTGGTTGTCCCTCTACAGATGCTGTCAGATTGGGTTTCTGCAGCAGTCTGTGCTTGTTTCAGATTTCCAGCATCTGCAGTATTTTACTTTTACCCCAAAATAGATCTCTCATCTTACAAAACCTAATTTTGCACGAAGTAGATTTCTCCCACACTGACAAGTTGGCAAAACACTCCAGTAAGCATGCATTGACAATGTTCAAGTCCAATTGTTTTGAAACCTGCTTGAAAGTCCTACTTGCTTCAAGCAAGAATTAAAGATAGGTTTAGAAGCAAGCCAAGGCCTTTTAATGCTCATCTGAGTTCCTTAAATAAGTGTATAAGGCTGCTTCTACCAGAAACCATACATAATACAAGGGAAAAAGATAAGGAGTTGAAATAAAGCTGAATTAACAGTCACAGAAAAAAGTTAAAACCAGTTATTTTAAACCAAAATTGTTAGGAGCAAGATCATGTTTCATGTGTCATGTGCAGTTTTGAGCATCATATAGTTCAAAAGGACAATGACTTTTGGGAGAAGTGAAGCAGATTTCATTCTTGGGTTGATGTTTCTAAATTGTAGAAATTCCAAAACTGACTTCATTTTCAAGAATATTAATTATTTCAACCTTAAGCAACAATAAAAGAAATGGGTATAGTAAGCAACTAAATTAGTTTTCAGATATAAAACTGGGAAACATGAATACAAAACTGTCAACCTCAAGCCAGGCTTGCCAAGCATATGCATGTGCAGGGACCCAAATAGTAGTGAATATGTAGAACAGACTACGAACAAGTTCTTAACTACATTGATGAGCTCTTTTTAAACACACACAAATAAGCATTCATAAATTTTATATGGTTCAGATCATCAGCTAAAAATACACATGGAGCTGTGAAGTGTAATACTGACAGCTAAAAAAACTTCACTTGAGAAACAAAAATATATCCATAGAGGTCTTACTATTCTGAGGAGTGGCAATCATCATTGGATTGTCACTCTGCTCCTGCTTTATTTGAGTCAGGACAAAGCTCCATAGTTGTGGTTCTGTTCGCCAAGCTGGGAATTTGTGTTGCAGACGTTTTGTCCCCTGTCTAGGTGACATCCTCAGTGCTTGGGAGCCTCGTGTGAAGCGCTTCTGTGATGTTTCCTCTGGCATTTGTAGTGGTTTGAATCTGCCGCTTCCGGTTGTCAGTTCCAGCTGTCCGTTGCAGTGGTCGGTATATTGGGTCCAGGTCGATGTGCTTATTGATCGAATCTGTGGATGAGTGCCATGCCTCTAGGAATTCCCTAGCTGTTCTGTGTTTGGCTTGTCCTATAATAGTAGTGTTGTCCCAGTCGAATTCATGCCGGAGGAAACATCACAGAAGTGCTTCACAGGAGGCTCCCAAGCACTGAGGATGTCACCTAGACAGGGGACGTAACGTCTGCAACACAAATTCCCAACTTGGCGAACAGAACCATAACAACGAGCACCCGAACTACAAATCTTCTCACAAACTTTGAACAAAGCTTCACATTTTTGGCCAGCAATCTTGATCCTAACTAGTTCAGAAAAGTGAAGGATACCAGAAAGCCAACTGGTCATTTGTCGTTTAGGATGATTGGGAAAGTCAAACCATGCCTTGATTTTACTACAGTAGATACCATATTTTGCTAATTCTAAATGTCTTGTGTGGATTGTACTATTTCTAGCTCTTTCAGAAATAGAGTGTGTACAATGACTCATTATCCCAGAGGCTGAGGTACGTTAGCTCAGTTGGCTGGACGGCTGGTTTGCAATGCTGAGTAATGCCAACAGTGTTAGCTGAATTTCCGTGCCAGCTGAGGTTACCATGAAAGATTCTTTCTCAACTCCCACTCCCCCTTGTCTGAGGCATAGTGGCCCTTGGGTCAAACAACTACTAGTTGTATCTCATAATGAAAGAGTAGTCTGATGGTCTGCTATGAATATGAAAACTTTACCTTTATCCCAAGGCTAGCATTTATTTGAACAGTGTGAATACCTCATCAACCCACAGCAAAACTCACCCCTTTCCACACCATCCCCCCTCAACAGCACTCATCCACTCTCAACTCCATGGCAGTGCTCATCACAAATCCCTCCCTCCTCCCTCAATTCTACCAACAGAGGAAGTAAAGGACAAGATGAGCATTGTCTTAGATAGGGAGAATTGAGTACTGTCCTTGGGGGAGGAGACAGTAAGCGATGTCAGACAGATGAACATCAATAACATTGTGGCTGAAAATTGCTGCTTTGGCACTTCTAGATCCACACCACTTAAGACTTGACCTATTATGAAAAATACTTAGTAAATCCATTTTTAAAAAAATGATAAGACAAGAAGTCCATGTCTGCATGGGTCCTACCAATTACGGAGTAATATGGGTTGGGTAAAATTAAGAGTTGAATTAACAGTGTAAGCTAATGTCCTCTCCACATTTTGCAAGATTTCAAACAATAAAAATCTGCTAATTTCCAAGAACTTCGAATACTCAAAACATTTATATTCCAATCTGACACACAATGGCCAACAAAATACTTAGATTAAAGGCAAATCTATTTAAGCTGGATTACAAGTGAACTTTACAGACGGCAACCAGCACAAAGGACTGACATAACTGCATGTTTCGTAAACATAAATAAAATACTTGAGAATCTGCACTGATTGTCACTTTTAGCAGTGATGTTTCATTTGGAAAATTCTTCTGCATTTCTAAAACAAGTGTAGGTGAGAGGACTGAAAACATATTTCTTAATTTTAACAGACCATTTATAAAGTGTCTTTCTCATGATTAATAAACTAAATGACGATTGTCTTTGGTAACAATTGAATACATACAAGCCTAATGGAAGATGGCACACAGAGTTATACTTAATACTGTGGTTTGGCAGTGTCATGTTGCAGAATAAAGTCAGTCCGAAAGAAATGGTGCAAATTTTCAGAACAGACAGCCAACAAAACAGTATAGCAATTTACAAGTACAAAAATTATGGTTTGTCATTTATACTTAGAGCAACCTTATGCCTTAACACAGCATGCTGAAAAAAAGAACAGAATTTGTTGGAGAAACTCAGCAGGTATGACAGCATTTGAGGAGAGAAAATTTAGAATGTTTCAAGTCCAGAGAACTTCTTCAGAAGGGGTCTTTGAGCACTGCCAAAAGTTCTCCAAACCTTATCTTCTCCAATATTGAAGCATGGCTTGAGTCAAATCAAACATGAATTTGTTTTAATTTTCTGTCGGATTGTCCACAAATCTAAATTCTGTATATTCCACATATTTGTTGCACAAGACATGTTGTGGTGCCCAGACAACTCAGTCACCCATTTGACATTCTGGTTCATACTTTGTAACCATGATCTATTTGGTAGCCATGATGTGGAGATGCCAATGTTGAACTGGGGTAGATAAAGTTGGAAATCATATGACATCAGGTTATAGTCCAACAGGTTTATTTAAAATTACAAGCTTTCAGACTGCTGCTCCTTTGTCAGGTGAAGGAATTCAGACAAATGATAAAAAATTAAGATAAATACAGCAAGTGCTGGAGAAACTCAGCGGGTCTGGCAGAATCTGTAGAGGGAATTGAAGTTAACACTTCCACTTAATACTTCCTTTACCCAATGAAGGAGCAGCGTGAAGAAAGCTTGTGCATTTAAATAAACCTGTTGGCCTATAAACTTGATGTTGTGTGACTTTCAACCCTATCCACTGGAGCTTTTCCTATGATGAAGTCTGCATAAGCAATTGCACAAAACCTGACCTGTACAGACTGTATTCACAGTAACTGTTCATGCCTGCAAGGAGTACACTTTATAGGTGGGCGTTCTGAAAGTGAAGTTAGAAAAGTCATATATGTCCAAACCACACTTCAATTTAACCAAGTTCAGAAACTAATACAACCTGCATTTTTATGAATCCGTGCAAAAGCTAGATGGGGCAGATGATCAAAGACATGTTGAAAACAGGAGTATCTGCTGTAAAATGCTTCAACATTTTGAAATCAATCACAAAATCGAGCTTATAGAATTCCATCGGCAAAACAATTGGAAGCATTTTGGAAAAATGTTCATTTCTCTCAATTCCAAATATTGCATTCTACTATTCTGTCTAACCAGTTTCATTCACTTAGGCAGTAAAATATCCTTAACTCAGATCTTGCAGGACTATTTGCAGTATAGAATGGCATGCCATACTGCCAAAGAGGACTCCATCTGGTGGCCTTCTAAGAACTATTCAAATTCACTCAAGAAGAGCATAAATGCTGCAAGGATAATTGCACTGGTGGCTTCCAGGTCATGAAATCTACAGTGTTAGCTCCACAATGAAATTAAAAATAAAAATTCACATTCAAAACAGGAACAAGCTTCATAGCAAGATATGAGTAATATTAAAATAATGCCACTTGTAATCTGGCTGTCTGGATTTAAACATGAAGCAATGTGCGATTAGCATCCCAGGCCACACATGACTGGGAAAAGCACTTGTGCAAGTAATTTTTGTCAACAACAGACTTGAGCACTTGTTTGACAGAAAATAATTACGTAATTGCTTTTTGAAGATATCACACCATTTGAGCATAGTGTTGAAATTCAAACAACCCACAAAAAAAATTGAAGTGAACACAGCAAGTGCTGGAGAAACTCAGCGGGTCTGGCAGAATCTGGAGAGGAAAATGGAGTTAATGTTTCCATCCAATAAGACTTCTTCAGAACTGATCAAAAAAACGGTATGGCTGGAGTTCACAGCTGCCTGAACTAAGTGGATGGGACTATAAATGCACAATGTCAGACTAAAAACAAGGAAAACCTGCGCCCACTCCTCCCCCCTCACCTCTGTCCAAGGCCCCAAAGGATCCTTCCACATTCATCAGAGGTTTACCTGTACTTCCACATATCACCTACTGTATCCGTTGCACCCAATGTAGTCTCCTCTACACTGGGGTAACAGGACACCAACTTGCAAATCGTTTCAGAGAATATCATTGGGACACCCGCACCAATCAACCCCACCACCCCATGGCCAAATACTTAAAACTCCCTCTCCAACAAGGACATGCAGGTCCTGGGCCTCCTCCATTGCCAATCCCTAACTACCCAATGACTGGAGGAAGAACGCCTCATCTTCTGCTTTGGGACCCTGCAACTACACGGGATCAATGTGCATTTCACCAGTTTCCTTATTTCCTGTCCCTTACCTTATCCTCCTCCCAAGCCTCCAACTCCACAATGCCCTCTTGGCCTGTCCATCTTTCTTCCCACCGATCCACTCCACCCTCCTCTCCGACCTATCACTTCCACTTCTTCACCTTCATTTACCTATAACATTTCCAGCTACCCTCCCCTTAGCCCACCACCCCCCCCTCACAAATTTAGCTCTCAGCCCCCCTGATCCACAGACCTCATTGATGAAGGGCTTACGCCCGAAAAGTTGATTCCCCTGCTCCTTGGATGCTGCCTGACCTTTTGTGCTTTTCCAGCACCACACTCTCAACTCTGAAAACATGGAATCAAAAAGAAAGTTGTTTATAGAAAGCAAAAAATAGATATGACAAACCAATTTCAGTTCCTCAGGCTGCAGCATATGCCAAATAATAGCTTATGTTAGATTGGGTGATATGGTTATTTTGGCATAGAACATAGAACAATACAGCGCAGAACAAGCCTTTCAGCCCTCGATATTGTGCCGACCTGTGAGCTAATCTAAGCCCATCCCCTGACACTATCCCATCATCATGCATGTGCTTATCCAATCACTCAATCACTCTACCAATAAAACCTGACACACCGTATGCCTTCTTGACAGCACAATCAACCTGGGTGGCAACTTTCAGGGATCTATGTACATGGACACTAACATCCTCTGCACATCCACACTACCAAGAATCTTTCCACTGACCCAGTATTCTGCCTTCCTGTTATTCTTCCCAAAGTGAATCACAACGAGGCTGAGCCTCATTCCTGATGAAGAGCTTATGCTCCTCAGATGCTGCCTGACTGGCTGCGCTTTTCCAGCATCACACACTTCTGAATTGTATCGGCTGTGATGCTTTAGTTTGTGCAAGTATATAACATTGCTCAAGTGGTTGCAGTCTTAACAATTACATTTTCAAACTTCAACATTTCATCACAAAGATTAGCTTTTTATAAATATCACCAGAGTAAGAAATTGGCAATTCTGTATTACAGCAGAATGGTCCGCTTTTAAAAACTAATTTATTGTCAGGAGAAAACAGTATACCAAACTTTCAAAAAGCATTTGATTTCTGGTATTGACTTTCCCCCTAACTTCCTCACTTCCCTCCTCCAAGCTGCCCGCAGATGTGCCATGCTACACAGGTCAACGAGAGTCACCATTTATTTTTTGTAACATTTCCCCACAAAGTGCATTGTACATCTGTCTTGCACACACTGCACAGATATGGAAAGACCAAACCAGCAGTGCACTGCCAAGCTCCACATTAAAAGAATCTTCCAATCACTGCTTTGTGTCCCTGGTTCCTGGTCCAAGTCACTGCATCTATTTCTTCGAAATTTGTTTTTTTTTCAAGCGACTAATATTACATATAAACCTTCTGAAAATGTTCCTTTAAAAAATGTACTTTGTGAAAATCCTGGCATACTGATATTTCCATGTTTATCTTTATCTTTATCATTTGCTGAAAATATCAGTTCATTGAACTCAATCTCTATAATGTATAGTACAGTCCAATTTGATTTACTAATCAGGACTAATATTATGAAACACCGAAAAGCACACATAATCACAATCCTTAGCTGTACAACCATCTTTAAGTGAAATAAATGTCAACCGGGGAACTAAGTTTTCATCCATGTAATGGTGCAAAAGAGAATTCCCATTTCAATTACTCTTGAATAATATCCTTGCATCCAGATATTCTTTGTAAACATTATGGAAAGATACAATTAAAGAATCTTGAGATAGTATCACAAGTACAAACCTTTCAGTTTCTTTTTAGAATGGCAGCTGCATCATGCAGAAGACAACAATGACAGCTTTCTTAGTTCTTTGGGTACGCATTACATAAGTAAAGAAAAATAAAATCTTCGTCCTATTCTCACTTTACTGTAAACTTCAGGACTGGTTATTGCTCACATGGGCTTAATGTCATAGCATCACAATTCCACACAGGGAATGTGCTTAATGGGACTAGGAAACTGCTGAATGCTTGTCATGCAAATTTGTTTCATAAAAATGTAGCGATACATGGATATGCACAACAAATTAAGTAAATGCAAGCTGTCACACTTTAAAATAATTATATGGCCCGACTGCAACAAAGTTTATTAAAAGTAATTTAAGACAATAACAGAACTTCCACAATGTAACACAATAATGAGATGGGGGCAGGGATAGATGTACTGAAAAAACAGTTTTAGACAAACAGCTGTTCAGACAAGTTATTTTTGGCAGGCTTCCCCGGTCCATGAAAACCAGTACTGTAAACACTGTTCCTAATTTAATTTGAAAAACATGAAATCCTCTCTTTGTCCAAGAATTAGACGAGAAATACTTTTTCGTGACAACATCGATAATTAGTTATAAAATTCAAAATTAGTGGTATAGTGGACAGTAAAGCAAGTTATCGAAGATTATGATTAGATTAGATTCCCTACAGTGTGGAAACAGGCCCTTCGGCCCAACCAGTCCACACCGACCCTCTGAAGAGTAACCCACCCAGACCCATTTCCCTCTGACTAATGCACCTAACACTATGGGCAATTTAGCATGGCCAATTCACCCGACCTGCACATCTTTGGATTGTGGGAGGAAACCCACAGACACTGGGAGAATGTGCAAACTCATTATGAAGGGATCATACTCAATTGGGCCAATGGGCTGAGGAGTGGCGTTGGAGCTTAATTTGGACTGCATGTGGATTGTGAGATATTGTATTTTGGTAAGATGGAGGAGGGTAGGACTTATACAGTTAATGTTGGGCCTGGGGTAGTGTTTCAAATAGCGATACCTCAGGGTTCAGGTACATAGTTCTTTGAAAGTTGCATCACAGTTAGACAGGGTGGCTAAGATGACATGTAGCACGCTTGCCTTCATTGCTCAGATCACCGAGTATATGAATTGGGATGTCATGTCGTAGCTATACAAAATGTTGAAGAAGCTATTTTTGGAGTACTGTGAGCAGTTCTGGTCACTCTGCTCTATGAAAGATATTACTGAATTGGAGACGGTTCAGAAAAAATTTACAAGGATGTTGCTGGCACTGGAGGGTTTGAGTTACAAGGAGAGGCTGAATAGGCTGGGACTTTTTCTATTGTAGCCTAGAAGGTTGAGGGGTGACCTTATACAGAGGAATATTGGACTACCTAGCAAGATCGTAAGGTCCCGAAGCTTGGCTAAACTATGTTATCTGGCATTTAATTATCCAGAATTCAATTAACCGAACAACATGCTCCCCGCCCATGTCCATCGGATAATCGAGGTTCTTCTGTAGAGGTTTATAAAATCATAAGGGACATAGATAAGGTGAATAGAAAGGTTTGTTCCCTTAAACTGTAAGGAGAAAAATTTAAAATGAACCTGGGAGGCAACTCTTTCACACAGCAAGTAGTTTGTATGTGGAATGAGCTGCCAGAGAGAATGGTAGATGCAGGCTTGGTTACAACATTTAAAAGACATTTGGACAGGTACAGGAATAGGAAAGGTTTATAGGGACGTGGGCCAAACATAGGCAAATGGAACTCGTTTAATTTGGGGAGCCTGGTCGGCAGGAACAAGTTGGATGGAAGAGTCTTTCTCCATGTTGTATGAGTCTATAAATAAAAGCTTCCTTGATGGTCAGTAGTACATGAAATATTCAGTGAATTCTGATACGGACATAGGAGATGCAATTCAATTCTTCATTGGGGCTAATTAGCTCATCTCAATTGAGTTAATAGTTGATGAGATATAAATGGTCAAATAACTCATGGGAAAGACAGCAAGATAAAACATCACTTGAGGATTTCCAATTTGAAGGTGTGCGAATATGACTGTGCTAATGTGCCTTGCACAGAAGTAATCTATTACATTTTACACACATGACAAAGAGTCATTTAGAACACTTGTGATGGTTACAAACAACAATGAAACTGTCTCTAGCAAGAGTTAGTTCCTTCAGACATTCCATGCAGAGTTATGCAGCGTCAGAACATTTGTAACTGTGGTCAGCTTGACTTCACTGATTTCAGGCAATTCAATAAAATTTAATTTAAACTGAAATTTATAACTGTACTTTAAATTCAATTATGCTAGACTTCTAAATTGGTGGTTAAATTGAAAATCTGCACAAAGGTTCGAAGATAACTCATTGCATCCATCAGCAATAGGTATCCAAACTTGGAAAAAAAATCTGCAGATCATTTGCTAAATTTCAGCTTGCATAAATAGCTGAACATCGAGGTTATTGAATAATAACAGACAATTATAAGATCTGCTGCATTTGGAATAGTTAGAATGTTTGATGTGCTGTAAAATCATATATCTATCAGGACCAAGACTTGGCTTTGGCATTGACCACAAATTCTGTACCCTGACACCAACTCCACCCATCTCCCTGATCAGTGGATCAGGCGAAACCAGGCAAAATGTGTCAAGTTTATCTCTCCACTCCTTTAAGGCCAATCTGAAAATTCATCCCTGACCAACATTTTGATCACCAGTCATCTCCCTTTGGCTGAGCATGCATTTTCCTTTGTTATACATAATTAACTTTTCATAGGTTAAATGATTGTAACAGTCTCCACATCCTGTTCAAGCTAAAATATCCAGACAAGATACAGAACAATTCAGGAAAATATCTGCATGTAATAGTGAAATAAATCAGGATCACATAATTAAATGTTTCTCCAAAAGACTTCCCGTCTTCAAATGAATAATGCACAAGTTTTATTTACTGATCAAAACGTACATGTGCAAGTTAACATGCATCATTGGTATCATTATACCAAGTGTGACAGCAAGTAAAGTATACTACAAGTGCTAAGCAGTCAGCTTTGTGTTCCATGAAACAAGCATTTGACTTGACAGAGAGATAGTGAACTAAGCCATATGTTTGCTCCTCCCGCCATCCTTATAAGTATCACTGGAACGCTCATTTGAGGTATAACTGATGATTAAAAGACAGATGCCAGACAGCATGTAGTGGAAAAAAAAAACAATTCTGTTGTCAAAACTAACTGTACAACTGACCTTCTTAAAGACTAATTTCTGTGGATCCAAAGAGCTTCTCACGAGATCAACATATTCAGACCAAAAAACTAGATTATGCAAGAATAGATAGTTCTTCGAAATAAAAACTGAAAGAACTGTGGATGCACACAATGTGGTCTCCTCTCGATTGGGGAAACAAAACATAAGCTGGGTGACCACTTCACAGAACATCTACGTCCTGCCCACAAAAAAGACCCTGAGCTTTCAGTTGCCCGCCACTTAAACACACTAACCTGTTCCCTGGCCAACATCTGTCTCAAGCTTGCTGCAGCGCTCCAGTGATGCTCAGTGCAAGATGGAAGAACACCACCTCATTTTCTGCTTGGGAACTCTGCTACCCTCCAGACGCAATATCGAGTTTTATAACTTTAGGCCTTGAATTCCTCCCATGTCCTAGCCCCCTACCCCATACATCAGGCCTTGATATCACATAGTCTTCCATTATATAGTACCTATTGTTAGCCACTAACAGTCTCCATTAACAGCTATCCACCCTCTCAGCCAGATCATTATCGACTCCTTTGTCTGTCCAACTGTTCTTCTCTCTCTTTGGGCTCCATCCCCACCAATGGTTTACTCCTTCCCCTCTTCCCCCCATCCTACCATTGGCACATCAACCAATACTTTTCTAGCTACTATCAGTTCTGAGGAAGGGTCACCGAACCTGAAATGTTAACTCTGATTTCTCTTCACAGATGCTGCCAGACCTGCTGAGCTTTTCTAGCAACTTCTGCTTTAGTTCTTACCTTCCCAGTCAACTGCAATTTATCAAAACATGAAAACAGAAACCTAAAAACTGCTTGGGCATGAGGTACTAAAAAGTCCTGATACTGAAACTGTGATCTGAGCATTCATTCAGATATTGATTTATTGAGCAACTTAGTCAAAACAAAAATACTTCAAAATGCTTCAAATCCTTCAACATATCAAGTGTCATTTGTCCAAAGTTTCGCTTTCAGTTATCTGTTGGGACAAAATGCCTCCCATGTTTACTTAAAAAACACCTTTATACTGCAAATAGGAATTTGACAGAGATGTAATCTCAAGCAGTGTGAGCCAGCAGCACTGCAAACAACATGTTACTTTCAAGAGGAAGATGAAGATGGGACAGCGATACACTAGTCTTACTGAGGTGAATCAAGTTGCAACACTGGTGGCATTTTTCACTATTTTCTGACTTCATGAAAAGTACTTGAGTATTTTGGAATTCATTTTGAAGCTGAATTTTTTAAAATAAAATACTTCACGGAAATTACACAACAACCAGTTTGAAGCAGAATCTGCCTGGGAGCACTCATTAGCCAAATTCAGAATCTCATTTGACTTCAGTTAGTTTAATTGACTTGAATAAAACCACTCAACTCAAAAATAAAGCTCACCCTTTGATTTCCAGTCTAGTTTTATTCTCCAGTTCTCTTTCATTCCAAACTTGCACCGCTCTCTTTGATCAGGTTTCTACCTTGCTCACACATTGAGATGGCCCTAACTGAAGGCATAAATATCATCCTTCATAGTATAGTTCACAATCCACTTCTCAGGCTTCTTGAACTCTCTACAGCCTTCAATATAGTTGACTGCATGTTCCTTCTCAAATGCCTGTCCTTCATTGACAAGGTAAGGCTGCCCTTTTGAGATTTACTCATACCTATCAAATTTTAGTTAGAAGACATGGTCAGCTGACACATTTTTGTAAATTCATGAAATGTGGGCATCAGTGAGAAGGCCAGCTTTTATCGCCACAGGGATGTCTAAGCAACACTGTTGATGAGCTGGTGGGCATTAAAACAGTTGAAACTAACAACAAGCATAGAGTCATAGAGATGTACAAGCATGGAAACAGACCCTTCAGTCTAACCCATCCATGCAGACCAGATATCCCAACCCAATCTAGTCCACCATCCAGTACCTGGCCCATATCCCTCCAAACCCTTCCTATTCATATACCCATCCAAATGCCTCTTAAATGTTGCAATTGTACCAATTTACCTCTTTGAAGGATTGGCAAAAGCCAAAAGGAAATGGACAGAAACCAGTTATGCAAAAATGCTGGAGACTCCAGATTTGTTTTAATGGTACCTTGATAGGCTCGACAATGGAAAACTAAATAGCTTTGCTCACATAAACATGGGTACAAGTCAGCTACCACATGAACGAAACCTCCCTTGTGAAAAGCTGTAATTATAAGCATGTCTTTTCACTGGAAGGGAGTAACTTCAAGGTGGCATGCACACTGGAATAACAGGATTTCTCTCTCAACAGGTTTTTCAAGCTCAGACTCCACCTCTGTTACAAGTTGGAATAAATCATATAAATAGAGCCTTCAAAAACAAAAGGAAATTCAAGTACCCAAATTCTGAGTTTGGAAAATGTCTGACTACAGGTTAAAAGAGAACACCTCCAGAAATACAAGCTCACATTTAGTGGTATGTATGTACTGGTGGGGTTGCAGCCAAAGCAACAGAAAATTATTTTTTCCTTATGGACTTCAACTTATTTTCTAACTCCACTTGAGATTTTACACTTGAATTCCCTACCCAGTTTAAATAAATTCATCCCTATCTTTTCTTAAGATCTCTCCATAAACCTCAGGTGTTACCATATATTTGGTTTGCATTTGAATTATTTATGATTACATTATAGGATTGTGTTTTCTACATTAAAAGCATTAAATAAATGGTTCAGTTGGACAAAGATACAGTGACACTGCTGAAAAACAAATTCACCAAGGGACGGCACAGTGGCTTAGTGGTTAGCACTGCTGCCTCACAGCACTGGGACCCGAGTTAAATTCCAGCCTTGGGTGACTGTGTGTGGAATTTGCACATTCTCATGTCCGTGTGGATTTTAACCCACAATTCAAAGATGTGCAGGTTAGGTGCATTAGTCAGGGGTAAATGTGAAGTAATAGAGTAGGGCAATGGGTCTGGGTGGGTTACTCTTCTAAGGGTCGGTGCTGACTTGTTGGGCCAAATAGCCTACTTCCACACTATAGGGATTCTATGAAATGTTTCTCCCAAAAAATGCTGCAAAAAAAAAAGCAAATGTATAAATTACATTTGTTTCTGGGATGCAATAATAACTGTAATAATTTTGAACTAATTAAGAGTATGTAAAGTCCTTGAGACTTTGATGTCAAATAAACTTAATGAAGAATCATGCTATATTCAGTACTGAATGCAATGGTGGAAGTATTGCTAGATTGTCTGAATAAAAATGAAACTTGATTCAACCATGATTCACTGCAATATACTAACAGTTTATCAGTACAGAGGAATAATCTCTGTTTACCTAAGATAACAAGAGACAGAAACCAGACACCAAAGCGAAAATATTTAACATTTCATTTAGATAATTAATTCAAGCAGAGTCCAAAACATTTTTTTAGTCCACTCAGTTAATGGAATTAGCTGAAACACAGTCAACCTCATTGTTTGTCAGAAAATCTATCCACAATAGCAGTGTGACAGTTCACAAGATTATGAAAAACTAAACTATGATGTGCTTGAATGGTGGACTATACAACGTGGCAGTAAGCAGGAGACCTGAATCAGATCTTACATTGGATTGCTGATCCTTGCTGAGTTAATCATGTGAATTTGGAATGTAACATTAACAGGGCACTGCAGAAACTGTAAAATAAAACGAAGAACTGCAGAAGCTGGAGATCTGAAACAAATACAAATTGCTGGTGAAACTCAGCAGGTCTACCACCCTCTGTGAAATGAAAACAGAGTTACTGTTGAATCCAGTTTTGAAGAAGGGTTGCTGTCTTTTCTCTACAAATGCTGCCAGACGTGCTGAATTTCTCAAGCATTCTATTTTTGTATGTTACAACATTAACTATCTTATAGGGGAAAATCAGCCAAAGGTAACCTTTTCTTTAAGGCAATTCTCCTTATATAAATCAGATAAATTCAAAGCAACACTGCGTCAAAACTTTAAACACTTACTAGTATGCATGGATTTATTAAAAACATCATATTTGAAAGCAGACTCAAAATTAAATCTAACCATCACATTGATAAATTTCTGCTGCAAGATTCCTATTTTGTGAATGTTTTCTAGCTAGTGAGAGAATCGAAAAAATATGGTGCAATTCAGCACAAATCACAGCTATGCAAAACAATTTAATGCTACAATGTATATTCCTCTTAAGGATGAGTGCTCAAGAGGAGCATGCTGGTATTCACATTCTGGGTTTCTATCAAATGCTCAAACACTTGCACTAACTGCATATTTCAATGCAAGCATGCTTTTATGGAAACAGCTTATTTTTGTATATTCACAGGTATTTTTTTCCTTCATACACATATTAATGAAACATTTCTTTAGTAACTATACTGTTAGTAAAGATACAAACATAAAGCAATTTAAATAATCTTCATATTCAGACAATGGCAGAAAGAATTCTGAAATAACAGTGTATCTTCTGTATACTCAATCATTTTAATGTGCTTCCAATCCACTCATGCTTCCTTTACTCACCCCTTGTGAGCAGTAGATAGACGATGGACAATAAATGTGGCCTAGCCAGCACTGTCCACATTCAAGAACAAAAACAACTTGTCTGTTGCAATGTACAACATCTATTTTCAAAGACTGCTTCAAGAACCCAATATTAAGGAATATATTGGTGAAACCTGGTTGGAGAGAATAACATTCTGGATTAGTGGTGCTGGAAGAGCACAGCAGTTCAGGCAGCATCCAAGTAGCTTCGAAATCGATGTTTCGGGCAAAAGCCCTTCATCAGGAATAAAAGGGCTTTTGCCCGAAACGTCGATTTCGAAGCTACTTGGATGCTGCCTGAACTGCTGTGCTCTTCCAGTACCACTAATCCAGAATCTGGTTTCCAGCATCTGCAGTCATTGTTTTTACCTGGAGAGAATAACAGGCATTTCAAACTGGTATTATAATTTCTGGCCTCTAAACAACCTAGGCAATAGCAACTGAGTTGAGAAAATATAGGGAGGTCAGAAAAGTGACATTTCCAATGTTGAGAAAAAAAGTACAATTTTCCATCAAAAGTTTGCACAGTAACAGGAGGATTCATACACATTAATGTCTCATTATTATCGGCCCTCATTTCATCTATATGCAATTTGGTGCTCGTCTATGTGGTGGAGAACAACCATGGTTAGTCCTAAGTGTCTGAATGTGAAGGTTGGCAATGACTAAGTTGTAGGCCAAGGACTCAGGGAGTAATGTTGGGAGATGAAGACTGAAATGAAATATTTGGTGGGAATGTGTGGAATTCTACAGATGAAATACATGCAATGATCAACCAAATGGATTCCAAATTGTGGCCACAAACAAACGCTGATCATGTCATTGGTAATAAAAAGTTCTCTGCAGAGATAATCTCAGGCAATCTTAAAAGTGTCACCTGTGGTTCACAATTCAAAAAGACAATCCAAGGTCACAAACTTAAAGGCATGCAGCTGATTTCTACTCACCGTGAACTGTAATGATTTTACAATTTTACAAGATTTGTTATATGATGCAATGCTGCTTTTTTTGTTATATGTGCGGGTAGGAGTGTGGACTGGGAAGGGTTATTTGTGGCTGACAGCAGTTGATCTGTTGTACACTTAGACTTCAATATGGTAACGGCAGTGTAAGTCCTACAAGGTTCCATCAGGAGTGAAGATATCTACTGCTGGTGAATGCATAAGCAGCTACAGCATAGTGCCATACTGCACACATAACGAGGGAGCAGCAGAAAATTGCACAGGGTAACTTGCTAGAGCTGATGGAGAAAAATGTGTTACTCCCCAAAATTGATATAGCCAATTGATCCAGCAGAAACAAAGCAACGAAAAAGGTAGGACTGATAGATAAAACTGCATTTACTTCAATGCAAGAGGCCTAACAGGGAAAGCAGATGAACTCAGGACATGGTTAGGAACATGGGACTGGGATATTATAGCGATTACAGAAACGTGGATCAGGGATGGACAGCACTGGCAGCGTAATGTTCCAGGATACAAATGCTATAGGAATGATAGAAAGGGGGGGGCAAGGAAGGGGGGAGTGTGTTGTTTTTGACAAGGGATAGCATTACTGCTGTACTGAGGGACAATATTCCTGGGAATACATCAAGGAAAGTTATTTGGGTGGAACGGAGAAATAAGAAAGGCATAATCACCTTAGAGGGATTGTATTACAGACCCCCTAATAGTCAGCGGGAAATTGAGAAACAAAATTTTAAGGAGATTTCAGTTATCTGTAAGAATAATAAGGTGGTTTTGGTAAGGGATTTTAACTTTCCAAACATAGACTGGGACTGCCAGTGTTAAGGGTTTAGATGGAGACGAATTTGTTAAGTGTGTACAAGACAATTTTCTAAGTCAGTATGTGGATGTACCTACTTGATAAGGTGCAAAACTTGATGTTCTCTTGGGAAATAAGGCAGGGCAGGTGACTGAGGTGTCAGTGGGGGAGCACTTTGAGGCCAGCAACCTTAATTCTATTAGGTTTAAAACAGAGATGAAAATGGATAGAACAGATCTAAAATTTCAAATTCTAAATTGGAGGAATGCTAATTTTGATGGTTTTAGGCAAGAATTTTAAAAAGCTGATTGGGGGCACATGTTTGCAGGTAAAGGGATGCCTGGAAAATGGGAAGCTTTCAGAAATGAGATAACGAGAGTGCAGAGATAGTATACTCCTGTTGGAGTGAAAGGAAAGGCTGGTAGATGTAGGGAATGCTGGACGACTAGAGTAATTGAGGCTTTGGTTAAGAAAAAGAACGAAGCATACGTCAGGTAGAGACAGGAGAGATCAAGAAAAGTCTTGCAAGAGTATAAAGGCAGTAGGAGTATACTTAAGAGGGAAATCAGGAGGACAAAAAGAGGACATGAGATAGCTTTGGCAAATAGGTTAAGGAAAATCCAAAGCAATTTTATAAGTACATTAAGGACAAAAGGGTAACTCAAAGATCAGCAAGGCACCCGATGTGTGATGTTGTCGGAGATGGGGGAGACACTAAACAAGTATTTTACATCAGTGTTTACTGTGGAGAAGGACATGTAAGATATAGAATGTGGGGAAATAGATGGTGACATCTTGAGAAATGTCTATATTACAGAGGTGATGCTGCTGGATACCTTGAAACACATGAAAGTGGATAAATCCCCAGAACCTGATCAGGTGTACCCTCGAACTCTGTAGGAAGCTAGGAAAGTGATTGCTGGCCCCTTACTAAGATATTTGTATCATCGACAGTCACAGGCGAGGTGCCAGAAGACTGGAGATTGGCTAACATGGTGCCACTATTTAAGAAAGGTGGTAAGGAAAAGCCAGGGAACTACAGACCAGTAAGTGTAATGCTAGTGGTGGACAAGTTGTTCGAAAGAATCTTGAGGGACAGGAGTTACATGTGTTTGAAAAGGCAAAGATCAGTTAGGGATAGTCAGCATGGCTTTATGCATGGGAAATCATGTCTCACCAACATGACTGAGTTTTCTGAAGTAGTAACAAAGAGGATTGATTGAGGGTAGAGCAGTGGATATGATCTTTATGGACTTCAATAAGATGTTCGACAATGTTCCCCGTGGAAGACTGGTTAGCAAGGTTAGATCTCATGAAAGGAGAAAGTGAGGACTGCAGATTCTGGAGATCAGAGCTGAAAATGTGTTGCTGGAAAAGCGCAGCAGGTCAGGCAACATCCAAGGAACAGGAGAATCGACGTTTGAAGAAGGGCTTATGCCCGAAACGTTGATTCTCCTGTTCCTTGGATACTGCCTGACCTGCTGCGTTTTTCCAGCAACACATTTTGGATCTCATAAAAAACAGGGACAATTAGCCATTTGAATACAGAACTGGTCCGAAGGTAGAAGACCGAGGGTGGTGGTGGAGGATTGCTTTTCAGACTTGAGGCCTGTGACCAGTGGAGTGCCACAAGGATCAATGCTGGGTCCACTACCTTTGGTCATTTACATAAATGATTTGGATGTGAACATAGGAGGTATAGTTAGTAAGTTTGCAGATGACACCAAGATTGGAAGCGTAGTGGACAACGAAGGAGGTTACCTCAGAGTACAATGGGATCTTGATCAGATGGGCCAAGGAGCTGAGGAGTGGCAGATGGGGTTTAATTTAGATAAATATGAGGTGCTACATTTTGGAAAATCAAATCTTAGCAGGACTTATATACTAAATAGTAAGGTCTTAGAGAGTGTTGCTGAACAAAGAGATCTTGGAGTGCAGGTTCATAGCTCCTTGAAAGTAGAGTTGCAGGTACATAGATAGTGAAGGTGGCATTTGGTATACTTTTTTTATTGGTCAGGGTATTGAGTACAGGAGTTGGGAGGTCATGTTGCGGCTGTACAGGACATTGTTTAGGCTACTTTTGGAATATTGTGTGCAATCTGGTCTTCTTCCTATCAGAAGGATGTTGTGAAACTGAAAGTGTTCAGAAAAGATTTCCAAAGATGTTGCTAGGGTTGGAGGATTTGAGCTCTATAGAGAGGCTGAATAGGCTGGGGCTGTTTTCCCTGGAGCGTGAGAGGCTCGGGGTGATCTTATAGAGATTTATAAAATCATGAGGGGCAAGGATAGGATAAAGAGACAAAGTATTTTCCCTGGGGTGGGGAATCCAGAAGTAGACAGCATAGATTTAGGGTGAGTAGAAGAAAGGTATAAAAGGGATCTAAGGGGCAATGTTTTCATGCAGAGAGTGGTGTGTGTATGGAATGAGCTACCAGAGGAAGTGGTGGAGGCTGGTACAATTGCAACATGTAAAAGACATCTGGATGGATACACAAATAGGAAGGGTTTAGAGAGGCATTGGGCCAATTGCTGACAAATGTCCAATTAGATTAGAGTAGGACCTCTGGTCGACATGGACGAGTTGGACTGAAGGGACTGTTTCCGTGCTGTACATTTCTATGACTCTGCTCTTTGTGCCCACATTTCAAGGAATGTGATAGTTCAATGTAGCAGCTGAGCATCACCTTCTCAAGGGCAATTAGAGATGGACAATGAATGATGGACTCGCCAGAGACAAGCAGATACAATGAAGGAATTTTTTAAAAAAGTTCTGTCCAGTTGCAAACTTGAGTTACAACAATAAAAGGTCAGCATGCAAACACAATAGAAAGCATTGAATTTTCACAACACAGCATTGTTAAAGTGAAAAAATAGGCCATTCAGTCCATTGCATCTAAATGAGCAACTCATCTTCTGTCATTCGCTCATCATCTCCCCATAACCAAGCATATACATCATTTTCAGAAATCAGTTTAATTTCCTTTTCAATGCTGCAATTGATCTGTATTCACCACACTCCAAACTGAGCATTGGCTGCTTGAAATGTTTTTGTCATATTCCTTCTTGCTTCTTTTGCCAATTACTTTAAATTCAAATTCTCACGTTCATAAGTGGGAACAGTTTCTCCCCATCTAGAAACTTCATGGTTGTGAACACCTTGATCAAATGTCCTGAGTCGTCTTTTCACTCAACTTCTCTACCTCCTAAAATGAAGGTTCTCATTTCTGGAACCACTCATGAATTTTTTTCTTTTTTTCCCTCCAATGCCTTCCTAACAGGTGGTGCCCAGATCTGAACACAATAGGTCAGCTGAGGCTAAAACAGTGTCCTGTACATGTTCGACGTAATCTCATTACTCTTGTATTCTATGCCTATATTAATAAAACCTATTATTTGTTTCATTAATCACATTCTACCATGCCAACTTCAGTGGCTCATGCACATTTTCAGCTACATATTTCGAATTCCAACATCAACTTGCACGTGGAATATTTTACTGAAAAAAGGTTTACCGTTTGACTATGGCTCATAGCACATTCCTCGCAGGACCTGTAACTTTGCATTTCAAATGACTGACAGGAAAGATCACACAAGATTTCAAGTTTTAAGACTTTTCTTGTGATAAACGATAAAAATATTGAGTAACCAGTATTTAACAGACAATTGATACTTGTAAATTATGGTAAGGACACCACGCTGCCCCGGCGCCGACACTGTTTAACACAGTCAAAAATTCCAAGCTACAGTTATACTTTCCATTGTCCCCTAAGTGAATATATTTTGTCTCTTGGAACAAATCCAAAGTTATTCTCAGCTCTTTATGGCTCTTTCCTAGCTGGCTAACTTCTAATTCAAGAACTGATTTTCACAATGAGATTAAAACAAGAGATTCCTGCTCTGTAGTTCTAGCCAGTCAAACCTTGCACATTCCTTTAAATCATTCCAAACCAAGTTTCTTCAAACTGAGCATGAGATCCCAGCCGTGTACTGCGAGGAGAACAATAAGGCCACTATTTTCACTGCTTTGGAGGCAGCTCGTCCTGCATCTATCAATTTGTTCACTTTCTATAAAATCCTGGAGGGGTGACCTGCGCCTGAGTGTTCAATAGTATAAGGAAATCTTGTAACCAAACAATACAATGGCTTGCTATGGACTCTTCCTCTCTTATCTCATTAAACTGACAGCCCTGAAGAATGTTCATTTTTTGTATGAACATGAAGTAGTCTTGCTCAGTAAATTGAGCACTATCAAATCACGATGAAATAACAAAATTGAGAGCGCTGGTGACTGTTATGGACCAGACCAAACTCCCTCAAAATATATTAGGAATATAGTATAGGCCCTAACTTTTTCTTAATGTAAAGGTCAATGTAAAGTGTTGCATTCCAGATGCAATTTGATTGGACATTGAGCAAAACACACTTCATTTTTATACTACAGTTAAAATGTAGACAAAATAAAAATAGAAAAGAATTGGCTTAACTGTAACTATCAAAATGCATAACAAAATAGCTACTAACTACTGTTCCAACGTAATAACATTCTTTCGACGCATTCTTGGCAAAGGCAAATTCAGTAAAATAGATTGTCTCACATGTAATTCCAGCAACAAGAAGAAAAGCCCAACTTTTAGCTGCAACAGAGAGAGGAATAAGAGCTTCAAGACCCCAGCAATTGCTGAAAGCTAAAGCAAAAACTCCTAGTTCTGAGGGAGCCTGATCTCACTCATTCGATTGTTCCAAATTCTAAAAAAACCCCAAGGCCTCACAAGTTACTTACTTTATTGACTTTGAACAGACTGCTCACCATCTCCATCTCAACCTTTCTTCATTTAAACAAAAACGGACAAAATATACGTCTAAAGCCATAGTATTGTTACAGTGACCAACTGAAATGCTTTTTCTTACAAATAGGATCCTTAGTTTATAATGGCTGAACAACACACAGTCCATACTTAATTAATATAAATTAAAGATCTTTGTGGTGTTTTAGCAATTCAATGATACATTGCAAGCCGTTTTGCTGTGAAAATTGTAATCTGTGATCAGTAACATTCCAATAAATTTATGAAAATTATCTTTACTCCTGCAGTCAACTTCTACTGCAATTTCAAATTCCACTCATTTCCACATTTCATCCCTCATGGTGAGACTCTCTTACCAAGAGATCCCACCAACAGAGGGGGGAGGTTTTGGCATGTGTTAACACCAACTACTGTTTTATCTGTGAGATTATTAAGTACTGGTCTTTTTCTTGTACCAAGTAACTTCACAAACTTTCAGAATTTCATTCACCTGCACTGAAGAGCAGATTGTAGTGGGCCTCGTGGCAAAGGAGTGCCTAAGGCCCAAACATTACATCACCGTCGTGTTTCCCACCTGCTTTAACCAAAAAAAAATGGAGGGATAAGTAGTAAGACTTTGGCTTGAGAGACTTCAGACAGCAGCAACTCAGCAAAAAGTACACATAAGCTCAGGTAAAGTCCTTTTAACTTTCTTGTTTAGTTTTAGAACAGTTAAGATGGCAGTTAAGGCAGTCCCATGTTCCTCCTGCAGGATGTGGTAGCTCAAGGAAACTTCCATTGTCCCTGATGACTACACTTATGGGAAGCGCACCCAGCTGCAGCTCCTGGGAGACCGCATTAGGGAGCTGGAGCTGGATCTGGATGCACTTTGAATCATCCAAAATGCTGACCATTTCATAGATAAGAGCTTTAGTGAGGCGGTCACACCGAAGGTGCAGGCAGAGAGTCGCTGGGTGACCGCCAGGAAGAGCAAAAGGAGGAAGCAGAGATTGCAGGAATCCCCTGTGGCCATTACCTCGAAGACAAAATTAAGTTTTGGATATTGTTGGGGGGGGGAGAAAGACTGTTCAGGGGAAGGCAGCAGTAGCTAGGTTGGTGGCACTATGAATGACTCTGGGGCACAGCGGAAAAGGGTAAAGGTAAACAGGACCTTAGTGACAGGATACTTGATAGCGAGGGGGACAGATCGGAGATTCTGTGGCCACAAACTGGAATCTAGGATGGTGTGTTGGCTCTCAGGTGCCAATGTCCAGGATGTCTCAGAGTGGCTGCAGAACATTCTCAAGGGGGAGGGTGTGCAGCCAGAAGTCATTGTGCACATTGGCACTAATGACGTAGGTAGAAATAGGGAGAAGGTCCTGCAGTGTGATTACAGAGAACTAGGAAAAATGTTAAAAAAACCAGGACCAGGAGGTAATCTGCATTACTTCCAATGCCACATGCTAGTGACAGTAAGATGGCAGATGAGTGCATGGCCAAAGAATTGGTGCAGGAGACAGGAATTCAGAATTTTAGATCATTGGTATTTTTTTCTGGGGCAGAGGTGTCCTGTTCAAGAGGGACAAGTTGGACCTGAACTAGAAGAGGACCAATATCTTGGTGGCCTGATTTGCTAGTGCTGCAAGGGAGGGTTTAAACTAGACTTGGGAGAGGGTGGAATCTTCAACAGCATGGAGGGAGGTGTGAGGCTCAAAGGAGATTAAATAATTAAAAATAGTAAGTTGAAGAGACAGGTGAGGCTGGAACGCGACAGGGAGCAAGGAATGCCTGTTGGATTAAATTGCATTTGTTTCAATTCAAGAGGGCTGACAGCTAAGGCAGATGAACTCAGGGCATGGATAGGTACATGGAACTTGGATATCACAGCCATTACAGAAACATGGCTAAGAAAGGGATAGGAATTAAGGAGTAGCTTGCAAGAGTTAATTGGAGTATTTTATTGCAGGAAAAGGGACATCTGACAAGTGAGAGGCCTTTAAAAGTGAGCTAGCTAGAGTTCAAGATCTATATGTTCCTGTGAGGGTGAAGGGTAAGGTTGGCAGGAATAGGGAACCCTGGAAGATGAGAGATATTCAGGCTTTGACCAGAAGAGAGATGTATAGCTCAGGTACAGGCAGCTGGGATCAAGGGAATCCCTGGAGGTATAAAGGGAATGCTGGAGTTTACTGAAGAATGAAATCAGGAGGGTGAAAAGGAGGCACGAGTTGCTTTGGCCGAGAAGATCACAGTAATGGTTCTCAATTTTTGCTCTGAGCTTACCACGGAGAAAGACATGAAGACCTGGGAACTTGGGAAAAGTTAAAATCTCACAACACCAGGTTATAGTCTAACAGGTTTAATTGGAAGCACTAGCTTTCGGAGCACTGCTCCTTTACCAGAACCACCCGAGAAGGAGCAGTGCTCCAAAAGCTAGTGCTTCCAATTAAACCTGTTGGACTATAACCTGGTATTGTTTGATCTTTAACTTTGTACACTCCAGTCCAACACCAGCATCTCCAAATCAGAACTTGGGGAAGTTAGTGTTGATATTTTGGGGACAGTCCAAATCACAGTAGAGGTGGTGTTGGATGTATTAGAATATATGAAAGTGGATAAATCTCCTGTTCCTGACTAAACATATCCAAGAACAATGCAACAATGCCCACAAGAGATTGTGGGCACGCTGGCTGATATTTTTGCAATATTGTTAGCAATGGGTGAGGTCCTGTAAGACTGGAGGGTAGTGAGTGTTGGCCATTAATCAAGAAGGGCTGCAAAGAAAAGCCTGGGAACAAGAGATCAGTCAGCTTAACATCTGTGGTGGGCAAGTTGCTTGAGAAGATTCTAAGATAGTCACGCATTTGGAAAAACAGGGTATGATCAATAGTGGCTTTGAGAATGGGAGGTCATGCCTTACAAATTTGTTAGAGTTTTTTGATAAAGTGACCAGGAAGGCTGATGAGGGCAGAGTGGTAGACATGGTCTATATGGATTTCTGTAAGGCCTTTGATAAGGGTCTACATGACAGGCTCCTCTGGGTAGTTGCATGGAATCTAGTGGGAGCTGGCAAATTGGTTACAATATTAGTTAGATGGTAGGAAGCAGAGGGCAATATTGGAAGGATGCTTGTCGGATTGGAGGCCTGTGACTAGTGGAGTGCCTCAGGAGTCAGTGCTGGACCCATTACTGTTTGTTATCTATATAAATGACTTGGATAAGAATGTACAAGGCATGATTAGTAAGTTTGCTGATGACACTAAAATAGGTGGTATTGTGGACAGTAAGGAAGATTATCAGAAATTACAACAGGATCTTGATCAGCTGGGGAAGTGGGCCAAGAAATGGCAAATGGAGTTTGACATAAGTGTGAGGCCTTGCATTTTGGAAAGTCAAATCACGGTAGGAGTTTCATGGTGAATGGTAGGGCCTTAAGGAATGTCGTGGAACAGAGGGATCATGGAGTTCAGATTCACAGTTATCTGAAAGTGGAGTCACAGGTAGACAAGGCAGTGAAGGCAGCTTTTGGCACACTGGCCTTCATCAGTCAGGGCACTGAGTAAAGAAAGATGGGAAGTTATGTTGCAGTTAAACAGGACATTGGTAAGGCCACACTTGAGTATTGTGTTCAGTTTTGGTCACCTTGTATAGGAAGGATGTTATTAGATGGGAAGAAGTACAGAAGAAATTTACAAGGCTGTTGCCTGGACTCAATGGTCTGAGTTATAGGGAAAGGTTGGACAAGTTAGGACTTTTTTCTTTAGAGCGTAGGAGACCGAGGGGACCTTATAGAAGTATATAAGGTCACGAGAGGCATAGATAGGCTGAATGACTCAGTCTTTTTCCGAGGGTTTGGGATTTAAAGACAAGAGGGCAACAATTTAAGGTTAGAGGGGAAAGAATAAAAGGGAACTTGAGGGGCAACTTATTTTTTTACACAGGGGGTGGTATGCATATGGGATGAGCTGCCAGTGGAAGTGGTTGAGGCAGGTCCATTAACAACATTTAAAAGCCATTTGGTCAAATACATGGAGAAGAAAGGATTAGAAGGATATGGGCCAAGAGCAGGGAAATGGGGGTTAGCGTGAATGGAATTTTGGTCAGCATGGATCAGTTTGGACCTGTCTCCATGCTGTAGGACTCCATGACTCTAAATCTTGTTTAGCTCATATATTTATAGCTTCTCTAAGTATCCATCATCCAGACTATAGCAACTATAAGGAAATTATATGAGCTTGATTCCACAACTTTATGAGGCTAATATCAGTTACACCTGAATGTCTTAACACATTTAGGTCTACAAGTAGGGAAGTGTCACTGAAGCTGTGGAAAGCACTGATGAGACGATGTCTGGAATACTATGAGTAATTCTGGTCCCTTTATATAAGGAAAGATCATTTCATTGGGAGCAATGCAGAGAAGGTTTACAAGGATGATCCCTGTTATGGAGGGATTATCTTTTTAGATTAGATTAGATTACATTACAGCGTGGAAACAGGCCCTTCGGCCCAACAAGTCCACACCAACCCGCCAAAGCGCAACCCACCCATGCCCCTACATTTACCCCTTCACCTAACACTACGGGCAATTTAGCATGGCCAATTCACCTGACCTGCACATCTTTGGACTGTGGGAGGAAACCAGAGCACCCGGAGGAAACCCATGTAGACACGGGGAGAACGTGCAAACTCCACACAGTCAGTCGCCTGGGGCGGGAATTGAACCCGGGTCTCAGGAGCTGTGAGGCAGCAGTGCTAACCACTGTGCCACCGTGACGCCCACAAATGTGAAAATCTTCTGACAAATGTGAAAATGTTGGGACTCTACTCACTGGAACTTAGAAGAATGAGAGGTGATCTCATTGATGCATATAACATTCTTCGGGGGCTTAACAGGATAAATGCTGAGAGGATGCTTCCCCTCATGGGAGAGTCTCGGACCAGAGGACACAGTCACATAATAAAGGTGCTGCAATTTAAAAGTGAGATGAGGAGGAACATCTTCTCTCAGGGTTTAGTCTTTTGAACTCTGCCCACACAGCTCTCTTGGAAAGGAGTCCTTATGCATATTTAAGGCTGAAATAAATAAATTCTTCATCACTAGGGGAAATCAAGAGTTATGGGGAAAACACAGGAGAATGAGATATGAGAAATGTCAGATCAGTCCTGATCGTACTGAATGGCAACAACAAAAACTGAAGCTACTGGTGAAGCTTAGCAGGTCTCGCAGCATCTGTGAAGACAAATCAGAGTTAATATTTCAGGTTCAGTGGTCCTTCCTCAGAACTTCTGTTTCTTGTTCTGAGGAAGGGTCATTGGATTTGAAACGTTGGCGCTGATTTCTCTTCACAGATACTGCCAGACCTGCTAAGTTTTACCTGCAATTTCTGTTTTTGTTTCTGATTTCCACTGTTCTTTCAGTTTCTACTGAATGGCGGAGCAGACTCAAGGGACCAAATGGCTTACTCCTGCTCCTATTTCTTGAGGTCTTATACAACTTTGGATTTACTCAATCCTCTGGAAATACTGCCATCATTAGCCAAAAATCCTGTTTCTTTCCAGGCAGAAAATAAATACTCTTTCTGCCATCATTTCGATAGCTCTGAAGCAATTAAGACCTATATTTATAAACAGGTAATTTCAATAACCCAGTTAGTTCACTCAACTATGGAATGAGGCTTCAACCTCGAAACTGTCTTACCTCTCCTATACTATTAAACTCAATTGAAGCTCAAATATATTTCTATTGTTAATAATTCATCCTTTCCTTGTCACCTTTGACTGTGTAGTGTTATTGATGACAATAAAATAAAACTCTTGGAATTGGGGCTGCTATAGATTCTACCATAGCTCCTCACAAGAATTTGGGATTCTTAAATCATGAAACATAGTTAATTCATTGCTGCTTTGTGTGCTAGTTAACACATATTCAGTATCAACAGCTAAGTTGTTCACCTGTTGTCAAACCCAGTCAATTTATATGTATGAAGTTCAGATGTCATACAAATATTTGGCATCCATGTTTTCCTGAAGAATAATAATACTGGTAGAACAGAGGCCAGTCTAAGAAAGAAAGGAACAAGTTCTTTCAAAAATCAAATGATTCAGTTTCTACTTCGTTCCATCAAAACTCTGAATCACAGCAAACAGTAGAATATTTTAGGTAAGAATTTGGGACCTAAAAGGTTAATACAGAGTGGCAGAAAGAAAATGCATCTGTCAGCTAGTATCAAATTACAAGGCTTACTCCTGGATGGTTAGAGAAAAGAGCCTGCAGCACAGCAGAGATTACGTGTGCATATACGGTGGTGGGGGAGGAAGACATTCTGACAGAAGATGAATCACAACCTAACCTTCCAAAAACTCAATCGTAAAATTGGCCATTTTAATGAATATATTGTACTTATGATATCAATAATGAAAAGTGTTCTTGAAAACATGCAATTCTGTCCTCTTTTATATTACCAGTTTTTTTCATTAATTGCTTCAGACTACAGTTCCCTGGCAACAGCCTGCCACTGCACTTTTGGCTCTAGTTCAAAATTTTTTTTCTTGAAGAACAGCATCGCTGCTGCCTGTGCTATTGCTAGACTGGTTAAGTATTCTAATAATGCAGTTTCCACAATCACATGATATAGGAACAGGCACCAAGAGCGTGGCTGCCAAGCAGCATAAATCATGTGCCTAAAGCAGTTTATTCTATAAGCAGATAAGACTAAGAACTAAGGTGGTTGCATTCTTTTACTGATATAGCAAAATATTACCAAACATTCTAGAGGTAATTATCTATTCCAATACAACCACAAATTCAAAATTTATCTTTTTAAATCTATTTTTGGTCTAAAGGCAAATCATAATACTAAGACCTTTAAAATAATTGTTGCAGTGTGGGTGACAAGTTGCAGATTGAAGAGGAAAACGATCTATATTAATACTTTATGAGCACACAATTTTTAAAGTTTCAAATATATTAACTCACATTTTATTCCAAATTTTGTTATAAAATAAACTGCAAGTAGCCTAATTATATGTGCTTTAACCAAGGCTTGCCAATGTACGTAAAACATTTTGATTTTCTGATATGTAACTTAACATTCTTAAGGTGTCAATCTTTTTTTCTCTTGATACCAGGATCAATGAAGGTTGTCCTGAACACAACAGTGGATATTAACTGACTCCAGGCAGTAGAAAACATGAACACTATGGGCTTCTACCTGAAAGAAACTGAAACATTATTTTCAATGAACTCACTAACTGCATAATCAATTGTCACACTTAGCACCAGCTGCTCTATTCTCAATGATCAAGTGGCTCTGCTGCAGTGAAGGAACATAAGAGCCTACAATCAAAGAGACCAGCTTCAAAACTATAACCACTCTCACTTTGTACTTGCCAGATATGTCAGAGACTCTATCTTTAGATCACACTAAGATACATTCATGACACTTGAGGTTATATATAATTCGCACTGACTGCACTTTACATTATTGTGCCACAGTAGCTTTTGCAGCCTGACATGTGACAGTACCATGCAAAAACAGGATTTGAAGCAGATGTTACCAAGATACACAATAAGATAATTAGCAGATGATATCTGAAAAGGGTTGCATAGGATGCCAACCTTGTACGCTATCTTCTTGTCAAAATTGATGTTACAGAGAGACGAAGAATTGAAAAATATCAATTTAGTGGATTCTGTTTCCTTAAATAGGAATGCAGCTTTCTCCTCCCATTAAATTCTTGGCATTAACACCTTTCAACAGTATTGACAAGAGAGTTGCTTCCAACAATGAGCAAATGTCTGCAATCCTAACAAGATATCATTCATTGCTCTGACAGTTTTGGGCTATTGAATGTTAGCATACTTTCCACCTCACTTAGCTTGACTGGTGGCTCCAATGAATCTCTGTAACATTTTTTTTTGAAGCAAAACAAGGGCTAGTTTGTCGATAAAGAGTTATAAGGTAGCCCGGAAGGACCTGAAGAGAGAGCTAAGAGCAGCAAGGAGGGGACATGAAAGGTCCTTAGTTGGTAGGATTAGGGAAAACCCTAAGGCTTTCTATAGGTATGTTAGGAATAAAAGAATGACTAGGGAAGGAATAGGTCCAATCAAGGATAGTAATGGGAAGTTGCGTGTGGAGGCTGAAGAGATTGGGGAGGCGCTGAATGAATACTTTTCGTCAGTATTCACTCAGGAACAGGACATTGTTGTCGATATGAATACTGAGGCACGAATAAGTAGAATGGATGGCTTTGAGATATGTAGAGAAGAGGTGTTGGAAATTCTGGCAAGGGTGAAAATAGATAAGTCCCCTGGGCCTGATTGCATTTATCCTAGGATTCTCTGGGAAGCAAGGGAGGAGATTGCAGAGCCATTGGCCTTGATTTTTGTGACCTCTTTGTCTACAGGAGTAGTGCCAGAGGACTGGAGGCTAGCAAACGTGGTTCCCTTGTTCAAGAAGGGGAGTAGGGATAATCCTAGTAACTATAGGCCAGTGAGTCTCACTTCTGTTGTGGGCAAAGTCTTAGAGAGAATTATAAGGGATAGGATTTATGCACATCTGGATAAGAATGATGTGATCAAGGATAGTCAGCATGGTTTTGTGAAGGGCAGGTCGTGCCTCACAAACCTTATTGAATTCTTTGAGAAGGTGACGAAGGAGGTAGATGAGGGGAAAGCGGTAGATGTAGTATATATGGATTTTAGTAAGGCGTTTGATAAGGTCCCCCATGGTAGGCTACTGCAGAAAATACAGAGATATGGCATTGAGGGTGAGTTGGAGGTTTGGATTAGGAATTGGCTCTCTGGAAGAAGACAGAGGGTAGTAGTTGATGGCAAAGATTCATCTTGGAGTGCCGTCACTAGTGGTGTTCCGCAAGGATCTGTTTTGGGACCATTGCTGTTTGTCATTTTTATAAATGACCTGGAGGAAGGGTTAGAAGGTTGGGTGAGCAAGTTTGCGGATGATACGAAAGTCGGAGGAGTTGTAGACAGTGAGGAAGGATATGGCAGGTTACAGCGGGATATAGAGAAGCTGCAGAGCTGGGCAGAAAGGTGGCAAATGGAGTTCAATGTAGCTAAGTGTGAAGTGATTCACTTTGGTAAGAGTAATAAAAAGATGGATTACTGGGCTAATGGTAGACTACTTGGTAGTGTGGAAGAGCAGAGGGATCTTGGTGTCCATGTACACAGATCTCTGAAAGTTGCCACCCAGGTAAATAGTGCAGTGAAGAAGGCATATGGCGTACTGGCTTTTATTGGTAGAGGAATTGAGTTCCGGAGTCCTGAGGTCATGCTGCAGTTGTATAAGACTCTGGTGCGGCCGCTTCTGGAATATTGTGTGCAGTTTTGGTCGCCATACTATAGGAAGGATGTGGAGGCACTGGAACGGGTGCAGAGGAGGTTTACCAGGATGTTGCCTGGTATGGTAGGAAGATCCTATGAGGAAAGGCTGAGGCACTTGGGGTTGTTTTCTTTGGAGAAAAGAAGGTTTAGGGGTGATTTGATAGAGGTGTACAAGATGATTAGGGGGTTAGATAGGGTTGACAGTGAGAACCTTTTTCCGCGTATGGAGTCAGCTATTACAAGGGGGCATAGCTTTAAATTAAGGGGGGGTAGATATAGGACTGATGTTAGGGGTAGGTTCTTCACTCAGCGAGTCGTAAGATCATGGAATGCCCTGCCAGTAGCAGTAGTGGACTCTCCCTCTTTATGGGTATTTAAGCGGGCATTGGATAGGTATATGGAGGATAGTGGGTTAGTGTAGGTTAGGTGGGCTTTGATCGGCGCAACATCGAGGGCCGAAGGGCCTGTACTGCGCTGTATTGTTCTATGTTCTATGTTCTATGTAACACAGGATTCAACCCAAAATAAAACCAGAAGTTGGAGTGTGAAGTGAAAATTAATTGATCTGAAGTCAAATAAATGTAAAAATCTATGAATTAATTGTGAAACACTTTGCTGGGCATCCTTATAAGCTTTGTTGTTAACTTGTCCACTTTGTAGACATCACTGGCTCAAATTAATCTTCAGAACATAATTAATTTTAACCTTGTTTCTAATCCTTCCAATTACTCATCAACTAAAGAATATTTCTTCACACTGACTAGAAATCTCAGTTGTGGGCAAGAGAAAAGATCATTACTCCATTCTCACATTTCAGTTTCCTGGAACGTTTCTAGCTACAAGTTTACTGTTGGATATCAACAACTACAACGAATCATTAAGGAATAAACAAAAACGGTCAATTGTTTTCTATATTATATTTGTAACCTTCTTTTAACAGGACCCTGTGAACAGCAGTTACCAAACTGTTTAGATATATGTAGGGGGAATTCCGACTATCCTGCACTAGGGATGACTGCAATTTAGATCTAGTTTTAGAAGATCTACATTATTCCACACAATGGCATACAGCATGGAAACAGACCCTTCGGCGTGGACTATTTGGGCCGAACATAATCCTAAACTAAACAATACCCACTTGCCTGATTCTGGCCCATTTCTCTCTAAATCTTTTCTTATTCATATATTTTTCAAAATGTCTTAAATTTGGTAATTGTGCCAATATCCAACACTTCCTTAGGAAGTTTATTCCACATGCAAACCATCCTGTACGTAAAAAATTTGCCCCTCATGTCTTTTCTCAACCTCTCACCTCAAACGTATGTCCCCTTGTCTTGAAATCCCCCATTCTAGGAAAAAGACAGCTACCGTTAGCCCTGTCTATACCCCTCATGACATTATCAACTTCTATAAAGGTCACCTCTCAACCTTTTAAGATCCAGTGAGAAAAGTCCCAGCCTTTCCATACCGAGCACCCTGGTACATCTCTTCTATACCCTCTCCAGATTAATAATATCCTTCCTATAACTAAGTGACCAGACTAGACACAGTTTTCCAGAAGAGGCCTCACCAATGTCCTGTACAACCTCAACATGACCTACCTACTCCTATACTCAAAGGACTGAGCAGTGAAGATAAATGTGCCAAATGCCTTTTTATATGTGACACAAACTTCAAACAAGTATGTACCTCAATCTCTAGGTCCTTCTGTTCTACAACATTACCCAAAGGCCTACCATTAATTCTATAAGTCCGATTCCTCTTTGTTGTACCACATCTGTTGTTAAGAGGAAGAAGGAAGCTTATGTTAGGGTAAGATGTGAAGGCTCAGTTAGGGCACATTAGTCAGGAAAAACCGAAAGAGAGAGCTAAGAGGAGTCAGGACGGGACAGAGAAGTCGTTGGCAGATAGGATTAAGCAAAATCTGAAAGCTTTCTAGAGGCATATCAAGAATAAAACAATGACTAAAGAAAGATTAGGGCCAATCATGGATAGTAGTGGGATGTTGTGCATGGATGCAAAGGAGATAGGGGAAGCGATAAATGAATATTTTTTGTCAGTATTCACACCTGGAAAAGATGAAGTTGTCAAGAAGAATACTGAAATACAAGCTTCTAGACTAGGTGGGATTGAGATTCACAGGAGCAGGTGTTAGCAATTCTGACAAGTGTGAAAATAGCTAAGCTCCCTGGGCCAGGTGGCATTTAGCTTCGGATTCTCAGGGAAGACAGGGAGGAGATTGCAGAGCCTTTGGCTTTGATCTTTATGTTGTCATTGTCAACAGGAATAGTGCCAGAAGACTGGGGGATAGCAAATGTTGTCCCCTTGTTCAAGAAGGGGAGTAGATACAACCATGGTAATAATAGACCAGTGAACCTTACTTCGGTGGTGGGTAAACTGTTGGAAAGGTTAAAAGAGATAGGATTTAAAATCACCCAGAGAGGAATAAGTTGAGTAGGGATAGTCCACACAGTTTTGTGAATGGTAGGTTGTGTCTCACAACCATTGAGTTCTTTGAGATGGTGACCAAACAGGTAGATGAGGGTAAAGTGATTGATGTGGTGTATATGGATTTCAGTAAGGCATTTGATAAGGTTGCCTACAGTGGGCTATTGCACAAAATAGAGGCATGGGATTAAGGGCGATTTTGCGGTTTGGATCAGAAATTGGCTAGCTGAAACACAACAGAGGGTGGTGGTTGATGGGAAATGTTCATCCTGAAGTTCAGTTACCAGTGGTGTAGCACAAAGATCTGTTTTGGGGCCACTGCTGTTTGGCAATTTTATAAATGATCTGGATGAGGGCGTAGAAGGATAGGTTAGTAAATTTGCAGATGACACTAAAGTCGGTGGAGTTGTGGATAGTGTGGAAGGATGTTGCATGTTACAGAGAGACATAGATAAGCTGCAGAGCTGGGCTGAGAGGTGGCAAATAGAGTTCAATGAGGAAAAGTGTGAGGTGATTCATTTTGGAAGGAGCAACAAGAATAAAGAGTATTGGGCTAATGGTAAGATTCTTGGTAGTGATGAGCAGAGAGATCTCAGTATCCATGTTCATAGATCCCTGAAAGGTGCCACCCAGGTTGATAAGGTAGTTAAGAAGGCATATGATGTGTTAGCTTTCATTGGTAGAGGGATTGAATTTCAGAGGCAAGAGGTCATGCTGTAACTGTACAAAACTCTGGTGCGGACATACTTGGAATATTATGCGCAGTTCTGGTCACTGCATTACAGGAAGGACGTGGAAGCTTTGGAAAGGGTTCAGAGGAGATTTACTCGGATGTTGCCTGATATGGAGGGAAAGTCTTATGAGGAAAGGCTGAGGGATGAGGCTGTTTTTGTAAGAGAGAAGGTTGAGAAGTGACTTAATTGAGACACATAAAATAATGAGAGGATTAGACAAGAGTATTCAGAGAGAGCCTTTTTCCTTCAGATGGTAGTGGCTAGCATGAGGGGACGTGGCTTTAAATTGAGAGGTGATAGATAGAGCACAGATGTCAGAGGTAGTTTCTTTACTCAGTAGTAGGGGCATGAAACAGTAGTAGATTTGCCAACTTCAAGGGCATTTAAATGATCGTTGGATAAACAGATGGATGAAAATGGAATAGTATAGGATAGATAGTCTTCAGATTGGTTCCACAGGTCGGCGCAACATCGAGGGCCAAAGGGCTTGAACTGCACTGTAATGTTCTATGTTCTAAAATGCAACACTTTGCATTTACCAAGATTGAACTCCATCTGCCATTTTTCAACACATTGACCCATTTGATCAAGATCCCTTTGTAATCTTAGAAATACCTTCTTTACTGTCTATTATGCCACCAATTTTGGTATCATCTGCAAACTTACTAAGCATGCCTCATCCAAATCAATTTGTAAATGACAAACAAAATAGGACCCAGCACCAATTCCTATGAGAGGCCTCCAGTCTGAACAAACCTCCTCCACCACTCCCCTATTTATTGTTCTTTCTAGTAAAGTACAGTCAATAGCTTGGAGAGTATTTCTGTAACAAGAACAAAGAGATCTTAAGACAGAGCGTGTGTGACCCGAAAATCTAATCAAATTTGTAGTATATAAAAATGTATGAAAACACATGAAGACTTGTTGTAACCACACACCCTCTGGCTTATACTAACGTAGCCACCTCTTGAACAAATGATACAGTAACCAAATTACCCGCTGCTTTCCAATAGGATGTTCTTTTCTAAATAAAACTATCCGAAGAGCAGCAGTGACGGATCTGTATGTGTGAAGGAAGTTAATCAAAAAGCAAGAATTAACACAACAGGTCGCCCATTCCATATTGGTTTGTCACAAGCTTGTATGCGATTAATGGTTTGTCATTTGGCCATTTAGAATATCAAAATAGATATCTTCCTTTCGAAGCCAGTCAAGATAAAAATGGCAAGATTTCCACTGAGAATTGGTTATTATTATTCCACACACCTTGGGTAAAAACAGAAATGGTTAGCTTAGTCACTCATGTAAACAGCTTTATGGGTGGTCAGCAATATTTTCCATCAAGTGACTTATTTGCCTAAAACAACTCGATAAAACCCCAAAGAATGTTTGACTCTAAAAATGATTCAGGGAACTGAGAGAGTGGAGTGGATGTGAGTACTTTGACCAGATGTTTTGAGTTATAAAGTGACTTGATGGAGTTTTCTAACTTCTCAAGCAGGTACTTGAGTGTACAGTAACAGAAAATCGATCAATGTCAGGTTGACAAATGGCACAGAGAAAAGTCAGACATGTGAGTGTATAATTTCTGACAATAAATGACTTTCTGGTTCAAGGAGACTGCATCAGATAGCTAAACATTTAGTGTGTGAAATCTGTCTGCAGAGATACCAGTTTACTACAAATACAACAGGCAGTTAAATTAATAATAGCACAAATTGTTCACTTGATGAACAATAATACTTGTTTTATTGAAAAATTTGGTCAGTAAATACTTTTTGGAATTCTATTTTGTATGGTAGTACTTTTCTAAATGGATCTCGGAACACTCAAATGTTCCTGGCTGAGTCGTTTACAGATTATCTGGTGGCTGAAAGAGAATCAGCAAAAGGGAAAAGTAGCTTTCTGGCAAACAGTTTACTTAAGCCACTTGTCTGAATAAAAGTAACATTGGAATGCAACAATAAAAGCAAACAGGATGAGTTCCACAGAACTCCATTTTATGCTCAACAGAAAGATTAACAATGTTTTTCAGAGAGATTGTCAAGTAATGAGGATAGTATCCTGAAAAATAACATGCATAAGAGTACTTCACAAAGGTTCTTTCTTGATGTTATTTATACCACAACAAAGGTCACTCAGACGCTTTAGAATACATAATTTCGAGAAACTAATTTAACATAATAGTAACATTTCTATGGAAAGGAAGAGCAGTCTCATAAACAAACAGCTAATTCAGTTCCAAATTCAACACTGTAAATGGTACTAAATATTTCAGAAATTACCACAATAACAAGCAAGGACAGAAATCTACAGGTCCCAATTCCAGGATATTATACACAAAGTGAACCCTGCCAACAGGAGTCACTGCACATGAAACTTCACAACTAAGTCTAGTCTTGAGAAAAGGTATTCAAAATTTTAAAAATTGAACCAATACAACTCTATGCCTTACAAGAAAACTACGGAAGGATTTCTAGCAAATCCTCCCTTCTTATGGTGATACAGACTCATTGATAGACAAACATGTTCAAATTTTAAAAAGTCAGTTGACCTTTATTGGCAATTTAAATGTCTTTACAGAGAATAATCAAGTTGGATTTTCATTTTTTGATTGTACATGCATGTAAGCCTTTGACTTTGTCATTCAAGAGTCTTGGTATCAAAACACAAGTAATTTACAGACCTCATTAAGTTTCTCGAAATGTTTTCTTTGCAAAGAAGCAATGGTTATCCATTGTGAAAAAGAATAATAACTTAGAGTCATAGAGTCATCAAGATGTACAGCATGGAAACAGACCCTTCAGTCCAACCCGTCCATGCTGACCAGATATCCCAACCCAATCTAGTCCCACCTGCCAGTGCCCAGCCCATATCCCTCCAAACCCTTCCTATTCATATACCTATCCAAATGCCTCTTAAATGTTGCAATTGTACCAGCCTCCACCACATCCTCTGGCAGCTCATTCCATACACGTATCACCCTCTGTGTGAAAAAATTGCCCCTTAGGTCTCTTTTATATCTTTCTCCTGTCGCCCTAAACCTATGCCCTCTAGTTCTGGACTCCCCGACTCCAGAGGAAATACTTTGTCTACTTATCCTATCCATGCCCCTCATAATTTTGTAAATCTCTATAAGGTCACCCCTCAGCCTCCGACGCTCCAGGGAAAACAGCCCCAGCCTGTTCAGCCTCTCCCTGTAGCTCAGATCCTCCAACCCTGGCAACATCCTTGTAAATCTTTTCTGAACCCCTTTCAAGTTTCACAACATCTTTCCGATAGGAAGGAGACCAGAATTGCAAGCAATATTCCAACAGTGGCCTAACCAATGTCCTGTACAGCCGCAACATGACCTCCCAACTCCTGTACTCAATACTCTGACCAATAAAGGAAAGCGAACTAAATCTCTTGATACACGGGCAGGAAATAATGAACAAACTGAATGAAAATTAACGAAAAGCAGAAAATAATTTCACATGTGTGAAATGCTGCATTAGAAGACACACAGCAACAATCTCAATTATTATGGTGCAGAAGGAGCCCATTCAGCCCATCATGGTTTCACCAGCTCTTCAAACAAGCATCATTACTTATTGCCAATCTCTCGCCTTTTCTCTGTACCTATGCACATTATTTCTAACCAAATAATCATGCAAAGCCCACTTGAAAACCTCAATTCATCTTTCCTCCACCACATTTCTGGGTACTGCATTCCTAACCTAACCACTGTGTGTTGAGAAAGTGTTTTTTCTCACAACACCCTTGCTTGTTTTGCACATTGCCTTATGTTACGCTCTCTTATCCATGTTCCTTTTACTAGTGGCAACAGCTCCTCCCAATCTACTCGATTCAGCGTGCTCATAATTTTGAAAACTTCTATAAAATCTCCTTTCAGCCATTTTGTCTCCAAGGAAAACAAACCCAACTCTTTCAATCTATCCTGATAACTGAAGTTTCTCATACCAAGAAGCATCTTTGTGAACTGCTTCCATACTCTGTCCAATTCATTCACGTTTCCTTTAATGCAGTGCCCAGAATTGTACACAATATTCCAGCTGGGGTCTAACAAGTGTTTTATACAAGCTCAAGATCATCTCCTTGCCTCTATTAGTACAGCCAAGGACACTGTATACTTTACTAACTGCTCTCTCCACCTGTCCTGCCACTTTCGATGATCTGTACACATATACAGCCAGCTTCTCCTGCACCCCTGCTTTTAGAATTCTAGCCCTTATTTTATGTTATCTTTCAAAGTTCTTCTTACCAAAGTGCATCGCCTCACACTTTTCTGCATTGAACCTCATCTGCTACATAGCTGCCCACTGCTTTTCAGAGATCCACATTCTTCTCCTCACAGTTTACAATTCTTCCAAATTTTGTGTCACCTACAAACTTTGAAATTGTCCCCTGCACACCAAGATCGAGAACATTAGTTTTTATCAGAAAATGAATGGATCCCAATAATGACTCCTGGGGAACTGCACTACAAAAAATATCCATCGACCATTACTGTTTCCTATCGCTGGATCAATTTTGTATTCATGTTGCTACTGTCACTCCTATACAAAGGCCTATAGCTTTCTTCATAAATCTGTGTGGCATTGTATCAAAGCCTTCTGAAAATCAATGCATAACCTACATCGATTATTTCAATTACCTCTTCAAGAAAACTCCACTAAATTGGTTAAACACAATTTCTGTTTTGGAAATATGTGCTGACTCTTTTTTAATCAATCCACCTTTTTCCACATGACTACTAATTTTATCCCAATCACTTGCAAGAAGCTTCTCCATTACCCACATTAAATTGACTGGTCTGTAATTGCTGGGAATATCCTTACAATCTTTCTTGACCAAGGCTGAAATGTTTGGAGCTGTTCATTGTTCTTTTGACATCTCTCCAAGTCAAGAGAAGGTTTAAAGGTTACAGCTGGTGCCTGCAAAATTTCTATATTTGCTTCAGGGAAAAAAAAATTGATGCAAATTAAATTTACACAAATAATTTAAAGACCTTTTTCAGTCATAAGAACATGGAAACTCCATTCTTTTTCACTGTCCTGGTCAATATTCAAATTATGACATAATCACATTGCTGTTTGGGGAAGCTTGATGTGTACAAGTTACTGCTTTTCTATATTAGAATAACTACACTTCAAAAGTATTTCCTTGTCATATTGAGGGCTTTAGGGCATCCTGAGATCACGAAAAGTGTTTATAAATGCAGTGTGACTGCCAGTTAATTTTGCCAACTTGCAAATAAGTGGTTTGTATTGATTGCAAGTATATAAAGAATACATATGTAACAGATATCAAAATGTATGTGATAATTGTACCATAAACTGTGAAATCAATGTCGCAAGGTTGTTTTTCTGCATGTTAAAATATGGACAGATGCTTTAAATTGCTGAAATGGCACCCTACTGGTGAACTGCATAGTGTATTAATTTCCCCGACCTCTGCGGCTATTGAGTTGATTAACCACATCATTCTCCTCCTACATCTTTCATGTCTAGTTCAGTGGGATTGCCGTCAATAGTTCAATCCTTACAGGTCATAGCAGGGGATCTCTGTTACCACCACTGATAAGGAATAATCAAGTCAGGTGCCATTTTAATTAAAGGATGTGCAATCCTGTCAAACATGTGTCTCTAAAAGAAATTATGAAACATATACTTACTGCAATGTAATAAACTTTGGCCTTTTCCACCAATTGCCAGTTTTCCTTCTGGTCCAGATGTCTTTCCTTATTGTAGCAATTTGCTGCTGCCAGGTTAGCAACAAGAGATCTAAAATAGTCAAATGAAGTTAGCTAATTATTTGTCATACTTCAATTTAAAAATAACTTACAAAACATGTTCTGCATTTCAGAGAATGAAATATCCAGTAACTTCAGAATTTTGAACACTTATTTACTGATTTACAGTGATTTTCCATTCTGGCAAACATACAAATAACAGCTTTTACAACAGTTTGCTCAGCTGCACAATGGACTGATGTAATAAGAATACTTAGTGGTGCATTGGTTCGCTGGATTTCCCACAGAAAACGGATGGATAGAGGGCACCATTAATATAACACTACACAGCACTTAAGAAATTTTCATACTTCTCATTTGCATATGGCTAGGCTGAGATAAAAGTTGTGTGTAAATATATTGATAGAAATTTAATGGGATAGTTTGATTATTCTAATTTACTCAATTTATACATATGCATGCTCTCAGCAAGTTACTGTGATTTACTTCCTTGTCGAGTGTAAAAACACATGCTGCGAAATGCACAAATTTTCACATTCATTATTGGAAGCAACTGTACTCAGCTAATGATTTCAATAGTTTTCCAAATATTTGCTTTTCTCAAAAACCCAATTCATTTCAATGGAAGGATGTCTTAATTAAAAACCTCGAGTAAAAGCCTTTGTCAGTTGCTAAGAATATTGAAACCCAATTTTATATAAAACTCTAATTTCACAACCAGTGACATTTTCCTGTACTTACTCAAGAAACAACAATGTGCAGATAGCTTAAATACTTTGCAGTATTTTCATATTGATACAATAATGCACTTCAATAAATCAATAAAATGAGCACAGACCAGTGTTAGGTCAAAATTTTATGTTTACAGTTTGAACCATTTCAACTACTGTGAGAGAAAGATTTCACCACATATAGGACTGACAGTAATATTACGATCGTTTAATTTTAAACTGTTGTGCCTTTTTTTTCTTGCATTATCCTTTTAATGGTGAGTAAAACTGAGAGAATGGCAGCAGGCAAGTTTCTTTTTATCTACAACAAGAACAAGAAATACCCATTCTGTCTGTTGTGTCTCTTGCATGACCACAAATTATTTTTGGACCACCTTCTTCCTAGGATGTTTAGTCCATCAATTTTTTCTTTAAACCTTAGCATCCAAAATTAATTTTTCCAATGACTTGGATAAAAGACATGAACTATGTATCAGTTTTCTGTTGCATACTCAAATTGGCATTTCAATAAACTATATCTTTCAACAAAAGCCAATAAGCTATAAAATAACTGGGGTAATATACAGGCTCATTAGTAAGCAGATAGGAATAGGAAAATAAGTGCGCAAGGTGAAAGGTGTGACCTTGGGGTTAACACAATGTTAATTTATCATGACAAATAGCTTAACAGTCAACAGCACTACAGAAGTCAACAAAAGTTTCAGAGGCAAGAAAGATTTCAGGTGCAATCACTACTGCTTAATTGAAAAATCTGAAAGAGGAGGTAAAGGTGAAGTAACCATAATCTTACCAGAGCATACGGCTGCTCTGTCATCAGAGAGGTGCAAACTGGTAGTATCTTAACCTGAGGGGCACCACACCTCAGATGGGGAAGGGTTGGGGGAGTTGGGGGAGTTGGGGGGGGGGGGGGGGGGGGGGAAAGAGTCCTTCATAGTAACATCAACCATTTGTGGGAATTGAACCCATGCTGTCGGCATCACTCTGTGTCACACATCAGTCTATAGCCAACTAAGCTAAATTTCAAATGGGGGTAGAAATATAAACTCCAGGTTCCCAAGCTTGTGAAGCTGTACAATCTTGATTTTAATACCTGTTGTCTGGCAGAGATCAAATAGATCATTTAAGATGAGGATAGTCACAAATGCCTTTGATTTCACTGCTTTCAGTCCAAGCTCCTAAATGGTTTCTTGCATAAAGCATTACTGTCAGGAGTATGATATTGCCATAGATCTCACATAACATCGAGCACCAAGGTTGGATTCTTGTTGAGACAGAATGCTTGAAATTTATTAGCAACATTATTTAATTGCTTTAGTATATCAGTCTTGTACATATTCTGGGTTCTGTGCTTACTGATGTTCCTGTACACTTTAAGCACATAATACTGGCAGTCCCTGGCAGACAGGATGACTCACTTCGACCCTGAGTGACAGTCCATAGGTGGCTGTACAGACTGATGAGGCTACTACAGACTCTGTTACACTTATCGCAGAATGTGTTTGCAGGAAGGGGTAGGTGGGACATTGGTGAGTCAGCACATTCCTTTCACCGTTTTTGCCTAATTTCCACTTTTTCCCAAGCAAGTCTTGAGGTCCTTGATGCCTTCCCGGATGTTTCTCCTCCACTTTGGAGTGTCTTGGGCCACTGATTCCCAGGTGCCTGTGGGAATGCTGGACTTTGTCAGTGAGTCTTTCAGGGTATCACTGAAGTGTTTTCTCTGCCATTTCAAAGCTGAGAGCAGTGCACCAACTTGGGGAAAGTGAGGATTGCAGATGCTGGAGATTAGAGTTGAGAGTGTGGTGCTGGAAAAACGCAGCAGGTCAGGCAGCATCCGAGGAAAATCAACGTTCATCAGGAAGGGCTTTTGCCTGAAATGTCAATTTTCCAGCTCCTCGGATACTGCCTGACCTGCTGTGCTTTTCCAGCACTACACTCTTCACCTACTGGGGGAGTCTCATGTCAGTCATGCAAAAGTAACCGATGAGCAGTGGTCTGTACCTCAATACTGGAAATGTTCACCTGGTTCTGGATATTGGTGTTTCCTTTCTTCCAAGCTGATTCACAGGATCTTGCACAGGCAGCATTGGTGATATTGGTCCAGTACCTTGAGATGTCTGCTTTAGACAGTCCATGATTCAGAGCTATATAGCAGTGCAGGAACTACCACTGTTTTGAAAACCATGATCTTGGTGTTGGATCTGACTTCGTTGTCCTTGAACACCCTTTTCCTCAGGCGGCCAAAAGCTCCACTAGCACATTGGAGGTGGTGGTGGATCTCTTCATCATTGGCTGTTATCGACAACAGGACATGCCTAAAGTATGGGGAATGGTCAATGTTCTCTAAGGCCTCCCCCTTCAACCTTGATGATCAGGGTTCACTTCATAATGCCAAGGCAGGTTGATGGAGGACCTTCTTGTAGATGTTCAGGGTGAGACCCATGCTCTCGTATGCTTCTGTCAAGACGCTGACGATGATCTGGAGTATATCCTGAAGCACATAACTACTTGACTGACACACTATGTTGTAAAATGACATTTTTTCAAAGCCTTTTGTCTTGTATTCTTCAGGACAATTTGTAAGATTATCACTGTAAGGGGAAACTAAACTTTACACTGTATGAATAGCGTGCGCTGTTTAGTTAACAAGTAAATTCTCATCGGTAAAGGCATTGACACAGAGAATGCATCAGTTAATGTTCTTCAAATTTTAAATTAGGCAGATTGACTGATTAGTCAGGGCATTGCCCTGGGAAATGAACCAGTAAACGCTGTCACCTATTTTGTTGAGTTGAAACAGGTGCAGTGCATGTATATGTTTTTTCTATCGACAAGGCCCTATCTTAATATAACTGTCAGCGTAATTCTTTGTACATTCAAGATTATTCAGCAAACTTGTTCCAATCATGAAATCCCCTTATTCTGGTAATCTTGGAAATTGGTTTCTCCTGACACTGGTATTATTACAAATTGTCCTTTTGAGTGGAAGATGAAAAATTTTGATAAAATGCATTTTTTACCAACACTACAATACAATGACTGCAAAGCACTGACAGAATAGACAGTCAGAAAATGGAATCCAAAGTTCGCCTGTCAGCATATTAACAATGAAACGGTTGACAGAAAAGCAACGGGTTCAAAGTAGAAACTATTTGCAGAGTCACGAGGTATGACTGAAGTGCTAAATGAGTACTTTGCAGTGGTGTTTATTGAAGAGGACTTGGAAAAACCGCAGTATAGTTGTGTAGATACACTGAAGAAAGCCTATTCTCCTTAAAGTACAGGCAGCTGCAGAAGCGAAGAGATTGCAAAGCAGTGATTTGACAGAAATCTTTAAAATCATTAAGTATTTATGGTAGATAAAGAGAAACTGTTTTCAATGGCTGAAGGGCTGATGATCAGAAGGCATAGATCTAAGCTTATTGGCAAAACAGGCAGAGATGTTATGAAGATTTAAAAAAAACACAATGAATGCTTACAATTAGGAATGCCCTTCCTAATAGGTTGATAAAAGCATATTTAGTTTTAACTTACAAAAAGTAACTGGGAAACTCCTTGAAAGAGAAGAAACTAACTGCAAAGATTGGAGAAAAGAGCAAGGGAATGGGTACAGGTAAAAGTTGAAGAAATGTTGCTACATTTGCTGATTTTTGGACATTGGAATGTTTTGCCATGGGAATGTCTGAGAATGAGCTCATTGCATCTGTTAAATACAACTAGGTGAACAGTTTTTAGCAGATGAAAGACACAGGACTGTGACAAATTAAGTTCTGGTTTGCTCCAATAAAGAGTCAGAACGAAGATGGAATAAACTGCTTCCTCCTGCATAATATACCTCTGTGTTTCTGAGAGAATGATCTAAGATACAAGAAGCAAAATAATTAAGAGGTTAGTCAATCAGGAATTAAGTTCAGTTATTAAAATTATTGCAGCCAAGAAATCATATCTTCATAATGATTTACTCAGTGCTTCTCCAAAAAGGCACACTTGTACTGGTTCTTTATTATGAACGAGAATATGTTGGTGAGCTAAAAAGCAAGTGTGCATTGGGAAACAGGCACCAGAACATAATTTGGTCTGCTGTATTAAAAAAAAGTTTCAGATCAATTAAAAGGTACTTCTTTCATATACAGGTAATAGATCGGCAACTGGAAATATTTAAACAAAAAGTAATGAAGAAAAATCAAGTACATTCCAGGACCAGAGATGGAGAAATGTAACTCCCAATTCAAAAAAAAAGGGACAAAACAAAGTAAGAAATTATAACCTGTTTAATATTTCTTACCCCAAAGAATGAGATTACAAAGAATATTTAAAAATTCAAGTTAATGAAGTCATTGAACATCTCTACTTTTGACTAATCCTAAGAAATAACATGATAAATTTACGAAATCAGTCAAAAACACTTGACATTTTGTGACACCAAATCATAGAAGAAATCAGAACAATATCACAATGTGGTTTAGGAGCATTCTTTAAAAAAAAGGGGGCAGGGAATTCAAACGTGCAGGACAAGGGCAGCTGGAATCACTGTTGATAGTTTAAATCAGAGACAATTGCAAAGACAATGAAACAATGAATTCCACAATCACAGACAGGCAGTTGGAGGTTGGAAAGCAAAAGATAAAATAGAGGGGAGTTTCTTCGCTTGGAAATAAGTTGACTTTGCTGTTTTGTGATCGGTATTGGTTGGGTGTTGATGTTTCTATACAGGTAGTTCTTCTATAATGCGCGTTTCGTCAGCAAGAGATGGCTATCATGCGATTAATAAATTGTGGACCTTGTTTGCAGAATGTGAACTTTCTGCTGAACGGGTATATCGGGTTTTCCATAGCACGATCTTCTACATGTGACTTCTACAACAGTTTCCCATAGCATTATTTTCCAAACTACACGGGTGCAGAGGAACATAGTTGCCACAATATAGTGGAACGACCCATATAATTTTAAAGGCCAGGTAATAAAGTAACATAATGTTACTTTGATTCCACAGGTCGGTGAAACATCGAGGTCTGAAGCACCTGTACTGTGCTGTAATATCCTATTTCAAATTCTGCTGATCGCACTAAATTTGGGAATAAAGCAAAGAACGATAGTGCAATGAAAGACTATATGGAGAAATAGATGGAAAGTGCAGATTCATGTAGAGAATGATGCATGTCTTTTGCACTAAATCAAGGAAAGGATTTCACTATGACCAATAAGATTTTATCTGGACGAGAGTAGAAGGGTCTTCTTGCATGGACATGAGTAACTAAAAGTTACATCAGTTGACGGCGCCATAAAAAATGTACTGGGATCTGTGGATGTGTCTGGAAGCATACCGAAGCAAAATTCCAAATGGTGCATTGTACACAGGCTTAAGCATTCTATTTTAGGAAGAACATAAAGCTATGAAAAATGGTGCAGCATAGTTTACTTAAAAAAGTTTACTTACTTACCAAAGTGAGATATAAGAAGAAAGAATTCTGCGGTTTTGGCTGTTTTCCACTTGAGCAGAAATGGTAAATCAAGCTTTTCATAGAATCATAGAATGACATAGTAAAGGAGGAGATGTGTCAGTTCTTTAGAAGAGCTGCACTGAAATCTAACTCGTATTTGCTTTATTTAATTAAAAAGCAGTCTCCTAACCTTAAACTAAGTTTCTTGAAAGTAGTCGCTGACCTGTTGTCACCGGTGATGCAGGCAGCACAAGTGCCCGTTGGCTGTTCATTTTGTTCATAATAATGGGCATCAACATGGGCTTCTTCAGCTTTCTTCTTCAAAATGTCACCAAACTTATCTTTTCCAATGCACCCAAAGAAAGTCGCTACCTTATGAGGTTGCTGAATCATCCACTGCAATATAAAAGGTAAATTTATCTAAAACTGCATTTTGAAATTCAAAATAAAACAGCTGATTCAAGACATAATCATGGTTGTCCCCCTCAAAGTCTATAGTGTTTCTGTTGTCCAGCTCATTTAAACTATACCTCGCTTAGCTCCAACTTTTATCCTATTGTAGCCAGGGTAGTTCCAGCTTCACTTCCTCGTGTCATACTATTGCCACCTGAATCTCTCAGGATTTCTAACCTTGCTTCTTCCTGTATTCCAATCCTTCAGGTACTAAATGCTATGCTTTGACAATAATATCCCAAGTCACAAGGTCTGCTTTCCCACAAATGCTGCCGACTCTCAGGTCTCAGTTGCTGGTAGAATGTTCATGTAACATCTTGCCTTAGAATAGTCACAATTTGTTCCAGTTCAACTGAAGAAAACAGCCCCAGATCTGCTGCAAATTCTGCATCAATATCACCATAATCTAATTAAATTGGATTTGCAGGGTACAGGAACCTCAGCAGGGAGACAAGAGTGAGAGAAACAAAGATAGAAATGGAAGATAGGTAGAAAGCAAAGTAAACAAGGGCTGGCAGTAAATTGGACTGGAACACAAACAAGTGTGTAAACATGTGAAAAAGACAAGTTTAAAAGGAACTATATCTGACTGCAAAGAAATATACACAATAAGGTAGATAAGTTAACAGTGCAAATAATTGTACATGGGTGCAATATCATTGTAAGTATGCAGACAAGATTAGTGAAAAGAAATGGTAGACCCCTGACAGTCTAATGCAGGAGAATTGATATTGAAGAACAAAGAAACGATAGATCAATTAAACAACTACTTTGTTCAGTCTTCACAAAAGATGGAGCACAAATATTTCCCAGAACAGTTTGGGAAATGGGTATTTCAGGAAGGAGGGTTTGAAGGAAATTAGGGTCTTCATGTAATGCCGTTAAAATTAACGGAACTGAGAACTGCTGAATTCCCAGAGCCTGATAATCGACATCCTGGGGAACTAAAGGAGATAGCCCTGGAATTTGTCGGTAAATTGGTAGTCACCTTCCAAACTTCTGTAGGTTCAGGAACAGTCCCAGTAGACTGAAGGATGGCAACTGTAACAGTTTAATATTCAGGGTTTGGGAGGGGCAGAGAGTGAGGAATTTATAGACTGGTTAGCCTAACATTGGTAGTTGGGAAATGCTACAATCAATTATAAAAGATGCACGAACAGCACACTTAAAAAGTACTTTTTAAACACAAAACATCATGGAATTATGAAAAGAAAATAATATTTTACAAATTTACTGGAGATTTCTGAGACTGGTAACAAATAGCTTAAATGAAGCAGAAACAGTGGCTGCATTGTATGTGGACTTTCAGAAAGATTTTGAAAATGAAAGCATTGAGATTGGTGGTAATGTACTGGCTTAGATTGAAAGCTGGTTAGCACACAAAAAACTGAGTAGAAACAAATGAGTTCTCTCTAGAGTCGAAGGTAGTGAGTGACAAGTGGAGTACCACAGGGGTCAGTGCTTGTCCCCAGTTATTCACAATGTATGTCAATGATTTGGATGAAGGAATATTGACTATAATATTTCCAAATTTGCTGATGACACAAAACTAGGTGGGGGTGGGTGTAGCGAGCAGGACATGTGGAGACTTCAAAGTGATTTAGACAAATTGAGAGACAAAATGAATAGTAGGTGCAGAATAACATGGCTAAGTGGAAGTTACCCACTTCAATAGATAAAACAAAATGGCAAAGTAGAATTTAAAGAGTGATAACTGGGAAAGTTTGAGGTACAGAGGGACTGATTCTTGTACATCAGTCATCGAAAGAAAACATAAAGGTGCAGCAAGCAGTGCATAAGACAAATGGTAGCTTTGCCTTCATTGTAGATGGTTTGAGTACAAAAGCAAGCAAGTCTTTACTGCTGCTATACACCTGGAATATTAAGTGCAGTTTTGGGTTAGCTAAAAAAATACCATAGCGGGAGTACCGCAAAGGGGCTGGAATGGCAGGTTTGTCATTTAAGGAAAGATTGGGTTGACATGGCCTGTTTTTACTAGAGCCAAGAAGAATGAGAGGGGATTTCGTTGAAATGCTTAGAAATTCTAACCAGGCTGAACTGACTGCATACAGGGATGAAAATATACATTACTGGAAAAAACTCAGCAAGTCTGGTGGCAGCCATGAAGATAGATCAGAGTTAATGTTTTGGGTTGAGTGACCCTTCCACAGATGCTGCCAAACTGGCTGAGCTTTTCAAGCAATTTCTGTTTTTGTTTCCGCATCGGGGATGATGCTTGTCCTGGCCAGATGTTGATCTAAGGATACATGGTAGATCATTTTGGATGGAGACAGGGAGAAATTCCTTCACTTAGAAGTTAGTGAACCTGAGGAACTGTCTACCACAGAAAGCTATGGAGGTAGATTCACGGAATATATTTGGGAATTAAATAAATACATTTCTAAAAGCTGAAAGTGTCAAGAGATATGGGGAGAAAAGTAGGTGTATGGCAATAGATAGATGATTAGTTATGATCATGTTGAATGGCAGACCATCTCAATATCCAAACAGCCTATGTCACTATCTTCTCCTGTTTCCATTCCTAGTCTCAATTTGAAACAAACTGCTTGAAGCCAATGCAAATAACTGGATGCTGAGCCAAATTTCTTATTTGCATACTCTCCAGCACAAAGACTGCATAGCTGCATGGCACATATTTCCACATACATAGCAGTTTTGTTTTGGGGAGGTAGCACAAATAGTGGGGATGCATCACATTTAATGAATAAAACCAATGAATGCACTTAATCACAGTTCAGCAGACAACTGACAAGGACCTGCCTGAGGACACAGAATTCAAGAACAAGAGAACATCACTTCCCAAATTCTCAGTTTGTGTGTTGCTGAACTTTTCATCAATATTTCTGTCACTTTATAACTAATTAATCTAATGCCATCTTGGCCAGCCTCTCATTTTAGCTGCATCATAAATTCTACCTACCCAAAATTCTGCTGTCCATATTCTATCTGACATTATATTCCTCTGCCTCACATATATCTTCCACTGGCCTTCACTATACAACACTGGTATCTCGTTTCACATTGCATGATCATCTTTAAATAATTTCAAGGCACTGCTGCTCAACATCTATAACTTTGCTCCAAATTTCCAACCCTCCTCACCCATTTTCTCAGACTTCAGTTCGTGGGCATCCACCCATTCTCCTTGTACAAAGGCACTTTCTGGCATTTCTTTTACTTTCATTTCTCCCATCTCCTTCACCATACTCAAATCCCAAATCTTCAACCAATCTTTTGGCCACATTTCCTAAATACTTTTCACTGGCTCGTCATTCATATTTTTTCCCCCTTATTCTTCTTTGAGATGCTTTGTAATTTGTTTTCTATGTTAAAAAATGACATTATGATAAAGTAGGAGCTGATGACTGCAAAAGATATCAGCTGTGAAAGAGTCTGAGTAAGTAACGATCCTTTTTTTCCTAAGAATTGGTCATTGCCAATTCCAGACAAGTACTCTGAAAGATGATACAATAGCTTCAAGTATCTTAGTACCTTCTATATACACTTCTCCAAAATTCTGATTGACTTACCAATGACTATTAAAGCATGAAGCAGCTGTGAATCTTTTTAATAGCTTGAATGATGGACAATGCAATAGGCTAGATTTTATGGAGTTGAGGCCCTTTCTGCTCAATTGAAGTAAAAATAGCCGTCCAGATCCTCCAAATCACTGGCCAGGACAGCATTCATTACCCTTCCCTAATTGCCCAGAAGACAGTTCAGCATTAACTACATTGTTATGGGTCTGGAGTCACGTGTAGGCCAGAACTGGTAAAGATGGCAGTTTCCTTCCTTAAATGATATTAGTTAACATTGTAAAGCAAACACAAAGCTAGAAAGTTGATTCATTACAGATCTCGACCCAATGGTGCAAATAAGTTGTTGGTATCCTTCTTCTTGGCTGCACACTGCCTCAGGGACTGCACTTGTCCTCAGTCTTTGTCATGTAGGTATTCACAGACCTACAGAGAAAGCTGCTGCCTTTGGCAGATATGCTGAGTGTAAATATGCACTAGATAATATCCCTGGCATCTTTGATTTTTGCACCAAATAAATACCAAATTATTGCTTGGTCACTTTAGACACAAATTCGATTAAGTTTACCTTACTTGCTGACCAAACATGAAAAACTATAGATTATGGTTATTTAGCATGCCACTGAGTACTGTCTTTCATAATCCACTTTCTTGACTTTCTGGATATTCTATACGCATAAATGCTTCAGTTAGAGATTTATTTAGATTTCCAGATGGCTTTGACAATGTTTTTCACAAGAGGCTGCCAAATAAGGTAAAAACGCATGTGTCAGGGGCAAGGTACTGCCATGGAGAGAGGATTGGTCGAGTGGCAGAAGGCAAAGAATGGGGATAAAAGGGCTTTCTTTCAGGATGGCAGCTGGAGACTAGTAGGCTTCTGCAAGGGACAGTTTTCATCTCACAACTATTCATATTATACCTCAATGATCCATACAAAGGACTGAAGGAGGTTGTTGCTTAGTTTGCAGATAATACAAGAGCATGTCAAGGAAGCACGTAGGCTGCAGAAGGACTTGGACAGGCTAGGAGACTGGGCAAAGAAGTGAAAAAAGGTATACAGTATGGGAAAGTGTGAAGTTATGCACTTTCGTAGGAAGAGGAGCGATGTAGCATATTTTCTAAATGGGGAAATGCTTTGGAAACATGAAGCACAAAAGAACTTGGGAGTCTTAGTTCAGAATTTCCTTAAATTAACATGCAGGTTCAGTTAGCAATTGGGATGGCAAAAGCAATGTTAGCATTCATTTTGCAATGGCTAGAATACAAAAGTAGGGACTTACTGGTGAGGCGGTACCAGGCTCTGATCAGTCTGCATTTGGAGCATTGTGAACAGTTTTGAGCCCAATATGTAAAGAAAGGTGTGCTGGCACTGGAGGAGGTGAAGAGATTTACAAGAATGATGCCCGAGGACAAGGGCTTGTCATATGAGGAGTGGTTGAGGGCACCAGGTCTCTTAGCAGGAGAGACTATGACCCAAGGGCACAGCCTCAGTGAAGGGATCACTATTTAGAACTGAGATTAGGAGAAATTTAATCAGAGGGTGATCAATCGGTGGAACATATTACCACAGAAGGCTATGGAGGTAAAGTCATTGTGTGCATTGATGACAGAGGTAGATAGGTTTTTGATGAGTAAGGAAATCAAAGGTGACAGGGAGAAGACTGGGGAGTAGGATTGAGAAACACTTCAGTCACAATCAAACAGGATAGACTTGATAGGCTGAATGGCCTCATTCTACACTGAGAATCAGGATGATAAATCATCCTGGCTATGTGGATAACACCTTGTGGTGCTGAAGGAGATAGATGAGGAGATTCTACACTGATACTTTACAGCTTCACTCAAACAATTCTTTCATACTTTGATGCCATTCCAAGAAAAGGACAATTAAAAAAGTTCTTAAAAAAAATCAATGGAGGAAAAAGGAACTTAAAAGACTAAAAAGCTTCCATATCTTTTAAGAATCCTTTTATGCATGGGTCACTTTGCTCACTTCGCAGATGGAAAATTGCATCCATGGTCATTAACATCTATTACCATAATGAAATAAAGCGTTTGTACATTGAGATTTCCCAGCTGTTGCAGACACATTGGAGAGGTAATAAAGTGCAAATATGGCAGGACAGAGGATAATCATTAAAATAAAGTTCTCAATGTGAACACTAGTTTTTTTGAAAATCTGACACATGCGTGCATAGTCTTGTTGCTAAGGTAAGTCTAGGGTCCAAGAATTCAATCATGCCGCAGAATGTTAATAGCCTGGCATAAAATAAGGTCATCTGCGGAACCCATCACAATGCAGATGGTGCTGTGGTAAGAGCCTGCAGGGGCTGGTGCTTCAATTTCCATTTAAGCAAATGGATTGAATTGCAGGGTTCTTGATGAGAAATAGGCAGCTGCCAGAATTCAGTAGTGGTTTGGAGAGATCAGTTACAGACCTCTGGAGTATTACTGGGAAGGGTGAGGCCAGGAGATTGAATGCAGCAGTGGAAGTACTGTTGGTGATTGATTCAGGAAAAACCAAAGTAGCTGTGGCATGCACTTAGAAATTGACTAACTACCGCTTTAGATGTGGGTAAAGACAACCCCATGTTTGCCTGGTATAAAGAGAGAGAGAGAGACATTTTTGTACTGGACACACTTTGGATCTGAAGCAACACCTACAGTACCTCATTTTACAATCCATCCCCATGAAAGAGTCCCTGGTTCCCTAGCGTCCTTGGTGAAGATAGAGGAACTGGTTCTTTATTCAATTTTCTCCCCCTGTTCGTTGAAACAAGGTTGAGTGAAGATGAAGGATCTTTTGTGCTGTAGACACCTTTCCTAATTCCAATACATTTATATACTAAACACGTCAATTTAAACCACCTTGCTTAATTTAAAAAATGAGTTTATTAGTTCCTAAAACGCAAGAAAAATTAAAACACACATGCACAGACTGGAACTCAGAAACAAGTGAAAAGGTAAGCTATATGCAAATCAGTCTTGATTTATCCACTCAGAAAAGATGATGCAATAATGTGATTAAAGAGAGTAATTCAGGTGGCGTTGACTCTAATGGTTCAGCTGTTGGTTTGGAGAATCTGAATTCTGCAGATTTGCTGATAGGATGTCTGGTTTCCTACTCAACAGTGACTTTGAGCAATATGCCTACAGCCTTTGAAAAATGGCTTACTGTTTCAGAGATGAAATGACACAAACTGACACTGGCATAACATGGCTGCTGTTGGGTATTATGGATCAGAGCAAATCCACATAAAACATATCAAGGCAATAGCCTAGGTCCTAACTTTTATCTTATTTGAAGGCAAGTGGAAGGTGCTGTGTTCCAGATGTGATTCAATTTGTCAAAATACAAGTTTTTAATCAAAACCCACTCTATTCTTGCATCACAATTAAAATACAAACAAGAAAAGAACTGGCATAACTTTAACTATCAAAATACTTAAAATAACATGGTATTTAACTGCTCCTGTTCCAATAGTCACATTCCATAAACACACCCTTGACAAAGGCAAGTTCAGCAAAATAGATTTCTCTCACTTGTTGCTATCTCCTCCAATCTGGAGGGGGAACCATAGAACAGATCTAGGAGCAAAGAGAGAACTCAAGCTTTAGCAGCAGAGATGGAGCTGATTTTAGCAGTTTCAACTTCAATAACTACAAGCAAAACTATAACCCCTGGGTGTGAGAGAGAGCCTGACCCCACTCACTCATGCTTCTTTTGTCTAATTTTTAAAAGAAACAAAGCTATTTACTTGGTGTTCCATGGAGCAGACATCTTGGTACCAGATTTACAATCCTCTACTTAAAGAGAAACAGGACAGAACAAATTTCTCTTAAAGGCACATCTCGTCATGAGATTTTCCTTTGGGCAGTCAAGGGTACCCACCAGCATTCCTAGAGTAAATCTAATCCTTCTAGAGCAGATTGCTTTATCCAGCTGATCTTTCTGCTGGATCAGTCTTTCAGCCAGGATAATTGGGCGTCGGCTTTGGTGACTGCATGAGCTTTGTATAGCCAATGCAGAACCGTGTGGATCGATGTGGCTCAGGCCCAAGAACAACTGGGGTGCTCCAGTGAAAATTGCTAGGCTCTATTAACTATGTGCCGGAAAAGCAATTAATTTTCTCCTCAAACTGAATCTGGCCAACTTCACTGGGCCTGCATTAGAGGAAGGTTGCCTCATAGGAAGGACCCCTTCCAGTTTATGAGAAGCTAGGTTGGTGCAGCCTGTCTTGTCTCATCAAAAGCCTTTAAATGCAGAGAAGTTGCGGCGACCTGTGAAACCAATCTAAGGTCCATCTAACTTACACTTTTCTTTGATCATCCATATGCCAATCCAACAAGCATTTAATTGCTCATAAAGTGCGCTTATTACTCTTCGAGTAAAGAACCTACCTCTGAAATTGTCCTCTATCTATCACCCTCAATTTAAAGCTATGTCTCCTTGTGCTAGTCATCATGAAGCGAGGAAAAAGGCTCTCACTGTCCATTCTATCTAATCCGAGGAACATCTTGTATGCCTTTATTAAATCACCTCTTAACTTACTTCTTTCTAACGAAAACAGCTTCAAGTCCCTCAATCTTTCCTCCTAAGACCTTCACTCCATACCAGACAACATCCTGGTAAACTTCCTCTGCACCCTTTTCAATGCTTCCACATCCTTCCTATAATGCAGTTACCAGAACTATACGCAATACTCCCAAGTGCAGCAGCACCAGAGATTTGTCTGGCTGCAACATGACCTCATGGCTCAAAAACTCAAACCCTCTACCTATAAAAGCTTACACATCCTATGCCTTCTTAATAGCCCTATCAACCTGGGTGACAACTTTCAGGCATCTATGCATAACAACACAAAGATCTCTCTGCTCATCCACACTACCAAGAATCTTACCATTAGCCAGTACTTTGTATTCCTGTTACTCCTTCCAAAGTGAATCACCCCACAATTTTCCTTATTAAATTCTATTTGCCACCTCTCAACCCAGCTGTGCAGTTTATTTTTGTCCCTCTGTAACCTGCAACATCCTTTGACACGATCCAAAACTCCACCGACTTTAGTGTCATCCGCAAATTCACTAACCCATCCTTCATTGCAGTCTTCCAGGTCATTTATAAAAATGACACATAACAGTGGCACCAAAACCGATCCTTGAAGTACACCGCTAGTAACTGAACTCTAGGATGAACATTTCCTATCAACCACCACCCTCTTTTCTTACAGCTGGTCAATTTTTGATCCAAATTGCTAAATCACCCTCAATCCCATACCTCTGTATTTTCTGCAATAGCCTACCGTGGGGAACCTTATCAAATGCTTCATTCAAATCCATATATACCGCATCAACTGTTTTACCCTCATCCACCTGTTTGGTCACCTTCTCAAAGAACTCAATAAGGTTTGTGAGGCATGGCCTCCCCTTCACAAAACCATGTTGACTATCCCTAATCAAATTATTCCTTTCTTGATGATTATAAATCCTATCTGTTATAACCTTTTCCAAGATATCACCCACCACTGAAGGAAGGCTCACCGGTCTATAATTACCAGGGTTGTATCTACTCCCCTTCTTGAAAAAGGGGACATTCGCTCGCCCCCAGTCTTCTGGCACTATTTCTGTAGACAATAGCTGCATAAAGATCAAAGCCAAAGGTTCTGCAATCTCCTCCCTCGCTTCCCAGAGTTTCCAGAATTGCTCACACCTCCTAGTGAACTTCAATCCCGTCTAGTCTAATAGCCTGTATCTCAGTTTGTTTGCTGTTCTACACCTAGTTGGATAAATAACAATGAAGACGTTTACTCATATCTGTATTTGACTTGGGTGAACAGCAGGAGGTCAATACAGGCCGCACTCAAAGCTCCCTTCAATTCACCTTCACTGGTACCCTCATTTTCGAGGCCCATGGTCATGGGACAGATTGTAACCTGCTCGTTTCTTTCTTGGCTATGATCCTATTTTATTGTCCTGACATGATACAACTGCTGCTATTTTCCCCTGCTTTGGTGCCTCAGTTAGATAGTTTACTTGCATAAGCTACTTTGTTACTCTTTACAGGCCACTGTGTTGTTTAAGGGTTCACCTGGTTACAGTAGGAGTACAAATACATTGTCTCTTGTCTGAAAGGTGCATGTTTGTTGGCTTGTTTTCTAATAGCCTGAGAGATTTTCAACTGCTTTTGGGCCACGAGGTTCTCCTGGGGCATCTTTGGAACTGTACAATGTGGTCGAATGTGGAGATTTCCTCATTCTGTTCCAAAAACATCTCCTTGATTAGCTTTAGTGGTCCACACAGTTGCTGCCTGTAAGCTCATTCAAATGGAGTAAAACTGGAGGACTCCTTGGGTTAGTTCCTGTTGGCAAACAGAAAGAAGTCTGGATGTAGGCTTGCTTGTTGAGCTGAAAGGTTCATTTCCAGACATTTCATCACCCTCCTAGGTAACATCTTCAGCAGGCTTCCAGGCGAAGCACTGATGATGATTCCCGCTTTCTATATATATGTTTGGATTTCTTTCGGTTGGTGATGTCATTTCCTGTGCTTTTTCTCAGGGGTGGTAGATGGGGTTTAACTTGATATGTTTGTTGATAGAGTTCCAGTTGGAATGTCATGCTTCTAGGAATTCTCGTGTGTATCTCTGTTTCGCTTGTCCTAGGATGGATGTGTTGTCCCAGTTGAAGTGGTGTCCTTGCTTATCTGTATATAAGGATATTAGTGAGAGAGGGTCATGTCGTTTTGTGGTTAGTTGATGTTCATGTAACCTGGTGGCTAGTTTTCTGCCTGTTTGTTTAATATAGTGTTTGTTACAGTTCTTGCACAGTATTTTGTAAATGACATTAATTTTGCTTGCTGTCTGTGTAGGGTCTTTCAAGTTCATTAGCTGCTGTTTTAGTGTGTTGGTGGGCTTGTGGGCTACCATGATGCCAAGGGGTCTCAGTAATCTGGCAGTCATTTCCGAGATGTCTTTGATGTAGGGGAGTTGCCTAGGGTTTCTGGATGTATTTTGTCTGCTTGTTTGGGCTTGTTGCTGAGAAATCGGCGCACTGTGTTCATTGGGTACCCATTCATTTTGAATATATGGTATAGGTGATTTTCCTCTGCTCTGCGTAGTTCCCCTGTGCTGCAGTGTATTGAAATCTATTGCTTTATCCCAGCCATGGGGACATTCATAGGAACGTGAGAAGACAGTACCATTCTACTGTCCTCTCCAGCAAAAGGTGCAGTGTTGAAAACTTGAGCTGGGTCCCTCCCAGGGCAACTTACTTGTCCTAGTCCAGTTCATTCATTTCATTTGTGGTACATTGTCCAGACAAGCCTCCAATTTGTTATGATTCGTACTTGGGTAGAGAAACTGGCTCCTTGTTTTAGCACCTCCCTCTTTTGGTCATAAGGTAAATTTAAAACAAAAGATCTCTTCCCTCATTGATATCCTTCATGATTAAATTGTAATTTATGTTTGCCCAACAGCCAATTTAGCCAGGCTCTTGAGTTACGTAAAAAGTGAATCAATTAATTAATAAAATATGAGGAAAATTAAAACACACAAACAGATATAGGAAATTAAAAGTGAGTAAAAAGATAACAATTAAAAATGTTTCAGTCTTTGGTTTTCCGTGTGGAGATTCTGGGTTATGCAAATTCACTGAGGAGAGTTATCCAGTTTCCTGTTTGAACATAGCTATATACTGGCAACCTGCTTCCAACAATGATTATGAGAGAGAGAAGGGGGACAGGGACAGAGAGACTGTAACCTTCATTACACACACTCATTCACTGGCAGAACATCTAATTAGGGTGCACACTTAGTTGGATTTAAAACACTTCATTTGTGCGTTCCTGGGGGGGGGAAGAGCATGTGATAAACACAGATACATCTTTTGACCAGAGTGCTTTATTTTCACCTCACATCATGTCCACAATCTGAAAATCTAACTCACAGGAGATTGCCCAGGTTTTCTCCCTTTGAAATGATTCTCTGAAATTCTTTGACATCCTTTGCGGTGTGCATTCCAATAGTTGTCACTAAGTTGAGTGTACTCCACAGCAACTTTTCCAGACAATGAATTCCATTCTGAGCCATCTTAAGCTTTTAAGTGCTTTTGTTTAAGAAACCTTACTTGATATCAAATTCAACAAATCCTGAATTAACTTCAGACTTTGAACCTTCATCACTAGCCAACAAGTGCTACCGATCCAAATTCTGAATTCAAAAAGATACAAATTTTTACTCATTGTGGGAGGAACTAGCTACAATTATTTTTCACATTATAGACGAGATAAGGCTTCAATCAAATTATTAGTAAAATAACTGAACATTTTATTTTAAAACATGGAGGAATTTGGGACAATATAGTAATTCATCAAAAGTACCTTGGAACAAATAAATGTATTTTGTTTCAGGATGCCTGACAGCTTAAAACATCAAAATGATCTCACAATAGTCTACAGCAATTGACTCAGTTACATCAGGTCCATGTTTTCTAAAAATAAATGAGCTTCTTTGTACAATTTTGTTGCATCTTTCCCATCTTTGCCTTCTCTGCCTCTTCTGAAGGCTTTGTTGCACCAGATAATTGTTTTTGAATGTGTAAAGTGTTATATAGATAAATGTACCAGAAAATCTATATGCTAGATTCTAAAAATTACAGGATGTGTTTTTGATGGTATTTCTTCAGGAATAAAAGTTGGACAAGACAGAAGCACTGTCAACATAAACTCATCTTTTAACTTTACATGAACTTCTGCAAAAAGCAGATGGGATGCTAATTAAAATTTGATAAAAGACCACATCTCATCACATATCTCCCCTAATATGACACTAAAATGTCAATTTAATTTTTGTGCTCAAGTCTAAAAAGAACTTTGAACCCAAAATTTACTAACTGAACCAAGTTGACAATGTTTTTGTAAACCGAATCAGCAACATTTTTGCCAATTTCTTGACAAGATAGAAAATCGGTTTAACAAAAGAAACCCAATTTACAACATTAATCAGTATAACCACATTGTTGGTAACAACGACCATTTGTAATAGAATCTATGTGAATCTCTATTACACCACTTTCATGAGACAATCAATAACTCCAGGACTTGCAATCCTTTTTTAAAAAAAATGAGCATTTCTCAACTATAGCTCAAATTGGACAGTAATAACTTCTATATAACTGTTTACGTTTCTAGGCCTTTTACCTTTTTCTTAATAAGAATTTCTTAGGTATATAATTGATAGAAGTGCATAAGAAATTACTATAACACATAAAGATTGGAGATCCTTCAAGTAAATAAAGAGTACTGGAGTGATTAGTGAATAATATATTAAAGAGATGCCAGTTTGGGTTGAGCTGCAGCTTCAGCACATGGGAGCTGCTGTACATCACATCTATAGTAGATACATAGTGCACTAATTCATACCCAATCACTTTGCTCCAAGATGTGGCCAGACCCCTTAGATTAGATAATTCTGATCAAAGACAAGAGGGAGTCAGGGGGCTGAGTTGAATATGGTTGTCATTACAAAAGAGAAAGTGCTAGAAAAGCTAAAAGGTCATAAAATTGATACATCTCCTGGCCCCAGTGGGCTACATCCTAGAGTTCTGAGGGAGGTGGCTGAGGAAATAGCAGAGGCGTTGGTTGAGATCTTTCAAAAGTCATGAGAGTCAGGGAAAGTCCCGGATGATTGGAAGATCGCTGTTGTAACCCCCTTGTTTCAAGAAAGGATCAAGACAAAAGATGGAAAATTATAGGCCAATTAGCCTAACCTCGGTTGTTGGTAAAATTCTAGAATCCATCATTAAGGATGAGGTTTCTAAATTCTTGGAAGAACAGGGTCGGATTAGAACAAGTCAACATGGATTTAGTAAGGGGAGGTCGTTCCTGACAAACCTGTTGGAATTTTTTGAAGAGGTGACAAGTAGGTTAGACCAGGGAAACCCAGTGGATGTGATCTACCTAGACTTCCAAAAGGCCTTTGATAAGGTGCCACATGGAAGGCTGCTGAGCAAGGTGAGGGCCCATGGTGTTCGAGGTGAGCTACTGGTATGGATTGAGGATTGGCTATCTGACAGAAGGCAGAGAGTTGGGATAAAAGGTTCTTTTTTGGAATGGCAGCCGGTGACAAGCGGTGTCCCGCAGGGTTCAGTGTTGGGGCCGCAGCTGTTCGCATTATATATTAATGATCTGGATGAAGGGACTGGGGGCATTCTAGCGAAGTTTGCCGATGATACGAAGTTAGGTAGACAGGTAGGTAGTACTGAGGAAGTGGGGAGGCTGCAGAAGGATCTAGACAGTTTGGGAGAGTGGTCCAGGAAATGGCTGATGGAATTCAATGTGAGCAAATGCGAGGTCTTGCACTTTGGAAAAAATAATACAAGCATGGACTACTTTCTAAACGGTGAGAAAATTCGTAAAGCCAAAGTACAAAGGGATCTGGGACTGCTAGTTGAGGATTCTCGAAAGGTAAACATGCAGGTTGAGTCCGTGATTAAGAAAGGGAATGCGATGTTGTCACTTATCTCAAGAGGGTTGGAATATAAAAGCACCGTTGTGCTACTGAGACTTTATAAAGCTCTGGTTAGGCCCCATTTGGAGTACGGTGTCCATACCTCAGGAAGGACATACTGGCACTGGAGCGTGTCCAGCGGAGATTCACACGGATGATCCCTGGAATGGTAGGTCTAACATACGAGGAACGGCTGAGGATCCTGGGATTGTATTCATTGGAGTTTAGAAGATTAAGGGGAGATCTAATAGAAACTTACAAGATAATACATGGCTTGGAAAGGGTGGACGCTAGGAAATGGTTTCCGTTAGGCGAGGAGACTAGGACGCGTGGACACAGCCTTAGAATTAGAGGGGGTAAATTCAGAACAGAAATGCGGAGACATTTCTTCAGCCAGAGAGTGGTGGGCCCGTGGAATTCATTGCCGCAGAGTGCAGTGGAGGTTGGGACGCTAAATGTCTTCAAGGCAGAGATTGATAAATTCTTGATGTCACAAGGAATTAAGGGCTACGGGGAGAATGCGGGTTAGTGGAGTAGAAATGCCCATCAGCCATGATTGAATGGCGGAGTGGACTCGATGGGCCGAATGGTCTTACTTCCGCTCCTGTGTCTTATGATCATATGGGTGCTACAGCAGGCAAGGCAGGTATGGGACAGCTCTCGACAAGTCTTCTATTAGCCAATTTTCTTTCCATACTGACATACTACCCAAAGCCATGGGTTCCTAATTTACTTAGGTAGTGTTACATGTGGTACCTTATGTCTTTTTGAAATACAAATATATGCAGTGGTTCCCCTTTATCTATCCTGCTCATTAATTTTTTCATTGACACCACATATTGAAGCTTGTAAAACGATGTTTCTCATTTCCCTCTTATCCTAGAATAGAGTTGAGATAAAAGGGTCATTTTCAGGATGGCAACCCTAGTGGAGAGACACAGGAATCAGTCCTGAGTCACAATTATTTGCAATATACATTAATGACTTCGTTGAGGAGAGTAAATACACTAATTTTGTGGATGACAGAGTCTACAGAGAGATAGAGACAAGCCAAGAGAATGGTCAAACTTTTGGCAGGTGAAATGTGAGCAAATATGAGGTTATGCAATTTGGTAGGAATAACAGAAGTTGAATATTATTTAAATAGATAAAGAGACTGCAGAAGGCTGCGGTACAGAGGGATTGGGGTGGTCTTGGGCATGACTCAAGGTTGTACATAAGTTCAGCAGGTGAAAGGGAAGTGGACTGTTGGCTTTTATTTCAAAGAAAGTAGAATATAAAAGTCAGGGAGCCTTACCAAAAATATACAAGGTACTAGTACAAATATAGCTAGAAAATGGTGAACGGTTTTGGTTCCCTTATTTAAGCAAAGATGTACTGGCATGGAAGCAGATCACTAAGTTGATTTTGGGTATGGAGGGATGTCTTAAGAGGAGAAGTTGAGTAAATTGGGTTGGAGTCATTTGAGTTTAGAAGAATGAGAGGAGGCTTACCAAAACATACAAGATTCTAAGGGGCCTTGACAAGGTAAATGCCAGAATTATTTCATTTATTTAACTAAATATTGTTGCAGAATAAAAGCATTGTTGTCTTGTGAGGCACGGTTGAGTAGGTTGGCCCTGTACTCATTGGAGAGACAACCATTCTGAATTATACAAGATTCTTAGTAGGGCTTGACACCATAGATGCTGATAAGGTTGTTTCCCCACGTTGGAGCACCTAGGATAAGAGGTGATAATCTCAGGGTAAGGGGTCATTTATTTAAGACAGACATGAGGAGGAATTTCTTTTATTGGAGGATAGTGAATCTGGAAATCTTTACACAAAGAAATGTTGAGGCTGGGTCACAGAGTCACAGATGTACAGCATGGAAACAGACCCTTCGGTCCAACTTGTCCATGCTGAGCAGATTGCTTAACCTAATCTAATCCCATTTGTCAACACTTGGCCCATAACCCTCTAAATGCTTCCTATCCACATACCCTTCCAGACGCCTTTTAAATTTTGTCATTGTACCAGCCTCCACCACATCCTCTGACAGCTCATTCCATACACACACCAGTCATTCAGTATATTCAAGGATGAGATGTGTTTTTAAGTAGTAAGGGAATTGGGGTTATAGGGATAAAGCAGGAAAGTGAGATGAGGATTATGAGATCAGCCTGAATGGTGGAGTAGTCTCAATGAGCCAAATAGCCTACTTCTGCTGCTACATCTTACTGTACATTACCACCTTCACAATGGTCATTACACTTGGGCAATGCTTACACTCGGGCAAGAGTAAAAAACAAATACAAAGTGGACATTGATCTTTTCAGTTCGCAGAAAGATGGGAGTTTTATTTTTATAATCAAATTAAAACATATTATAGGCTGCTGCAAAAGATTTGTAATGGCCAGCAGCCAGTGAGATGAAAAACAAAAACAGATTTTTAAAGATGATGAGGGAAAGGATAAGCGGTTTAAATACAACATCTGGATGACATCTACTATCACTGCAATTTCATGTATAGTTAGCAATGGTGCAGATATGTGTTTCTTTCCATAAGGGTTGCACATAAGGGCTGATAATGTGGAATTAACTTTTTCAAGCAGCATTATGATCCACAACTGTTTCAATTTGTATGGTATCTTGAACAGATCTGTTCTAATGGCTGCCTGCCATCTTTGCCTCCCATTTCATTTGTGCATGTATTAGCTATGGATTCACATCAGATCTCTCTCAGCACAGGGAACAAGGACAAGATTCATTTACATGGCAGCCAATGGTGACTGATTTTGATAGTTTACTCACTAAATATTCCAGGATAAAATTTGCAAAGCCTCAGACCTCCTGTTTTTCAGAAAATCACATGAATATATGTACATTTATCATGCACATATTCAGATATGAACTATGATGGCTTGAAACCATAAGATTATCTATTTCAAACATGATACAATGATGGGTGAAAATGATTAGTAAAATATTAATACTGGAATTATAAATATGAACTTCACAACAAACAAAAAGAATTGAATGTTCCCAACACCAATGATTATTCTGAATAAACAGAAGACAATCAGATCATTTGATTTAACAAATTTGAACAATTTAAACAAATTTGAGCAAACTTATTTTGCTTCTTTAGAGCCTAGTTCATTACTTCTGCTCTGCTAATGCTCAGGTATGTCAATGTCTGGCTGCAAAAAATAAATTTGAACAATCTATGCTTTCACTGATGTAGTATAACACAAGATACTGTGAAAGGAAGGAATTCTACAAACCACCCATACAAGATGTACCTAATTTAGTTGCTCTCATACGATAAATAATCAAGTGGGAGGTTGAACAACCAGATAATGTGGCCCATGTTGTTACCAATGACTTAGGTGAGAAGGTGGATGTGGTCCTGCAAACAGAATTAACAAGAGCTCGGTAGAAAATTAATCTCTGGATTACTCTCACTGAGTATGAAATAGGGAGGATAAGGAAAATGATTATGGCTAGGAACATTTTGCAGGAAGGAGGGCTTAAGATTCCTGGGACATCAGAACTGGCTCAGGGCAAGATGTTATCTGCACAAGTCAGACAGGTTGTACCTGAACAACACTGGAACTGAGCTCCTTTGTAGCTGGTTTGCATGGACTGTTGGGAGAGATTTAAACTGATTTGGCAAGGATGTGGGAATGAAAACAGAATATTTAAGATTATCAGGGTTCACAAAATACTTTCAGACATATGAACAGAAGGGGTTTGGAGGGATATGGGCCAGGTGCTGGCAGGCAGGACTAGATTGGGTTGGGATATCTGGTTGGCATGGACAGGTTGGACTGAAGGGTCTGTGTCCATGCTGTACATCTCTATGACTCTATACTGTACTCTCACGACAACAGTAAGTTAATAGGTGTAGTAAGGGGGAAAGTAATGAAGTCTAAACAACAATTACTATGCACATGCGTGAATGCATGAAGAATAGCAAATGATATTAGATTCCAGGTGAGAAATGCTATGTGAAAATATGAAGTTGTTACAATGACAGAGACATGGAACAAGGAAGGGGAAGACTGGGTGATAAATATTTCTGGGTACAAGATATTCAGGAAAGCTAGCAAAGGGAGGGAGGAGGGATGACAGGATTGGTTGAGGAGAGTAATGAAGTTCTGGAGAAAGGAGGACATCCTCGCGTTTTCAAAGATTGAATCAACCTGGCTGGAGCTAAGAAACAAAAAATGAGAAAATATATTGTTCCGTGTGGTATGCAGACTGATCTCTCAGTAGAAACAGTGAGGAAAACATCTGCAGGGAAATTACACAGATGCCAACTTTATGTCATAATTATAACAGGGAATGTCAATTACTAAAATATAAACTGGGATACTAGTCATGTAAGGGGCAGTGAGGACAAGTGTTCAATTATATTTGGGAGAATTTCCTGCAGTAGTTACGCTTTCAGTCCAAATAGAAAGAATGTACTGTTGGATCTGGTTTTTTGGAAACGAGTTAAGCCAAGTCAATCAAGTGTCAGTGGGGGAGCATTTAGGAAACAGTGACCATTGCATTCTTAGATTTAGGATGATGGTGAAGAATGACAATGGTCAGTTCAGAGTAGGAGCAATCATTTACTGGACAGCCAACTTGGTTGGCGCAAGAACAGAACTAAGCCAATAAATTGAAAGGTTGATTGGAAAAATTAACTGAGCAAAGGGTTTCTTTCGTAGAGGAGATAATCCAGGTACACAGTCTAGGTATATTCCCTAAAAAGGGAAAGATAGAATAAACAAACCCAGACCTTTATGGATGACAAAGGAGAGAGAAATTAAGATCAAAAAGTAAAAATTTGCTTATGACAGTAGTTAACACAATTGAGAAAAGGAAGACGATAAGGAAGGTGAAAAAGCATTGTCAAGAAGCAAAGAGGCATTGTAAAAGACAGGCAACAAACAAAGGGGAATCCCAAAGTCATCTACTGATATATAAAAAGTGAACATTTGCTAAAGTGGAGGAGCAGGATCTTCAGGGGAAAAAAAATGGGATTTACACGTGGAGGCGGGGATCTAGATATTAAATTAATGCTTTCTACCAAAGAGTTCGGTGCTACCCAAGCCATGGTTATACAGCAGGAAACTCTGTCACTGGAAGAGTCCAAATTTAATCAGAAAGAAGTGTTAGCTAGGTTGTTAGCAGTTGAAGTTGACAAAGCACTGAGACTGGAAGAATTGCATCCAAAGGTATTGAAGATAGGGTGATAATAGAAATTACAAGGGTGCTGGCCATAATCTTCCAGTTATCTCTAGACTCAGACGGACTCCCACAAGATGAGAGAAATGCAAATGTCACACCCTTATTCAATAGAAAGTTTAAGGATAAACCCAGTGATTTCGGAACAGTCTGTTTAATTTAAATGGTGTGGAAGCATAAAGAAACTATTCAGGTAGAATTACTAGTCACATGGAAAAAGGTGAGTTGATTCAGAAAAGCCAGTATAGATTTCAAAAGGAGAAATCATTTTTAACTAACTTGCTCAAATGTTTTGAACAGACTGAGGATAATGCTGTTTATGTGATATACATTGATTTCTAAAAGACACTTAAGCAAAATTATAGCTCATGGAATAAAAGTGACAGAAGGATCATGGATATAAAATTGACTGAGTGACAGGAAACAGAGTAATGTTGTGTATATTTCTGGCTTGAGGAATGTTTGCACCAAAAATCTCAGAAGGTTGATAATGGAAGTCTAATTTCTCCTGATTCATTTAGATCTTGACCTTGGCCTGCAAGGGACAATTTAAATGTTTGCAGATGAATCAAAACTTTGGAAACTATGCAGAAAACAGTGCAAAATTTAAAAAGGTCACTTTGGTAGAGTGGGTGGATATATAATAGATAAAATCCAAGCGAGAGAAGTATGAGGTGATGGAGTTTGTAATGAAAAACAGGTACAGACAATAAAGGACAGTATTTTAAGGGGATGCAGGAGCAGAGAGACCTGCATGTATGTGTGCACAGATCAGTGAAAGTAGCAAGACAGTGGAGAGAGAGCAGTTCACAATGAAGCATTTAATATCCTTGGTTTCATGAAGAGGCATAGAGCAGAACAACAATACTGAACTTGTACAAGACACTTACTGACTTCAGCTAGGGTACAGTGTACAATTCTGGGTGCCACATTAGAAGATGAATGTGAACACATTTGATAGAGTGCAGAAGAGATTTACAATAATAGTTGCAGGATTAAGAAGCTTCAGGAAAAAGGACAGTGTGTGTTTAGGAAGACTAAAGGAAATCTAATAGACAGTTTAAAAGTAATGAGAGAGTTGGATAGATTCAAGCAACTGTTCACGCTTGCAAAAGGCTCAACAAAAAGAGGGCACAGACTTCAAGTAATCTGCAAAATAAACAAACGTGATGCGAGAAAAAAACTCCTTCTCACAGGTTTTTCACAGGCTTGGAACACACTGTCTAGAAGTGTAGTAGGTGTAGAGTCAACTGAAGTATTCAAAAAGGGGAGTTGGCGATTATTTGAATAGAAACAACATGCAAATGTGATGTGGGAGAAAAGAGAATAGCACTAAGTCATGTTGCTCATTTGGAGAACAGGTCAGGGCCAATTGGCCTGCTTCTGCACAATAAAATTTCTGTACCTCGTAGTCACTTTATATTCTCCTCAACACACGCTGTTACTTACAGTTTGTGTATCATCAGCAAATTTGGCTACAAAATACAGTTGCAGTCAGTCCCTTCATCAAAGTCTTAAGTTGCTGTCCGAGAAAAAAATTCCAGTAGCACTCCATTAGTTAGTTTAGCAAACAATAAATAGTTCTATTTCCTATATCATACTTGATTGACACAATTATATCAGCCCCAACACCATGAGATTTTCTCTCATACAGTAATCTTCTATGTGAAAATTCATCAAATGCCTTTTGGAAATACAAACATCTAAAGGTTTGCAGTTACCACAAATCTGTTAAGAGCCATTTTCCTTAAATAAAATGGGAGTGAGAGAAAAGAGCACCCGGAGACAGTCACCAATACCTAAAAGAGTTGGAGGAGGAGGATCTGGAAACAGGCATCAGTGGAGGAGAGGTCAGACAGGTGGCAGAACTAGGGGCATGAAGTTAAAAGGAGCAACAAGAGCAGAAAAGTTCCAGAAGCAGACAGACTGTGGAAGAGCTGCTTCAGCAAAATCTAAGTCTGAGACGTCACAGGACAGCAGATACGTAACTGTTGGCTATTTGTGACTGGATATCAATTTCAGACATAAGTACAAAACAAAAGCTTTAGGTAGATAAAGGAGGAGACGTGGTGGGAGTGTAGGCAAAGATGGATCTCCGGTAGACTCCAAGATTTCCTCCTCCGTAGTATTGTTCCCGATTTCATTTGCTGAATTGACATGCACATTAAAGTCACCCGTAATTATATCTGTACCTTGCCTCGGTTTCTAATTTCCTGTTTAATGCCTTCCCCAATATTACTACAGTTTGGTGGTGTGGCGGGGGAGTCTTTGTACAACCAGAAATGCTATCGCATCTCCCATTTGAGTTATTAAGCTCTGTAGCGCTGTTTGATTGTTGCCCTTGAATTCACTTTTTTTAGTTCCCTTTCTGTTATAAATTTGTACACACATAGATTCTCAGCCATGACAAAGTAACATTCCAGAAAAAGGGAAGTAGAGCAGGAGGAACTTCGACATGGGATGTTATACAGTAATATGAGAAAGAGAAAAGGTGTCCTGTGAAATCAGATAAGGGAATGATTTGATTCTGCTACTACATGCAATAAGTTAAAGTATGAAGTCTTGATATCAACATACAGGTGTTCCCTTCCATCTATTTGGTTTTCCATTTTAAGTCCCCAGCAACTGTATCATCGACAATGCTGTTCTGATCACAGGAAGACACAAATGTATTTCACGATATGCAAAGAGATAGATGTGGTTTCCAGTGTGATTTTTCGAGAGAGACATCAATTGTCTGAAGTGAGGGAAGCACTCAATCAACTTTGTACAGAACTCGATTGAATCCTTTTAAAAGGTATTATAGAAGACTCTTCATCGTTTTCATATTAAAGATTGAGACCCATTAATATTCAAAACTTCCCATTCTCAAAAAGAAAAATAGTAAAAACTGAAGTGTCAGATTTCACAGCTTGAAGCAATAAAGTACTGAGTAAAGCATACGAGAATAAATCCCCATCAACAAATGTCTCAGCAATTCAGATTGGAACACTACAAGATAATTTTTTTTCTCTCATTTAATGATTACATACAAACAGCTATGTTATGTGTAAAATGCACAAGGAATACTGGTAATCTATTTTAATGTTCTTTGGCTTTTAAATATTATCAAGCCACAACTAAGTGTACTAATTCATGGGTCCAATAAAGGTGCAACTTTAAGGGCACCATGAAAGAATAAATTAAACATTGATAATAATTACACCAATCTTTACGTACGTGCAAAATGAATTTAAAATACTGAATCCAAAGTCAACATTTTACAATATGCTCTCATTTCCAGAATTAGCTTTAATATTAATATAAAATGTTGAAAGCACTGAGCCGATAATTTATTATGTGAAAAAACAGAGGGAACACTTCAGGTTTCTGATCCTCTCTCCGCAGAGGCTGCCTGATCTCTTTATTAAATGAGACATCCATTGCATCTCTTATTGTCAAGAACAACCGCCTTAAAAGATTTGTTCATCTGGACCCACACAAAGTGTTCCATTGACTTTAAATTGCTTCTCGCTTTTCCTTCTAAAATATATCACTTCATGAATTTCATCTGCTATGCGTTTGTCCATCATAACAGCTCATTAGGTTCATTATTTTCAAGATAGTAGTTAATATCATGATAGACTTGAATGTTTATCACCTTTCTTTGTTACTCTATTTTATAGAAACCCTACAACGTGGAAGTAGGCCATTCGGTCCATCGAGTCCACACACAAACTCTAAACAGCATCCCACCCTGACCCAACCTCATACCCTATATCCCTGTAACCCTGCATTTCCCATGGCTAATCGACCAAGCCTGCACATCCCTGTACACTATGGGCAATTTTGCATAGCCAATCTACCAAATCCGCAGATCTTTGGATTGTGGGAGGAAACACATGCAGACACAGGGAGAATGTGCAGACTCCACACTGCCCGAGGGTGGAATCAAACCTGGATGCCTGGCGCTAAGGTAACAGTGCTAACCACTGAGACACTGCTGCCCTGGAAATTTTGCAACTTAGTTGGAATTGGTCAACATAAAACATTTGGAAAAATAAATAGCATGAAATACTATGATCCAATTGGTTTCTTTTACAAAGCATACTGATAACCTGAACAACATGTACTAAACAACTGTGGAAAATAGAAGAAAGAAAAGTTTCAAACTTCTGTAAAATTGCTGAAGGTTTTTGACCTGTGCAAGATATTTGGGAGCACAATGTTCAGCACTATTATTCTTGGCTAGGATTGTTGAAATTTTCTTTGAATCCACAGACTGCAATTGACAACCTTACTCAATATTACATTTCTATTTTACTAAGTATAAACAAAAATGCTGGGCTCTCAGAAGCCATCTTTTAAGCCCTCAGCAAACATTTGTAATGCAGTAAAATAAGCAAACATATTGCAAAGTTACAGTCTGCTCATGCTCTGTTGGAGATTTCAGCAGAGCCCATGAATCTTCCTGAACATCACCCTTTATCGCCCAAAAATATGTAGCTGTACTGCAAGCTCTGGGGTTCTGGCTAAACAGTTCAGTACAAATCACAAGAAAACATACTTGAAGTGTAGAGTCCACAACTTGAACACTGTATTCCAGGATATACTGAAGCCTGAGATACAGTACAAAGAAAATTGACAGGATCTCTTCCTTATAGTTACATTCCCTTTAATTCACAAAACCTGGATACAAAAACAAAGGACCATCAAATAGACAATGGAACACTGTCTTCCACTTATCCCTCCCATATGACTAAAAGCAGTAAAAGCGAGGCAGACTCTCTCTAAACTTGCTATCAAAGTAAACTAAATGTTAATGCAAAATTACCTACTTACCTAATGATGAACCATACTGTTATTAGATCAAGGTCTTTGCTAGGACAATTATAGTAATTACATGTACAACTACGAAGCCCATTTTGTACTGATTTATTGGACATAGTGCATTGTCATAAATTCTGACAATGTTTCGAAAATAAATGCAATCTAAGTCCATTTTAATACCTTCCACAATACTTAATTCATATAAGAACTGCATGTAGATAAAGCAGCTGGTGAAGGCTGCAATGGTATGGTAGTCTTAACAGTGAGAGGATCTGAATGCAGGTGCAGGGATGTCTTGCTGCAACTCTACAGGGTGTTGCTAAGATTACACGTGGAGTACTGTGAGCAATTTTGGCCCCCTTATCAGAAGAACGTTCTGGCTATTGAGGGAGTGCAAGGAAAGTGAACCAGACTGATTCCTTGTATGCAGAGACCAATGTGTGGGAAGAGACTATGGATCGGTTAGGATTGTATTGAGTTCAGAAGAATGAGTGGATCTCACATAAACCTATAAAATTCTAACAGGCTTAGACAGGGTGAATGCAGGAAAGATGTTTCTGATGATTGAGGAGTCCAGAACCAGGGGTCATAGTCTAAGGATAAGGAATGAGATGAGGAGATATTTCTTCACCTAGACAGTGGTGGAACTGTGGAATTCTCTGCTACAGGAAACCATTGAGTCCAAAACATTGAAGACATTGAGAAAGACATATAGCGTTTAGGGAACAGGTGTTATGAAGGTGTTGGTGTACTGTACCTTTAAGAAAGTTAAAAGCTGGTAGGACTACCTGACAGCACCAAGTATTCTCAATAAGATACAATGTAACAGGTGCTCCAGCTACTGGAGTAGGTAGGGTAGCTGGTTGTCTGGGAACGACAAAACAGATTCGAATTAGGCCAATCAGTTAAATTATACCCCGAAAGATACAAAACTCCAATCCAGTTTGAATTTAGTACACTGATGATCTTAAAAGCCAATGATACAATCCAATGTTTATGGGGTACAAAACTGGGGAAAATCGAACAGTTGCGAGAACTGTCAAGCTACCAGCATGTAAAAGACTGCCTAAAAAATAGTTCTCTTAAAAGTATCTTTATCGATCAGTAACCTGTGAAGCAGAATTCCTGAGAAGAAGAAAAGGTGACACATGAAGATCCAAACAGAAGGACCAAAAGTACCTGGTTTTGAGATAAGAAGCTTTGTTTTGGAAACCTTAATTGGGAGTTTTATTAGACTAGTATTGTGGAAGGGGAAGGTAAAAGATAGATTTGAGGATGGAGTTGAAAATAGTTGTCAGTTAATACTATACTTTATTAAGAAATATACTGCTATTCTTTAAGAAATAAGGTTGCTAATTTTTACTTTAAATAATTTGTGGCCTCTTGAATTTTCACAGATTATTGCACAGGATAAACATTTTCTGTGTTGCTGGTTTTAAATAAGCAGGAGGGTTTACCCTGTGCCGTAGTACAAGGTACTGATTTGAATGATCAGCCCTAATCACATTGATTGCCGGAGCAGTCTTGAAGGGCTGAATGCCGTATTCCTGCTCCTAACTCAGCTCCAAAATTTTCTTAGGCATGAAATATCAATTCGATGTAGACCCTAACTTATGATTATTCCTCTTTTACAGGATTCTTTTGACTGAACCCTGTAAGATGGAAAATATCAAAGTTGTTGTAAAACAATAATAAACTCTCCTGACTTGTACGTCTCAAGAGGCTCATTCTCTAGCCAGACTTTCTTAATTTGATTGCACTCTTTGTTACTTACCCAAGTGAAAATACATCAAGTAAAAAAAGTATGATCACTAACACAAGCCTGAATACATTAATCTTGTTTGCTATAAAAGTTACTTACTTAATGAAATTTCTACAAAAAAACTCAAAAGAAGCACTCTTGGCCCACCTCATTTCTCATGTCCTTTCATGGCTAAAGATACTATCAGAAACTTTTTGCATCTCTGGCAACGCCACCTTTTATCAAGAACGTAAACCCTTTCTGAAAAAATAAGCAGCAGTGAAATAATTGCTTGCAGAAACATAAGCACAGCTGTCAGCTGAATGGTGCATCATTTTTAAAAACTTTTGAGAAAGATTACCACAATGTTGCTCAATCATTTCCACTCCATAAAAATGTCAAGCTCAACATTCTGTAGGTCATATTAAACCTAAAATGAGATGGGTTATGGATAAACAAATGGCAAAGATGACTAGAAAAACCACTGATAGATGACAGCAAAGGAGAAACTGAATTGATGAGGATGCCTTATTCCATTCATACTTCCTGTGATTAGGTTCTCAATCGTATAGCAGACTATGACATGATGACAGGAACCAAAAAGCCTGAAGCGAGAAATGCTGCTACACGAGCCCCATGTTTATTAAGGATTGACTGTTAAGGCAAAAGCTTTATTGGCTTTCAAACTGAGTTCCAAAGCTTACAAGAAAGTATGGAGGGTTGTAAAAGGCAGAAACTCATAAAAGACAGGGATGCAAAAGCTCTGTTGAATTTAGTGGCAAAATATTACAATTTTTTTGCTCCTTTCCTTCCTTGGGAGCCAGCCAAAACTGGCACGTTAACAGATGGGAAACTGATATTAATTAGTTAGTGAGTTTGTTTGTTTTTGGAGGGGAGAGGGAGTGTGGGCACATATTTGTACTATGATATGATTGAAGAGTCACAATCAGAAGAAAGAACAGATGAAGGCTCCGTTGATGAACTGGGGAAACATGATGCGGGCACCAATTTTTCAAACACATTCACATTAATTTATTCACAGGGAAACACATTATAAATTTGCACCTCAAACAAAAATCTAGTTTGTTTCTATTTATGGAAACCCAAGTGAATCCTGAAGCAATGCCCATGACTTGTATCCAAGTATAATTCGCATGTAATAAATATGAACTCCTGCTCCTCGTGGCCCACCAAGAGTTCTACAACAGGATGCCTCATTTTAACGGCTGGGTTTTCCCTACTCTGGTCCAAGGGCCACTGTTAAGTTTGAATCATATTCTCAGTTTATGGGGACATTAATTTAAAAATCCTGCTAACATTCTACTTCAAAAATGGTGAGGTACACAGAATGCCATGACAGGTGCCATAATGAATATGTCCACTATGTGCATTAGGGATGAGAGGTATGTGTCCTGTTCTTTAATTCCACCCAACCCCTTTATTTCAGGACCCATTATTTAAATGCATTATTTGCAAAATTGGGCATTACTTGAATTACTTTTGCAAAATACATTGGCTATATATAAAAAAAGGTATATCTCACGCCACAGTACAATTTCCCCAAGTCTTCTTGTGTACTTCTCAAGCATTGGGATTAAGTTTACCAAAGTAGATTTGGTAAATCTACAGTGGATTTAGGAATTTTGAGGCTATCTTTTCGAATAAAATGACCGTTTTTATCAATTTGTTTCATTTAGGATTAAAATTAAATAGGTAATTGGTACCATTATGTAAGGTACATATGGAGAATATAGCAGCTTGAAAAGAACAAATTCATGATGCAGCAATTGACTTGTCATTGTGCTGTGTTGGAATAAAACAATTACCCACACTCTTGGTCAGGAAACACGAGTTTATGCAAGAAGTAACCAAAATTGTGAAGAATACCTTGTTCTTTTACAATTACAGAAAAAGCAAATGAAACAAATGCCTATCAAATCAACATCCTTGCTTGTAACCTTAGTCTTACATTGCAAAATCAACTACAAACTTCCTGAATTTACAACAGAAGGAGTCATGAATAAACTCTAAATATATTTTGGTAACTTCTGGAATACCAGGTGAAGCCTACAACCCACTTACCCCAGAACTGGACTGTCAAGCATGTCACTAGAAGTGAAATCACGACTTTCCACCCACGCAGCTCTCAACATAAATGGGGGTTGGCTAGAGAAGCACAGAACACATTATTTCAATTTTATGACTCATGTTTCCTGTTCAATTGGCATTCATTATACCTTACCTTCGACAAGTTTTGAATTAATATAGTCTATTTCTTTCACTATTCCTCATAATAGGAATGTTTTCCCATAATAGAAGAATTAGGAATTCAACAATAAGGTTTGCTTGTTTGGAGTGGGATCTTGGTTAGAGATTTAAAAAAACTGCGGATGCTGAAATCCAAGCAGGAGGATGGAACTGGGGTTAGGGTTGAGGGTGAGGAGAGGGGCAGAGTGTGAGGTAGAGATAGGTGAACACAGGTAGAGAGTTGGTCGATGGAATGAATGATTCTGGTTAGTAAAAGAAAGGAAGGCAATTGAAGGGAGGGGGAGAGGCGAGAAAGGGAGTTGGAGGGGTTGGTGGGGGGCAAGGTCATTTGAAATTGGAGAACTCAATGTTGAGTCCTCCGCCTTGTCAGCTGCCCTGGTAGATGAGGTGTTGCTCCTCCAATTTGCAGTCTGATTCGCTGTGGCAAAGGAGGAGGCTGAGGATAATCATGTTGGAAAGTTAGTGGGAAGGGGAATTAAAAATGGCAGTGACTGGGAGGTCAGGTTGGCTCCTTCAGGCCTGGCTGAGATGCTCAGTGAAACATGCTCTGAGTTTACATTTGGTCTCACCGATGTAGACCATTTTCCCAATTCCTCCCCCTCCGTCGCATCTGTTTGGACAAGGAGACATCATACTCCCAAGCATCCCAGGTATCCACCTATTTTGAACAAGGTGCTTTTCCCTCCCTCTGTCATCCAGACAGCCCTCCGCCGTACCTCCTCCATTCCCCATTCCACTGCTCTAAACCCTCCACCCCCACCCCAAATACAATAAAGGCTGGGACACACTCCATCCTCACCTACCACCTGCCAGTCTCCACATCCGACGTATCATTCTTAAACACTTCCACAAATTCCAATTAGACCCCACTAGCAAGAACATCTTCCCCTCCCCACCCATCTCTGCCTTCTGTAAGGACTGTTCCCTTCGCCAATCCTTGGTTGGCACCACTCTCCCCACTAACCCACCCAAACCCCCTCCACGTACCTTCCCCTGCAACCGTAAAAGATGCAAAACCTGCTGGTATACCATCCCCATCACCTCACCTCCATCCAGGCCCCCAAACAGTTCTTCCAGGTGAGAAAGAGGTTCACCTACCTGTCCTTCAACCTAGTTTACTACATCCCATGCTCCTGATGTAGTCTTCTCTACATCGGGGAGACCAAAGGTAAACTCAGGGCACGTGTTGCTGAGCATCTCAGCCAGGCCTGCAGGAGCCGAGCTGACCTCCCAGTCACCGCCGATTTTAATTCTCCCTCTCACTCCCTTTCTGACAGGACCACCCTCAGCCTCCTCCATTGCCACACCGAATCAGACTGCAACTTGGAGGAACAACACCTGGTCAGCCTACAGCCTGGAGGATTCAACATTGAATTCCAATTTCAAATCACCTCCCTTCCCATCCCCTGACTCCTTCCAGCCCCTCCATTCCTCTAACTGACCCTTCCTCCCAACTACCAACGAGATCCATTCCTCCCATCGACCAATTCACCTATGCTTATCTCACCAACCCATACCTCTCCCCACCCAAAACTCTCCCTGATCCCCCCCCCTATCTGCAGCTCCCCTTCCACCCATGTCCAGTTCTGAAGAAGGATTACACCCAAAACATTGACTTCTCCCCCTCCTGATGCTGTCTGGCTTGCTATTTCTTCCTGCTTGAGCTGAAAAATGTGTTGCTGGAAAAGCGCAGCAGGTCAGGCAGCATCAAAGGCGCAGGAGAATCGACATTTCGGGCAGAAGTCCTGATCTGCTGCGCTTTTCCAGCAACACATTTTTCAGCTCTGATCTCCAGCATCTGCAGTCCTCACTTTCTCCTAGTTGATTTCTTCCTGCTTGTCTACTTTGCAGTGGGCTTTGAGCAGGCAATTTACTTGTAGCGTCACTAAATTGCTTTCCTAATTTAGGATTCATTTCACTTCTCAGTAATAAAATTGTGGATTTAATCGTAATCCAGTAGTATAAAAATGTCTGGCATATTCAGCATGTAAAGCTACTGAGAACTCCAACTTCATGGTCTTTAGCTATAACGGCAGCATGTGCAATATCTCGGTTGACTGGAACTAAGTACATGTAAATACAACAGATCCAGCTTTTTTAAAAATTCATTTGCAGGACTTGACATCACTGGCTGACCAGCATTGATAGCCCATTCCTATTTGCCCTTGAGAAGGTGGTGGTGAGCTGCCTTCTTGAATCACTGCAATCCACTTGCTGTGGGTTGACCCACAATGCCAGTAGGGAGGGAATTCCAGGATTTTGACCCAACGACTGTGAAACAATGGCAGAATATTTCCAAGTCGGGACGGTGATTGGTTTAGAGGAGAACTTGCAGGTGGTGGTGTTGCCAAGTACCTGTTGCCCTTCTTAGATGGAAGTGGTCATCAGTTTGGAAGGTGCTATCTAAGGATCTTTGGTGAATTTCTGTAGACTTGTTCCGTCGACCTGCTCTGTCTGCAGACTTGATTTAAAAAGTCCAGCCACCAATCACTGTAAAGCAATTATGTCTGTAGCTTTCCAAGAGCTCCAATACTGTGTCTATCCAGGGTAAGACTAGATGAGCAAACAGTATTCCAGAAAAGCGACCAATACACTCAGTGCTAATCTGACAGCACATGAACTATTTCCAATATTTGGCAACTGATTCTATATGATGAATTTGAAGTAGCTGCCACTGTGCTTTAAATCCCTGAACGAGGTTGTGCATCTTAGTCAAAGAATCAAAGAAATTTCTTGTAACCATTTATATCAGTTATTAAAATCATGAAATTCAAAATGAAAGCAAATGCTAATCAAAATATAACCAACTTTCAATTCCAACTTCCACTTTGGGACTTTGAAGCAGCATGAATAAATTACATAGTTCTTCAGTTCGAAGTTTTGAGATTTACAGGGAGAAGGAAAAGATGGCAAATCACTTCTAAACATGCAAGAAGCCACAACAGCCAGAGCCGTTTCCTTTCAAGGTCCCCGTTATTCTCGTTTTTTTTTCAAAAAACTTTTGACTGCTTTGCCTTAAAAGGAAGTTTCATTTGTCTGCCATAAAGTTTATGATACTGAGCCATATTTTTAGAAAGGCAGATTTGGCCATGCAGTTACAATAAAATTGGCTTCCGGCACATTCTTCGCTTTTATACTCCATGTTATATTTATAAAATCTATGATACTGTAAACTTTATCGTTTCACTCTAACAATTCATCTTGCCACGTTCAAAGTTTGTGAATCTGAATTCCTGATCCTCTTTGTACCTTAATTCCACCCCCCCAACTTTAACACACAAAAATGAAAACATCTTACGTTTAAATAATACACTGAAAGCAGGACACTTTCCTCAAGTGCATTACAAGAAGTGATATACAATATGATATTAGCACAGGTCACTGCACATTTGATTGAAGGATGCTTTCCTGTATTAGTCAGAGCATTGAGAATAGAAGTTGGGAAGTCATGTTGCAGCTATACGGGACATTGGCTAGGCCACTTTTGAAACAGTGTGCGCAATTCTGGTCTCCCTCCTACAGGAAGGATATTGTGAAACTTGAAAGGGTTCAGAAAAGATTTACAAGGATGTTGCCAGAGTTGGAGAGTTTGAGCTATAGGGAGAGGCTGATAAGCTTGGGCTATTTTCCCTGAAGTGTCTGAGGCTGAGGGGTGACGTTATAGTGGTTTATAAAATCATGAGGACCATGCATAGGGTAAATAGACAAGGTATTTTCCCTGAGTTGGGCAGTCCAGACTGAGAGAGCATAGGTTTGGGGCTAGAGGGGAAAGATTTAAAAGGGGCCTAAAGGGCAACTTTTTCATGCAGAAGGTGGTGTGTGTGTGTGTGTATGGAATGAGCTGCTAAAGGAAGTGGTGGAGGCTGGTACAATTACAACATTTTTAAGGCATTCGGATGGGTATAATGAATAGAAGGGGTAGAGAGAGATATGGGCAAAGTGCTGGCAAATGGGACAAGATTTAGGATACCTGGACCGAAGAGTTTGTTTCCATGCTGGACATCTCTTTGACCCCTTAGATTAGGAAAAAAAAATGAATGTAACTCCTCTATTCAACCAGGAAGGAGTCAGAAAACAGCAAAGAACAGATCAGGTGGACTAACATCATCAGGAAAATGCTCAAGTCTATTGCTATGTAGGTATATTGGAGCACTTCGAAAATCTCAATGAAATCAGATAAAGTCAGCATGGTCAATGAAAGTGAAATCATCTTTGTATCTTTGTGATGTAGGTTATGTGATTTTATATATAATATATAATTGTGGATTTGTTCTGTGTCTAAGAGGGGGCTTAATTATTATAGAGTCATAGAGATGTAAAGCATGTAAACAGACCCTTCAGTCCAACCCGTCCACGCCGACCAGATATCCCAAAAGTAGTTTGAATTTTTATTTATTTTTAAGATTTTAAAAAATTGAGGGGGAGGGGTAAGGAAGAGTCCATGGGGTAATAATTGGGGTTTGTTTGCATTGAGGGCTTTATAAGCAGATAGAATAAATGTTGAGGGGCATAAGCATACTTCCTGTTTAGAAAGGTCAGGAAAACACCCAAAGCTTGAGAAGTTTGTCTTCAGTTCATAGAATTCTTGGTTTAGATGGATGAACCCGTTTCTCAATAAAGTTAGCAAATAGGTTACCTCAGAGAAAGGATTTTAAATTTAAAGTTCTACACCTGAAGTCTTTGGTTAGAATTCTGAAAGGATTATTTGAAGCTGATAACGTCAACGCTCAGTTGTGACTAATTAAGGAAGAGATTGCCAAACTCTCAAAATTAGGAATTGAAATAAATAGTTTGGTCAACCCTGTGGATGTGGTAGAGAGGCAAATGCTCTGGGGCAATTTGATTGCTGTAAAGTTATTGGAAGTGAAGCCAGACAGATCCCCAGAGCCTGATGGTGAACATCCTAGGGATTTGAATGAAGCGGCAGCAGAGATAGTGGCCCATTTATTATAATAATTCAAAGTACCTAAGATTCAGGAAAAGTTCTGGTGGATTGGGAACATGCTAATGTAACACCCTTATTCAAAAACAGAAGGAAGCAGATAGTAAGATATTACTGACCAGTTTGTTTAACATCTGTCGTCAGGAAATTGTTAGAATTGTTGTTAAGGAACTAATAACAGGACATTTGCAAAGTCATAATGCAATCCAACAGAGTCAGCTTAATTTTATGAAGCATAAATTATGTTTGACTAAATTGGTAGTTTTTTAAAAGATGTAACAAACAATGTGGATAATGGGAAACCTGTAGATGTTGTATAAGTGGACTTCCAGAGGCATCTGGTGAGGTGTTGCATGAAAGCTTAACATACAAAATAAGATCACATAGGGTTAGGAGTAATTTATTAGCTTTGCTACAGGATTGCAGTAAGAACCAGAAGAGTTGAGAAAAATGGGTGTTTTAGTGAAATTAGCGGGGTCTCACAGGCCCAAGTTTTTACAATCTACATTAATTACATGGATGAAGGGATAGAAAGTACTAGTGTCAAATTTGCACATGTAACTAACAGATGGGAAAGTAAGTTGAAATGAAACAAAAAATTTACAAATGGATATGATTAGATTAGATTACTTACAGTGTGGAAACAGGCCCTTTGGCCCAACAAGTCCATACCGACCCGCCGAAGCGCAACCCACCCAGACTCATTCCCCTACATTTACCCCTTCACCTAACACTACGGGCAATTTAGCACGGCCAATTCACCTAATCAGCACATTTTTGGACTGTGGGAGGAAACCGAAGCACCCGGAGGAAACCCACGCAGACATGGGGAGAATGTGCAAACTCCACACAGTTAGTCGCCTGAGGCGGGAATTGAACCCAGGTCTCTGGCACTGTGAGGCAACAGTGCTAACCACTGTGCCACCGTGTCACCCAGGTTAGGTGAATGGGCCAAAATTTGGAACAATACCCATTTCGATTGAATAAATATGAAGGCAACTCGTTATCTAAATGGAGAGAAACCTCTGTTTTGGTGTACAGGGATCTGTATACCCTTGTGTGAGAAGTACACAAAACTAGTACACAGATACAGTAGGTAATAAGGAAGGCAAGTGGAAATTTGATGTTAATTGTTGAAGATATAAAAGGGAATGTTGCTGCAACTGTACAAAGCATTCATAAGACTGCACCTGCAGCATTTAGAACAATTTTAGTCTCTTTGTTGAGGAAGGATATAGTGGCATTGGTGGAAGTTCACAGGAGGTTCACTTTACAGATTGCAGAGATGAGGGGCTGATCTTACAAAGAGTGATTTGAGCAGTTCAGGATCCTCTGGATTTTAGCAGCATTACAGGAGATGTATTTGAGGTATAAAAGATGCAAAAGGGGATTGACAAAGTAGACTTGGATCAGATGTTTCCTCGTGGGGACAATCTAGAATGAAACGTCATAATTTTAAGGTAGGGGTAGCAGATAAGCTATTCCACTCAAAGGGCTGTAAATCTCTGGAATTCACTATCCCAGAGTGTAGTGGATGCCAGAACATGCTATGGACCAGGCCAGACCCCTCAAAACATTTCAAGGAGGTAGCCCAGACCCTAACTTTGTTTGCTGTTTTAAGCAGGTGTAACGCAGACATTCCAGGAGAGAATCAGCTGGTCAAACCACTCAGTTTTAAACAAAACAGAATTTATTTACAAGATCACTGAATGAAACACAGAGAACAGAAAAGAGAATATCGAATGGCCTATCCTATCCGAAAACCCAACAGACCATCCCAACTTAATGATCCTGATCCAGATACTTGCAAAACTCCTGATTAACACCCCTTGGCACAAAAGGTAAAATCAAACAAGTTCTTACAGGATACAAGTCAGAGAGAGAGTACCAGCCTGGACCTGCTTCTGTGCGTCCAACAGCCTTTCCTCACACTAATGCTAAAAAAAAACCAAACCAGAGAAAAGCTGAGCTGGAAGAACTGGCCACACCCTTTTTATTGTACATTTTTTTAAAAACTTGAATTCCTTCTGCCTGAGGCAGTATCTGTTAGCTATTATCATCTTGGCCCTAAAACCCTTCAACCTCCAGACTTTTCAGAGTCCATCACTGACAACCTCTCTGGAAAAAAAAAGGACAGCATAACCTTGTTAAAGGAACAGCTTTGTCGCAACACGAAGCACATTTAAAGAGATAGATTTTAATTACTAACAGGTTGAAGGGTTATGGTTTGTGGACAGGAAAGTAGACTTGAGGCTGAGATGAGATCAGCCATGATTGTGTGAAATGGTGGGGCAGGGTCAATGAGTTAAATTTCTCACTCCTGCTAGTTCTTACATACAGTAAATAATTAGGGGATAGAATATTGCTGAACATTGCAAGAGAAGTAGAATATGGAAGTAAGGGTTTGCTATAATTATCGAGGGCTCTGGGGAGACCACATCTAAAGCATCATATACAGTTTTGGTCTCCTTGCTTCAGAAAGGGTATGACTGGATTAGAAGCAGTTTAGGAAGTTTCATTCAACAAAATCTCAGTATGAAGAATTTGGACAAGTTGGATCTGCAATCTTTGGAATGAAGAAAAATGAAAGGTGATCTTATTTGAAACATACAACAGCCTGAAAAAACTTGACAAGATGGATGTTTTGCCTTATGAGAGAGACTAGTGCAAGAGGACAGGGTTTAAAAATAAGGGGGCCACTTATTTAAGATGTGATTTTTTTTCCCCTCAGTGAATCATCAGTCTGTGAAATTTTCTACCACAGACAAAAATAGAGGCAGTACCACTGAATATTTTGAAGGCTAAATTGCACAGATTATTAGTCATGATGTGGAGATGCTGGTGTTGAATTGGGGTGGACAAAGTTAAAAAAATCACACAACACCAGGTTTCAGTTCAACAGGTTTATTTGGAAGTACAAGCTTTCAGAGGACTGCTCCTTCACCAGGTAGCTCATGGGGCAGGATCATAGGATACAGAATTGAGAGTAAAAGATCAAAGTATCATACAACTGATGCAAAGTATTGAACAAATGTAAACTGCTCTTAAGTCTTTAAACACCTTAATCCATTCTAAATAATTCGCCTTATTACTTGCTCCAATTGTGCAAAGCACAACACGCTAGGATGAGTGTGGCGCGCTCAGGCTGGACCTACATACAGCAGGAAAACAATGTTCCACATCAAGGCAAATATGAATGCTATGAGCATGCAGGTAAACACCAGAGAAAGCGAGATGGCCTGAGTTATAGTCTGGACCATCTTTCAGTGGGGCATCTGTTTGGGCATGCAAGTGTCCCTGCTATAGCTGTTGAGTGTTTCTGGTATGACAGCAATGCAAGTCTGTACTTTGTAAGCAGCCTGCACTGCATCAGAGAGGTGCTGAGGGTTAATGAGTTGGCAGACATCAAATGTCAATATCAATAGACAAAAATGTGCATGCAGCTGGGCACACATGGATTGTGTCCTGAGATGCTGTTTGGTCAAACACAACATGGAGATTGTTTGGAGCAAGTGGCCCCAGTTGAACTGCCAGTTTCCCACTTTGGTTTCAAGGTTGTGTTTTGTCAAAGTAATAAAAAACTGAATATTCATGAGGCAAATTGGGTTGTTAATCAAGTACAGTAAATCCTGTATCAACAAAATCACAAATTATGAATTCATCTATCCACCCCAAAAAATAATAACAAAGATCACAAAAATCCACAATTTTTGACCTATCTTTAACCTGTATTTTCAACAAGCTCTGTACTCATGAATTTCATCATTCAAAGGGGTTCTCAGGAACAGAACCCTTGAGGATACAGAAGAATGATTGTATTTACCAAGCAATAATTCACCTGAATTGGCAACTCAGCACTGCTCAATAAAAAAACTTGCTACTGTTATGTGCATAAAGCATACAACATGGAAAGAGATGCTCCCAGTGTTGAAATGATCCTCGCTGGACTTCCTATTTGATTCTGCCACACATCCTATCATAACCCACATTAATCAGACCTCTAACATTCTGCTGAAAATCTGCATGTTCAGAACTAAGGCAAATACTCACTATTGCACACATATCTTTAAATACCATCAGCTTTTCCTATCCTACTGTTCTTCCAAAACATAAGGGATCCTTCAATATTCAGATCCCAGCCTTGATCACCTTGTAATTATAACTTTGAAATGGTTATCAAGTAATAAAATTTGACTATTTGAACTGGTAAGTCATCCAGCTTACTGAATGCTGTGCGCACTCAGATACACATCCTTCATTTCTGGTTTCCTACTAATTTTGCAAATTCTGGCCTTAACTGCTTGTGCACGCAAGATTATACAGCCTGCCCTTCCCCCATGAAGGGCAATTCCAATTACTCGCACACACACAAGGTTTTGATTATTAGTTTGATTTTAGCTGAAATATTTATAAAAGGTGACCATCTTTGTAAAAGGTGGTCAGTTTGTCATTTGTTTATAATCTTTATTAGTCTTACTTGGTATCTATTAATTCTCCTCGATCTATTAGTTTTGCATCAGCCTTGGTTACATACGGTATTGAGTTGACTGTTTCTGCTGCAGTCAGTAGCATTAAGAACATAGAAGATAGGAATAGGCCATTTGACCCCTTAAGCCTGCTCCACCATACAATATGATCATGGCTGATCACCAAACTCAATAACCTACTTCTGCTCTCCCCCCGTATCCCTTGAATCCTTTTGCTCCAAGAGATAAATTTACCTCCTTCTTTGAAGTTAGGGAAGCAGTTGGGATTGTGTAGTTTGGATAGTCATACGCAAATAATTGAATGGGATGGAAGATATCCTCACCTGCTGAACTTGAGCAAGATATCCCAGAAGGGCAACAGTGAACAACACTGAACAGTGCACACTGGATTATTTCTATTGAACTCCATTCTTCCTAAATTGAAGTTGAAGCAAAATATGCCCCCCAAAATTATGTTGAGATCCACATTATGACTTTGATGGAGGCTACAGCGCATGCCAAATGCAGACAGCCAGGAGTGCAGAGGGGCTACAGCAGATGACTAACAGGGGGGCAACAGCAAATGATCAAGGTGGGGGCTTCTACAGCGAATGACCAAACAAGGCTATGACAAATGAATGGGGGGATGGCAGGGGGCTACAACACGCTCCATCAAACTCACTGTTTGAAGGACAGAATTGCTGAATTTATCCTACAACGTTATAAGTGCAATTTTACAGTTTCTCTGAAGAATAGAGTCTTTGAAGTCCCAGTGTATAAAAGTATTATTTAGTCTAGTAGCAGACTACACAGACCAGAGAGGCCCAAGTTTTATTATTTGTATGGTCGTTGATCACAACAATGGGAGGATCAGTGTTTGCAGAATTGTTGGTTTGAAGAAATATCAGCTGAGGTTGCGACTCTTCTGCAGTCAGGTCTACTAGGAGGTCTGAACCTGAATGGGCACAATTTGGAAACAGTGAGTTGTAGAAAAATAACTTGGAGTAAGATGGATGGCCAACATTAAACGTTTAAGCACACTCTGAGCACAGTAAAACACGCAATAACTAAAAACAAAATTATCAGTAATAACTAAAAGAAATTCCCCATGGGATTTTCTCATGCTGCTAAGTGAATGGGATTTGAGCCTTTCTGGGATTTATGGTCTTGTACTACAGCTGACTCTATCCATTGAACAGAAAAGCTTCATTTCTGATCTATACAAGTAGGCAAAATGAACGACAAGCAAATTTCACTCAAGCTTATGGTACTGCGACAGTAATTCTTCCTGCAAAAAAAAGCTATGCTGCTTTCCCAGACACATTCTGAGGCACAGTCACCTCACTTATTTTGCTGTAACACTAAAATCAGTTAGAGTTGTGGCAAATTAAATATAGCATATATGTGTCTTCAAACACGAACAATATATTTTCTTTGAGGAAAAATCGGAAAGAATTTAGTCAGTCATTATCTCTGGTACTGCTGAGTAAAGACAAACCTGGGCCACTTTGACTGAATTCTGGGTAGAGCCACCAGCATAATACTCCACTTTGAACTTCTTTACAAGTTCTTCAAACCTATAAAAAAATCCAAAAGAACGAGAGACCTGATTAAAAGAGTTAGATGCAGAAATAAACACTCAAGACTTGCTCGTAACACAGGAAATTCACTCTCATTAGTTGCTGAGCAAGTTGTCACCACAGACATTTCATAAACTTGAATAAAACTTATACCTGCACATGCATTCCAAAGGTTAGACAAGTGGCAAAGTTATCATTTTAAACTTGAATGCATGTGAAAGCTTGATGGCAAATAAATATGAACATCAAGATACAGACGACAATTAATATGTTCTGCATTGGTTACATTTATGCAATCTTGCTGTTCAAACATTTTCTGCTTCATTTACTTACCTAACAACAGTAACTACACCCGTAACTGGCTTTGAAAAACATTGCCAAGTTCTTTCCTTCGGTAAATTAAGTTTTAGAAAAAAATCTGCAAAATCTCAAAATAGCTTTACTTCATGATCCCACAAATACAGAAAATAATGCAAAAATCCCATTAAAAGATGAGATAATTTATTTGAAACAAAGCCCAAGCAAAACTGCATATATTAATAAAAACTATAGTTTTACACGGAGTTGTTCAAAGTGGGATCGCTGCTTTGTTCAATCCTAAACAATGTCAGATCAAGACTGTGCATACAAATTCAGGAACTGGTTGGTTCGAAGCTGCAATGTCATAGCTATTACATTTAATGCAGCCAATACTCAAAAGAAAACAATTTTTGATTTACCCCAGTCAGAAACATTAAATGTTTTGCTTAGCAGATGTGCTTTTGCAATTTCTCTCACAGCTTCTCTTATAATCCTAAAGTACACTTCATTTCAGATGACGAAAGGAAAAGTGCATGAACAAAAAGGGGACATCAACAAGCGTACAAGGCACATTATATTTGTTTGAGGTTTACCAAATATTCCTCAAACAAAAGTTTGAAACAATTGAGCAACTTGACAAAAACAATATAATCTAAAATACTTCACACAAAAATGGTGATCGATTCAAGGTGGAAGAGAATAAACCCCACTTTTAACCTTTCTAAATAACTGAATTTAAAGAGCAAGTCAGGTATGAAATTAAAACCATAAGAAGGCTGCCACTCTGATTTCTTCTTGCCTAAAAAAAGCCAAAAACACATATGATGTTTGGTACATTATAAAATTACCTAACATGGCAACGAAGTATTATTTTAATCTAATTTGATCTTTTGTAAACTCTTAATTGTAATAACCAAAAATGTCATCATGGAAATTCAGACAGCTGACATCTGAAATCTGGAAGCCACTTGGAAAATATACCTCGTGCCGCCAAACATTGCTTCGGGAACTCTATCCCAGAGGAGTTCTGAATCAGCATCCAAATACAGAACAGTACAGTACAAGATAGGCACTATGAGAATGCACGAGATTTTACATTTGGATTTTGTGTTATCACTTACGTTTGTAGCTTTCTAAAATTCACTCACAGGATGAAGGCATTGCTGGCTAGACCAACAGTTATTGCTCATCTCGAATTGCCTGGAGGGCAGTTAAGAGTCAACCACATTGCTGTGGTCTGGACTTACATGAAGGCCAAACCAAGTAACGATTGCAGCTTCCTTCTTTAAAGGACCTTAATGAACCAGGGGGGGATTTTACCCAATAAGCAACAATGGTTATCATTAAACTTTATATTAGATTTTTAGTGAACTCAAATTCCACTAACCCCTATGACAGGCTTCGAATCCACGTTCACAGAAGTGACCTGGGTTTGTGGATTAATAGTTCAGTGATAGTACCACTAGGCCATCACTTCCCAAAGGCAAAACGAAGGAAGGCAATTTCATGGTAGTTTTAAGAGAACTTTTGAGTAATGGGAAATGAGAAACTGGACTTGGTTGAATCAAGGGGTGCACCAAAGTGATCAGTGCTGGGTCCACTGCTTTTTTATCATTTATATAAACGGTTTGAATGTTAGTAAATTTGCAGGTGACACCAAAATTGGAGGTGTGGCGATGTAGCGGACAGCAAAGGAGGTTACCTCAGAGTACAATGGGATCTTAATCAGATGGGCCAATGGGCTGAGGAGTGGCAGATGGAGTTTAATTTATATAAGTGCGAGGTACTGCATTTTGCATAGACAAATCAGGGCAGGACTTATACACTTAAATGTTAAGGACCTGGGGAGTGTTGCCAAAAAAAAGAGACCTTGCAGTGCAGGTTCATTGTTCCTTGAAAGTCGAGTCGCAGGTCGATAGGATAGTGAAGACAACGTTTGGTAGTCTTGCCTTTATTAGTCAGTGCATTGAGTGTAAAAGTTGAAAGTTTTGGCTGTACAGGACATTGGTCATGCTACTTTTGCAGTACTGTGTTTAGCTCTGGTCTTCTTGCTATAGGAAGGATGTTATGTAACTTGAAAGAGTTCAGAAAAAAGTTAAGAATGTTGCCAGGGTTAGAGGATTTGGAGCTTCTGAGGCTGAGGAGTGACCTTATAGAAGTTTATAAAATCATGAGGGGCATAGATAAGGTGAATAGCCAAGGTCTTTTTCCTCCGGGTAATGGAGTTCAAAACAAGAGGGTATAGGTTTAAGGTTAGAGGGGAATGATTTAACAGGTTCCTACGGGGCAATCTTTTTCACACAGATGATGGTGCATTTCTGGAATGAGCTGCCAGTGGAAGTGGAGGAGGCTGGTATAATTCCAACATTTAAAAGGCATCTGGATGGCTATATGTCGAGAAAGGATTTAGAGGGGTATGGGCCAAATGCTGGAAATGGGACTAGATTAATTTAGGATATCTGGTCTGCATTGAAGAGTTGGACCAAAGGGTCTGTGTCCAAACTGTACAGCTCGATGAGATGGCCTTCAAGATTGGCCACAGTCTCTCTTCCTCTGCCAGACTTGCATGTTTGCAAATGGTATGAAGTGAAGTTACAGAGTATGCAGCTTACAACAATAAATCTTAACACCAGTCGAGGCTATACTGCATAACCGCTCCAGAACAATTGAAACAACGGAAATTCTTTTGAAAGAACAAACTGTTTGCTCTCTGTATTTTAGTTGTGTGGAGTTCCATAAGTGAAATCGTGAACCATGTATGCAGGTGTCAGTTAGTATCCAATTGCACTGGGTAATTTACTTTATGGCTAAATTGTTGTGTGATTTAATCTGGTGAGCTGGCCCCTATGAAGGTAGAACATCCTGATCTGCATAATTTGTTGCTTTAAATCCTGCAAGCAAAAAGTAGCTCGAACTGATGTAGTAAACAGTCTCACAACATATTATTCTATTTTCCTTAACAAGGAGTATTTATAATAGAAACTTTTGAAGATTTGTTTTTCTACTGGTGACAATGGCAACTGGCATAGCAAAGGATTTTTTTTGGCACACAAAATTTAAGTTTATTGCTGTAGGTCCAGTATTGTTCTAGTAATCCATTAAGCAGCCACATCTTACAGCTCTGAATGCCATTAGTTAAAACTAATTTCTTGGAGAAAATTCATCTGTTTACCTTCATCTTAAGTACTATTGTATAGTTGTTTAAATTTATCCCCTTGAACCGACAATGGTTTTCAAAATAAAACATTATTTTCCATTTGCCCTTCTCGATTCCCCAAGAAAAATGGTGACTTAAATAAAATCAAAAACAAATCACTATATACTACCATAAGACAAGGATGAGTTTTATAAGGTCATAAGACATGAGAACAGAACTAAGCCAATCAGCCCATCAAGCCTGTTCCACCATTTGATGATGGCTTTTCTCAACCTCAATCTCCCCACTTCTTCCCATAACCCTTGATCCTTTGAACAATCAAGAACCTATCAGTCTTAAATGCACCAAATGACTTGGCATCCACAGCCATCTGCAGCAATGAGTTCCAAAGATTAACCACCCACTGGCTGAACAAAATCATCATCGCAGTTCTAAAAGGTTGTTCAATTTGAAGCTGTGCCTTTGGATCGTATTTTCTCCTACGGGTGGAAGCATGTTTGTCACGTTCACTTTATCCAGGTTTCTCAGTATTCTGCAAGCCTCAATCAGACTCTCCTTCATCCTTCTGAACATCATTGTGCACAGACTCAAAGTCCTCAACTGCTTCTCATATGAAAAGTTCTCCATTCTCAGGATCATTCTTGTGAAGCTCCTCTGGACTTAGGACATTCTGATGTTGGACTTTCTTCATATAGGGTCCAAAACTGCTCACAATATTCCAAATACAGCCTGACCAATGCCTTATGCACTTCAGCAGTACATTATTACTCTTGTATTCTAGCCCTCTTGAAATGAAGGCAAACATGTTAAGAAAACAAATGCAAACTGAATCTGCATGTTAATTTTAAGAGAATCCTGAACTAGGACACTCAAGTCCCTTTGTGCTTCAGATTTCTGAAGTCTTTCCCTGCTTAGATAATAGCCCACACGCTCTATTCTTCTTACTCAACTGCAATGTTCCTTGCAATGTGTCCCATGTTATATTCCACCTACCATACTTTGCTCGCTCTCCTAGCATGTACAAATCCTTTGGCAGCCTCCTTGCTTCCTTTCCCTCCACCTATATTTGCATCATCTGCAAATTTTGCAACAATGGCCTCTGTACCTTCATCCAGATTGTTAACAGTTATGAATAGTTGTTGTCCCAAAACTGATCCCTGCAGAATTCTACTCATCACTGGGTGCCATCCTGAACTAGAGCCCTTTACCTATACTCTCTATCTTCTGCCATTCAGTTAATCCTCTATCCATGCCAGTACCTTGCCCTTTCTGCCAAACATGTCATACCATTGTGTACTCAAATCAGAGTTCTTCTCCACACTCCATTCAATTTATTAAGTCCTCGTATTTGATGAAAATTGGAAACTTCAACAAATCTGTTTAATCTTAATTGATAGTTGTGTTTTTGGCAAGATTTGTGACCCTTCTCTCATCACTTTCCAACTTGGATATTCGATCAAAACTACTAACTTTTTTTTGTCAAAATAATTATAATTTATTTTCTTTTTAGCAATGCTCTTACAACACCTTGTAAAATGCTTTGCAGAAATGTAGACAGATCACAATCATCAACTCTCGTTTCTCTAACTTGCTTGTTACCTCCTCAAAAGAATTCTAACAATTTTGTCAGGCACGACTGTCTGCTAACCAAAGTGTGCTTGCTCAGCTCCTTTTTTTAACCATGCACTTCTAAGTACTCCACAATTTCATCCTCAATAATGGACTCAAAAATCTTAGCAACGACTGAAGTCAAGCTAACTGGCCTATAATTGCCTGTCTTCTGCTCCTCTCCCCTTTTTAAATGGGCATGTTACATTAGTCATTTTCCAGTGCTTTGGGACCGTCCTTGTCCCCAAAGATACTGGCAAGATCACCACCTCTGCTTTTACAAACTCCTCAGCTATCTTCTTCAGAACAGTTCGTGTAGTCCATCTGGACCTGGTTATTTATCCACAATCAGAACTTTTCCCTGTACCTTCTTCCCCTTGATGGCCATGACATTCATCTCTGTCTCTGGCTATTTTGAAGTTTTGTCATGCTGCTGGCAGTGAAGACTGATGCAAACTACCTATTCAGTTCCTCCACCATTATAACGTCTCCAGCCTTATTTTCCAGCAGCCCAATGTTATTCTTACCTCTCATACCTTTTAGAAACCTAAAAAAATTATTGCAATCTTCTTTTACATTACTAACTAGCTTTCTCTCATATTTAATCATCTCCCATCTTATTATATTTTGTTATCCTCTGCTGATTTTTAAAGGGTTCCTGATCTCATGGATTCCCACAAATCTTCACCACCTTGTATGCTGCTTCTTTTGCTTTTCTGCTGTCTCTGACTTCCCTGGTCAGCCACGATTGTCTCATCCTTAGTCTGTTTCTTCTTTCATGGAATAAATTTCTGCCAATCAACCCAGAAACTCCCTGCCAATGCTGCTCCACCACCTGCTCTGCTCAGCTGTCCTTCCAATCAACACTGGTCAACTCCTCCCTGAGCTCTTTGCAGTTATCTTCACTCGACTGCAATCCCATCACATCTAACTCCAATGTCTCCCTCTCAAACTGTAGGCTGAATTCTATCATATTATGTGCACTGTCCCCAAGTGCTTCCTTCAGCTTAAGCTCCCTACTTAATTTGTTATCATCAAATCCAGATTTGCATGTTCCTTAGTGGGCTCTACCAGATATTTTTACAGGAAAGAAAGGCTTCACTCTCCCAAACAATCCTATCAGTATGAATGAAAAAATGCAAAATTAATCACAGAATTATTATAGCGCAGAAGGATTGTAGTCAGGAGGTGGCCATTTGACCGTCATACCTGCACTGGTTACATTTTCACTCTTCATGTCATATTTACCGCAACCTCCTAAATGCCATTTATCTGTACGTCAGAGTTAATCATAGAATTAACTGCAAATTATTATTTTATTCAGTACTATGTAATGAAATATTTTCTTGTTAATTTGAATACTGTGCTGAATATGCCATACCATTGTGTAGCCCGATCAGAGTTCTTATCCACGGTCCATTCAATTTATTAAATCCACCTACTTGATGGAAATTGGAAGCTTCAACAAATCAGTTTTATCTTAATTGATACTTGTGTTGATTAGTTAGATTTGTGACCCTTTCATTATTTTCCAACTTGGCTATTCTACAACAATGTTCTGATGGCAAAGTACTTATAATTCCAGAAAATGGTTTCAAATAGGTGAAAAGACAGCAAATACGAAAGGGTGGTGGGGATGAAGAGGAAAACATGAAAATTTGAATTGATGGAAAGAAGAAAGTGAAGTGGAGGAAGACATGGGGACAGTGGAACAGGTGGCATTGAGGAAAAGATGGTGAGGAAACAGAGATGGGAAAAGGTGGGTGTTAAGGAAGACAGAGCAAATAACTGGTTTGGAGGAAGGGAGGGAAGTTAGGTTATAGGTGCAGGAGTAGGGTAAAGGGTAGGAAGACAGAAATAAGGAGAAAACACAGTGGTAGAATAATCATCCAACTTTTTCACTGCCTATTTTATGTTTAATCTGACTAAATTTCCTTCATGTGTCCACAGCAGACACTTTTTCTTGCATTAAAAACCACAGATTTTCAAGCTGGAGTGGAATGAAAACAAACATTTAAAAAAACTAAAATTGCTGAAAATAGTCAGCAGGTCTGGCAGCATCTGTGGACAGAAAGCAAAGTTAACTGTTCTGAAGGAAGGTCACTGGACCAGAAACATAAACTGATTTCTCTCCACAGATGCTGCCAGACCTGCTAAACTTTTCCAGTAATTTCTGTGTGTACTGTACTTGGAAGTGGTAATGTATCTGGTTATCAAAACCTTTCTTCACAGTCAACTTATAAAATGATTAGAACTTAATCAAAATATTCTTCCAGGCCACCAATTCTTCAGTGTATAAGAAAAGATCACGTGCTGCTGTGCTATCAGCAATAAAAAACAACACTTCCGTAAGGCTTTCCGTGGAGCAAATCGAAGGGAAAGCACATGGTTCTGGCATCTTCTCCCATAAGATAGAAACATTAATTCTGATTTCTCTCCATAGATGAAGCCAGATCTGCTGACTTTTTCCAGCAATTTCTGTTTCTCATTTCCATCACCCGTAGTTCTTTTGTCTTTTTTTTATTTAGCCGAATATTTACTGCACAGACTGGCAGTATATATTCAGCTCGACAGCTCCTCATACTGTGGCCTAATTGGACAATTGATTTGTTTTTGTAAAACAGCCAGGTCATAGATCACAGATCATGAAGCAGTCATGTTAATATATAGTTTGTTTCAAGTTTGCAATATTTCTCCACACATCAGTTGCTTTTAGTTGCAGTTTTCTAAACTTTATTGAGATACATCAACATCCAATATTCTTCCTAGTTTTTCTGTAACCTGAAATATTGTGCCCAGTGAAGCTGAGCAAAGAAATAACTCAGGAAGCTATTACTGCTGACATGGAACGGATGAGTTTCCTGACAAGAAAATATTGTTTGAACTATTTTTGTACGTACATGTACACTTCCCTGTTTAGAAACGCCAGAAGTCATGGAAAATTAAATCTGCAGCAAAAGCAGCTCAGTAAGTAGCACTTCTGATCTTTATGACATGACTAGATAACATCAGAATAGATAAATCCGATCTTGACTTTGACAACTGGATTTATTACCCACCAACAAAATCACCCACCAGTTGTCAGTAAGTCCATTTTAATTGAATTTATTTTTGACTTTGGAGGGCAGGCAAACAAATGAAAGAGGAAATTTCCCAACATGACTCTGAATGAACCAGCTCACAGTACATTTTCTACAGGGTTTCAGAAACCTTACGTCTGAGCCTTTAGTGGTCACTCAAATTTTTGATGGTCAACTCTAGCCTATTGAGTGCACTTTTTGAGTTTGTACCAGTCTGCAGTGAAGCTTCTTCAAAGATAAGGTGTACAATGGACATACCAACCAAATTTTAAAGATGGTTCCAAATTGGATTTGTTTTGACATTGTGTCATAACAGTATTGTTTGACTAATTCAAAGGTCAAACACCTCTGCGAATTAAACTAAAACACCCAAAGAAGATCACCTTGCCTCATAATCTGTTAAAAACATATGAATAAATGAAAGGTCACGATTTCCATAAAACAAATAAAAAGTAACAATTTATTTATTTGACCCTAACGGCGAACACTAACAAAACTATTAATAAACCAAACACTCTTTCCCCTAAGTAACCACTACCTCTGAGATGACCCCAGTTCTATTAATATGCTGTTCCAATAACAACTGTAAACTAGTGCTTAATCTCTTAAAGCACACAGATGATCTTCTCTTCTTCCTTCAGCCTTCCTTTCTCTTCCTCCTAAATCTACTGTCTTCTCCTTTGTCATCTACTTTCCTTTTACTGCGAGTATTGTTAGCTATCACATGTCTTGGTACCTTTTAAATAGATGGTGCCTTTTTTTGAGAGCTGTTAGATGGGTGGTTAGCTCTGAGCAATTTTGAAAATACCCTTCTTTATAAATCCCAATACTTCTACCATCCATTTGGATCAATGTTGTCAATACAATCAAATCTAAGTTCAATTCGTTTTTGGTATTTGGGTACATTTAAATTGGTTACATTTAAAAAAAACAAATCCTAGCTAATGTTAATAACCCTACCGTCAACTGTTACATACTTTCAGTTCTCAGTACTCGGTGACTCTGTTAGCTAGTATCAGACACAAGCTGTCAAAATCCCTCAGCTCAGAATAACACCGTCTGCTTAAAAGAACCATACATGCTTTTGACTTCCTAACAATACTCAACTTCGCACTAATTCCTAGGGTCATAAACACCTCTTCAAAATTCTACAAAATTCCAAAATGCCAAACCTCAAATGACGTGTCTGATAAACAGCCAAATACCTGCATCTTGTGGAAGACTAGGCCAGAGCGACATGCTTTCCTATTGATTGCGCCACGGAAAGACTTATGAAAAGACTTTAGGGAGGCATGGTGGCTCAGTGGTTAGCACTGCTGTCTCACAGCACCAGGGTCCCAGGTTCGATTCCAGCCTCAGGCGACTGCCTGTGTGGAGTTTGCACATTCTCCCTGTGTCTACGTGGGTTTCCTCCGGGTGCTCTGGTTTCCTCCCACAGTTCAAAGATATGCAAGTCAGGTGAATTGGTCATGCTAAATTGCCCATAGTGTTTGGTGCATGAGTCAAAGGGGAAATGGGTCTGGGTGGGTTAATCTTCGGAGGGTCGGTGTGGACTGGTTGGGCCGAAGGGCCTGTTTCCACACTGTCGGGAATCTAATCTAATCTAATCTAATCTTAAAAAGCTGTTCTTTATTGCTGATAACACAGCAGCACATAGTCTTTTGTTGTACACTGGGAAAAGGTGGCCTTGAAGAATATTTTGATTAAACTCTAATAATTTTATAAGATGATTGTGAAGAAATATTTTGATAACCAGGTAACTGTCTATAGAAGAACAGCAAGATCTTTGCTCAAATTGCTCCCTGCATATCATTTTGCACACCTCATTTTCAAAGGCATCTGCCATTTTAAGTTCCATTATTCTATAGTCTTTGGTCTCCTCTGAATTGTGCAGAATGCACATGATATGCATGCACTTGAGGGAAAATGTGAGCAGTGAGTAACAATATTGGAAGGAAGTACTTTGCTCTACCTGGTATTAACTTTAAACTCAAAACTAGATGGTTCGGATTTAAATCTGTCAGAAAAGTGAACACATTTTTCATGTGAAGGGAATATAAATACATACCACAAAGTTCTACTGGGAATCTTTTTTTCTGTCACTATGATTTTAGCAGAAATTACAGGATTAAGCACAGGATCAGACTTCTGTCAATGTTGTAACAACAAAGTTTCCAAGATTACTTCAAAAGTTCACCTGCTCTCACCCATTCCAAGTTCAGTAATTCAATTATTAATTCAGGTCATGCACATCTTTAAATATCTAGTACTTTTAAAACACATATTTAAAAAGGTTATTATAATGTAATATAAAATCCCTACAGTCTGGAAGCAGGCCATTTGGCCCATCAAGTTGGCACTCACCCTACGAGAAGCATCCCACCCAGAACAACACTCTCCCCTATCCCTGTAACCCTGCATTTCCCAAGTTAACCCACTGAGCCTGCACATCCCTGGACACAATGGGCAATTTAGCATGACTGATACACCAAACATGCACATCTTGTGGAGGAAATGGCAGCACTCCGAAGAAAACCACGCTGACAAGGGGAGAACATGAAGACTCTACACAGACAGTCATCCAAGGCTGGAATGGAACCCAGGTCCCTGGTGCTGAGAGGCAGCAACGCTAACCACTGATCCACCATGCCACCACTTAACATAATTATATTACAGTAATTGGATGCTTTGGATGCAAGGACAAGCCTGGGAACTATTGACTCTTGAGTCTGACTCAGGCGATGGGTCAATCATGAGAAGTCATTCTGAAAAATAGAATTTATATGCATTTGGAGAGGCAAGGAATGATTCGGGATAGTCAGCATGTTTTTGTGCAAGGGAAATGGTGTCTCACAAACCTCTTTGGAGTTTTTGAGGAAGTAACCAAGATGATTGGTAAGGGAGGAGCAATAGACAATGTTTACTTGGACTTCAGTAAAGCCTTTGATAAGGTTCCACGTGGTACACTAATTGGTAAAAAGTCAATCACATGGAATCTAAAATATATGACATCAAAAATTTTTTAAATCATGAGGGGTATAGATAATGGTGATTAGCAGATGTCTTTTCCGAAGATGGGGATTTCAAGACAAGGGGACATGTTTTGATGGTTAGAGGACAAAGATTTTAAAAATACATGGGGGCATTTTTTTAAAAATTGTACATAGTGCTTCATGTGTGGAATGAGCTTCCAGAAGAATTGGTCGATATGGGTAAAGTTACAAACTTTTAAAAGATATTTAGATAAATACATGAATAAGAAATGTTTGAAAGGATATGGGCCAAATGCTAGCAGGTAGGACCCATTTCGTTTGAGAACATGGTCAGCATGGATTGGTTGGACCAAGGGGTCTGTTTCCATGCTGTATGACTCTTATAATTGTAATCGTTCTAAGTGTATTTAAAGACTACAGAAAATTATTTTCCATGCAACCAAAACAATTCTTGAGTGCTTTGAGTATTTGTGAAGCTGGTCATGATAGAAAATTTAACTTGGACCACTGGATTTGTATACCTTCTCATACCGCCCTCTTCTCCTATTTTTGCTAAAATGTACATAATAAATAATGCAAAATATCAAATCATTAACAAGATGATGTTCATCTTTTGCAGTAATCAAAGCAACATGGTTAAGTTAGAAACTAAAATGCTGAAACATATTTTCCAAGTTGTATGAAATTATCTTACTTAGATTGGAGTATATGAAAAAAGTACAGATTCAAAAGTTTTAACAAGCAACCTGTTAGTGGTCAACTAAGGCCCTTCATTTTTAAATTACTTATCGTCTTATGCTGGAGCACATTTCAAGGTGTCATAGACACTGATGTTTTAATTCTGACAAGAACTTTATGAAGCATATTGATTGTGACTGCAAATATTTTCCAAAAACTCTGTTAGCTTTCATGGGTAACTTGTAGCCTTGTTATGTAATAACAATAAAATAAATTCAGAAACAAAAGTGTCAACTGAAGACAAAAAGCAGTAGACAGTCATGTGCGGTAGAAACCCATTACGTCAGCACAACTTCATTTTCTACATTAACTAATTTGACCTTGACCAAATTACAAATAGTGTAGAGCACACAATACTGACCTTTAGCAACATCAAATTAACTCAAGATAATTATTGTGATCTTACAATTTGTAAAATATAATTCTATTGACCTTTTCAGTGTCATTTACTTAAGTTTAGATAGGAGAACACACATTGAACTGACATCTTCAAACTAAAGGCAAGTTAAACAAGTGGCATCAGAAAAATCCACAATATTATTTTAATAAATCCTCACATGGATCCTTATGTGGCACAGAAAATCAATATGTGTCGTGGTCATCGACTATTTATCTGACTAGCCAATGTTCCATGAATAAAGGAGACTGGTAGTCTAGTTCCTCTATGCATCTTGACCTCAAGTTTTGAGGACCATTATTTTACAGATAACTGCACATAGAGTCATAGAGATGTGCAACTCTCAAGGTAGTGTAACAACACAATTAAACTTATTATCTGAATACTTGCGTTCAATAATTAACATGATATGCACATATAGAAAAGCAAGAATCCAAACACAGTAATGTAACTGTGAACATGTGTGTCAAGGACACTTAAGTCAATGACTTGACTGTACTCCACTTCAAGAGTAATTTACCCTTACAATCCAAAATCAATGTCACAAAATGGGTCTCTTTTGGAGGGCAAGTCTATTTACCCAACTGCAGTCCATGGAGAGAACGCAAAAGTTCTGCAAATGCGTGCATCCAATAAAATTCAGCCAGCAGCATGGAAAAAGACCTTCAAGTGGAGGATAGTACACAACTATCATCAGTAACCCACCAAACCCACTAATCATTTCAGTCCATTAACAGTGAATACAACTAATGGCAAAATGTTCACAAATAACAGTTCACTTGCCAAAGACGACCCTCCCCTAACTGTATTACATGGAATCAGCAGGGCTAATGCACTGAAACAGTCAACTATTTGGTTCACACGTTATATTCTTTTTTAAGGCATGTGGGAAGATGGTACAAGGATCAACAAGAGTCTTGTAGGCTAAAATACAATTCAAGCAATCCTGAGCAGAAATTTCAGTACTGGAAAAAAATATGTTCATGCTACATACGGGGTCAGTAACCAAGGTCTAGCATACTTTCAAAAGGTTTCTGCAGACAAAATTATTTAGCCACAATTCAAATCTTAATTCAATAATAACATACTTGAGTGCCAAACCACACCTACAGATTACATAACATATCCCAACCCTACTTCAACTGGATTGAATTCTTTGAAGTAGTGGCCAGGGAAATGTCTATTGACATGATCCATATGGACTTCCAGTTGGCACTGATAAAACCCTTTCAAGAGACTGTTAGTTGAAGCCCAAAGTTTATGGAACCAATGAAAAATTATTGACCAGGTTCGAAATTTGCCTGACAGAAAGGACACAAACTGGAATCAGTGGACAGATACTGTAATTGGTAGGATATGACTAATGGTTTGCTACAGGCATCCATATTGTAGCCTCAATTTTTCATCATATGTATTAACAACTGAGATGATGAGATGTCAAGCGAATTGTCGATGTTGGGAAGACAGATGGAAGTATAAAATTACAAAGGCATACTGTTTGATCAAGTGACTGAAAAAAATTGAGACAAATGGATTTTAAAGTTACCAAACATGCAATCATCCAAATTGGACCGAAAATAGAAGGAATAAAGGTATTTGGTAAATTTTGCAAAGCTAGAAACAGTGGAAATGTGAAAAGATTTGGGTGCCTGGATACACACATTAAAATATCAGAGAGAGGTATAGAAAGGAATCAAATGTCAGTGTTGGCTAATCACTTAGGACTGGAAATCAAGTGTACACATCCTATCTAGAACCTGTTAACAGTTCTTAATCCGACACTTTAGATAGAATATGTGTAACTTGAAGGGAATGCAATATAGATTTACAAGGATAATGTCCTGAGTTCGAGAGTTAAATTATAATGAGAGATTAAATAAACTGGAATTTAGACAGTAAAGGGGCTATTTAATCAAAGTTTCCTAAGTATTAATGTGAACAAATAGGTGGATAAAGAGAAATGATTTCCATTAGTTGGAATTAAAGGCTCTTTAAAAAAATTACAGCCAAACTTGCCAAGAATTCAATTTGAGTTAAGTTTGGAAAATTCCGTCATAAAACAGTATTTGATACAAAGTTTGGGAGATTTGTAGTTCGGGTGCTCGTTGTTGTGGTTCTGTTCGCCGAGCTGGGAATTTGTGTTGCAGACGTTTCGCCCCCTGTCTAGGTGACATCCTCAGTGCTTGGGAGCCTCCTGTGAAGCGCTTCTATGATGTTTCCTCTGGCATTTATCGTGATTTGCACCTGCCGCTTCCGGCTGCAGTGGCCGGTATATTGGGTCCAGATCGATGTGCTTATAAGTGCCGGAGGAAACATCACAGAAGCGCTTCACAGGAGGCTCCCAAGCACTGAGGATGTCACCTAGACAGGGGACGAAACGTCTGCAACACAAATTCCCAGCTCGGCGAACAGAACCAAAGCAGTATTTGATAAATTTAAGATTAACATTTATTGTTGTAAGATTGAATCGCTTCAGTCAACCAAACATCAAGGTACATGGAGCATTGGTACATACAGGAAACTATGTAACAAATCAATCATGGTCTCATTGATGGCAAAAGAAACTCAAAGGGTGAACCAACTTATTCTTTTTCCCATTGACAAATGCATTAAAACATAGCAGGATAGCTAATAAAACAAATGCTCGTGTTTGTAAGTTTTTCAGCTGGAGTTATTCCAAAAAGATGATAAATAAGCTGCAAAGAGATAGCTTAAAATATTGTATGTGCAATCAAAATTACTCCTTTGGTGCTTTCTTTAACTAATCAGATAATGAATGTTGTCTCGTGCATGTCAATCTTAATAGCAATTATAAAACAAAATTGTCAATGTTCAACATTACAAGAAGAGGAGGGCGACTACAAAGATATTTAACAACTGCAATTCATCGAGTTTACTTCTATCAGCCTAGGTGCTGCACCATACAGAAGTAATGTTGTTGGGACTGACCATGCCAATTAATGAATGTATGACCCAGGCAAGAGTTGAGAAAAGCCCCAGTGGTTAAAAAATCTGGGGGGGGCTATTATGTTGAAAAAACTTGAAACCGAAATTTTGGCATGCAAAGTTAGCATTACGGCAAATACAATTTCGGAATATATTTATGAATAAGCAGTTACTATCCTGGAATGACTCTAAACAAAGAAGCTGCACATTTTCAAGGTTCATAAACAGTGAGTTAGCTGTGGGCAAATAATTAAGTCATAGAGTCAATGTTCAACAAAACGAAAACCAAAGCAAAAACAGACTACTCCATTTATGCAAGTTAAGACACAGCTCTGATTCACTGCAGAATGGGTTAACAGAATATGAACTGTGAAGCTGTAGAACCATTCAGCATCACATCACTGCTGCCCTCTGGTGAAAAATCTCCAAGAGCTTTAAAGTCCAATACTTGATTTCACAATTACATCCTAGTTCAAGAGCACATTTTATTATATAGTCACTACACAAAAACCAGGTGAAGCAATAATGATAATATATTTAGCTAAGAATAAGTTATTTCACTCAAATTACCCATGCCAAAAATATAGCTGAAGCCATTCCTTTCAGTATCTGCTTTTCAAAATGGTTAAGTGGACAGCACAATGCCTGATTGAAACATTGCATTTGTCACACCCTTAATATGATGGATCGTGTTATTGTTGGATCATTTAAAACATCCATCTCAGCACTGAAATGCTAAAGACACAATGCAATAGTACACTGTCTGGCATTAGCCACAGTTTCCTTCACACTCCTAGGGTGTTAACCACAATCCAGAATTTTCTGACAGAATCATCTCATCTTGTGAATATTCTTTTGAGAGATTCAGGTTTCTGTGTCTTTGTATTGGTGAGTACTGATCAAAAACGTTGATTGTGTCACGTTTGACTGTCAACAGTAAAAGAACAATTTATTAATCACTGAAGCATTTCTAAAATTTATAATCGTTTTATACTGCTTTTATGGGTAAAAAAACAGGCATACTGTAAGGAGAACATAGCCCGTTTGCACTGACACTTGGATATATTTTCTAAGTCCTTTACAAATTGCTCAATGTTTAAAGCAGGCAAGTTAAGTGCCAAAAACAATAAAACATGTTCAAATAAGTGACAAGCTACCAAATGAAATAAATTGGTCAACAGAAGATCAATGCAATTTAAGCAACATAACATCATGAAAAAGATGACAATGAATCCTACACTGCGATAAATTAAGAGATTTAATTTTACAGGGAGTGAAAGAGGAGATTTGGTGGGGACAGATTAGAGACTGGGGCTGCTTGCATACACAGCAGTTGATAAAGTATATGAGACTATGGGCTTTATAAATATAGTGTAGGTATTGAGAACAAGAGTCAGGAAGTCATGTTAACACCTAGTGATTCAGTTCCAGATGAGGCAGTGTGTTCAATACTGATACAACACTTCAGAAGCTGCAGATTTTGCTTTTTAAGCAGAAAAGAATATTAGGAGATTTAACATAGGTATTTAAACTCATGAAGTATTTACACAGAGTTGATTTCCAGAAGGTGAAATTTTCAGAAGGTGAGCAAAAAGAAGCAGAAGGACATGAGGAAAAACTGTCTTCTGTGATTGGTTAGGATATAGAATGCATCAGGGCACTGCATGCTGTCTAAGGCAGTTAGTACCTGAAAAGGTTAATTGATATCACTAGAAAATCTTCTCCCATTAGGATATAAAAGATGGTTCATGGGAGTGTCTTGATCAGAAGTGTGATGTTCAGAATGTTCAGGGTTTTATCAATGATCCAGGTGTTAATGTGCTAAATCAAACTAGCTCACAGTAAAGGGTACTCATTCGTAAGCTAAGCTGATGTCTCACACAAGACCATCATACATCTTGCAACTAGATAATAAGTACCATCAGAAACAGTTACAGTTTAACAAATTTGAGCAATCTTCTACCAAAGACTTCATTTAGGTGTCTCTTTCCACTTATTAGCAGTAGTATAGACTAATATAAATTAGGAGGATTGATGGATGCAAACCTACTTAAGGCAATCCAAATAGTTTAGCCATGTGACATCATACATAGGGGCAATAATTAGCATTTTGTCTGTTATGACAGTGGATACAGGATCAATAATATCTTTTAAAAGACAAAAACATTTCAAGGAAAACTGTTGCAAGGAAGTACTGCAAGATCTACTGGATTGCTTTCTAAAGAGCCAGCATAGACTGATGTGTTGAATAACCTACTTCCTTGTTATCCTGTCTATATTTCTAAGCTTCCATAAGACATCCACAAATTTCAAATAACTATCTTTTCTTGATTAACTTTACTCAGATGAGGGTTTATTCCCAAAACATTGACTCTCCTGCTCCTAGGATGCTGCCTGACCTGTGCTTTTCCAGTGCCGCATTCTTTGACTCTGACTCTCCAGCATCAGCAGTGGTCACTTTCTCCTAGCCAATTGGTATCAGGAAAGTACTTGCTTAGATCAGAGTCCCACCCTCCATGCAGACACAGTGAGATGTCCTCTCAGCGTGGCATGACAGTCTCCCGGCCTGAAATGTGGTTTCTCAGCAGCCCAGTATGGCGGCCTCTCAGCCCACCATGATGGTCTTTCAATGGCCCAAGGAGGTCTTTCAGCCCGGCATAGCCTCAGCATGGACTTTCAGTCCCGGGGCGATTCCAGAGCAGTCTTCCAACCTTGACAACCTTGAGCTGAAGCCAGTGTAATCTGCAGTCAATGTCTGGCATGGACTGGAGGCAAGCTGCCACCATGGATTTGGTTGCAAGGACTATGGTTCTGAACTTTGTATTTCTCTATTTTCTAATTTATTCATACAATCTGCAATGCTGGGCTTTTTAGTTCTTTATTTTCTCCTAAGAACTTGTGGTGAAGAATCTGTACCTAGCTTTGTATCTAAGGTTGTGTCAAAAGTGGCGACTTGCAAACTTATTACTTTACTCATCTGAGTATGTATGACAATAAAGCTCATTCAGATGTTTCCTAAGTTTGGACAAAGTGGGTTTGCAGAGGTATAGTGCTTCAGAACAGAAACTCCATTGCCTTTAAGGAAACAACAGAGACAGTGGAAAGGAGACTCTGGCACGAGAGCTCTGGACTCACTAGGTGCTTAGCCAAATGATAAGGAAAGCTGCTGAGCCTAAAGTATGCTTAACCCTCAAAACATATTTCGTAGCAAGTGCTGAGTGGGCTCAGGATGTTTGTGTGCCAATTTGGGACAGACAAAGGCAGGCAAGTGTAATTCAATGACTGACTGCAGGCAAACTTGGGAAGTCATATCGCTAAACCAGGAACACAAGTGGTAGTCTCCAATTTGACTGTTTCTGTTCCAGTTATAGATGTTCCAGAGGCTGGGCTGCCAAAACTATTTCATAGACATAGGTACATGCATTCAGAGAGAGGCAACTGGAAGACAGGCTGATTATTGTGTGGGGTAGGGAGAAGAGGACAGGAGCTAATATTTATTGAGGGTGAATAACAACAGTTTCACTCAATCTTCTATCACTGGCGAAAAAGAAGAACTTGGCTGAAATGTATATAGTGAACAAAAACAGTCAGTTTTACAATGCATTTCAAAACTCCAGCTTTGCATATTTATTTGATACGGTAATCCATAATATGCAAACTTTACAAATTGTTAAAATAATTGATTCAACGAAATGTAGATGTCACTAACTAGGCCAACATTTATTGGTGACCTCTAAATGCCCTGGAACTAAGCAGCTTCATGGGTTATTTCAGAGGGCAGTAAATCACAATTATACACTGAATGACACTATTCTGCTTGATTGTCTTTTCTCATTGACAGTTGAATCACATCAGCCTAATTTAAGTGTTAAGGTGGAGTTGCACTGGTAAATAACCTCAAGCCCAAAATAAAAACTCAGTATGTTTGTAACAAATTGCATTACATCATAATTTTTGTTTCTTGTGGAAATTTGCTACCTACAAATTGGCAGCCGTATTTCTCTTTAAAATAGTGCTGATATTTCATTTGCTGTTGAGTATGCAGTGAAAGTAAAAGGTGCAATAGGAACAAACACTTTCCTGTAGTGTCTCACAAGTCTTGTATTAGTCAATTTTCTATGGTCATTATTCACTAATTAAGAACATAAGTATTCCCAAATGCACTCAAAGATATTGAATCTTAAAGCACAATACCCAGCCACTCAAGTGCCTTTTCTGGATGTTTGAAAGAGGCACTTAATTCAATGAAGATCCGAGTTAAAATTCCAAAATCCTGCAAAATTCTCTTTGTAGGATATATATAAATATGGATTTCAAAAACAAAACAAAACTACCGGCGAAACTTATCAGGTCTGGCAGCATCTGTGGAGAGAGAGATAGTTCACAGTTCAAATGCAATATAGCTCTGCTTTGACGAAGAGTGATATCAGACTCAAAACATGAACTTTGTTTGTGTGTGCACGGATACTTTTGGGCTTGATGAGTTTCTCCCTGTGTCTGCATGGGTTTCTACCAGGTGCTCTGGTTTCCTCCCAGAGTCCAAAGATGTTCAGGTTAGGTGAACTGACAAGCTAAATTGCCTATTGTGTTCAGGAATGTGCAGGCTCGGTGGATGAGCCATGGGAAATGCAGCGTTATGGGGATAGAGATAGGGAGGTGGGTTTGGGTGGATGCTGTTTGGAGGGTCAGTATGGACAATGGGCCAAATAGCCTGCTTCCATACTGAGCTGATTTTATTCTGTTTTCAAAAAGGACAAAGTTATGCATCTGAACTACAGAAAAATACTCTCAATCCTAACAACTTTTGTTTACATGCTTATTAGTTATCACTTTGAGACCTTCTAAAACTTTTCCATTATCCAAGTTCTAGCTATGATTTTATAGCCTTCTTAAATATTTCACTGGAAGCCTGGTACTGAAGCATTTTATTTCAAGTTTGTTTTGTTTTCCATTCAACTGCTTTCCAAAGCAAAAACTACTGAATATTCATGTAACATTCTTTACTTTGCCTGCAATTCATGGGATTTAGTTTCAGAGTTATGGCACGTCCCTGCCAGTGGGTTTCTTCATCCCTGGTACACAGTCCCCTTAGCGTTTCATTTCTCATTGTCTCCAAAGTTCTCTCTTTGCATCCTAATCACCTAATATGCAAACCTCGCAAACATATTTCATTTGTCATCGGGAAGGTGGTGGTCACTTGCTTTCCAGCACGCAGCTGGCTTGCACAAGTGCTGTGACTGATTGATGGATACATAGGGACCTGCAAAGTACCCTTGAATATCAGCAAAGCAATATGAACAAGAAAGGAAGCACATTCTCCTTATGTGGAATTTGCACGTGACACCCATCTGCAGAATAATGGGTCAGCATGTAGGTTCTCAATGCCCTTATAATTACCTTCTTCAGTCCTCTAACATTGTGTCCTTACAAATCTGACTAATGCATCCCTTAGGATTTTCGGCAGCCATAACTTCAACCACCTGGTCCAGAAGCTCTGGAATCCTATCCTTAAATTTCTCAACTTCGGGTGCTGAAAAGGTTTTCAAATCAGGTATTCATATCTCTGCAAACACCATGAAACTAGCTTCCTAGATCACCTCATTGACAGCCATCACTGTCAACAACATACTGGTTACGTGACTTGTCTGACCACTCACTACCATGAATCACCCAGCGCTTTGTTTACAATTTTCAACATGAAGTTTAAACTGCCAACATTTCAATCCATGTTCATGAATTG